>NC_137689.1:43222412-43342412 GCF_963989245.1 Nansenia antarctica | reverse complement strand
AACCAGCGACCTTTCGATTGCTAGCCGGCCTCTCTAACCTCTAGTCTACTGGCGCCCCTATGGTATAACCACCATCAAGGATTGCTCTGTCAAAGCATATTTAAACTGTTGCTGTTAACAAGAGAAGAGCTTGTAAGACAGATAGATTGTTATTTAGACGTGTGTGTCTCTATCACCACCAAGCAGTTTAATATCAGTCCTTAGATACACCCCGGATTGAAAATGTTATATATTTTCAACAATCAGCTTTTCTCCGGACATCAAAGAACCCCCAGGTTACAGTGTGTGGGGGGCTGCATCGCCTAGCCTAAGAACAGCAAGACATATGAATCAGTCTGAGACGCTGTTGGCAACATGTGTCTCTGTGGAGGAGAGGAGATATTGTCCTCTGACACCTGACTGAAAGGCTTCAGAAGCCAGATACACACCGCGCCAATGACTCACCAGAACAGAAGCTCCAGTACATCTGCATGACCTCGAAAAACATTTGAATTCTTTGGACTCAACAAATGTTTCATTATGGTTAAGTGTTTCAATGTGCAAGCGCCTGAGAACATCTCAAGGCTTTTTGATTAATTGTAGCAATTCTTTTCCCGTTTTTCATGATAGAAAACCTGATGAATAACTTATAGACAGCGATGAAGTGAAGGCATCTATATTTCAGCACTGCCAACACACATAATGTGTGGGACGGAAAAATGCTTAAAAGCGGGTTTGAAGCACGCTCGCCTGAAAGGCGAATCAATATGAGATGAAGGCTGCCTGTATTACAGAGCCTGAATGTGATACTTAGGTAATAGTTTGTAGCGATTTCTATTGGAGAGTGCAGTGAGCGTGTTGTGTGTTGCTTGCCACCAGGACATGAAAGCGATGTTAGTGCAGTGAATCGTAGCATCCACAACAGATACGTGTTGGCATGATGCTGCCCACATCCCATTTGTTTGGTTGAACATTTGGCTGTAGGTGTATTGTGCTGATGGCTGATGGTTAATTGAATATTGTATTTCATGGTGGTACGTTTGGTTGACATTAACAGAACCAAAAAATAAATACATGAAGGAATATGTATTTGTATGTATGACTAGGGCATTTCATAAAGTGGGTTTTGGAATGAGACTTACCACAGTGTGGACATGCTTAAAAAAAACAAAAACAACTGGCATTATTTAGAGTGAGTCAGAATCTGTGGGCCTTGAGTGTCATATGTAATCTAGCTCTTCCTACACCTTTTTCAGTTCAGAATGTGTTCAACTTCAAACCTTCTCCAGCTATTAGTCAGGTTCGATATTCAACACTTAGCATATCCAACTGTTAAGTTGAATAAAAGGCAGGACGTTCAAGAGTGCCTTAACGTCGTAGAGTGCCGTAACGTCGTAGAGTGCCTTAACGTCGTAGAGTGCCTTAACGTCATAGAGTGCCTTAACGTCGTAGAAAAAGGGGGCAACATAACGTTCCGTTTCTTCTTTTCTTCTCTGACTCTTACGGAGAGTCACATGGTGGTGATTGACATGGTCGACTTCAAACGTGGTGGGCATGGACATGGTAGACTTAAAAAAATTACTTTTTACCAGAAATAATTGCGAGAACAGAATTCCCAGAAAAGGTAACACACACTTAAAGGAAGCCTGAGGAATAAAAGTCTGCAGTGCGCGGTACGAATGACCAGGCGAGACGTTCTTCTGAGGACAGAAGGCGCCAATCAGCAGGGTGAACGGCTCTGATTGAGATGTGGGTGGGGCTCCTGCAAAACTGAACACAAACACGACAACTCCAGCCAACGTATGAGGAAGGAGGAGAGGGACGGAGAGGAAAACAGAGAGGGGACATGGACAGAACAATTCCCTTATGCACCTGTAGTGATGCAACGCTGCAAAACACAGCAGGGGGGAGAGGAAGAGATGGAGAGATGGAGAGAGTGGGAGAAAGACGGAGAGGAAGTGGGAAGGAAAGAGGCTTCAAGATTTAAGAAGACGGACAGAGATGGAGAGAGAGAGGGAGAAAGGTGGATAGATTTCTGACAGAGGATGCTATGCTCTCTCTCTGTCTCTCTCTCTCTCTCTCTCCCCCGTATTCTCCAGACAGCATCTGTTCCTCAAGGCCCTCCATCTCATCTCCTCACATCTGTCCTCAGCAATCAACCAGCTGCTCCTCTCCTCCACCTCCTCTCTATCCTTCTCTCTCTCTCTCTCTCTCTCGCTCTCTCTCTCTCTCTCTCTCTCTCTCTCTCACCCTGTCCTTTACAGCAGGGGATATTAGTCTCCAGCAAGCTCTCCAGCCCTTTCTCATAGTAACAATCTCCTCATTCAGTGCATCTCAATTCTTAATTCTTTCATGATGACTGACTTTTATAAACACACATCTCTCTCTCTCTCTCTCGCCCCCCCCCCCTTCTCTCTCTCTCTGGCCCTCTCTCCTTCTCCCCACCCCATCTCTCTCTCCTCCTCTCACCCCCCCCCCACCTCCACCATCATTCTCATTACCAGTGAGTGGGCCAGTATTTTGAGGAGGAGAGTGTAACAGCATGTAAAGTGGCTTGTGGGTCATTAAAAAGATCCGGCAGTGTGCTGGTGATGAGCGTGCTGGGTAATTTTCTGCAGTCTCCCAGAGTGGCGTTCTCCTTCTCCTGTCTCTCTCTCAGTCGCTCAGCAGATGTGCAGGGTGGTGCCCCACACCCAGACATATTACCATCCGTCCTTTATTGAAGAACACAGCCACTTAGAGTTGGGTACATATGATGATAATTATGCAATACAATATTATGACCAAGTGAGCTTGCATTGACCTTCCTTTTCGTCACTGCTAAAGAGGATGTATATATTTGTGATTATAACACTGCCTCTCTAAATCTCATGTACTAACATACATCTCTCTGTACCTTTCTCTCTCTCTCTCCCTCCCTCTCTCTCTCTCTCTCTCTCTCTCTCTCTCTCTCTCTCTCTCCCTCTCTCTTTCTCTTTATTTCTCAAACACATACTATATACTCACATACTGTATGGCTCTTGACAGACACTCCAAAAACACTGCAAAAACAGTCATGGGTATAACTAACACAGTCATGGGTATAACTAACACAGTCATGGGTATAATTAACACAGTCATGGGTATAACTAACACAGTCATGGGTATAGCTAACAGAGTCATGGGTATAACTAACACAGTCATGGGTATAACTAACAGATTCATGGGTATAACTAACAGATTCATGGGTATAACTAACAGAGTCATGGGTATAACTAACACAGTCATGGGAATAACTAACATATTCATGGGTATAACTAACAGATTCATGGGTATAACTAACAGAGTCATGGGTATAACTAACACAGTCATGGGTATAACTAACACAGTCATGGGTATTACTAACACAGTCATGGGTATAACTAACAGATTCATGGGTATAACTAACAGATTCATGGGTATAACTAACAGAGTCATGGGTATAACTAACACAGTCATGGGTATAACTAACACAGTCATGGGTATTACTAATACAGTCATGGGTATAACTAACAGATTCATGGGTATAACTAACAGTCATGGGTATAACTAACACAGTCATGGGTATAACTAACACAGTCATGGGTATAACTAACACAGTCATGGGTATAACTAACAGAGTCATGGGTATAACTAACACAGTCATGGGTATAACTAACACAGTCATGGGAATAACTAACAGTCATGGGTATAACTAACACAGTCATGGGTATAACTAACACAGTCATGGGAATAACTAACAGTCATGGGTATAACTAACAGATTCATGGGTATAACTAACAGAGTCATGGGTATAACTAACACAGTCATGGGTATAACTAACACAGTCATGGGAATAACTAACAGTCATGGGTATAACTAACAGATTCATGGGTATAACTAACAGAGTCATGGGTATAACTAACACAGTCATGGGTATAACTAACACAGTCATGGGTATAACTAACACAGTCATGGGTATAACTAACAGAGTCATGGGTATAACTAACACAGTCATGGGTATAACTAACACAGTCATGGGTATAACTAACACAGTCATGGGAATAACTAACAGTCATGGGTATAACTAACACAGTCATGGGTATAACTAACAGAGTCATGGGTATAACTAACACAGTCATGGGTATAACTAACACAGTCATGGGTATAACTAACACAGTCATGGGTATAACTAACACAGTCATGGGAATAACTAACAGTCATGGGTATAACTAACACAGTCATGGGTATAACTAACAGAGTCATGGGTATAACTAACACAGTCATGGGTATAACTAACACAGTCATGGGTATAACTAACACAGTCATGGGTATAACTAACACAGTCATGGGTATAACTAACACAGTCATGGGTATAACTAACAGAGTCATGAGTATAACTAACACAGTCATGGGTATAACTAACACAGTCATGGGTATAACTAACACAGTCATGGGTATAACTAACAGAGTCATGAGTATAACTAACACAGTCATGGGTATAACTAACACAGTCATGGGTATAACTAACACAGTCATGGGTATAACTAACAATGTCGTGGGTATAACTAACAGATTCATGGGTATAACTAACAGTCATGGGTATAACTAACACAGTCATG
The DNA here is from genome assembly GCF_963989245.1 of Nansenia antarctica. NCBI lineage: Eukaryota > Metazoa > Chordata > Actinopteri > Argentiniformes > Microstomatidae > Nansenia > Nansenia antarctica. The sequence continues at coordinate 43,337,814 of NC_137689.1, read as the reverse complement.
GGTATAACTAACAGTCATGGGTATAACTAACAGAGTCATGAGTATAACTAACACAGTCATGGGTATAACTAACACAGTCATGGGTATAACTAACACAGTCATGGGTATAACTAACAGAGTCATGAGTATAACTAACACAGTCATGGGTATAACTAACACAGTCATGGGTATAACTAACACAGTCATGGGTATAACTAACAATGTCGTGGGTATAACTAACAGATTCATGGGTATAACTAACAGTCATGGGTATAACTAACACAGTCATGGGTATAACTAACACAGTCATGGGTATAACTAACACAGTCATGGGTATAACTAACACAGTCATGGGAATAACTAACAGTCATGGGTATAACTAACACAGTCATGGGTATAACTAACACAGTCATGGGTATAACTAACAGAGTCATGAGTATAACTAACACAGTCATGGGTATAACTAACACAGTCATGGGTATAACTAACACAGTCATGGGTATAACTAACACAGTCATGGGTATAACTAACACAGTCATGGGTATAACTAACAATGTCGTGGGTATAACTAACAGAGTCATGGGTATAACTAAAACAGTCATGGGTATAACTTACACAGTCATAGGTATAACTAACATAGTCATGGCTATAACTAACACAGTCATGGGTATAACTAACACAGTCATGGGTATAACTAATCATTACTAATGCAGCTCAAATAACTATAAACCAGCGTCCATAAACACACATGTTAGCAAACACAACGAACTGACCAGTTCAGCCCTGTCTCACCAGCGGTACACTATTTCTGGTGTTGTGCTGTATGTTATGGTGTTCTTTCTGACAAGCCCTAGTGGACACCGACAGCAAAAGGGTCCTATCGTCCCCATCCCGGAAAAACCTTCCTCAACCACCACTTTTTTTTGGCATGTGATTTGAACATTCCAATTGTCCTCCATGTGCCGAGCAAATGGAACGACTCCAGGACCAACCCGAAACCTTTAGAAAAACATTGTGAAATAGCAAAATAAACGGGGATGGTTTTTGAAAGTGTATCCAGGATGCTGCCGATGTGCATATTAAGTAGTATACTGATGTTTGGACTAGTCTGCCCTTGAGCACAATGAAACACATTTTTTCTTTCTTTTTTATAAAGCAAAAATGAAAATTTTCCCTCGTATCTCTATGGCTCTGCCTCTGGGCTTGGGGGGGGGGGGGGGGGGGGGGGGGGGCTTTCGCTTCCAGTAAGGTTCCATTTCCGAGGCCTTTTTTACTCATTAGGGCCCTGAAGCAAGAAGTTAGAAGGTTGTGGATCAGTGTCAGTGTCTAGCAGCCCTCTATTCTTACTTATTTGTTGGTGTGAATAAGAGCAAGGTTTATCCTTACTCTCCTCATTAAACCACAGTAAATAAATAATGCTGTTTATTGTGTGTGAGTGGGTTTCAGTGTCCTTGACAGAAGTCACTCTGTGAAAAGAGAAATAAAAGCTGGTGCTTTCAAATAGCCCTCACACCCTCTCACACACACACACACACACACACACACACACACACACACACACACACACAGAGACACACAAAGACACACAGGAACGCACACAGACATAGACACACACACGCAGACACACAAAGACACACACATGCACGCACGCATGCACACAGACACACAAAGACACACACACAGATATGCACACACGCACACACACACATCCACCTCTCACATAGACCTCTGTCAGTCCCTGTAAGGTATTTTGAATCAAAAACAGCAGACTCACCTTGGACTAACATTGATTGACAAGGTAATGATTTTGCAGGGGTGAGGGATGGTTAAAGTTTATAGCAGGGTTTTAAAGCCTTGTCCAGCTCTCTGTATTAGGATGTCTACTTTAGCTACGCCTGGGATTTTCTGTGAAACGGTCCATGAGAGGACTGCTAATTTCTCACCCTTTGGCCAATCATTTTTTTGTTATTTAGATGTCAAAATAACCGCTGTAGGAACTTTAAGTAAGAATAAACCAGCCAATTGTGTGGGCTCACCATGAACTACAGTTTGTCTGAATAAGTGGAGCACTATAAATGTGACGGCAGCTGGTGAAACCGGGAACAAGTCGGCCACCCGGCCATGTGTTCAGACTGCTGTTCTGAAAAAAGTAAATCGATTTCAACATTGTTGAAAATCAATGACTCCCTCGCCAGTCAAGGCAAAAATATTGCAATGCAATGGATTCGGTGAGCAATCCCCACTACTACCTAGTAAGTGTAGAGTAGTGGTCATCACTCACTGAATCCATTGCATTGCAATCATTTGATTGATTATTGATTTTCGACAAAGTTGAAATGTATTTACATTTTTCAGAATAAAAGTCTGAACAATTTGATTGGTTGTTCCCAGTTTCACCAGCTGCCGTCACTGATGTCAAGGGTTGGTTCTGAATAAGGACTACTATGACTAACCAACCCTCCTATGTCCATTCCTTACCAGAGAAGCAGCACAACTCTTGACCCAGTCACTGGTCATCTCCCGCCTTGACTACTGCAACATACTCCTGGCCGGGCTCCCCGCCTCCGCCATCAGACCTCTGCAGCTCACCCAGAATGCTGCTGCCCGTCTGGTGTTCAACCTCCCCAAATGTTCTCATGTGTTCTCAATGTTCTCAAATGTCCTCTCCTTCGCACCTGCACTGGCTCCCGATAGCAGTTCCGATCAGATTCAAGACCCTGGTGCTTGCCTACCAGGCAGCAAAAGGGACAGCCCCTGCTTACCTGCAGGCAATGGTCACCCCCCAAACTCTCTTCACTCCACTGGCTCCCCGCTGGTGGTATGAACTTCCCACGGCTGTCAGAACTGCAGAGTCACTCCCCATCTTCCGTCGGAGACTGAAGACCCATCTCTTCAGGTTACTACTTAACTGCTCCTCCTGAGACATCTTCTGCCCCTCACCACTACGTCTCCTAAAGACACCCGCTTTCCCCTCTACTGTGTCCCTAAGAACTTCTTCTGCCCCCCTACTGTTTCTCTATTTCTCCAGTGTAAAAAAAAACAAGAAAACAACAACTAGGTTTTAGAAGAAGGTGATAGGAGAAGATTTTTCCTTCTATCAATGGCCCCAGGCCTGAGCTTGATTACTCTTCCTGCAGCGAATGGTAGACTGATGATTCACATGCTTAGTATTCAAATGTATTGATTGTAAGTCGCTTTGGAATAAGGCGTCTGCTAAATGCCAAAAATGTAAAAAATGTAATACTGTGTCTCCTAAGATTTCTACTTCCCCCCTTGTATTGCTTCTCCAGTGTCTATTAAAAAAAATAAAAAAAATAAAATAATAATAATATATATATATATATATACACTACCGTTCAAAAGTTTGGGGTCACTTAGAAATGTCCTTATTTTTGAAAGAAAAGCAGTGTTTTTTTCAATGAAGATAACATTAGATTAATCAGAAATACACTCTATACATTGTTAATGTGGAAAATGACTATTCTAGCTGCAAACATCTGGTTTTTAATGGAATATCTACATAGGTGTATAGAGGCCCATTTCCAGCAACCGTCACTCCAGTGTTCTAATGGTACATTGTGTTTTCTAATCGCGTTAGAAAGCTAATGGATGATTAGAAAAACCTTGAAAACCTTGTGCAATTACGTTAGCACAGCTGAAAACGGTTTTGCTGGTTAGAGAAGCTATACAAATGGCCTTCCTTTGAGCTAGTTGAGTATCTGGAGCATCACATTTGTGGGTTCGATTATACTCTCAAAATGGCCAGAAAAAGATAACTTTCATATGAAGCTCGACAGTCTATTCTTGTTCTTAGAAATGAAGGCTATTCCATGTGAGAAATTGCCAAGAAATTGAAAATGTCCTACAACGGTGTGTACTACTCCCTTCAGAGAACAGCACAAACAGGCTCTAACCAGAGTAGAAAGAGAAGTGGGAGGCCCTGGTGCACAACTGAGCAAGAAGACACATTAGAGTCACATTAGAAGTACATTAGAGTCTCTAGTTTGAGAAATAGACGCCTCACAGGTCCTGAACTGGCAGCTTCATTAAATGGTACCCGCACAACGCCAGTGTCAACGTCTACAGTGAAGAGGCGACTCCGGGATGCTGGCCTTCTAGGCAGAGTGGCAAAGAAAAAGCTCATCTGAGACTGGCCAATAAAAGGAAAAGATGAATATGGGCAAAAGAACACAGACATTGGACAGAGGAAGATTGGAAAAAAGTGTTATGGACAGACAAATCGAAGTTTGAGGTGTTTGGGTCACACAGAAGAACATTTGTGAGATGCAGAACAAGTGAAAAGATGCTGGAAGAGTGCCTGACGCCATCTGTCAAGCATGGTGGAGGTAATGTGATGGTCTGGTGCTGGTAACGTGGGAGATTTGTACAAGGTAAAAGGGATTTTGAATAAGGAAGGCTATCACTCAATTTTGCAACGCCATGCCATACCCTGTGGACAGCGCTTGATTGGAGCCAATTTCCTCCTACAACTGGACAATGACCCAAAGCACACCTCCAAATTATGCAAGAACTATTTAGGGAAGAAGCAGGCAGCTGGTATTCTCTCTGAAATGCAGTGGCCAGCGCAGTCACCAGATCTCAACCCCATTGAGCTGTTGTGGGAGCAGCTTGACCGTATGGTACGCAAGAAGTGCCCATCAAGCCAATCCAACTTGTGGGAGGTGCTTCAGGAAGCGTGGGGTGAAATTTCTTCAGATTACCTCAACAAATTAACAGCTAGAATGCCAAAGGTCTCCAATGCTGTAATTGCTGCAAAGGGAGCATTCTTTGACGAAAGCAAAGTTTGAAGGACAAACGGTAGTGTATATATATATATATACTCTATATCTTTCTGTCTTCTATCACGACGACTGCCAATGGCCCGTGGCCTGAGCTAGATTACTCTTCCTGCTACGACTGGTGAATTGATGATTCACTTGCTTAGTCAAATGTATCGATTGTAAGTCGCTTTGGAATAAGGCGTCTACTAAATGCCAAAAATGTAAATGTAAATGTAAAATGTTGTTGATATGTGCTGTAGATAAAGGCCATTGTGATGTCTCTGTTCAGAGTGGAGGGATGGATATCTTGACTTGATCACTGACACATTGCTACTAGAGACTGGATGTCTTGTTATTTATTATCATCCTGCATTTATGAGAACATCACCTGTGTTGTCGTTTTTACAAGGATTACCATTGACTTAGTCAATACCCTTTTTTGGTAAAAAAATAAATTAAAAAAAACGTGAAATTGAACTGCATGAACTATGAACTGCAGTTGTCATGGACTATACAGTATAGGATGATGATAGATGATATATGAGACAGATGTTCCCTTGAAACATCTTTCCCTCCCTGAAGTAATCTTAGGGAATGGGGAGTTGCAAAAAATCTCTTAAAAACTCTTAAAACTGGTAGTTGTGGCTGACCTCCTAACAGGTGAGGCAGGTGAGGCCACAGACGTGCTGCTTGATAAGAACTGATTGATTTTCCAGCTGTTTTCTTTGTGATGGAGGGGACAACACGCAGTCCAGCATCTTTCCATCTGCGGGTGCAAATGGATTGGTAGGAGTTGATTAGCTCTGCAAAATACAGAGGTGTGAGACCAAACCTGTTCTTATCCACGGGACACCGGTGGGGCGAGATTTGGGTCTATGTTTAATATAACAGATATTAAGAGCTTACCTTTATCAATAATGTTCATCAATGTCGCAAACGATTCATTAGATTCCATTCTAAGCGTCCATTTAGTTTTTTTTGTCGACCGGTTAATAGAGTGCGAGTCACAAGCCCTTGTTGACAGACACGTCACATACCAAGCATGCCTGGTTTCAACCCCCGAATTTTCATATCATTGGTCCTCGAAAGTCATTTTTTCCGCCTCTGCTCGATTCTATTGGCTCTGACGATTCAAATGAGGGGTCAATCATGACATTCTGCAGGGTTCGAGTTATAAGCTGAACTCTGTGGGGGTCTCCAAAATAACAGTGCGAAATGTTCTCATGCACGCGCGAATCATGCCCACACAGCGATGGGACTTACAAGTTTTAATTAGCTATAGGCAGTAGCGGATTAAGGTGGTCAGTGGCCCTAGGCTACTCCTTTGTGTGAGGACCCCCCGCCCCCATACACAAGCCTCCCCCCTCCCCAAAATATACAACTCACGAGCACCCTGCACACACACACCACTCATAATGCTTTACCATAAAACACTTAAACACTTTAATAACACAATAACACAATAACACAATAACACAACATAATGCAAAGAATAAAAAAAAGGTTCAGTGCATTCAGTTCTGTCTCTATTGCTCTCCTCTCCCGTTGTCTCTCTGTTACTGTCCTGTTGTCTGTCTCTCTGTTGCTGTCCTGTTGTCTGTCTCTCTGTTGCTGTCCTGTTGTCCGTCTCTCTGTTGCTCCCCTCAGCTCTAAATGAAAGAAATGAATTAGCTAATTAGTTGGCATGTAAACATATAGTTAGGGTTGGGTACAGTTTGGGTTTTATTCGATACCGGTGACAAATCGATACTTTAAAAACGGTACCGGTACAGAAACATCATCCTCATCCTCAAATCCCAACATATCCTGACGCTACAGCTGCAGGCTACTCATTTCACCACATCAACAGCCCCACATGAAACAACAGCTATAAAAGCGATAGTCACACATGTATCTCGGCCAATAATTTTGTTATTTTTGCTATACAGAAGGAGCGAAAAATACATTAGGTTAGTACACTAGGTTAGTAAAAAGTAAAAGCCACCTTACCTTTACGGAGACAAGATAGACCAAAGTGGTCTGTTTTCAGTAGGCTGAGTGGTCTGTTTTCAGTAGGCTGAGTGGTCTGTTTTCAGTAGGCTGAGTGGTCTGTTTTCAGTAGGCTGAGTGGTCTGTTTTCAGTAGGCTGAGTGGTCTGTTTTCAGTAGGCTGGGTGGTCTGTTTTCAGTAGGCTGAGTGGTCTGTTTTCAGTAGGCTGAGTGGTCTGTTTTCAGTAGGCTGAGTGGTCTGTTTTCAGTAGGCTGAGTGGTCTGTTTTCAGTAGGCTGAGTGGTCTGTTTTCAGTAGGCTGAGTGGTCTGTTTTCAGTAGGCTGAGTGGTCTGTTTTCAGTAGGCTGAGTGGTCTGTTTTCAGTAGGTAGCAGAGTCCTCAGTAGTAGCAGCAGTAGTAGTAACAGTAGTAGCAGCAGGGCTAACGTTAGGTGTCATAGCAGGTTTCTTTGATAAAAACCCGACATTTTCTAGGCTTGATGACCCGGTCGGCAGCAGTGGCCTTTTTTTGGGCGGCATGGTAGCTACTGTATGTATATACTCCTGTATAGCTAATGAATGAATGTTTGCTTCTCAATAATAGGCTAGGTGCACGATCTCACTACTTCCTGAAAGGCAACTGGTGTCTCACTCTAATGGTTTAATTGATTAATCAGCTGTGCACTGTGTGTTCCAACGGTTTACCGCACAGCTGATTAATCAACCTTTTGCTGTTGCACAATATTCTACTGCGCCCCATGGTGTCTTGGTGGTGAAGTGCAGGCAGTCAAAGGCATACTGTCATTCACAGGAGATTAATGGTGCGCGTAGTTCTTTTGAAAAACGTGTTTATTTTACAATATTTATAATATACATTTAATAATATTCATTACATTGACATTTTGATCAAATAATAGTTGTGGTAATGTATTATTAGCGACCCCCACAGATCTTTGATTTTACTGCCTTCATGGGAGCTCAGAGAGCCTCAGACCATCTCTATGGGAGCTCAGCTCCCATTGGCTCCCACATAACTCGAACCCTGACATTCTGACCAATGGTTTCGGGAGAAATTGTACTGCGTAATTTGACCTGGTGTGAGAAAGAGGCGGGTGCGCCAGACAAGCGCACAGAGAAGTGCGCAGCAGGGCCCTGCTTGGTGGAAACAGAGTCTAAACAATTACATTTCGGTGCAATTTATACCTATAGTGATAGGTCAATGAAATATAATACATTTTACAGTCTTGATACATGAGAAAGTCTGATACACTGATGGTGACAAAATGTCTCCAAATGGCACAATTTGGTTGTCCGCCTAAATATACCTAAAACAGGAAAAACAGTTGCACTGGTTCACATTACTAGCATCTAATTTGGCACAAGTACTCATCAGACCCTGGAGTACTGATTCCTAGATGATTTGGGCTTATTCAGTCAGGTTTCCAAGCTGATATTCACTCTAAAAGCATTTTTCTTTTTAAGCGGAGAGTGAATTTGAGATTTTTCACAATGTTCTAGCTTTATTTACTCTGACACAGTAACATATATTTAGATTCCGGCACTTCTACAGTCACCCCACAGGTGTTAGCTTTGATTTGATACCAAGATCATTATGAAGGCCCTTGTAATTGTGGAGATATTCTATATTCACTGTGGGCATGTCATTTCGGTCAGAAAACCTGAAAAATACGACCGATAAGATATGTAAAAAAAAAGACCTAGAAGTCTCTGTGAAGGCTGGTTTATGGGTAGTCAATGTAATACTAATAGAACAGGGGTGATATGCTTACATATTCTGGTTCGTTTTGGTGAGGAGTCTGGCGCCTGCATTTTTTAAATGTCATTACAATGCATTATAGACCCTTTCTTTATAACAAGCATAACAAAAAAAAATCGCTTTTATGTCGAGGTGCTTTGTCTAACGTTACAGGCTGATTTGTGGACAGCATGACATATTTCCATGTCTAATGTCTGATGTCTAATGTCTGATGTACTAATGTCATTTCAATGCATTATAGACCTTTTCTTTACAACAAGCATAACAAAAAAAATCGCTGTTATTCCTGATCACTTCCATTAGACTACTAAAGCAGGACACCGGAGCACTCATATCTGCGCGTTTGTCACAGGCTGACAGTCACCCTGTTCCTCTGCCCCGGCAACTGACCCATAGAAATGTGCGCGATTAACATTTCAGAGATGTACAATCATGTTTATTTAGAAATAGATTGTGGTGTTTGACAGCGGATGATGGTAGACATATTTAATGTAAAGTTATCTATCTAAAGTTTTCTATCCACAGGCTGATATGTGCATGATAGGCGCGAATCCCCCCCCCCCCCCCCCCCCCCCCCTTGGTGGTATAAATTGTATTGCAGCATACCAAAACAACTCGCAATCTAATCCGAGCAGTTGTTATTATGTAATATTATTGATGGATGTGACATTTTTGATGGAGGGCAGTGAGCGGGAGACTCATCAGGGACATGTAGTTAATTAATGCAGTGGACAGCGGCTGTTTCTCCAGCGTTCCTGTCACTTCGGATTTCGGAACGTCATCAAATTAAATATGTAAGTCATGCATTTTTCCATGTTTCCCATTGATGGTATATGACGCCGTAAATTTAACTAAAGTTCAGCCGCGAAGTTGTTGCACTGTTGTCCTAAATCAGTGCAGACTGGCAGGGTAGGAGCACAGGTTTCATACAGGTTAGAGCGCCGTTATTCTGTCATGGTCTGATAATGAAGCATTGTTCTTTTTTATTTGATGACTTGTTTGATCGATTGATAGCGTAAAAGTGAAGTTGTGAATGAGTCGCGAGCGTCAATGCTTTTCTACGATACTCCTGATGACGTATCAGTCTTGAAGGGTTATCCCATTTCATAGGGGTGGATTTCAACCCCTTCGGCTTGTGGCTCTGTTCGAAGGCCTTGGCTCGAAATCGAGTCACACTCGAAAATGAGCCATAGGGGTAGAAAAGGGAATCGGGATTGGGCCTTTGTACCGCTGTGTTGGAGGAGCTAGATAATAGTGCATTATTGTATTCGAGTCTCGTTAGAAAAGCATGAATTAATGTTTCAGCACCCTGTAGTGAAAGAGAATTTCCTATTTTTGCAATGTTTTGTCGGTGGTAATCAGCTATTCTGTGTGTTCCTAATGTGAGCGGGTGATATAAAGTCAGATTCAACGGTAGTACCAATATTTTTTACTGTTTTTTGGGGGAGACATCCCTCTGAATTAAGCACCAATTTGACCTCGGATTTCTTGGGCCAATGGCCAACGATTCTGTTTTAGCAGAGTTAAGGAGAAGGAAATAATTTTCCATCCATAATCTAATGTCACACAGGGCTCCAAGCCAGTCAGTGGCATGCCAGGTTTCATTGCAACATAAAGTTGAATATAATTAAAAGAATGCTTACCATGATGACAGATTTTTGCACGGGAAATTGACTTGGTGAGGTTGGGGCATAACCTGGTTTCGCCAGCATCCCGCCCAAGTTTTCTGCGGTGTGCGTTCTCTTGTTTTTCAATAGAGATTGGTGCATAGGACATAAAACAACAATATAGGAGCAAATTATGAACTAAAAACTAAAAACAAAAACAAAAAAGCAACAAATGAGAAGTGATAAATAAGTGATAAGCGAGGCTAAGAGATAAGAGGCAATGAGGTTGATGAAGTGAGTATGGGGCCTGTACACTATGAACTAGAATACATGTCAAATACATAGAAGTTACGAGTTAAGACCCTGCGACATACCGGCGTCATGTCCAGGGGGTTGTACTTGTACATCAAGCCTCCTCACTCTATGGAAACAGGAGATAGGCTCCTGCTCTTATGGGCCATTAGGCTCCAGAACCATCAGTTCTCAAGGCTACTTACTTACATATAAGTTACACTTAGTGTGTGTGTGTGTGTGTGTGTGTGTGTGTGTGTGTGTGTGTGTGTGTGTGTGTCTGTGTGTGTGTGTGTGTGTGTGTGTGTGTCTGTGTGTGTGTGTGTGTGTGTGTGTGTGTGTGTGTGACAGGGTGGTGTGTGTGTGTGTGTGTGTGACAGGGTGGGGTTTGTGTGTGTGTGTGGGTGTGGAGTGACCTAAAGACCAGTGTGTGTGAGTGAAGGAGTTACTTCTTGAGCGTTCTAGCCTCTCATTCTGTCTGTTTATGGTGTTGGAAACACGATCTGACACTGAAGTCTCTAAGCCCCTGGGCCGGACCACGTCTCCACGCCACATCATGGCGCAGTGGACAGACAGAGGACACAGTGGACAGACAGACAGAGGACACAGTGGACAGACAGAGGACACAGTGAACAGACAGACAGACGACACAGTGGACAGACAGAGGACACAGTGGACAGACAGACGACACAGTGGACAGACAGACGACACAGTGGACAGACAGACAGAGGACACAGTGGACAGACAGAGGACACAGTGGACAGACAGAGGACACAGGGGACAGACAGAGGACACAGGGGACAGACAGACAGAGGACACAGTGGACAGACAGACAGAGGACACAGTGGACAGACAGAGGACACAGTGGACAGACAGACAGAGGACACAGGGGACAGACAGACAGAGGACACAGTGGACAGACAGAGGACACAGTGGACAGACAGAGGACACGTGAATTGTGACAAGAAGAGACGTCTTTTACCATCAGGACTGCCCCGTTGCTCTGGTAATGTGGTACTGTCGTGATCTAACAAAGAGCCTTTTATCTTGATCGTACCACGTGTCTCCAGTCCAGTCAAGTGATGTTAGTGTGTTCGATTACCTGGTTACCTAAGTCTTGACATTGTCTTGACCTTACCTTCACTTTAGTTTTTTTTCACAGAACATGGTAAACTAAGGACACATTTGTGACGCGGTCTGGTGAACTTGCGAACTACACGCTCACTCGAAGGGGTCAAAAAGTGAAAGTGAAAGTTATTATGTCAACAATATCTAGTTTTCATTTTTTTCATAACACCAACTTGAAGTTTTATAGTACCCACTCGATATAATAAACAACAGTTTAACGATCACTAAATACTTATAATTTGTGGATTGGATTCACTATTCTCGTTTGCCGGTGGCTACCGGTAAGGGAGGGTTGACTTGTAAACATACTTTCGTTTTAGGTCGTGCTCAAGAGCAAGAACTGTGTGTTCATCTAGTTATGTGTAGTTATGTGTTTTGAGCATGTCGATGTTCTCTCAGCATGTTGTGATGTTATTAAAATACAGTTTAGACCTTCATAGCAATGTATTTAGTTAGCTGCTAGCTGTTAGCAGCGTTCGTAGCTGTGGCTGCATTTAGAGTCACTTTTCTCCCATTCAGTGTTTGACGTGTACCAACATTCAAAAACGCCTGTCGTGTTAAATGTTTCTCTGATTTCAATGTATGACACATCATTTGAAAGCTTACAATCTGTAGGTAAAAGCACATGTAAAAGACTGAAAAATGACTTTGCCTTCTGGTTGCACATTTCACCAGACCGCGTCACATTTGCTATTGTAAACTACTCTCCACCCTCTGGAACTCTCTACCCAAGGATATCCGCAACTTGTGACGTTAGAATTATATGGTTCTATCTCCATTTTTGTCGAAATTGAGTTTTTTACATAATCTGATCCATTAGGTGTTTATTAATGCCTGTGTGGTGTTATTTTTTAAATGTTGACATTTTTGAGTTAGTAATTCATAAAATACAAAGGTTCCATCTCACAGAACATAATGGAATGTAAAAACTTTGACGCTCAATATCTCTGAACTACCCGAAATGGAGATAGAACCTTATAATTCTGAGCTCACGAACTCTCCAACCCTGGACATAAAGCTGCCCTTAAAACCCACCTATTCACCAATGCAATCAACCTGTAGCTGTAGTAGCTGTTTCACTATTTCTTGTTTTGAGTGTTTGTCTCTCTGGCTCTGTTCTGTTTGTCCCATTCCCTTGTAAAGCGACCTTGGGTTTGTGAAAGGCGCTATATAAATGTAAGTTATTATTATTATTATTATTATTATTATTACTCTGAGACTTTTCCTAGGAGTATAGACCAACCTGGCCTCGCAGAGACGAAAACATGCTGTGATGTATGTTGTGAGGCCGCCCCTACTCTCCCCCCTTTCACTGATGAGAAGTGGTGAGAAACACTGGAGACGATGAAATATGAAATGCCATGACACAGGAAACGCCAACTTCCCTTTTACAGTCAAACTGGAGTGGCCCCACGATGACCCAAAGCTCTTATCTCTGTAACACAATAAACCCGCCTCCTGTCACAGACAGACAGACAGACAGACAGACAACCAGACAGACAGACAGACACCCAGACACCCAGACAGACAGACACGCAGACAGACAGACAGATACGCAGACAGGCAGACAGACAGACAGACACCCAGACAGACAGACAGATAGACAGACAGACACACACACACACACACAGACAGACAGACAGACAGACAGACAGACAGACAGGCAGACAGGCAGACAGGCAGACAGGCAGACAGACAGACACCCAGACAGACAGACAGACACCCAGACAGACAGACACGCAGACAGACAGACAGACAGAGAGACAGACAGACACCCAGACAGACAGACAGACAGGCAGGCAGGCAGACAGACAGATACAGACAGTCAGACAGACAGACAGACAGACAGACAGGCAGGCAGATAGACAGATACAGACAGACAGACAGACAGACACAGACAGACAGACAGACAGACAGACAGGCAGACAGACAGGCAGGCAGATAGACAGATACAGACAGACAGACAGACAGACACAGACAGACAGACATACAGGCAGACAGACAGATACAGACAGACAGACAGACAGACAGATAGACAGACAGACAGACAGACAGACAGACAGGCAGACAGGCAGACAGACAGACAGACAGACAGGCAGGCCCCACGATGACCCAAAGCTCTTATCTCTGTAACACAATAAATCTCCTGTCACGATTCAATATAGGAAGCTCTGGGTGTGTGTGCGTGTGCTGGGGGGGGGAGTGGTCTACAAGTGTGTTTGTGTGCAGAGGTAATGTTGTGTGTACGTGTGTGTGTGTGTGTGTGTGTGTGTGTGTCTGCATGTGAGAGTGTGTGAGTGTGTGTGTGTGTGTGGGGGGGGGCTGCTGGTGGTTCATGGCTCCTCATTAATGACTGCTCCTTACAATATGGCCATTAAGTGTCATCAAGGCTCATTACATGCTGCCTCCCCGCAGTGCACTGTCAAATACCTCTCCACCATCACACCATACATTAATAGGTATCTGATCCCACACACACATACACACACACACAGACACACACACACACACACACACACATACACACACACGTACGCATGCACGCACGCACGCGCACACACACACACACACACACACACACACACACACACACACACACACACACACACACACATTGTTGTGGGTGTTGGTTTTCATTCATGACTATTTAGAGAGTTATTCATTAGAGCTTTGCAGCAAAAAAGACCCTCTGAAAAAAAAAAAAAGCTCTTCAGGGCTGTATTTATTACAAACTCCTACAGTATCTCTCGTCCTCTTGCCCACGCACCATCACCTCCATATAACTTCATAAGGTTTACAGTACTAAGGAAACAAAAACACCTGCATAACATGGACCAAGAGCCCTGGAGGAAAGTGTTGAGAGTTGAGCTCAAACCTGTCTTCTATCCCTATGTCCCATTGCTGTCTAACCTGTATATTATCATTCAGGTCAGATTCAGTCTAACCTGTATATTATCATTCAGGAGATTCAGTCTAACCTGTATATTATCATTCAGAAGATTCAGTCTAACCTGTATATTATCATTCAGCAGATTCAGTCTAACCTGTATATGATCATTCAGGAGATTCAGTCTAACCTGTATATTATCATTCAGGGTCAGATTCAGTCTAACCTGTATATTATCATTCAGGAGATTCAGTCTAACCTGTATATGATCATTCAGGGTCAGATTCAGTCTAATCTGTATATGATCATTCAGGTAAGATTCAGTCTAACCTGTATATGATCATTCAGGTAAGATTCACTTCTCTTTCAGTCCACTCAGTTGGAGATCTCACTCCTGCGCTCCCTATTCACTGAAACCCATCCTCTATGGCTCAGTTGGTAGAGCAAAGTTGTGGGTTCGATTCCTGCTGGGACCATATAAGTACTGAAAAATGGATGCGCTCACCGCCCAGTCTCGATCATAAAGGCTACTGCAACGCACGCCCGTTTCACCCTTTCATTTTGGACTTTAATTCTTTCTCTTCACACAAGCCTGTCTGCAGTGCTTCGACACAGCCTAGCTAACTAGCTGAACTGTTCCACTGGAAACGTGTCGTATATTTTTACACATTAATAGCCTTCTTATATAACGTATATCTTACACATATATTAACGTATATTTTTATATATATATACATACATATTATTACAAATGATCGCGGGGAGATTTAAGAAGCAATTGTCGCACATGCGCAGACACACACACACGAACATGCACGCCCCCAAGGGTATAGGCCAATCAGAGGCCTAGAAGGAAGGATCACGATTGGCCAAGAACATACTGTGATGTGATTGGCTGAGAGACCGCTGTAAAACCCTGTGCTGAGGAGCTCCTCAGTCTGTTTCTGTCGTCCTCTGCCCACGACGTGACTGTTTGTGTGTAAACCTGATCCTGTAATCTGAGGACCCGATCTTATCTTTTTTGAATAAATACTCTTAAACTTTGGCCAGGAGTTTTTACCTCATTCTTGATCACCAAACAGAGAAAAGAAACTACAGAAGTGGCGAGCCAGCCAGGAGAATCCATAGCTTTGGATGACCGGCCGTTTTGCAACTCTTCAATTCAACAAAGGGTAAGTCTTCTGCTGAATTCGCCAGGACAAGGCGGAGCTGTGCAAAATAGACTGTGTATATCAAATAAGCTATATTTAAAAAGAATCTTGAAGTATATAACTGGGTAGAGGTTAGACAGAGAGAGCCGGGTTGTAAAACCTGTATTGGTAAAAACGTTTTATTGTACGATATTTTATCGTGTGTGTGGTATAATTGTAGTACAGCAGAGCATGAGCTGCTTGTAGGCTTGTTTTGGGAACAAGGTATTAGCATAAAAGCTGAGGGAGAGACGTTTTCCCAGTGGGCTAATGAATGTGGTTTGTATCAGAAAATAGTCTGGTGTGTGTGTAAAAGAATGAGAATTCTTGGTTGATGTGTTTTGTCATAGTCCGTGTTTGTGAGCAGAAAATAGCGCTATTTTAAAGATATACATTGTTAATTTACTTGAAAACACGGAGAAAAAACGTGGCTTTAGTAGAAAGGGCGCCATTTTTTCCTTTGTCTGAAACGCATGTCAGACACGCGGACACAGGCCGCTAGTTGAAAGGACGCCATCTTTTCCTTTGTCTGAATGCATGTAGACACGGGGACACGGAGCCTCTGGTAGAAAGCATACGCCATTTTAGGAGTATTTGAATAAGATTATCTTGGCAAATAATACGTTTAACTGCATTGAAAGATATTCTTGAAATTGCTGTGTCGTGGAGAATAATAATTATTGTGGAAAAGCAGTGTTGTGTTGTAGTCCACAGCGATTTTCTTCAGAGGCGGTAAGTAGCAAATACACACGCGCGAGTTTGATAGATTTCAGTACTCATCTCTTAAAGATAACGATAAAACCATACACATAGACTAGTATTGATAAAGATAGAGATATAGTGAATTGATCTCGGGGTATTTCAAATAAGTTTAAAGGTACGGTTACTCGGAAAACAGGAGTTTACACGGGGCCAGCGCAGCCACATTCCACACACAGAGAGAGCATGCGGAGCGAATAGGCCTGCTTACAGAATATTGGTGAAAGAATCTAAAAGGTTAATGCATAGATTGATGTTGTGAATGACTGTTCAGTATTACATTGATTTAATTAATTACTTATCAGTTGAATTAATTATTCAGATCATTCATTTTCTGTTTCCCAAAACAATTGATTGATTCCATAAGTTTTAAATCAATGTATATGATGATATAGTGAATAATTCTAACTAATCATTCATTCCTTTCACTTAACAATTGATTTATGTATAGATTGTAAAAGTAAAAGATAGATTGTGAGTTTTAGGTAAGATATAGTCATTCTGTAAGACATTTTCAGTGTGGCGCCCTCTACTGGTCAGAACACGATAAAGACATTTTTAATTATTTACTGCCATCTAGTGGACGAAACACGATAAGACATTTTTAATTGTTTGCTGCCCTCTAGTGGACGAAACACGATAAGACATTTTTAATTGTTTGCTGCTCTCCAGTGGACGGAATACGATAAGACACTTTGGAGCACGGGTCCTCCATCAGTGCATCCGTCTGAGGTCGATGAAATAGTCCTTTACAATAATAAATGGATGGTTACTTCAATTAATTTAAGTAATTACAAATTGATTGAATTAATTATTCAGATTATTTCATTTTCAGTTTTCACAAAACTTTGATCAATTGGTTTATAGTGGTCTAGGGATGACGTTTTCTTTCACAGGATTACATCAATGAAGTGTAAATGACTAAGTCTAGTTGATTGTGCATTCCTTTCGAGTAGCAGGTCGATTTCTTTACAGATTGTAATTGATAATTGATCATTTTATTCCTTCCAAATGACAAGTCGATTTCTTTACAGGTTGTAATTAATATTCGTGTTTTACATCTTTTTATTTGAAGTTAAGTTCTTTTTTCACAGTTCTTGATTAAAGAATAGCAGAACAGTTTCTATCTGAGGATTGATCAATCAAGGGGTTGTGGATCAGAAAGACTTAGAGCGTGACCTGCTTTAGTAATTTGATAATTGTGTTGAACAGCCTTTGTAGTTTAATAATTAAGTTGACCTGAACTATAATTAATATTGATTGAGCAATTAAGTGACACACATTCATACATAATAAGGGAAAAAACATTTAGATTAAAACACACACACATAGATTACATTTAAGTCAATAATACACAATACCACTGAAACAATCCGTTGTTCTGGAGTTGTAGTGTTCTGTGTGGACAGTTGACACAGTTAAGAGTTGGACTAGCATCTGTTTAGCAGATACAGCAACAGAAGGTGGGTTGTAAGAAAAGTACACCTTATAGCATATTTTCAGCATATTAAGCAGTATAAATATTTCAGACATGGGAGCCAAACCCAGTAACATTGTGAGGGCTGTTAATACAGACAAGGGAATATTAGCAAATTCATCCCCTGTGGCTATAGTGGAAAAAATGAATCCTCTTGTTAAGGAGATTAGCAAAATGTCAACGAAATGGAATATTCGTTGGGCAGACATTGAACAACCATGGCCAGAAGAGGGCACCTTTGACTTACAATTAATTGCAACATTGGAGATACTTATCAATGCACATAAGGCGCATCAAAAAGGAAAGATTAGATCAGAGAAACGCAGGTTAGAGTTAGCTATTTTAGACCTCTTCAAGGTAGAGGGGCAGAAAGTAGCATTAGCTTGGAATGAGAAAACAGCTCACATGGATCCAGAAAAAAGAGATGAATTGGCCAAAGCAATGGAAGAGAAAGTGAACATTCCATTCTCACACACAGCTCCAATCTCCAGTCCTCCTCCCTATGCCAAGAGACTGGAGGACAATTCTCAGCGGATCTACCCTCAGGTCCCTGTCCTAAGTACGAGCGGAACCTTCACTATCCAAGATAAGGATGAAAATGTACTAGAGAGGGGAAGAGCGAGAGTGACCGTGGACTTCGAACCAGAGAACAGGTCAGGTGCCAAACAGAAAAAGAAGGAGGAGCCGAGGGGAAAAGGGGACGACAGGAGGGACAAGACGGATGACGGTGAAGATGGCAGTGGAGGTGATAGCAAAGATTCCAGTGATGACAGCAATGCACAAGGAGGCTACAGTGCTCCGATAAGAAAACTACTAGCCAGGGCCGAAAAGCAGGGAGGGAAAATACGCTATAAGAAGGGAAAAGAAGAAAATAGTTCTGAAGATGAGCAGAAGTCTCTGAAGGTAGGGAAGAGAAGAGAGAGCTTAAAGCAAAAGAAGAAGAAGCTGCAGGAAGACAGGGAGGAAGAGGAGGGAGAAAGGAGGGCAAGAAAACTCCGTGCGAAAATCCTAAGAAACGAAGAAGACTACAGACAACAGCTGCAGGACCTAGACGTAGAGAGAGAAACGTATCGTCAATCTCAAGCGGCATCATCACCTGCATCCCGGTTGAACTCCCCAAGGTCCGGAGCGACACCAAGGCGAGACGTAAAAACGGAGCCACAAGTAAGCGATTATGAAACAGCATCGGAAGAAGAGGCAACTCAGGGGAACTTCCCAGTGCTGATTCGAGGTAACCAGATGGAATATCGTCCTTGGAATCATACAGATCTGTCAGAAGTGATAGAAAAACTCCCAGTCCTGGAAGATGGTGGCCACCCCTGGACGACGCAAGTCGACGTGAGATTGACAGGAACGCACGCTGCTATGGGAGACTTGAAAAGACTCTTAGCTACCATTACAGGATTGGACACCATGCAGGAAATATTGATGAAGGCGGGACTTCATAGATATATCGATACATCCGTTTATGACCCAGAGCTCTTCGCAGCAAACAGAGGCAAGCTGTGGAAGGCAATCAGAGAAACATACCCTACTCACATTCACCCAGACAATGTCATTGTGAAGCCACTGGGGGGAGATGAAAATCCCCGGGGGTTTGTTGCCCGTGTGCACTCTCAATGGAGAAGTGTGACAGGGAAGGATGCCGAAGATAACCCGTTAGAAAAAGCCATAATCAGGGAAAAGATTCAACAAGGTCTCCCTACCCCAGTTAAGAACAAGTTAGCAGAAGTGGTGGGGCTACGACACATGAGCAAGGCTGTTTATATAGACAACATAGCACACCAAGTAGAATTATTTAGAAAGAAGATTCAGACACAGAAGGCACAAGACGAGGACTCACTCAGAAAACTAACTCAAGTGCAATTGACAGAAGGCAAGAAAACCAGAGAGAGAGAGCAGACTATAGCCCTACAGGTCCCATCTCAGCCACAGCAACTGCAAATTGTCCCTCCCCAGTCATACCCACAGGGGCCACAAGGGGGGAATCCATACCCACAGGGGCCACCAGGGGTGCAAGTGGTTCCATACCAGCCATACAACCAGCCTGGCCAAGGACCACCACAAGAGGGATGGACCACAGCACCGAGGAAGATGCTAGGACCATGTTTCCTATGCGGCCAGTATGGACACTTAAAACGTACCTGCTTTAAGAAGAACCAGGGGGGCGCAGGGGGGAAACAAAAAGGAGGATATAGGCCCCCTGCTGCACCGGCTCCAGGAGTGGTGAACCCCTATGGAGGCCCAGCAGCTGCGCTATAGGGGTGCCCAGAAGATCCGAAAGGGGGGTGCCAGCTGGTGGTGACAAACAGGCCTGAAGATGAACCTACAATATGGGTGTCGGTCAACCAACGTCCATTAGAATTGATGGTGGACAGTGGAGCAGCCTACACCTGTCTGAAGCCTGAAGACGCCACGCACCTTCCTATGTCTGGGAAATATGTGAAGACAATCGGATTCGAGGGAATTAAACAGCTGATCCCTACCACTGAGCTTGTAAGCTTAGAGTACAAAGGACAGAGAGCAGATCTGTCAATACTTGTATCAGAACACACGCCAATAGGGCTACTAGGGAGAGATGCACTATGCCAGTTAAATTGTACCGTGAAATGCACACCTGACGGCTGTCAGGTGACAGTGCCACAAGAGAACAGACAGCTGTCTGTCATGATGGACAACAACGCATCTATGGTATATTGGGTGGGAGGGCTTAGCCCAGACCTAATGGAACCAGCAAGGATGTGGGACAATTATATCCTGGCACACATGGCAGAGGCCAGAAGGCCTACTGATCCATTGCATTGTACACTCCAGTATTTTAGAGAAGTTGCAGATGCAACCCCAGATGAGTGGCTGAAGCATCAGCCAAAACAGGTACAGCTTAGTACAAGTTGTATAATCCTAGGCCCTCAGGGAGTGGCTATGAAGATAAACAGTGACACTTATCTAGATCAGGAGCATAAGATTGAGGGTAGCATCCCTCATGTGACACTTATGATATCTGAACACTATAAACAGAAGCATTTAGGGGCAATGATGGCAGACTCAGAAAAAGCCAGATTTGTAACGACAAAAGAAAACCCTGCTATCTGGAGGAGCATTGATGGACAGTTCACAAAACTGATGATCTCTGCTCAAGGAATAGGACATCCGCAGACTGTGAAGCTAATGAACCAGCTAATCCTTCCTGTACAAGCTGACAGAGACCTCAGAGAAGAAATGATGCAGAATGTGCCAGCCGACCTGTGGGCAAAGAACAGTACAGACATTGGATTTGTGAAATCAGCTCGTCCATTGAGAGTTGAACTCATACCGGGTGCAAAACCCCCTTGGAAAAACCAATACCCATTGAAACAGGAAGCAATTGATGGAATTGAGCCACAGATCAAAGGACTGTTAGAGGCAGGAGTCCTGAAGATAACTCAATATCCGTTAAGCAATACACCTCTTCTGCCAGTGACGAAACCTGATGGTTCATATCGTCTGGTACATGACCTACGGGCTGTGAATGAGGTAGTTGTCAGCTATCCAGCTGAAGTTCCTGATCCTCATGTGCTGTTGACTCAGATTCCATCTACAGCCAAAGTGTTTACAGTGATTGATTTATGCGGGGCTTTCTTTTCTATACCTCTTAGTGTAGAAAGTCAAGGGTTATTTGGGTTTACCTACAAAGGTCAGCATTATCAATATACCAGAATGCCACAGGGGTACAAACACAGTCCTCATGTTTTTAATCAGGTCTTGAGGGAGGACTTAGACGGGTTAGAACAGATGATAAGTAGTACTGCCATTCAGTACATGGATGACATACTCCTTTGTGCCCCAGATGAAGAAACATGTCACAGGGATTCCGTTAAACTGTTAAAGGTTTTGGCGGAGAAGGGACACAAGGTGTCTAAAAAGAAGCTACAGTATTGTCAGGAAAAGGTAACTTACTTAGGACAATCCATTACACAGGGACATCGCAGCGTCACTAATGAACATTTGGAAGCTATTCAGAAGGCTCCAAAACCACGAACGGTTAGGGAAATGATGATGTTTTTGGGCATTACTGGGTATAATTCAGCATGGGTGGAGGATTACACTAGACTAGTCGCTCCATTGAGGGGGATGATTAAGGAAACAGGTAGTGATAACCTCCAATCTTGCATTACTTGGACAAGGGAAGCTGATTTGGCGTTTGAGACAATTAAACACAAATTGCAAGAAGCGCCAGCTTTAGCGCTTCCAGATTATTCCAAAGAATTTGGATTGTATGTTTCTTCTTCAGCCGAGGGGAAGTATGCCTGCGCTGTTCTTACGCAACCAACAGGCATTGGACCTAGTCCACAGCCCATAGCCTATTATTCTGTCGCATATTCAGAGGTAGAAATGGGTTTCGCGCCATGCTACAGAGCAATGGCCGGGGCTTATCTTATGTACGAGAAGGCAACAACCTTAACAATGGGGTACCCAATTACCATTCTCTGCCACCACAGTCTAAGGAACCTCTTGAATCAAGGCAAGTACACTTTGACGATGCCTAGGATTAGGGATTATTACAGGATGTTGGAAAGGGAAGATGTAACATTACTAAGATGTAACACACTTAACCCAGCAGAGACCTTGCCAACCCCAGAAGATGGGGAACCACACGATTGTGTGAAGGAAGCTACGAGGTACTCTAAGCTTAGAGCAGATCTACTAGCTTTGCCTTTAAAGGAAGCTGACGTTGAGTATTGGACTGATGGATCTTGTTACCGGGTAGGAGAAAATTTACGTGCCGGGTATGCCATAGTCCGATCCCAAAATTCGGAGTTCATTGTGGAACAAGCCGAGGCTGTTCCTCAGCCTTGCTCAGCTCAGTTGGCTGAATTGATTGCCCTCACAGAAGCATGCAACTTGGGAACCGGACAAAGAGTGACAGTATACACCGACTCTGCCTATGCCCACAATGTGTGTCATTTACATGGAGCTGTATGGAAGGGACGGGGTTTTAAGAAAACTGATGGTTCGCCTATTCAGCACCACGCTCAAATCATGAAGCTGTTACAAGCCATGATGAAACCAAGGGAATTAGCCATAGTGAAGTGTGCCGCACACAGATCTGACTCATCACATGTCACACAAGGTAACAGGGCTGCAGATGATGCAGCCAAAGCTATTACAGGAGCAGACAAAGCAGGTAAAGTTCTGCTGGTCACACATGAAGTACAGTTACAGGGCATGGTCACGCTTGAGGATTTGTTGATGTTACAGAGTGAGGCAAATGCGCTAGACAAAAACCTATGGTTAACAAGGGGAGCTAGTCAGGATGACACAGGTCTATGGAGAAATCATGAGGGACTGGTTGTGGCACCCCCAGATTTATTAGGCATACTGATACAGGAAGCCCATGGATTAGCACATGTGTCCAGGGGGGAGGTTAGACGCAAGATCACCAAGGAATATGGTTTTTGGGCTCCATATTTGTTGGAACAAATAGACCATATCCTTGGTCAATGTGTGGTCTGTTTGAAGAACAATATCAGACCTGGAATACCAGTGGGAACTGGGCATATCCCTACCCCAAACGGGCCAATGAAACATTTAGTGATTGACTATGTGGACATGATTCGTCCTGTTGCAGGATACAGGTACATGCTAGTTGTAGTAGACAGGTTCAGCAGATGGGTAGAAGCTTGCCCCACTCGAAGAAAGGATGCTCAGTCTGTAGCAAAGTTCCTATGCAGGGAAGTCATGCCTAGGTTTGGAATTCCAGATAGGATATCGTCAGACAATGGTAAGGAATTTGTGGATAAGACGGTAAAGCTTATACTACAAAAGTTGGGAATCAAGCAGAGACTTGGGTGTATTTACTCACCTCAAAGCCAGGGGATAGTAGAGAGGATGAACGGGGTCCTTAAGAACCGTCTTTCTAAGGTCTGTAAGCATACAGGTCTTAATTGGTTGGAAGGACTCCCTCTTGCATTGATGGCCTGTCGTTCCAGTGAGATTCGAGGGCTGCACTTGACTCCCCATGAACTGGTAATGGGGAGGATAATGACAGCTCCCTGTGCACGAACCAGTGGGAAAGGGCCAAGTTTGGCTCTCCTGGAGAGTGACATGAAAGCCTATGTACAGTACATGACTAACCGGCAAAAGAGTATCTCTTCTTATGTGCTCCACAAACAGGAACGTGAAGAGGAGGTGAACGCACAGGAGAGGAAGGACGCGTTGCAACCGGGTGACAAAGTATACGTGAAGGTCTACAGACGGAAGTGGCATGAGGCTCGACGGGAAGGACCATACGAGGTCGTTCGGTGCACTGGGACTGCCCTCCAAATCAAGGGGTCCCCCACCTGGTATCACGTTCATCACTGCATCAAGGCACCCAATGAGGACGATGAGGGAGAACCTCAGCAGGATGGTGAGGAGACCCCTGGGGACGAGGAAGTCCACAGCTTGGACATTCAGGCTGACGAAGATGTTGGTGAGTATCTGCGCCGTGATGCAGATGATGCCGGGGGCCTCGTCCCAGACCCTGTCCAGCCCAGAGATGAGTGGGCCAACGGAGACCGTGAAGGATCCAGTGACTGCGACACCCCTCTTGGGGGTTCTACCAAGCCTGGTGTTGCCCCTGTTGTCACCCCTTCCGACCCTGACAATGCTCCAGACGGAGATGTCAGCAACCCGGGCGGCTGCCCGGACCGAGGTACCATTGAGAGACACAGACCTGTCAGTGATACACCCCAACCAGACAGACCCCGTAAAACACCAAGGCCAATTAGGAGGAAACTCAAGCCATGCCGTTTTAGAGACTAATATGCCCCTTAGTGTTCCTACCCCATTGACTTCTTTGGACAATGTTACACTTTACTCACACACTGTTATGCCTGGACGTCAGAGAAGAATGATCACAGCAGGTAGAGCTTTTGTTTGCCCACATTCACGTTGTACTGTTGATGATTGTTTGATCTATACCGCCGAAGCGAACGAGTGGTATTTATTGGATACTACATATGTTACACTTGATCAACACTCAAGCAACACGCAAGAAACTCGTGTGACATTAACGAATGTTGACCAGGTGTTGAACTCGTATTGGTGTGCTAGACGTGATATCGGTGAACAGGTGTCTAGTAAATCCAATAATTTCAAGGACAAAGTTTGTAGGACCAAGCCTGACTTTCCACACCACTATAGGTTGGACTGTGAGAAATTTGTGCATAAATATGTTCACGTTGAGTTATCAGGAAAGGTTGAAAATGTTGCTGTGAAGGCTCCTACGAAGGCGATTGTAGTCGCTACTGACGATTATTTGTTGTATGATTCTAATCACCTGGGGACACGGTCCCACCCTAATTCTGCCACTAGTATCATGAAAGATTTTGCTTCAAAAATGAATTATTCTGATTGCTGGATTTGTCAACAGGTCCCTGTAAGTGCGTCTGCTCCTATGTTTTTCCCCATACCGTTAACTAAAGCAGAATGGCTTCATTATAATTGGCAGGGTTTAGCCCCATTTGTTTTACAGGGCAAGAACCAGAGCTCTTCTTGTCAGCCCAGCACGATTCTGGTTCCTTTAAATTCTTCCTATGCAGGTGTGGATATTGGTGTGTTGGAACGTCTGACAGCAGCGGTTAACAAACACCATAGGCCTAGCGGTGTGGGGAAGGTTATTATTGATAGGCTTACACATTTGTCACAACCAACAGGTCCGAAGAAGATATATATTATCCAAGCTATGTTCGCTCAATTAAATGGTACTGCATTGAGTCCTCATCTGTCATGTTCTGGGAGTGTGACTTCTACACGGTGGAGGGGTTCAGTTGTTATTTCTGGATTGAAATGTAAAGTTGTTGATTGTGCTATGGTGCCTCAAATGAAATTACATGATACCAATACTACCAGACGGCAGAAAGGCACCACGCAGCTTAAAGTCATGCCTCTCGTAAATATTACAACCTGTATTGACATTCAAGTACGGCCCAAGAGCAGCGCGGTTCGTCAGTTAGGGGCCGCGTCTTGTATAGGTGGAACCATGTTCTTGTATCCTGGTACGGAGCTTCAACTCCCGGAACATGTGTTTCTTGTGTGTGATAATGATGCATTCTCTAAGCTTCCTGCTTTGATTGAGGGTGTTTGTTATTTGGCTCATCTGATACCTTTGATTAGGAAAGTTACTCGGGAGGAGATGTCTGTACTTCACAAACAAGCAACCCATCGTAGTCGTAGGGCGTTGTCTACCGCTCAGAAGTTTTTTGGCCTAATATTCCCAAGTTATGGTGTCTACAACTCTCAGACTGAATTAAGTGCCCTATCATCCGTTCTTGAAAAACACATTAATGCTTCGGATGCTGTAGTATCTGCCCTGGCCACTGAATTGACTGAAACTAAGAATGTAGCTCTCCAAAATAGAATGGCTTTGGACATTATTTTGGCCAGTCAGGGTGGTACTTGTGCTTTGATAGGCGGTGAATGCTGCAGTTATATTTCGGATTCTGATAACGCTTTGTATGATTTTCATGAATCTAACAAGAAGGGTGTAGAGGATTTACATAAAGAACACGGTTGGAATATGTTAGATTTCTTTGATTCTGCTTTTTCAGGTATTGGTAATATGATCAGGTCCGTCGCTATTATTTTTGTTGTCATTATCATCTGTATTATGTTACTTGGTATTTTAATCAAATGTTGTGGAAAGTGTATTTCTGATGTTCCTATTAATGCTTTAATGTTGACCAACGTAGCTGATGAGCAAAAGCTGGATTCTGTTTTGCTTTCTGATTTTGTTTCCTCCTTTGATGATTTGTTTATTAAGTGATGTTTTATGATTATTTGCTTCGATTACTGTTTGTTTCTTTCTATATCATGTGATTGATGTCAGTTGAGAAGTGGTGTGGTGGTTATGCAAAGATAGGAAAGCGGTTCTGTTCCTAGCACAACGAAGAAAACGCTCTTGACTGGGAAAGGATATCAATCTGAGACAGCGGTAAAGGCTGTTCTCCAACTGGGTTCATGTGCTAGTAACCTCTGTCCCTGGCGCTTCAAGGACAAAGAAAACATCGGTCGTTGGAAGTTTCTATATTAATTTGTGCATGATGGACTGTGTTTAGTTTAATTGTGATTGTTATTTTCAAGATTCTTTTTATTATTGGTTGGTTTCTATTTTTTGCATGATGTCTTTGGGTTCTTAATAGTTATTTATTTATTTTTTTTTATATTTTTTTAGCTGTGATATGTGAGGTTTGTGTTTTTGTTTTGGTTTATGTGATCATTTAGTTTCGGAACACCCTCTGGGTGGTCCGAGGGGGGATGTGTCGTATATTTTTACACATTAATAGCCTTCTTATATAACGTATATCTTACACATATATTAACGTATATTTTTATATATATATACATACATATTATTACAAATGATCACGGGGAGATTTAAGAAGCAATTGTCGCACATGCGCAGACACACACACACGAACATGCACGCCCCCAAGGGTATAGGCCAATCAGAGGCCTAGAAGGAAGGATCACGATTGGCCAAGAACATACTGTGATGTGATTGGCTGAGAGACCGCTGTAAAACCCTGTGCTGAGGAGCTCCTCAGTCTGTTTCTGTCGTCCTCTGCCCACGACGTGACTGTTTGTGTGTAAACCTGATCCTGTAATCTGAGGACCCGATCTTATCTTTTTTGAATAAATACTCTTAAACTTTGGCCAGGAGTTTTTACCTCATTCTTGATCACCAAACAGAGAAAAGAAACTACAAACACAACAGTGTCAGGTGGCTTCCTCTCCCTCACAGGAATCCTGCTGATTCAGGCTTCGCTTCTTAACCAGCGAAGTTCCCTCTAGTTCAGGTTTGCCGACAAGACACTGAATTAGTCACGAGCCTAGCTGCTTTCTCTCGTGCCCTTTTGGTGGGGGGGGCTTGTGAGTGTCGTTGTTGGCTAGCTAGCGGGTTGATTCGTTTGGCATTCTTTGCAGGCTAACTCATTGCGACTCATGTAGTTCCCGCTTGGCCTCCTTTTCGTGTGTGAGACTTCCAGCGCTCTCTGTCTGGAACCTTCTCTGGGTCGGCACAGATGTGCGCTCGTCTCCTCTGTGTTCCAGGCGGCACGTCGGCGTCGGAGAGAGAGGCACTCAGTCCTGCTGATAGGAGGACGCCCCGTCAGGGGAAATCCTCTCAGGCGGAACGGTGATGACAGATGCGTCCGACCACAGGGATGGAGGGCCGATCGCTAAAGGAAGGCCAGGGAGAGGCATGTTGTCAGACTCTCTAAGCAGGGTCCCTATCAATGTTCTGGAGCTCTGTAGAGTTTCTAGCCCCTCCAGCACTTTAGCCCAGGCCTGCAGGGACGTGATGTCCTGGTTAGGTAGGACAACGTGTCCACAGTGGCTCAGTATGTCAGAATCTGAATCTGAATCAGAATCAGAATCACTTTTATTAAGTTCTGTGGCTTTGGTTCCTCAACATTGACATTGCCGCATTCAGATACTAAAACACAATCATAATAATAATAATAATAATAATAATAATAATAATAATAATAATAACAGAGTAATGTTAGAAGATAAAATAAGTACCCCTACATTGATAAAGTAATAAAGTGATGGTTTTAACTAGTGATGGTTTTAACACATGGTGATGGTTTTAACACATGGTAAGTGATGGTTTTAACACATGGCGTTCCATGTTAATCACAAAGGAGGTATGCGCTCCAAGCAGCTCCTGGCCAACCCTGCACAGGATAGCGCGTTATTGCAACAGTGTCTTTCCCACTTGATTAGTGGAGGCTGTCGCAGAAGCGTACTGTTCTAAAGGCCTGCAGCCTCCTTATGGGAGTTTGGCCACATTCCACGTCTTGGGCTCTGTTCAAGGGACAGACAGGCAGACAGGCAGACAGACAGACAGACAGACAGACAGACACCCAGACAGACGGACACCCAGACAGACAGACAGACAGACAGACAGAGCTACATGATCCAGACCCAGCAGTCGATGAGTCGGGCCGGTGGAACTTGATTACAGAGAGCCCACCTCCCAGCCTGCTGATATCATTACCCTAGCACAGGGAGATGGGCCAGCGGTGCTCTGAGCACCGAATATAGATCCAGCTTTGCATGCGTGGCTTTTGTTTTTGTTATGCATATGTAGACAAAAATGTTGCTGCAATGAGTGCTTTATTAGTGAGGCTTTGTTTACCCCGTATGTATGTGTCTTCTCTATTTGCAACTGTTTATTTGTGTGGTGTATTATTTGTATTTGTGTGTGTGTGTGTGTGTGTGCGTGTGTGTGCGTGCGTGAATGTAACACACATACACCTGTACACAGAGTATGAATCTAGCACACATACACCTGTAAATAGACTATGAATGTAACACACATACACCTGTAAACAGACTATGAATCTAACACACATACATCTGTAAACAGACTATGAATCTAGCACACATACATCTGTAAACAGACTATGAATGTAACACACATACACCTGTAAACAGACTATGAATGTAACACACATACACCTGTAAACAGACTATGAATGTAACACACATACACCTGTAAACAGACTATGAATCTAACACACATACACCTGTAAACAGAGTATGAATCTAACACACATACACCTGTAAACAGACTATGAATGTAACACACATACACCTGTAAACAGACTATGAATCTAACACACATACACCTGTCTGTAAATAGACGCGTTTGTGTTTTTTGCCGGCTAGCTTGAACGCACGACAGTGGACTCCAGTGCGCCTCGGTAGCTCCTTAATCACACACAAAGACCCCTCTTAGCGAGAGAACAGCCTTGTCCAGCCCTCCTCAGAGCACACCTGAATGGATGTGCCGGGAACACAAGTGGCCCTCCAATCGTCACTCGAGACAACCCGTCCCCGCCGCCTGATGAGGTTGTAATTAAGGCCCATCACGCCTCATCAGGCGCTTTCTCACCGCCTCGACTGTCTGTCCGTCACACCACCGCTTTACCTCCAGCTCCTTTTTTTTTCTTCCTCTTGGCCGCGCACACGAGTTCCATCCTCCCGGGCAGCTTGTCCCCCCCCCCCCGCCCCCCCCCCCCGGCTCACAGACGTGAGTGACA
Source organism: Nansenia antarctica (assembly GCF_963989245.1). Classification (NCBI taxonomy): domain Eukaryota; kingdom Metazoa; phylum Chordata; class Actinopteri; order Argentiniformes; family Microstomatidae; genus Nansenia; species Nansenia antarctica. The sequence goes on along the minus strand of NC_137689.1, from coordinate 43,307,901 downwards.
CAGGCTTATTCCACCTCCTCCTCCTCCTCCTCCTCTCCGCTCAAGAGAATGTGATAAAACATTAATCTACACTCATGTTCAGTCACTCCACATCCTGTTTGTAATCCTTCTCTCTCACTCTGCAGACACGCAGGCCGGCGCCTGGCGTGGAGATAATAACCTGTGATGTACTCACGACTGAATTAAACATGGCATCGTTTTACTTCCGGATGTATAGGTTAGCGGGTTTTTTTTTCACGCGAAGCTGTGTTTCGTTAAGCAGCACGACAACACCCACTGCTGTATTACATCCAGAACATATCCTGTACCAAGTCGCCCATTACACAACTCACACATTGCATTTACCATTACGAATGGTAAAATGGTCAACAAACTGACTTACCGTATTTTCCGGGCTATAAGTCGCTCCGGAGTATAAATCGCACCAGTCAAAAAAGGCGCCATTAAGAGGAAAAAAACATATATAAGTCGCACTGGACAATAAGTCGCATTTATTTAGAAATGTATTTCACAAAATCCAAGACCAAGAACAGACATTTAATCTGGAAAGGCAAGTTTATTCAACTACACAATAGCACACAGAACAACAGGCTGAATAGAAGTCCGGTATGTTAACGTAACACATTAACAGTTATTCAGCAACACAATAGCATAAAGAACATACCTGGGAGGCTGAATAGGCTAAATTAACATAACAAGCCAGCGAGTCCAACAAGCAAGTTACCAGTAAGCAAGTTCACCAAGCTACCGTTTGCTTAGCTTCAACAAGCTAATGTTTTAGATCATTTCTTCAGTGGTATAGGAGCAGCATATAGTTGTCACAAGCCCAGAGCGGCCCGGAGCGCCCTCTGTCGGCTGTAGACGGTAATGTTTACTCCTTGGTTCATGTCAGTCAGTATGAAATTATATATATTGATATATAAGTCGCACCTGACTATAAGTCGCAGGACCAGCCAAACTATGAAAAAAAGTGTGACTTATAGTCCGGAAAATACGGTATATAGCGCCTTATTCCAAAGCACTTTACAACTCTCATTCACCCATTCACACACCGATGGCGGCCAAGCTACCATGCAAGGCGCCGGCCCGCTCACTGGGAGCAATTTGGGGTTCAGTGTCTTGCCCAAGGTCACCTCGACATGTGGCCAGCCGGGGGTTCAGACCGCCGATCTGCCAACCTCGCGATTGTTAGACTCCGACTCCTGCGCCACAGCTATACCCCAAAAATCAACACCCATGGATAACACCCATTACAAAAACAACACGTCCAGGACCCTGGTCAGCACAGCACCCCATCACTACAGAAACACCTCCAGGCTGTAGGAGGGATGTGCTGAGAGAGATATTGGGCTTGTTCCAGTCCTGGCCAGGCTGTCCAACAATCTAATCAGAGCTCCTTGTCTTGTTGCATACTGGGTTGACCCAGATTCAGTATATAGTCTGATTGGGTCCCGATTAAATCATCTGAGCCGTGAATAGACCAAGCTGGTGACCCGATCTGAACCCTTTCCAGAATGTTCTCCATGTCGATAAGTTTCTCCTCATTCACCCTCCCTCCATGAGCAGGGGCAGGTCCTATCTTCACCAGCTAATGTTCACAGGCTGTCCAGGCTGTGATAGGATAGAAATATAATCACCACTGCACCACTGTACATGTGATTGACATTCCTTTACGTTAGTTCTTCCCTGATCCGCAAAAACGAAAGACAAAAATCACTCGGATATTCAATTCGCACAGCGCTCTCAAGCGTTTATTCAGTTTTTAAAAGCTCATTAAATTAGGCATCAAGAAACACAAAAACAACACCTCTTGCCTGCACTTTAACTCTTATTTTCTAGGGTAACAGGTTTACTTGGAAACCGGTTTCTGGGCACACACCTTGGATAATTAGCAGAGAGACTGTGTGAATGGCAGCCGCCCCACCACCTCCATCAGACTGAGGGTTACTAATGAGGTGCACACTGCGCTTTTACGACGAATATATTAGCATCACATATCAGGACGCTGTCAACCCCACTCTCAACGCATCACCGCCACCACCACTACCACCACCACCACTTTCACTTATATTAGAAAAAAAACAAATTACATACTCTGTATCATTCATATATCTCACTATTTTCTAGGTTCCCCTCACCTGTGGTGTCGTTATGCCCTAGTGGGCTGACAGGTGGTCAAGGAAATGGAGATATTCTATACACAGTAATGTCTCAGCACTATGCCGGCTGGTGTTTAGTGTGAACGAATGCAACACTATGGTAACCAGGAGCTATATAGGGGTGACAACCAGACCGTGATGGAAGAAAATAATGACAAGGGAAAATGGTTGGTGTCCTGAACTTCCTGTTGATATAACGTTTGATTATACTTCCTGTTGATATAACGTCTGATTGTAACTAGAGTCTCTAGGATGCTTTTTCCACAGATATTTAGTTGTTGTCGTTGTTGTTGTCGTTGTTGTTTCCATGACCACAGTATGTGTGTGATTATGATTTATGTGTTGAGGGTGTTGTGGGTGACCAGGTGTCATCAGCAGGTCAGTGGATCTATGATCAGGGGTCTGAGCTTGGGCACAGGAGTTAGAAGAGATGAGACAACTCTGGAGAGGCTGGAGATAACCCCTGGTTAAGCTCAGCTCACTGTCATCATGCCTGTAAAGCCACTTAACTTAAAGAGAAGGCTTGGAACCCTCCTGTCACCTAAGGTGCCGTGTTTGTGTGTGTGTGTGTGTGTGTGTGTGTGTGTGCGTGCATGTCTGTGTCTGTGTCTGTGTATATGTGAGTGTGTGTCTGTGTGTGTGTATGTGTGAGTGTGTGTGTGTGTGTGTGTGTATGTGTGTGTGTGTGTGTGTGTGTGCGTGTCTGTGTCTGTGTCTGTGTATATGTGAGTGTGTGTCTATGTGTGTGTATGCGTGTGTGTGTGTGAGTGTGTGTCTGTGTCTGTGTGTGTGTGTATGTGTGAGTGAGAGTGTGTGTGTGTGTGGGTGTATGTGTGAGTGTGTGTACGTGTGTGTATGTGTGTGTGTGTGTGTGTGTGTGTGTGTGCGTGTGTGTGTGTGAATGTGTGAGTGTGTGAGTGTGTGTATGTGTGTGTGTGTGTGTGTGTGTCTGTGTGTGTGTGTGTGTGTGTGTGTGTGACTAACTGGCTGGAGGGCAGCCGTGATCGTGTCCTCCACCCATCATACCACTTTATCCCCATTTAGTAACGCCAGGGATCTTGCTAGAGAGAAGCCCCTCCCACCAACTCTGCCAATAACACCCCAAACACAACAAAACAAAAAGTGATTGGACCTCCCAGGAGACTATGCTGTTGCATAGGGTTATTGTTGTGCAGTAACGGGCCGTGTTGGTTAGAGTAATTATACCATAGACGGTGTTTGTCCACGTTCAACCACCACGCCATCAAGTTCAACACCCTTATTATGCATTTAGCATCAGAGAAGGCGAAGCATGAATAAGTAAACATCGTTAAAAAAACAAGCACTCCTGCGGATTGACCTCACGTTGAACCCGCAAATGCAATATTCAATGCAAATATAATGCGTGCATTATATAAACCGTATATACTGTAAGTGAGTCTGGTATCATTAGTCAAACTTCCAACTCGCTGGAGGTAGAGGGATGGACAAACAGAATCACACAGATATCACACCAGAGATCCACCCACTCAGAGTGGAATGGAGGTTCGATTAGGGTGGTGACAGCAGGACAGAGTTGAATGTGAAGACAAGTGACACTCCTCAACATCAGGACAAGCCCCTGCCTGGCCACTTGATCACACAGTGTTCCAGAGGAACCTCCATCCCGGTGTCATGTCTGACTTATTAATAAGTTGTTAATAAGTATCCAGGCCCAGCGCCAAAACCAACACCTTGGGTGGGCTTGGCGGGTGGGTTGTGTGTGTGTGTGTGTGTGTGTTTGTGTGTGTGTGTAGAGGGGGGTGGTGTTGGGTAGGCCATGACACAATAGTCATAATAGAGCCTCACTTAATTATGTTGATTAAAAGACACTGGCTGTGATATGTTAGAGAACAATAGTGCCATTGTGATTACAGAAGGGGTAAAAGCATCTCAGGGGGATGTGATTAACAATCCCTCTTTCAAAAGAACAACACTCAACTGGAATCAAAGTGGTTCTCAATTAATCTTGCAAGATTAAGGGGGAAACATATACAAATATACAAATTGGGCATCATAATTAAAAAGCACTTATCGCTAAGCATGCTGATAAAAATAAATTTAAAGTGCAATTAAGCAGAGATGTATATATATATATAACCATCGCTGACGACTAATTCGAAGGTAGAGTGATTTCACTTGAACAATATCCTTTGGTTGATGTGTCTGATGATTATAATTCAGAAATAGTGGCCTTAAACAAAGACATGTTTGTTTTTCAGTGTGAGAGTGAAGCATTTTATTATGTTTGCATTGTCATTTGTGAATAGACAGCAGTGTATTGTGTTGACTATGAGGTGAAATGCAACTTCAGAGTACTGTTGGTCAGGACCGAAATAAAAAAAGATATGCTCCATTTTCAGAATATCTAAAGGAGAAAGTTACATTTATATTACAACTGTTTTGGCTTCTCAGACAGCTGAAAGCCTGCTTGAAGTGAGGGGTGTCTTCATATGACCATATTATCCATATTCATAATGAAGAGAAATGTAGTTTTACTTTGTTCTGGATGTCTCAAGGATAGGTCGGGTTGACCTAGCTTTGGGTCGGGGTGAGTTGAGTGGGCGAGCACTTCAAGTCTTTTTCTTTTTGGAGCCTTGCCGTGTGCCCATGGGGTCGTTTGCTTGATGACAGCTTTTCTTATTCACTGTTTGAATGGCCTCCTCGATTCTGTTCTGTTCTGTTCCCCTGGAAGTCTGCCTCCAGTCCCGTCTTCATTGGGTTGTTTTGGGGTGATTGGGCTGACTTTGATCTATCTTTGGTGCCTTGGTGAATGTGTTTGTTTGTTTTTGCATGTGTGTGTGTGTGTGTGTGTGTGTGTGTGTGTGTGTGTGCGTGTGTGTGTGTGTGTGTGCGTGTGTGTATGTGTGTGTGCGTGTGCGTGTGCATGTGCGTGTGTGGGTTTTCCTATTATTATTATTTTTTTGTACCTTCTTAATAACTGAGTTATAATAGAGAAATGCAGGGCTGCAAAAATAAATTAGCAATGATTGGCATAAGACCGGTATCTGTACTGGCACTAGGGGCGCTGTTCCACAGTACTACAATACACATGTTGACCCCAGTGGCCAATGAACCCCCCCACCAGATGCAGTGTATTACTCACGCGAGACTGCTCTTTGTGGACTTCAGCTCTGCCTTCAACACCAACACCATCCTTCCAGACAGGCTAGTGACCAAACTACTAGACCTGGGACTATCACACTCTATGGGCCCTATTATGCACTTCATAAGTCTTAAGCAATAAGACGAGGCGGTAGATCTAAACTTAAGACGTGGAGGCGTGGTCAAGGCCACTTTGCTATTATGCGTGCGGTAGTGGGCGCCTAAAACCCGGCGCTAAGCAAAGAAATTAGTCATGGGTGTGTTTTGGGCGTCTTCTCAATCAACCCAATCAGCGTGCCAGGTGCTATTCCCTTTAAGAACCGGCTGCGTTGAGTCATTAGCGCTATGCTATTATGGAAGTCCTAAGAAGGAGGTCAGCGCGCTTCTCTGCCTCTCCCTTCTGAAATTAAGCATTTATACTGTGACCGTAATTGACGTCTTGCCGTGGAGCCACGTGCGTGTTCATGTGTGCCCACATGCATGCGCAAACCGCGGAGGCGCGCTCGTGTTTCAAAACGTGCATGAAGTCTAAACTTAAGAACTTTTCAAACCACTTCTTAGCGCTATAGGAGCAAAGTCAGATCGCATAATAGCAGGGGTGCCTAGTGCACTTCATTAACATATGAACACTCCCACAATGAGTAATATATGCACGGGAGTATTACGTCTTATGTGTGGGCGCCTATCGACACCGGCATAATAGCAGTAGCGCGTATGAAGCGCATAATAAGGGTGGCGGTAGGTCTTAACCTGGCGGTGCGTCTTAATTAAGACTTAAGACGGCAAGTTAAGAAGTGCATAATAGGGCCCTATATGTGCATGGATCAAGGACTTCCTGACCGACCGCCCCCAGAGGGTGCGGGTGGGCTCCCACACCTCCACAGCCCTCAGACTCAGCACTGGGTCCCCCCAGGGCTGCGTGCTAAGCCCCATCCTCTACAACCTCTACACCTACGACTTCACCCCCGTCCACCCCAGCAACTCCATCGTAAAGTTTGCAGACGACACCACCGTGGTGGGCTGCATCTCGGGGGGGGGACGAGGCGGCGTACAGGGATGGGGTAGAGCAATTGAGCAAGCTGTGCAAGGTTAACAACCTGCTGCTGAACAAGTCAAAGACCCAGGAAATCATCGTGGACTTCAGGAGGAAAAAGTCCGAGATCCAGCCCCTGCTCATCGACGGAGAGAGCGTGAAGAGAGTCTCAGCCCTCCGATTCCTGGGGGTGCACATACAGGATGACCTGTCCTGGAAGAACAACACAACAGCCACCATCAAGAAGGCACAACAGCGGCTCTACTTCCTGAGAGTCCTCAGGAAGGAACACATCAAGCAGGAGATAATGGTGGCCTACTACCGCGGCGCAGTGGAGAGCATCCTCACCTACGGCATCTGCAACTGGTTCTACAGCTGCACAACCGCGGAGAGAAATGCGCTACAGAGAGTCGTGAGAACAGCCCAGAAGATCACCGGCGCCCCCCTCCCCCCTCTGGAAGAGCTGTACAACACACGCTGTCTCAGGAAGGCCTCCAAGATCTCCAGAGACCCAACCCACCCTGGGTACGAACACTTTACCCGGCTGCCCTCAAAAAGGCGGTACAGGACCATGGCCGCAAGGACAAACAGACTGAAGAACAGCTTCTACCCCAGGGCCATCCAGGCCCTGAACACAGCAAAGACCTAGGTTCTGGGCCCTGGACAGTCTGGACGGATTGATGGCAGCTGCTGGACTGAAAAAATCAGGTGTAGTGCTGAGGCACAAATATGTACATTTCTAGCCTGCAAACTGCGACACTTTAAATGAATGTGCAATAACACTATGTGCAATATGACAACCCTAGTCGTCTATCTGTACAGTATAGTATAGTGGATAGTGTACATAGCCTTTATTTATGTAAACCAGCTCCTTCCCTTCTTGATTTTTTTTTTTTTTTTTTTTTTTCCCTGTCCTAGCACCAGGGGAGCCACCCCTCCTAAAATGTCGTTGTTTGGTACCTGTACTATAGCAATGACAATAAAGACCATTCATTCATTCATTCATTCATTCATGTAGTGTGCTAGACTCACTAGCTGGACCTTATCAGAAGTGACTGAAGGGCTTTGTGTGAGCATTCCTATACCGTAGGCCCACAATCCATTGCACATGCTGTTCTTCTACATCAACACTAGAACAGCCATGAAGGGTCATTTGACCCCTGTGAGTAAAGAAAAATGTTATATCTTTACACTCGATCAAATTTCAGGACCCTCCTTTCATGACTTTTCCTAGATATGTGCGTTCTACCACCCAGTATCCTTACATTTTTAAAATCACATCAGGATAAGCTAGTATGAAGCTATTTTGCAGTTTTTCTGTGTAGGAAGCAGGCTAATTTACAAGCAGCCAACTAGTGGTCTTTGTGTGTCCATAGCAGCTTGAGCAGTGTAAAGAGAGGCGGCTCTTATAGTAGGTAAAAAAGGCACAGCTGTTCTAGTGTTAAAGGTAACTGCTATTGAAGAGAAGCACAATGACTCTCAAATGCTCTCAATAAGTGGAGTTAATTCATTGAAAAATAATAGGAGACTCATTTTTGCTACTGCATTAGTGGAAGTGTGTATTTAGCATTCCAGTAATGTATGCAGAGTTTAGTCATCCCCATCGTAGGGTTCTCTCAGGTGCTGTCTCGGCACAGCCATGATGGAAAGCACAGTCAGCACTTGGCATACCCTCCCAAAGTCTGCCACAGCTCACTCCTTCTTCTTTCCCTTCTCTCTCTCTCTCTCTCTCTCTCTCTCTCTCTCTCTCTCTCTCTCTCTCTCTCTCTGTCTCTCTCTCTCTCTCTCTCTCTCTCTCTCTCGCTGTCTCTCTCTCTCTCTCTCTCTCTCTCTCTGTCTCTCTCTCTCTCTCTCTCTCTCTCTCTCTCTCTCTCTCTCTCTCTCTCTCTCTCTCTCTCTCTCTCTCTCGCTGTCTCTCTCTCTCTCTCTCTCTTTCTCTTCTTCACTCTCTCATTCAAACTCCCTTTCTGTCTGCCTCATCCTCAGCTTCCAGCAAGAAGCGGGTGCACTATTCTCCAAAGCTCCATAGATTAATTGCTGTGAATAATAAGGAGACGGATGTAAACAACAGGGGTCAGTGCGGTACAAGCAGTAATTTATTTATTTTTTTGCCATGTCATCATAAAGTGCCTCGTTGGAAGTGCTAGCGGAGGCAATAATTAGGGGAAGTCTGCTGGAATGAAGATGTTACTGGGTTAGACTCCCTGCCTTGTTGCTCCCGTACAAAGTGAGCTGAAGCCCTGGATCCCTGACCTCTACTTCTCTCGTTGTTGTCAGCCTAGCGGTCCAGACACTGACGGTGCACGGGAACATAGTAGTTCTAAGATACACTCACTAAACACTTTATTAGGAGCACTATAGTAATACTGAGTTAGGCCCTCTCTTCGCTCTCAAAACAGACCCGATGCTTCGTTACGTTACAGTTTTTTACGGTCGCTAAGTCGCAGGGTTCAATACTGAAGTCACAGAGTCACAACTCTTCATACAGTCTGCATTACTAACATGCATGTTGGCCAATCACTTCATTCATATCTCAAAAGAAGCTTGTTCAACCATACACTGGCAACAATGTTCACTCAGAAAGCATACGCAGTCATTCATAACATTCTGACTTACAAAACACTAACAACAGGGAACATTACAGAGTTTGAATGATTTTCACAAGAATGAATATTTCATTATAAAAATGTGACAGGGCATGGTTAAAAAGTCCGCAAGTAGGGCAAAAATCAATTTTCCAGATTATGAAAGGGTAGATTGTAAGCTTTAAAATGATGTCTCATACATTGAAATCTGAAACAAGTTGAAGAAGTCATAGATATTTTAATGGTGATACCCTCCAAATGACCATTTGAGTTTTTTCACAGAGGTAATGGGTGGGAACAATAGCTGGTTAACTCCACCCTAATCACTCCCTAATCACACCCTCAAGACAACCACTCCCCCATTACACTACCTGTCATTATCTACCTGTCATCTGTCAGTGGGGTTGTCAGCTAACCCTCAGGTAACACAATTGCAGGGCTGACATGTTTAAATTGCTAAATAATAATAATAATCATAATCACAATAATTCAAGATTCATGATTTTGTATTGCCATGTGTGCCAAAAGTGTATTACATCCCATTACAAGTACAAGAGAGTACAATTCATGGCAATGGAAACAATTTGGCAAGATACAATTGAGCAATACAATAATAGAATGGTAAAAAAGAATAATGTTGTGTCCGTGTGCATGCATTTATCATTATAGTCCATAAAGCTAGTGGGACTAGTGCTAGTGGGACTTCGGTGTAGTTCCTTCCCATCCCATCTGGGCATCAAAGCTGTAATAAAAAAAGAAGACAGTACATTTAAAATGATTGCCCACTGTTACCAACACCACTTTTACAAAATAGCCTAATACTATCTTCATAAAATAGAATTGCTTATACAATGACAATGACAAATACCTGAAGTGCTGGTGACTCTCATCAAGGTGTCATCTCTCAGAACCTCTCACCTCCTCATTCTGTAACACAAAGTTCAGGTCAGAGGTGTGGACACACTCCTAGTGTAGGTTTTCCATAGACTCAGAGTACTGTACTTGTACTGTAAGAAGTAGGCTAGTGAAATCATTTCAATTCACAGTATTATTCTACAGCAAATCTACATATCAATGAATTAATCATTATTTTTGATTCCACACAACATTACCGTTCATTACAAAAGCATTTTTTTCTAACATTTTCTATAATCTATTATATCTCTAACAAGCTAACACATGTTTGGCTAGCTGGTATACACAAACACACTAACATGGTGCATGAAACATATTACACTATGTTGCATGTTTAGTAGGTCTGCAACAAATGTATTTATTCATTATGTTTGATCTTTGACAACCTATTTCTTCCTCCCAGCATCTCATTAGTTTTGGAGAGGGGTGGCATAATTGTGGTGAGCACAGTTTCAGTGGTTTGATAACTGAGGCAAACAAAGGCGCTATCTACCTTACTCACTAAACAACAAATAACTGTTTGGCTATCCTAAGTAAACAACACAAAATTCTAGTAAACAAGACATGTAAGTCACTAAAACTTACCCAAGAACACAGCAGAAGGTCTGTCTGCAGACGACTGTGCCATAGTGAACTGATGTGGAGATCAATGTCTGACATTCCGTTGTCATCTGTCATCGTCAGATTCGGAGTTCGGAGTTCCCGTTCGGAGTTCCCATTATGTATAGTCCAATATGAAGGAGTTCATTAATTGCCCACTGTCGATATTTCTGCCTGCTTTTGAAATTCTGTTGATAGCATTAGCTTCAGCATCCATCTTGTAACAGGTCCACACGCATATGGCTACATACATACAACTGGGGTGGGTGTGGCTACACACACTGCCACACTAATACCCCCCACCCGACTTTGCTAACTAAATGTAGGTATTTAGTGAATGTAAAACTGTTGGATATGATATTGAGTGTGTTCTTCATCGCTTAAATTTTCATCCTATGCCAAAAACCGGAAAACATTTTTCTTCACAACAAGACTTGTTTGGCTCGATTGCGAGCTTTCACAATTGCCGAGATGCGGACCTTTTAATGAAACTGTGTCACAAATGGTTTGATTTATAGTAATCATAGAATAGTTGACTGTACAACTGTAAAGTATTGGGCAACAAGAATGAATCAGAAATGCCGCAATTTGCTTCTATCCTTTAGTGTATTGTTTTTTTTTCAGTATCTTTGCAGAAAGTAAGTACATTTACTTCAAAAAAGAAAAACAGAAATTCCAGGGCTACAATACAATAGCAATCACACCAAAAATGTCTCACTCCTCAGGGTTTTGGTCCACCCTCTGGTCTGCATTTGGTCACATCTAATGTCTTCCCTGGCAATGCATCTAGTCTATTTCATTTCATTGTATATATTCTGCTAATATTTTCTAGATATTTCAATATGATTACTGCAAATCATTCTGTTTTGAATGTGTTCTTCACAGTTTTGAACACAGTATGTTAACAATGAAAAAATGTGTTGCAAATACATAGTGTTTTGCAGGTGGGGGAGTTTGAATGAGAGAAGTGTTGTGGATTTTGGAGAACGTGGTTATTGAATGCATTTTGTATGAAAGGAATGCACTAATCAAAGAGTAAGAGTCACAGTTTGGTCCACATGGACTTCTGCTTTGCTGACTGTATGAAGAGTTGTGACTCTGTGACTTCAGTATTGAACACTGCGACCGTAAAAAACTGTAATACAACTCCACCAGCACATGTCCGACCATGAGCTCTATGAAACCCTCCAATCTGGCTTCAGAACAACACCATAACACGGAGACCACCCTCATCAAGATCACCAACGATCCATTGCTGCTGACTCTGGCCCCATCAGCATACTCATCCTCCTGGACCTCTTGGCAGCCTTTGACACAGTCCCCCACACCATCCTCCTCAATTGCAATCTGATTACCTAGGCCTCACTAGTTCAGCTCTCTCCTGGTTCCAGTGCTACCTCTCCAACAGGAAACAGTTTGTCACCCTCAATGACTCCAGTTCCTCCCCAGCCCCAGTTAACCAAGGCGAGCCTCAAGGCTCTGTGCTTGGACCCCTCCTCTTCTCTATCTACATGCTTCCCCTCGGCCAGATCATCCGTCACCACGGTCTAAACTACTGCTACGCTGATGACACTCAACTGTATCTCAGCACTACACCATCCTCTCAGCTCCCCCGCAGTCTTTTGTCGACTGCCTGCTTGAAATAAAAAACATGGATGTCATCTAACCTACTCAAATTCAAATTCAAAAACATTGATTCCAAAATTTCATAAACTATTATCCTTGCATTAAGATGAACTCAATTCAACTTATTGACTGATTTGTTGATGACATGTTTGCTTTCAGAGTGTCATAGCAAAGGGTGTGAAGACTGCACATGAGGTATTTCTGTGTTTCCATTTGAATAAATGTGCAGAAGTTTCAAACAACTTGTCTTCACTTTGTCACTATGGGGTATTGTGTGTGGATTGATGCCAATTTGTATTTATTTAATCGATTTTAAATTGAGTCTATAACACGGTCGCATTTTTCTCTCTCTCCCCCCACACTGTCTTGTCTTGTCTGCCTCTGAGCTCATCCTTGCATTGTCTTTTTTGAAACTATCTGAGCATGGAATTGATAAGCTGGTCTCTCAAAATTGATAAAACATTTTCTACAAGAACCGCAGGCTCGGGGGAACCTGCTTGCCCAGATGGCACTTTCGCCGCGGGCTACATGATGGACTCGTGGGAGAAATGGAGGGTTGTGTGCCTTGCGATTCTCTCCCTACAGGACATCAAAGACATCTACCTATTTGGATTCATGATAACAGGACATCTGCTAATTGATTGAGCATTGCCCTGGTCTACCGGAAAATTGGAAAGACGGCAGCCACCCAAACTCTTACGTTGCCCGTCATGCTAAACGAGATGGGCAGAGTAGTACTCAGACTGGTGTGATATTTGAACTAAATCGCAAGATGGATAACGTTTTGGAGAAAGTCACTGCTTTGCAAGAAAGGTTAAGAGCCAGCGCAGACTAGGGAATAATCTGTTTCCCTCGCTAACCCAAACATCTACATTCCGGCGCCCCCCCTCCTGCTCGGCTCGCTGTATTATCGCGATGACACTGCGGAATGGAAGGCCATCTGCAGTAAACTCCCCCAAAAAGAAGTTTCAAGACTCACAGGTGAAGACGACGTCTTTTCTCCCCCCCTCCCCCATCCCTCATGGACACCTGTTGTTGACTTTTTGGACTGGGTCATCTCCATAGCAACCTGAGATTGCGGAACAACCAGGAGCCAACATCACCCCACCCCATCCCCCCGCCTTCACGCACCACACCCCATCCCCCCGACACGTGGGACAAACCGCATCCCCCCCTGCTGCTGAGTCTCATGATGTATGTCTCGTGTTAAACTGTTTTCTCTCTGTTCCTCCATTCTATGACGAGAGCAAGATGGCCGGGCCTATGTTCGGCAGATTAGTCGCCTTGGCTCTCCTTTCTGTTTGTCATTGTCTAATCATTGATGTTTAAACTTTGCTTTGTTATGTTGTCTAATCATTGATGTTTCAAATTATATGTAAAGCACCCTGTGCATTCGTGCTGAGAAGGGTGCTATATAAATAAAGTTTTACTTACTTACTTACTTACTTACTTGCTTACAACAAAATGTGGAAAAATTGAAGGGGTGTGTTGACTTTCGATAGCCACTGTATATAAATCAAAGAGATTATTATTATTATTATTGTTATTATTATTATTATTAGTAGTAGTAGTAGTAGTAGTAGTTTTATTGTTATTGTTGTTATTATTATTAATATTATGATGATTATTATAAGTATACTTATTATTGTTATTGTTAATAATAATTTATTATTTTATTATTACTATTATTATTATTATTATCATTATTATGTTGAAAACATTCCTTTGAGATTCTGGTCCATGATGACATGATTGCATTGTGCAATTCCTGCAGATTTTCCAGTTGCACTTTCAAGCTGTGAATCTCCCACATCCCAAATGTGTTCTATTGGATTCAGATCTGGTGACTGGGAAGGCCTCTGAAGAACACTGAACTCACTGAACATTGTCCTGCTCATGTTTTGTGACATGGTGCATTATCATGCTGGAAGTAGGCATTAGAAAATGTGTACACTGTGACCATGAAGGGATGCACGTGGTCAGCAACAATACTCAAATAGGCTGTCCCCCACACCATTACACCATGTGAATGAATGAGAAGGTGTACAGGTGTTCCTAATAAAGTGTTCAGTGAGTGTATATCCACATATAATAGTTTTATACATTTTGTTACTAAAATAATAATGACTTGCTTTACTTTTTCCTCTAAGCTCCTGAGGGAGAAAAGGGCCTTCACGGTGCATTTGCAGCGGACTGTTTCTGGCTGTTTTTCTTGACTTCATTCCAGTTTGTTCCTGCCTTCTTAATCTCCTCATTTGTCCTTGTCCCCATGTCCCCAAAACATCATGAAGCAGTCTTTTATGCTGCTACACATTCATGATGCTCAGATGTCCATTTACACTGAGATGGAAGACAATGTCCTCGCCACTGATGATGAGATATTTAAGAAAGGTACACAAACTACACAAAGATACAAATAATTGGCCTTCTGCGTCAATACTGAGCCTGCTGTTTTAGTCAAGGACTTTCAAACGATGTCATGCTTTGTAGCGGTTTAATTTCACTGTGTTGTATCACACTGCAGCCCAGATTGTGCAATAGTTTTCATCTTCACTGAGTATTTCATTTTTTGCCAAACCATGTTTTTTCCCTTCCCTTCCTCGTTTCATGCTGTGATCTGCTGAAAGTCAGACAGCTTGACAAGTCTTTAAATAGGACCAGCATTAAGGCAGCTTTGTGATGCTCGTCTTGAGCACGGCCGACATGATAGGGAGTCACCAGGGAGGCTTGGTGTCCTCGGCATTACAGAGGCTCTCTACACTGCTCTAGGAGAGTACAGAGACAGAGGATATGGGCTATCACTGCCTGACCAGATGCCCTTCAGTATATACATGACGCCTCTGCCCCACGGACGCTAGAGGGGTGGGAGTCTTGACGAACGAGATCCAAAACCCAGATTGCCGTTGTGCTTACAAAGAACCCCTGTGACTTTATCATGATGGAAGAGGGCAAAGACACAGCTCCAGCCGGCACTGTGTTGTTTTCTTGACGCTGACCACACAGTGTGTCTCTCTGTTGCAGCCTAGTGGGCACTGTGTGGGCACTGCCAGGGATGGGAGCAGCCAAACAGAGCCTCAAGTTGATTGTGTAGATATTTTTGTTTCTTATTGAGACCACAAAAGGGTTGGGAATCTATTATTCATAAACGTACAATACAGAAAGCCAGCCGTGTCTCACCATTTGACAAAATCAATATCGTACTCAGCTACTCAGGGGAGTCTCTCTTTTCATCCCCTCACTAATACACTCAATCATCAACCGATAGATTGTCCTTTATCCACAAAGTCGTCGTCACTCTCGTCTCTCTGCACATAGAATGCAAAAAAGAAAGCAAATCCAAGATGATATATCTATTTTCTACTTGTTCAATAGAGAGGCCTAGCGGGGAAAGGCAGGAGTCTGAGTGACTCACAACAGAAGTGAACGGTGGAGAGACATTAAGCCATTCCATATTTGATTAGATGGTAATTGTGCATCAGAAGGTGGAAATGAAAATGGGGTAAAAGCTAACAGGATCCCAGGGAGAGTTAATGTAAGAACACCCCACAAGGCACGAGAAATTAGATTCACAGAAATTGATTTAACATGATCTTCATGAATTATGAATTGCGGCATATATTGTACTCCACCCTGAGTTTTGAAAAAAAAAAACAGCAGTACTGTGGTTTTCCAACTGACTTTTAGCTTTAGTACCTCCTTAGATTCAACAGTTTGGGAAGTCAGGGCAGGGCAACAGTGACATACAGTATCTCTGATGTACTGCTACAGCTGGGTCATTTGTGATCGTTCATTTGTACGACTTTGATAATGGTATCAATGTGACAGTGTAATCAATGTCAAATTTGGCTCTCAAAGGAGAATGTCAAATGATGATTATGATGAAAAGGTCCAATGATTGACATAACATATAACATAATATCATAATCCAAAATCACGTGTGATGGCTTGACAGCATGGATTAGTGGTACAGTATGTTTTAGACAGATGTTTTAGACCAAAAGTATAGGATGTATTTTTAATCACATTGATGGTGGGACAGTAACAGATGGATATGTTGTGTTATTACATAAGAGTTTTATTTCAGGGACAGTCGCTTCTCAAAGGTTCCGTGAGAATCCTATACCTCGTCAATCAGAGGAATAGCTACAGCAGTTTATTCACGTACACACCGTACAAGGACTAATGTGACTGCTTAACACACTCTTTATGAGAAGGTAGATCTCCACACTAAAAGATGACAGGTTTGTCATAGTTTAAGCATCTTGGTGGAAGTAGCAAATATTCAAAACGGTTCTCTCCTGTTTCTCTTGGCAAATCAAGGTAATGGTATAGGAGCTCTTGTCATCTGCTAAAATTTTGCAGTTCCTCACGGTCTGGGATTGCAGTCATATTGACACTGATCATCCACAACACCACATACTGTATATGTCTTTCTTCCACCTTCATACATGGTTTGTTTTCTCCACTCTCTCCAACCCACTGGAGCCTTTGTAGTTCTCTCTCCTGCTCCCATTTCCAAGCTTGTCTTCCAATGTCATCCCTCAAACAGGCTTTAAAAATCTCTTTGTTGTTTTCCAACGGCTGTAAAAACAGTAAAGCGCTCTAATTCATATGGGAACACAAAGAGTGTGTAATAGCTCCTCTAGGCTGTCCATCTGTCCACCCTGCAGCATGTTTCAACTTCCAAGTTTCAAATTTGATTGTTACGTCACATTGCACGAGTGTAAGAGAGTCAAGTTCTTAGGCTTCGGTTCCTGACATTGCAGCACAAGACAGTAAGGCAATAGGCATAATTCAAGATAAAAAGTGACAATAGTACAGGACATTATGACAAATAAGACAGGAATACAATTAGCAGTACAAATAGTAAATAAAATAGATAGTTCAAGTAGTACAGTATGTAGCATGCAGCTAGAGACTGAGCCCTCCATCTCTCCTCCTCTCCTCCTTTTCTTCTCCTCTGCACCTTTTCCTCACCTGCCCCTGTCACCTGTTACCTCTCTCCCCTCTTTCTACTCTTCCCCATCTCTCTCTCTCTCTCTCTCTCTCTCTCTCTCTCTCTCTCTCTCTCTCTCTCTCTCTCTCTCTCTCTCTCAGGCAAGTGTCCAGTCTAAGTTCACAGGTCGTATCCTGCCCATACCAGCTCTCATGAATGCAGTAACAGTACTGTACCATCGAGTTAATTCTCATCACTCATATTGTCCCCTCCTCTGGACTTAGCGAGAGGAAATTAATACCTCCGCTTTTCTTTCTCTTTGTGTCATCATGATGTCCCCACTCAGCAGCAGACTACAGCCCTTCACTGACTCCCGGGGAAAACACTTCCTCAGTTTAATGATTAAACTGATATTAATGATCAAATTAGTAGAAGCCTGCCAGCCGGCCCGAAACTACTCAAAATATGTCATTCATACAATTAGTCCATGGTAATTCCGGCAGTCGTAAAAAGAAGATTTTTGTGTAAACACTCTCAGCATGAGGTAAAAGCAAGTCTTGTCATCACTTTCATATTTTTTTTCAGCCATAGCAGTTCATGCTTTATTTGGCCTAATGCATTTTCATTGTAGCAAAAGCGATCATGAGCGGGCGATAGATCACATGAGCCAATATGAATAGAGGTACCCTTGTTATTGAGTCATAAATGTAATACCCATTTCCTCAAAAAAGTGTCATCGATGTTATAAGAAGGACCTTGGAAGCAATGCATCACAGATGTGACAAAGCCAGTAAATCAATGTATGGCAGTGATCCTTCCATTGATAGAAAGACCTAATTTATTCATCTGCATGCCTGGTTACCATCTCGCCGCCCTGAAAGTGATAACAGGATATGTACGATCGTAGATGGCGAAACTACTTGCTGTCAGTCACTGAACCATAGGGCTTAGTGTAGATTGAAGAATTCCAGAGTTGTTCAGATAAAAGGTGTCTTAATCTATGCATCTGTTTCCAGGTCTTAAGGGTGAAAGAAACGTCTCATTTGTATGGGTTAAAGTTACATGCATCCTCTATATAGCTGCTTCATATTTTCTTTTTTTGTTTTCATGTTTTAGAAATAAACTGTCAAAAGTAAACTGGAGGATTTTATTTACAGGGCAGCAGTTCACTACACACAGCTTGTTTGTGAAAATAAATCAATCTTGCAGATTGTGTGGACAGAGATTACTTTTTTTTCTTCAGAGTATTGAATTGTACAACTGACTGCTCTGCTATACAAGTAGCAATTACCATCACTCAAATGTCTTTGTTTGTCTATCATGTTCGTCAATCAAATGTAAGACAGTTGGAGACAAATGACACGCCACTTGACCCCCATGAAGGAATTGGCTTTGATTGATGAACATAAACCAGTCAGCAAAAACAGCCAAGCTTTTTCATTGGTTCAAGTCATCACCCATGGGGAAGAGATTTTCACCACTAGAAAAACATATCAAGCACCATGGAAAGCCACCAATACCATACCGATAGATCAGAACCATGGACACCAACCACAACTACATCAACACAATCAGAACCATGGACAACACCCACCATTCTAGTCTTAGTTCTATGGAGAAGATTCACTGACCACCAAGCTGTTCCAGCAGCTAAAGCCGTATTCACACAGGACTAGTATTACCTGAGGACCTCAAGTGGGGGGGGGGGGGGGGGGGAGCTAGAATAAAACAAGGTTAAATAATTTACAACAATAAAACAATAAAACACTGGCAAACACAGATGCATTAAAATACTAACAGTCAGAGAGAGGGGAGAGAGAAGGAGGAGGTAGGGGAGAGGAAGAGCGGAGGTGAGGGATAGGGGGGGGAGTGGAGCAGGGGTACTTAAAATGAGGCAGTGATGGGTTATGGAATGGGTGAGAGACGGTGATCAGCAGGTGCATTGATCGACTATGGTTCGATGCAGGATTTGTTTGAAAGCAGTGAGTGAGGTGAGGGCGGTGAGTTTGAGGGTGTTCTGTAAGGTGTTCCAGTCGTGTGCTGCAGAGAACCGGAAAGCGCTGCGACCGACAACGGTACGGGCTTTGGGGATGGTGAGTCGGACAAGATCACTGGATCTTAGAACGATGACGGGGCGGTGAGAGAGGTGCAGAAGGGATGAGGGGTAGAGAGGTGTTTGTGATGTCAAGGCTCTGTGTAACATACATATGCAACAAGATGTCTATGTAACAAGATATATATATATACTACCTATTATACATAATAGATGCAAGCCATGCATGTCACCCATCT
The DNA here is from genome assembly GCF_963989245.1 of Nansenia antarctica. NCBI lineage: Eukaryota > Metazoa > Chordata > Actinopteri > Argentiniformes > Microstomatidae > Nansenia > Nansenia antarctica. Next base: position 43,288,632 of record NC_137689.1, on the reverse strand, counting down.
CATCATCTTTCGAGATGATCTTGCTCTTTCTGTGAATGGGTCTACGCGAGATGAGCTTCCTGAAATTGCACGCCAACTGTAGTTGTATGCCGCATAACAGACTTCACTCACAAAATATTATTCACAAATTGGTTATGTTACACTCCTGCATTCGTAACCAGACTGAAATATTACCAGAACGTGCAGAATGTGCTTTTTTGATTCCTTATCAGTCTTGCTTCTTACAGCTTTGTATTGATTTATCAAAAATAAGATTCCCAAATCCGTATGGCTATACCTACTGCATTGATTGGGCTACAGTCCTACTGTACTTTGCACCCTATTTTGATGTGTTTAACACTAGAAAGGCAGTGCCTTTTTTACCTACTAAAAGAGCCGCCCCCCTTTACAATGCTCAAGCTGCTATTTAAACACAACGACCAATAGTTGGCCGCTTGTAAATTAGCCTGCCTCCGACACAGAAAAACGGCAAAATAGCTTTATACTAGCTCATCCTGATGTGATTTTGAAAATGTAAGGATACTGGTTGATAGAACGCACATATCTAGGAAAAGTCATGAAAGGAGGGTCCTGAAATGTAATCGAGTGCAAAGAGTGCATTTTTATTTTCTCACAAATGACCCCTCATGGCTGTTCTAGTGTTAATGATGAATCAGCGTCACCTCAAAATGCCTCAACAATTAATATGGATGCATCTTCCACCATAGTTATTAATATGGACGCATCTTCCACCGTAGTTATTAATATGGACGCATCTTCCACCATAGTTACGTCCAAATTGGGCAAGTCAGTGTTTTGTAAATGTGCTAATCTGTACGGCAAGACCCATCCTTCACCCAAGTTTCGTCAATATTGTCCCAGTGGTGTCGGAGAAAAAGCATGCACAATACGAACAGAAAAAGTCTGAAAAATGCCAATTTGCACGGGACTAATATTATCACAGGATCTCTGTGTACAAATTACGGACATGACAGATTCAGACGTGATTAAGAACACAGACGACCTCCGTAATTCTTACAAATCACCAGAGGTCCCCAGATAATACTAGTCCTGTGCGAATCGGGCTTGAGACAACACCTTATAAACAACGTTCTAACCTGATAATTGCATATATCTATTATAATCGCTGTTTCTGTTTGTCATTTAGTAGCAATGGCTTTAAATGTAATGAGGCAAGTACCATAAAGTACAAAACACAATCTCTTCTGTCCAAATATGTTGCTGCTGGGAAGCCTTGTATAATTGTTTAGGTTTGTAGACTCGTGTAGACTGATGATTGTATTGTGTCTTTAGGTCCTATACAAGAACATATCAGGCTGGGTAACAGGGCGATTCGTTAATGTCCTTCTCTTAGTCCTGACTTAAGCCATTTTCTTTTTCCATTTGGCCACCTTATTTGGTGGAACGGGGAGGTGTGTATTGTGGACCCAGGTGCAGTGCAGGACAAAGTGACTACAGCAGGCAGCGGTTGGCACAACTAAGGACACTTTACTTGGACAGAAAACTATAAGAAAAGCCACAGGAAGAACACATCTTCCTGTGCTGAAACAAATTTAGAACCCCCCACAGAGAGAACGCTGCTCAAAACCGGTGTGAATACTGTACACCAGACCAACAGACCAGGATAATACTGTACACCAGACCAACAGACCAGGATAATACTGTAGACCAGACCAACAGAGCAGGATAATACTGTAGACCAGACCAACAGATCAGAATAATACTGTAGACCAGACCAACAGAGCAGGATAATACTGTAGACCAGAGCAGGATAATACTGTAGACCAGACCAACAGACCAGGATAATACTGTAGACCAGACCAACAGAGCAGGATAATACTGTAGACCAGACCAACAGAGCAGGATAATACTGTAGACCAGACCAACAGAGCAGGATAATACTGTAGACCAGACCAACAGAGCAGGATAATACTGTAGACCAGACCAACAGAGCAGGATAATACTGTAGACCAGACCAACAGACTAGGATAAGACTGTAGACCAGACCAACAGAGCAGGATAATACTGTAGACCAGACCAACAGAGCAGGATAATACTGTAGACCAGACCAACAGACCAGGATAATACTGTAGACCAGACCAACAGAGCAGGATAATACTGTAGACCAGAGCAACAGAGCAGGATAATACTGTACACCAGACCAACAGACCAGGATAATACTGTAGACCAGACCAACAGAGCAGGATAATACTGTACACCAGACCAACAGACCAGGATAATACTGTAGACCAGACCAACAGAGCAGGATAATACTGTAGACCAGAGCAGGATAATACTGTAGACCAGACCAACAGAGCAGGATAATACTGTACACCAGACCAACAGACCAGGATAATACTGTAGACCAGACCAACAGAGCAGGATAATACTGCAGACCAGAGCAGGATAATACTGTAGACCAGACCAACAGAGCAGGATAATACTGTAGACCAGACCAACATACCAGGATAATACTGTAGTCCAGACCAACAGGCGAGGGAACTCCTCAACTCCTGTACAAAGATCTACAGAACCACCAGCTAGAGCAGCTCCCAACTCCCTGTGCAAGGCAGGTACATGAACAGACCAGGAACACACACTTACTAGGAACAGACAGACAGCAACCGGCAGGGTGTGCCGGGAAGTGAGAACATAAATACACAAGTGCCAAACATTCACAGGTGACACACATAGTCCCTAACGAGGAGAGGAACCGGGAGGGTAGTAAAGTCCCAAGGCCACCAGAGGAGTCATCCAGGAAATGGCGACCCCAACCATAACAATATGTGACAGAGTTTGATGAAAAAGTCTTGTAACATCATTTTTCTATATGTATTGGGGGAGTCATGGTTGTGGTGAGCACACAGTTTCAGTGGTTTGATAGCTGACGCTAACAAAGGCGCTATCTACCGTACTCACATAGCAACAAACAACTGTTTGGTTACCCTAAGTAAACAACACAAAATCCTAGTAAACAACACATGTAACTCCCTAAAACTTACCCAAGAACACAGCAGAAGGTCTGTTTGCAGACGACTGTGCCATGAATAGTGAACTGATGTGGAGATCAATGTCTGAAATTCCGTTGTCTTCTTCGTCATCTTCAGATTCGGAGTTCCCGTTATGTACTGTATATAGTCCAATATGAAAGAGTTAATTAATTGCCCACTGTCAATATTTCTACCGGCTTCTGAAATTCTGTTGATAGCATTAGCGAGAGCTTCGGCATCCATCTTGTAAACTTGTCAACAAACAGGTCCACACACACATGGCTACTTACTATAAATACAGCTGGGGTGTGGGTGTGGCTACACACACTGCGACACTAATACCCCCCACCCGACTTTGCTAACTAACTGTAGGTATTTATTGAATGTAAAACTGTTGGTTATGATATTGAGTGGGTTCTTCATCGCTTACATTTTCGTCCTATGCCAAAAAACAAAAACAAAAACATTTCATAACCAGACTTGTTTGGCTCGATTATGAGGTTTCACAATTCCCGACATGAGGACCTTTTCATGAAACGGTGTCACATTTGGTGGAGTTTCCCTCTCTAAATGTTCTTTCATGTCTCTCTCTCTCTCTCTTCTGATGGACACAGGCAGGTTTAGCAGGAGTCATTGATAAGCAGTTGCATTATCATAATTCATGTGTATTTTCCATACCTTGTTGTCTGGTCCATCACTCCTCATTCTCTTAGACCTATTGTACTTACCTATTTGCTTGCTATCCCCCAATGTCTTAGTGTGTGTGTGTGTGTGTGTGTGTGTGTGTGTGTGTGTGTGTGTGTGTGTGTGTGTGTGTGTGTGACCAGCCCCCACCTCCACATGCCAGGGTCTTTGTGTGAGAGGTGGAGTAATTATTGTTTACTGCAGAGCAGACGTTTGGCTCTTAGCCACCCCTCACCCCTAGTCTGCAGCACAGCCCTGTTGCCCTGGTGATGCTTTACTGTTATTGATAAAGTCGATAAGGTAATGCTTGGGCATGCAGCGGCCGGATTAAGGCAGAAATCCCTCGGAAAGAGAGCAACAGCAGACTGACAAACATAAACACCCAGTACTGGGGAGTGGGGGAGAAAGTTTGCAACAACAAAAAAAGAAGAAAAATACTTTTTTGGGGGGGTTTGGTTTGGTAGGCAATTTGGAATGTTTTTGATAACCGTTTCTGACAGTTCCTCTGTCTTCCTGAGAGAGATGCAGTCAGAACGAAGGCATCTTTTCTTTTTCACTCTCATTACCATTGTTTGGAGAGAGAAAAACTGGGGAGAGCGGAAGCACCGACTGTCTAGGGAAAACATATTCCTTTGGTTTACACTTAGTGTTTGATTTACTGTTGAGATGCGATCAGCAGGGATTATCTTCCATAGTACATAAACCACTGATTAGGCACCTGTGTTGGATTTGAAGTTAGGGATGTTGAGAACGCTTGGCATTTGGCACATTTGGTTTTGGGTAAATCCTTCTTTGTTGCATAGCAAGATAAGGCTTTCACGGCCAAGTTATTCATGCACTAGATCATATGTAGGGGTGCGTACTGCATCTCATCATTGGGATTACAGTTTTTTCATTAGGCAGAAATGACATATTGTATGACCTTGAGAAATCATTCTCGTCTCAAGACAGTCAACAAAATATACACTCAACCAATCAATAAGTCAACCAGTGTCAACCTCCCCGCCCCCTTTCCCTCTCCCTCCAACTCTTCTCCTCCCTTCTTCCATCTTCCCATCGTCATCAGCTCCTCAATTTCTCTTCATCCCCCTCTTCTTCCTTCTTTCCTTCCTCCTCTTTCTTTCCTCCTCCTTCCTTCCCTTTCTGCTTCCCCTCCTTCCCCTCTTTCTCCTTCTCCTTCTCCTCCCCCCACCCTCCAATCCCAGGCCTCCTCTTCATCCTCTCCTCTGATTCAGAGATATGTCGTTCTGTCAGCTCTCTCAGTGTTGAGGTCTAGGCTGGACGCTGGTCTCTGCTGGAGTGGCTGCTGGTTGTGGGCAGAGGGGGGCAGGGGAGGCGGGGGGAGGTGACAGGTGTTGTCTAGGCTGGCTGGGAACCGGGCTGTCTGCCCCGCAGGCTCTGACTGATGGAGGGTAGGGGACAGGCAGCACTGTCTGGAGATCCCCACAGACTGATTGATGGAGAGCTGGCTCTTAGAGCACTGGCTCACGTCTGGAGGCTGGATATTAACCTGGGTACACTCAGAAGAGACAGAGATGATTCTGTAGCTTGTCGTTATGACATTATTAACGACTGGCAGTTCCGTTGAGATCATCGTCCCTTTCCTCGATCAGAACGTTGTCAAGCCTTCAATCATCCTCCGGTGCTACGGTGCACAGATGAAATCTCAGTCAGTTCCCCAGAGATGAGGAGCCCATAGATAACTCATCACTGAGATTCCTCAGGTGGGGGTGGTCCATATATCCTTTCCGATCCCCTGCTTAAATTGGGAGATAGGGGATGTGGTTGGGAGAGGGGTGGGGTGGCAAGTGGTTGCCACTGCATCTGTGTAGATGGGTTAAATCCATCATATTTAAAGTACTTGGTATTGGGGAGCGGTCTCGAGACTTCATTCTCTGTCTGCTGTAATGCCTTACCGTCTGGGTGCAGCTCATCCTACAGACACACTGCTGAATCACTTCTTTCATGCAGGCTCATTATGTGCATACACACACACACACACACACACACACTTTCAAACACACAAAGTCACAGTGTGTAATGGGAAAGCAGAGAAATAAGTCGAAGAGTGTCAGACAGTAGGGATAGACCAAAAAAGAAGATGCAGAAGGTTTTTTGGAAAAGAAAGCTATTTTTAGTGTTTTCAGGGTTTCAGGGTTGGCGGTTGGTTGTACCCTTCACCAGAACGCGTCACATAAAAATAATGCAACTGAGTATCCTGTTTACACACACACACACACACACACACACACACACACAAATACAAATAATATAAATAATACAAATAATACACAATACAAATAAACAGTTGCACATAGAGGAGACACATACATAACAGTTAACAGAGAAAGGAAATGACTTTGGCAAGATGGTCTGACCAAGGAGACTCTTCACAGCCTCTGAGGTCATTCCCTCTGTGTGTACAGTGTATATGGGCTGGAGTGATATTACAGTAGGTGAATTACAGTGTACTGCATCGGATGATCAGAGTTTGATTACATGTAATCTAATGGAATTGTAAAAGAGAGATTGCACTGTATACCCAGCGCCAGCACTCATCTCCCTTCCTCCACCACGGAGCCTCTCTGAACGAGAGGCTGTAAAGTTTACAGCAGCCATCTTAAAACCCATAAATGTGGGACAGTTTATCACAGCTCTTTATCCCACCAGCACACAGTAAATAAACATATCAGTGTGAGTGAAAACAGGCTGACTGCACACGCTGTACAAACACTCACACACGCGCACACACACACACACACACACACACACACACACACACACACACACACACACACACACACACGACTATAACTTAGCAATGACGATGACCATGGATTTTGAATTCTTTATTTATTTTAATTCGTGTCTCTTCATCTTGTTATGACTAGTGAAGTTTGAGGAGTTATTGTGCGTATCTCTCCCTTCTCATCTCTCATCTTCGCTGAGTCTTTGTTCAACTATTACATTGGACATGCCGACCATGAAACTTTCACTTGACATTGTGCTTTTGCAAATGCCGATGGAAAGAAAAAGGACACAGAGAGAATTGAAAGTGAAAATCAATTGACAATGTTATAGAGTAGACGAACATTCATCACGCCCATCACCTCAGCTCAGCTCAGCTCAATTCTCTTGTATTTACACTATCTTTTGAAAGGAATTGCAACAATTTCAACAGCCTTTAAAAAGCAAAACAAAGCAGTGAGGGAGGGAGGAGGAGAACATTTGGGCATCTGCCTAACACACTTGAATAACTGAAACACAAAACAAGTCTTTGTGAGCGAAAAGTTTCTCCGGAAATAATTTTTCATTCAGCTCCCCATATTGTCCTTGTCCTTTTCTTCTGTTCACCTCATGTGACCCTACAATCATGGCTACAGCTTTATCACAACTTTTGAAATACTTTATTGCCGGTGGATGACAATACCATCTCTGCATCACTTCAAATGCACCCCTTTCACCATTACAGTGCCTTGTCGTTCAGGCGTTGGTTAAAATCTGGTTGAAGTAGGAGAGGTGTGTGTCTTATATCTCCCATAGCTCCCAGTCCAGGACACACCTCCCAGTCACTGTCAGCGGTGTTGGGTCATGGGAGGGATTAGTGTCATGACCCATTAGCAGTCTAATGATCATCTGGTGTCTGCTAACAGACGTACAGCATCTGTGGGCTGTCCTACAGCTACAGTACTGAGTGCTGCTGCTGCTGAAGCTTGTGTTTAGGATTACTGGGCTGGATTAGAGTCTTGTCTTTGATCTGGGCTGTGCTGTAATGCGGATGTTAGGGCAGAGAGCATACACTAGAGTACACCCACCACATTTAAACTGTTGAGCTGGTTGTCTGTTCCAAGCTCATTGGAGTTTTGATTTGTCTCTACGGTCCTTGCACTCTCCCTACATCTGCTCCTCCCCTCTTTCACTTTCGCTCTCATTTGATGCTCCAGATGAACACGCAAGCGTCCTTGCGAGTTCCCACCGACTTGACACAAAACGGCCTTGACACGATGGGAGGCCGACATCAGGAAAGAAACCCAACCCGTTCTCTGCGCTGACCTCATACGGTAGCCTGGCGATCAGGGCTGCATGATACACAGCGTGTCCCGTGTCACTTACAGTGACCTTCATTGTCAGGCACCTGCATACATCTGTGACCTACTGCGTCCTTACAGCCCCAGTAGGTCTCTCAGGTCCTCTGACTAGGGTTTGTTAGTTGTCCCCCGACTAAAAAACAAAGTTGATCGAGCATTCCAAACCGTGGCTTCCAAACTTTGGAATGCCCTTGGAACTTAGATCAGCGGTCTCGGTCGAAGCTAACCCCAAAAGCCTGTCTTTTTGTGTCTTGTTATTATTTGTTGTACACTTGTTTCTTGTTTGAACATCTGTTTCTTGTTTTTATTTTCACTTGTTTACCTATTTCTTTTAACATGCTATTATTTTTGCTCTTTAATTATGTTTTTATAGCCTATGTAAAGCACTTTGTGACTGCTGGTCTGTGCTATATAAATAAACCTTACTTACTTACTTAGAATAGTCTGAACATTTGCTGAAAGGGTATTCTTGACCCTGTTGGATCCCCGCATTGTTCAACTCAACAGAATAACTGCAAACAAGCTTTGCAGCTGATTTGCAACAGAATATCAAACCACGGCATGATTCATAGTACAAGTACAAGATCACGTCCTTTCCCTCTGAGTTGAGCGTTGTTATGGTGTGCGCCGTCCACTGTAGACATGATATCTGGCTACTCATTTCTTTTCAGTGAGTTAGTTTGTTTTGTTAGTTTGTTTTTTCCAACAGTGTCAACTGTTTCCTCCAGCAGATCGCTCCAGACTACAGCCGGCTTTAATCTGGAACCCTCCAGGAGGCAGAGCCTCTCCTGGGTGACCAAGCGGCAGGCTTTGCCACCTCTGGTAATGACCATGACAGCTGCCGTGGCAAACGGCCTCACCGCAGGGGTCCGGTGGCCTAGAGGGTGAGCACAGTGCAGTTTCCTCCTCCGGTAACCGTCTCACAGTGGAGGAGCACTCTGTGTGCCGGCTTTGCAAATGACCTGTCTTATATAGGTTATCTGTTAGGGATCAGGATTATGCCACATCAAGACTTTATCTCAGACATATGATAATTAATCATGTGTGATTTACAATCATGCCACTGAAACATTCAGAAACATCATTCCCTCCCTCCCTTTCAGCATTCTGGAGCCATCTTCTTATTTTAGTTCCCACATTATTTTTCTCTCTGTTCCCCTCTCCTCTCTTCCTCCTCCTTTCTTCCTATCCTTCATCCCACTGCTCCCTCTCTTCCCTCCTCCCATCCCTTGTGCTAGTCCTCTCAGCAGTGTGCAGCAGATGCTTGAATGGCTCAACTCTGGATGGATTACAGGAACTAACAGATGCTGCTAATGTTAGCAGCAGCCAGGGCAGCAGGCCCAGCCCAGGCAGAGAGAGGATGGCAGGAGGGGGGTGGAGGTGGAGGGACAACTTATCTTGGCAAAGTCGGGAAAGGAGAATCGGAAAAAGACTGTGTTGTGTGTGTGTGTGTGTGTGTGTGTGTGTGTGTGTGTGTGTGTGTGTGTGTGTGTGTGCTGATTAGTACAAGAATGGTCAACATTTGAATGAATCAAATGAGGCTCTAATAATAGTTATACAATTATTAGAAGGCAAATACCCCAAATCTACCCCAATGATACATGGTAGATAGAGAGAGAGAGAGAGAGAGAGAGAGAGAGAGAGAGAGAGAGAGAGAAAGAGAGAGAGAAATAGAGAGAGAGGGAGAGAGAGAGAGAAATAGAGAGAGAGAGAAAGAGAGAAAGAGAGAGAGAGAGAGAGAGAAAGAGAGAGAGAGATGGCCACCTACACTCTTACCGTAGGCTACTCTCAGTTTCAGCTGATTTCTCACACCAAAGCAGAGAGAGAAAAGAAAGTACAAACACTTAGCCTTAGCATTCTGCTTTTATATCCCACGTCAACCACAGTAATCGGAGCTTGGCAAGGGGAACCAATGATACCTACAGTGGCAAGAAAAAGTATGTGAACCCTTTGGAATTACCGGCATTATTTCAGCATTAAATGGTCATACACATTTTAATGTGATCTGATTCATTATTCATCTAAGTCTAGACAAACACAATGTGCAATAAGCTAATAACACACAAACAATTATGATCGTTCATGTCTTTATTGAACACAACCATTGGACATTCACAGTGCTAGTGGAAAAAATAAGTGAACCCTTGGATTTAATAACTTGTCGAATCTCCTTTGGCAGCAACTACCTCAAGCACTGCTGGGAGCTGTGGGTCAGACCTGCACCTCGTTCAGGAGGAATCTTGGGCCATCCTTACAGAACTGCTTCAGCTCAGCCATATTCTTAAGATGTCTGGTGTAAACTGCTCTCTTGACGTCATTCCACAGCATATCTATGGGGTTAAGGTCTGGGCTCTGACTGGGCCACTTCAAAAGGCAGATTTTACTTTTTTGAAGCTATTCTGTAGTAGATTTACTTCAATGTGGGTTATTGTCCTGCTGCATCACCCAGGTTCTACTGAGCTTCAGCTGGCGGACAGCCACCCTGACTTTATCCTGTAGGATACCTTGATAAACTGGGAAATGCATTTTCCCCTTGATGATGGCAAGCTGTCCAGGCCCAGAGGCAACAAAACAAATCATGAAGCTCCCTCCACCATACCTCACTGTTGGGATGATGTTTTCATGTTGGTATGCCCTTTTTACAGCATAGGTTGTGTTGCATTTTCTTCCCGAACAATTCAACCTTAGTTTCATCAGTCCACAAAACATTTTCTCAGTAGGGTTTTGGAGTGATGACAGATGCTCTTTGGCAAGTTTTTTTGGGATAGCAGCGGCTTTCTCTGTGGTGTCCTGCCATGGACACCCTGCCTGTTCAATGTTTTACGTATGGTAGACTCATGAACCGAGATGTTAGCCAGTTCCAATGATTCCTTCAAGCCTTTAGCTGTTACTGTTGGGGTTATTTTTGACCTCCTTGAGCATTCTGCATTGTGTGAGTCATCTTGGCTAGGCTCCCACTTCTAAGGAGAGTAGCTACAGTAATAAAACATCTCCATTTATAGACAATTTGTCTAACTGTGGACTGATGAATATTTAAAATGTTGAAAACCAGACTGGCGGCAGCATTCTGATGTATTCAAAATGTACAAGAACAATACAATAATTTGTGTGTTATTAGTTAAAACACATTGTGTTTGTTCATTATTGTAACTTCAGATCAGATCAGATCATATTTTAAGACAAATGTGGCTCCCACTTCTAAGGAGAGTAGCTACAGTAATAAAACATCTCCATTTATAGACAATTTGTCTAACTGTGGACTGATGAATATTTAAAATGTTGAAAACCAGACTGGCGGCAGCATTCTGATGTATTCAAAATGGACAAGAACAATACAATAATTTGTGTGTTATTAGTTAAAACACATTGTGTTTGTTCATTATTGTAACTTCAGATCAGATCAGATCATATTTTAAGACAAATGTATACATAAATGCAGGTAATTCGAAAGGGTTCACTTACTTTCTCTTGACACTTCTATATATTCAGGTATCACCACTGCCTTACCATATTCAGCCGGGGCGGCTGTGGCGCAGGAGGTAGAGCCGCCGTCTATGCGCATGAGCGGAAGGTGAACAGGTGGTTTTGGGCTGAGAAAAGTTTGAGCGTGTTTTTGACAAACAACAAACGAACATTATAATAACATCTTTATTTAAGCGAGTTTAGGATTTTGAGTACCCTGACAGCTTCGTGCTGATCGGGGGCTTCTAAGGACGGACGACATGGCAACGAACAACGCGAACGGAATGGACGACGATGAAAGCAACACGGACAAACGGTATGACGCAAGTTTAACGGTGGAAGTGCGACTGGAGCAGGGAAGCAATATCACTATGATGGAAATGCTACGAGGAATAAAGGAGGTGTGTGGAAATGTGGAGGGCTGTCGGGATAAAGGAGACCGAAAATATGAGATCACGCTGGCATCGAGGAGAGGGAAGGACAAGCTCACGGACGGATTTATGATAAAAGACGTGAGAATAATGGGAAAGGACTTGACGGTGGATGAGATGGTGGTCTCGTTTTTGAATCTCCCGGGATGACGTGATCAGGTACAGGCTGGAGTCGTGGGGGGTGAAAGCGGTGTCACCGATAAAGAGAAAGACGTGGCCGGGAACGGACATAGCAGACGGGACGAGATACATGAAGGTGAAGTTCACCGAAGAGGTGAGGTCTTTGCCTTATTCTACCAAATTTGAGACCCTGGTTGGAGTGGATCACTTTAGGGTGATTCATGATAAGCAAGTGAGGGTATGTAGGCTGTGTATTAAACCAGGACATGTAATTCGAGAATGCCCGGAGTTCGTATGTTTCAAATGCAATAAACAAGGACATTATGCACGTGAATGCATGGGAAGGAGATATGATGGAGGAGAGAGAGTGAGCAGTGATGAGGAGGAGGAGGAGGAGGAGAAGGAGAAGGAGGAGGAGGAGGAGGTGGTGGAGGAGGAGGAGGAGGGGGACGAAGAAGAGGAGATGGAGGGAGAGGAGGAGGAGGTGGTGGAGGAGGAAGTGGTGGAGACACAAGGAGAAGGTGGGGAAAGGAGCCATGAAGACGTGACGGAGGGAGGAGGACAAGCTGAGGTGGTGGAGGAGACCCAGATGGAGCCGGAAGTGGAGAGAGGAGCGGAGGGGCCTGGTCCGGTGGAAATGGAGGGTAAAGAGAGAGAGGAGATTGGAGCCAGCCTAGACAACGCAGTAAGGGATGGAGAGATGGATGAGGCAGGGCCTTCAACAGAGGGCGTGGGGAAAAGAAAAGGTTCCGATGAAGGACTATATGCGGATGTACAGAGGGTGAGGACAAGATCAGGAAGGGGTGCAAAAGGTGCACAAGGGAAGAAGACCAAGGTAGGAAAATGACATGGCGGTGTACATGATCCTTTTCTTTGTAATCTTGACGATGGTCAGGGTTGTTGCTGTCAACACAAATGGACTCAGGGATAGGAAGAAGATCGAGCTTGTGTTGGCAGCATACAGAGAGGAGATTATATGCCTCCAAGAGACGCATTGGACAGAGGACATAATGGAAGATGTAAGAAGGAGGTGGAATGGACAAGTTTATGTGAGTAATGGAACTGTGTATGCTTGTGGGGTGGCTATTTTGGTAAAGAATGGGGTGGTGAACAATGTAAGGAATATAATGAATGACAATGAGGGAAGAGTGTTGGGAGTGGGGTTTGAATATCAAGGGATAGAGTATGCACTATATTGTATATATGCACCAAATGTGGACAAATATAGGAAAGTTTTTTTTGAATCTTTGAAAGAGAAATGTGTTGGGAATTGTATTATGGTTGGGGATTATAATGTGGTGGTGGACAGGTTAGATGTAACAAGGGGGGTGAAATTTAGGAAGGATCCGTCACGCCCAGTATTATTAGAAATTATGCACACAAGAGGAATGGTGGATATATGGAGGGAGGGGCACCCTGATGCACAGGTTTTTTCAAGGAGACAAATGGTGATGGGGGTTTTGAGACAATCAAGGATCGATTTGTGTTTAGTGAAGAGGGAGGTGAGGCACCTGGTTGGAAGGGTTGAGTATCGGTTTATGGCCTTTAGCGACCACGATGCTCAGTCTTTCCAGCTAGGTGCGAGGAACGTAGGGGGAAGAGGAGGGACATGGTGCTTTAATGCAAGTTTACTTAAAGATAGACGTTTTGGGGTGATAGTAAGAGAGTGTGTGAGTGTTGCTATGGAAGACCAGATGTATGAGAGTGATGTGTGTGTGTGGTGGGAAGGGATGAAGGATAAATTAAAAGCTGTAATAATAGCATTCGCAAAACTGAGAGGGAAAGAGAGGGTGAGGGAGGAAATGGATTTGCAGAAAAGGTTAGCAATAGAACAGGAGAGAGTTGATAATATTCCAGGGCATGATTTAGCAGAGTATTTGAGAGTGAGGGAAGATTTGAGGGAGCTATAGAAGAGAAAGTGTGAAGGTGCTTTAGTAAGGAGTAGGGCAAGGTATGTGGTTGAGGGAGAAAGGAGTACAGCATTCTTTTTAGGTTTAGAGAAGAGACAGAAAGAGAAAGGGAAAATTAAGGAATTAGAGAATGATAAAGGTGAAATAATAACAGACTTAGTGGGAATAATGGATACTGTGCAGTCATTTTATACAGACCTATATACATCTGGGGGTGTGAATGAGGAATGTATGAATAAAGTATTAGAAGCAGTGGAAGCTAGGGTGACAGAAGAAGAAGGGAAAATGTGTGATGCAGACCTAAGGGTGGAGGAGGTTAAGACCGCCATCATGGGGTTAAACCCAAATAAGAGTCCGGGTTCGGATGGGTTGACGGCTGAATTTTATAAAGCTTTTGTTGACATCCTGGCCCCTATATTGTGCAGAGTGTATATGTGTATGGGGAATAATTTATAATTTATAATTTTGCCATTTAGCAGACGCCTTTATCCAAAGCGACTTACAATTACGAATTACAGGGACATTCCCCCTGGAGTAACTGAGGGCTAAGTGCCTTACTCAAGGGCACACTAGTAGTGGTGTGGTTTCAGGCGGGATTTGAACTCACAACCTTCCGATCGGAAGTCCAACACACTATCCACTAGACCACCACTACCCCATGAATAAAAGGGTTGTTCCGGACTCTATGGGCTTGGGGGTGCTCACTTTATTGTATAAGGGTAAAGGGGACAGGAACAAATTACAGAATTATAGAGCATTATCGTTACTTAATTGTGATTATAAAACCATAGCAAAAGTATTAGCAAATAGATTGAATAGAGTAATGAAAAACATGATTGCACCTACCCAGGCCTATGGAGTCCCAGGGAGGGATGTGGCAGAGAATATGTGCACATTAAGGGATGTTGTGAAGGACATGAGGGAGGAAGGGGGTTTATTGTTATCTTTGGATTTAAACAGGGTGGAACATGTTTTTTTATTGAAAACAATGGAACATTTGGGGATTGGGACTGTTATGAGGGATTGGATTGAACTATTATATAAGAATGCAAGAAGTAAAGTAAAGATAGATGGATTATTGACTGACTCCTTCCCTTTGGGGAGATCAATAAGACAAGGGTGTCCACTGTCAGCATTGCTATATAGCATATCTGTGGAGCCATTGGCAGCGTATATTAAGCAGGAGAAAGAAATTAAGGGAATAAATATGCCGGGGGGAGGAGTTAGCATAATCCATCAATATGCAGATGACACGACATGTACTGTCAGGGATGTAAATAGTGTGAACAAAATAATGGGGTGTGTAAACATATATGGAAAGGCTTCTGGTGCAAAAGTGAATGTTGACAAGTCTGACATGTTGTGTATAGGGGGAGTGAATACAGACAATTGTGTTTTTGATTTGAAAATTGTAAAGGGGATGATAAAAGTGTTGGGGATATATCTTGGAGAGGATGACAGGGAGGCTGTTGATTACACATGGACAGGGGTTTTGAATAAAATAAGAACAACATTGAATTATTGGAAGCAAAGGAACATGAAACTGAAGGGAAAAGTTGTAATTGTTAATGCACTGTTAATGTCAAAATATGTTTATGTATTAGGAGTATTGAATGTAACAGAGTGGGTTCTAAAAGAAACCAGGATGTTAGTGTCAGATTTTTTGTGGAGAGGAAAGGGAGTTAAAATAGCGTATGATGTATTAGTAGCAGATTATGATAAAGGAGGGTTGAAACTGGTAGATTTGGAAGTAAAGATGAGGGCAATGAGAGTCAGAACAGTCAAAAGGTTTTTGTATGGGGAGGAAGGACATGGATGGAAAGGATACTTTAGGGAATGGGTACATAGATGTGGGGGGTGTGGGGATTATGGGTTGTTGATGTGCTTTAAAGCACGGATGTATGATAGGGTGCCGGAATTCTATAAAGAGGTGTTTAAAGCCTGGGGTAGTTTTTTGCCTGAGGTAGGATATGAGTGTGAGAAGAGAGGGGAGATACTAAATGTTCCAGTTTTATTGAACCCTGTAATAAGAAGAGAGGGGAACATGTTAGAATCTAGGAGGTTCTGGAGGGCAGGACTGATTAGAGTAAGGGATTTTAGGTATGAGGTAGTGCCAGGGTTCCTATCAGAGCAGGCAATTATAGAAGTTGTTAGGGAAACAGATGAGGAGATGAGAAGGGGAGAAATAGTGAGCATGTATAATAAAATAAAGCAGAGTATACCAGGGGAGTGGGTGAGTAGGTTAGATAGGGAGTTAAGAGGGAAGGAGCAAACAGAGTTACCTAGGTTAAGACTAGGGAAAGGGGAAACAGTGCGGGACTTCTCAGCTGTTAAGGTGAAGGAGTGCTACTGGGCACTGTTGGAGAGCAGAGTGAAGGAGCCTGCGGCAGAGAAGGTGTGGAGGCAGGTGTTCCCAGGATTGGAGGTGAAGAACATATGGAGGAATATATTTTTAAAATACAATAGTTTAGAATGTACACATTTTGATTTTATGCTCAGGCATAACAGGGTTTATACTAAGGTGGTGTTGCATCAGGTAGACAGAACAGTTTCGAGGGAGTGTGATGTGTGTGGGATACAGGATGAGAACTTAATGCATATGCTTTTTGAATGTAGAGAAATTAAGGGATTCGAAGAAAGGTTGAAAGGACTAGTGAAGAAGCATTGGGGGGTGGAGGTGGTGGGGATGCAGGAGTGGAGGAGGATGGTGGTTTTTGGGGTGGAGGGAAAGAGGAGGGGAGTGAATATATGGTGTTTAAATTATGTATTATCACAGGCTAGGTATGCAATTTATTTGAGGAGGAATTTAGCAAGATTTGAGGGAAAGTGGATAACGGTGTGGAAAGTCTTTGAGGGATTGGTCAGGAAGAATGTGGGACTGATGCACTGAAGACAGGGCAAAAATATTTTGAGAAGTGGTTTATTAGGGATTGTGGGTTTATAAGGGTTTGGGGTGGATGGAGGGTTGGAGTTTGATTTAGATTTTTGAAGATGTTTTTTGTGTTGCATTCATTTGTTATTGATTTTTGTTAAAGGGTTATCTTGGTTATGAAGGACTGACGGAATAATAGATGGATGCATCTCATACCAAAATGGTATGGGTGTGTTTTGTTTTTATCTATTGGTTTTTAATTTATTTTATTTGAATTAGAATACAATGAAGGCTATAAAATGAACATGTATGAATATGTATAGCTATGTACATACATCTACTGATGCCTCTGGACACATCTTCAGTGATTGTATTTAAAAGAATATTTTTATAATAAAAAAATAAAATAAAAAGAGCCGCCGTCTAATGATTGCAAGGTTGGCAGATCGGCGGTTCGAGCCCCGGCTGGCCACATGTCGAAGTGTCCTTGAGCAAGACACTGAACCCCAAATTGCTCCCAGTGAGCGGGCCAGCTCCTTGCATGGTAGCTTGCCACCATTGGTGTGTGAATGGGTGAATGAGAGGCCGTTGTAAAGCGCTTTGGATAAAGGCGCTATATAAGTGCAGTCCATTTATATTCTTGAGACCTTGTAAAATTCCACTGAGATCAAAGCCGTTCCTCCCATCTGGGGAAGGGTCATTTGAAGATAGAGGGAGGATTGCAGTCTGTTTGCAGACACGACAGATGCGATAGGCATCGAAAGTGTACATGAGAAAAAGTCTTGAGAGATCCGCACCCCAGGATAGAGATGAGCGGTCAGCGACTTCCTGTCTCGTGTGTGGTTAAAATCCTGGTCATAATGGTCACCCACTGTGCTTGTTCAGAAGAGGTCTCTTATAGAGGGTCCTTGACATGCAAAGGTCCTGTGGGAAACGACTGCAAACAAGCTCTGTCGACACAGGCAGATCACGCACACAGACATAATCAGACAAAAAATATAAATGTTTATTTCGTTTTTAAACACATTCATTTGGTCATTTACACAACTTGAGAACTGCCAACATGCAAACCTTTTCACCAGACAGTGTCACATATTGATCAAGATGTTTGGAATGGTCTGATAAGATCAACTCTTTACAACAGGTTATGTTGTATGTACGTCCCTACTAAAGGCTCACATTGAAGCAAGAGGCAAAAGAGTCACGCACAATACTCGTGCCTAACACGCCCCCCCTACCTGTGACACTATTAATGATAAATCAGAGCTTATTTTCCATGAAACGCTTACGTTGCATTTCATGTGCATTATTTTCCACAATGCTTATGTTGAACAAACTGTTGTATGACATACAATAGCATACAATTGTAGAGTTCGCAGTGAATTATTAGCCTTTATTTGCTGAACTGCATACCTTCAGATATACAACAATTAAATAACGGGGACCGCTCAAACAAGACTATCTAATAACAGTTAGATGATTGCACAAATCGTGTATATAAAATAGCCTATCCTTCTCTCTTCCCTATGGTAGAACTGTCTGATTATTTATGTGGTGAATGGTAATGAGAAGTAGTGGGTACTTCACTAGCCTGGGTACTGAATTTCAACGTATCCTTCCACAGCCCACATCCTTCTCTCTCCCATCTCTCTTTGCTGATCTAACAAAACATAATCCCAGAGAATCCAAAACATCCCTCTACCCTTTCCTCAACCCTCCCTCCCTGTTTTCCTCCACCCATTCCTTCCCATGCATCTGATATCTCTCAGACAGGGATAGAGAAGCTGGCCAAATAGTGGATCTATGGGATTTCGCTGGAGTTTACTCACAGAAAGCAGAGAAGCTTAGTAACACAACACTGCAAGCTCTAAGCTCTAAGCTCTCCTCCTCAGCCCTGCATCCTTCACTCCTGACATTATTTCTCTTCTCAGTGTTATTTGAAAACATTTGAAAGAGTTAGCGAAACTGGTTACTGGACACTACACGAGTGATAGTGATGACCATGATGACCAAGACTCAACTCAGAAAAATCAGAAAAGCACATATTAACTGAAAAAGCTGTGTTATTGAGAAGCTTCAGTGTCTGTATTAAGTTGTCTTCATTGTACAGTTTGGAGCCCCAATGCCATTCCCCCAGCCCCCCACACTCACCATATACAGTATGAATCAATACTGTTCCTGGGTGACTCTAGACAGTTATATTCACACACACAGTGCGTATTGATCCCAGTCCCTCTATCTCTCCCCTGCTCTTGATTTTCCCTCCACCATTGAAGCGCTGGAACAAATTTTCTGCAACAGTAATTAACAGTATTTACTCTCTGAACTTGTGCACAATAACACTCAGATGACTGAGTCAATCTGAGAAATACTATAGCGGAAGCCTAATGACAGAGCGCGGTCGATTCCCTCTACATTCAGCAAACACAATGGGTCTTATTCTTGGAATGGGAGCGATGCACAGTATGTGAATGGCTTTTGAGTTGAAAAGCAATGAGAGACACATTTGCTGTTATGACATTTAATTTCAGTAGGCCTACAGCCAAACCAAAAGGATTTCTGGATAAGAATAATGGACAGGTATAAGACATAACCTTTACACTCCATGTATCCCCTATAGCCTCCTCCAACTGTGAATATCACGAGTCACCACAAAACAATATTGTTTCAATGAGGTTAGTAGAGAATGAAGGATTGTTTCAGGGACGTAATTTGCAAGCCATGGCTGTAATGCAATTCCAAGAATGCAGCCGAGAGAAGTCCAGCCTTAGTTCAAGTAAACAAGAAAATAAAACCTACTTGCTTGATTGCAAATGCAGAAATACCATAAGGGCACAAATACAGTGCTCTTCATAAGTATGGTTAGGCAGGGCCGGCTCAGGCCTTCTAGGCACCTGCCTAGGGCATCCTTGCCACTAGGGGGCCCAGACAGAGAGGTAAAGAACTGCCTTGATAACATATATTTTAAAAATATTTTTAAAAAGATACACATCTGATCTAAAACTGTATTTCAATATGTATGTTTGTTCTGATAAAAAATAAAAATAAAAAAATAAATAAAATAATAACAATTCAAATAAAATAAAAAAACTACACAAGTATACAAGGCATATAGCCGAAGAAGTCGTTTGAATAAAGCAATGTTCGGTGAGTCTGCAGGTCCAGAGGTCCAACACTCAGGAAATGTTACATTCCTGATTGAAGTTTGAGAAATGTGGTTTCCTGACAAAAGCCAAATCAGCCCCAAAAAACTCTAGTCTGCCTAGTGTAATATATCCTTTAATCCTGCCCTGTTGTTTGGAGTTTGGATTTGAAATCAAACAATTACTATAAGGTTTAATACATGCTCTCCCTATTTCAGAGCACCAAAAGTATTGGAAAATACTTTTGGTGTTTTGGTTAGTCACATACAGTATGTTAGTCACATACATTATGTTCCGTTCAGCAACTAAACAGTTTTTCAGAGCCACAAAACTGACTGGCCAAGTTAATCTTTCTATACATTCGATACATTTAATTTCCTGATAATAGGATTATGATGCAAAAATACCTCAAAACAAACAAGTGCTGAAGATGGCTGCAGTAGGCCTGGCAGAGCATCATCAGAGACCCAGCGTCTGGTGGGGTCAATGGGTCGCAGACATCAGGCAGTGCCTAATTCCTTAATGTCCTTTTAATTTTTTTCATGTTTTTTCATTATTTACAGTTTTTTTTCCGTTGTTGAGCTGTATAAGGAATTGATAGGTAGGGGGCCCTGGGAGAGAGAGGGACTCTGGTAAGACCAGCAACACCTGTGAAGTTTATGTGACCAGCTGTCTCCATGGTAACTCGGGGGATGGTGGAGCCCCCTGGGCTTGTGGGACAGTACTGTTCCGTTGCAAACAACCATAATATATACGGTGGAGGTGTTACTGTAGACATTCAGCACAGCTCAAAAACAACCCACCCTGGGGGCACAAGAGGTGTCTTTTATCTTTCGTTATAGTCCTATTGGGTAACAAGGCCAGCCGGCGGGGGGAGCGGGGGTGGTAGCAAGGCCGGTGGTGGCTATGGCCAACGCTAAATAGATAGACATAGTACGGACGCACAGTAAATACCAATATGAGATAAACATTCAAACATGCCCCCTGGGGTATCAACAGTTCTGAAAATAATATCTTAACTTAGCCAGCGGCGGCCTTGCCTAGACCCAAGGTGCTGCAAGTTAATTGGCTGGGTGGTGTGTTTTTTATGTGTTTTTGCCTCCTTCTCGTTCTCTGAATGCCTTGGAAATGAAGACGTTAGCCCCGTCCTCCAACAGCTCTCTGAGGCACCAAGGCCCTGGCTCATTTGTATGTGAGAGTAATTAATAACGTCGGTGATAACCTGTGCCTCGGTCTCCACACAAATGTTGAATTCACTCCTCTGGGTGGTAAAAAAAGTATGAGTGACAGTCACAACACACCTCACGCACCTGCAGCCATCTCAACGCGGCCCAAGGTCCGGGGGCCTGTTTACCTCCCGTCATCTCACACCTCTCCTTGTCACAAGTGCAGATTGTGTGCCAACAGTTTAATTCATACGTTTAACATGAATATAACACACTCTATGACCAAGCGTTAGAGGACCTCTCAACTAGAAAATTAGCTTATTTTCATAGCTACACAGTATGAAATAGTGGATAATTGACATGACTGCTTGTCACAGGAATTGCAATGACACAAAGATGCATCCAAAAAATGTGTAAGAGAAATGTGGGTTTCCTTACAAAAGCCAAACCAATGGACATTGGAGAAATGCGTGCAGCGACAGTCAATCTGAAGGAAATACACCCACATGATCTTGAGGAGGACTTTACAGCAGGGTTTTGCCAGTTCATCTCAATGTCTCAAAGGTGAAATGAACAATCAGTGATCATGGACATGTATAAAAAGCTCAGAGAGGGAGAGACAGCTATGCTTCTCTCCTTGTCACAAGTGCAGATTGTGTGCCAACAGTTTAATGCATACATTTAACATGAATATAACACACTCTATGACCATATTCAAGCGGTAGAGGAACTGTCATCTAGAAAATTTGCAAATGTTCATAGCTAGACAGTATGAAACAGCGGATAATTCACATGACTGCTTGTCACAAGGCACAAGATGTCGGCCTGCTCTAACAACACAGCCTGTGCAGTACATAATAAAGTGATTCCATGCCATCCTCTATAGTCCCAATGGAAAACAGTCAGGCCTGCAACCTGGACCTTCAGGCTATGGTTGTGACATTTGTACAATGAAATACAAAAGAAGGTGGCACAGTATGCTACTGGTAGGCTTATAATAGGCAAGTAACCTCATTGAGTCCAGGCCTGGTGAAATCCTTGGAAGAAATGAGTTACGCCTCGCAGAATGGAATTCAGTTTCTCCTTCACTTTTTGTTTTCTTAAATGTTGCAAGCTACTATGTAGCAACAGCTCTCGCAATATAGTCGTACCTGTGAGGTATTCCATCAACGTCGCTAACGAAATCTGTGCTTCATTGGAAAAGCCTGGTTAGACATAACATTGACTGTGACTTTAGGCTCAAGCCATTCCATGAACACAATTTAGCCGTGTCTCATCAACGTTAACTCTAGCCAGGCTAGTAAAATCTTCCATTGAGAACGCGCATGGTGTACATGAGCAGCCCAGAACAGCCGATTGTCGAAAAGAAGATACTATGGCAAAAAAAAAGCAAAAACGAGAGCGGTGTTCTTTGCATCAGCGGAACAAACCCTGCTGATAACAAACCCTGCTGATGGAGCTGTATGAACACTATAGAGAAGTCATCACCAAAAAGGGCAATACTGCCGAAGGAGGGAGATGGCTTGGCAAAAAACTGTGGACAGATTAAACGTGTGAGTTATACATACATTTTTAAAATAAATTAACATTCACTATTGTGGTTTTATAAGCAGACAAGATAATATCAGATGTATGTTTAAAAGTATGGTGTAGGCTAATTTACGAAAACTGACATAACTACAATGCATTTACTCTTAATTAACCTAAATCGGTGAGGTGTTTGAAGCCTTTCTGACCTACTAACCTAGTAAGCATTAGGAGTAATGATGTTCTTTTAGCATTGTGCACTGCCAATGGCCCCTGGTTTTGGCATAGATTACTATGTCCTATGATTACTGATGGATAAAATATTCACTTATTTAGACAAATGTAGTTGTTGTAAGCCGCTTTGGATCAAGGTGTCTGCTAAATGGGAACAATTTAAATGTAAATGTAAATGTACTCTTCCACAACAGGTATCAGTCTCTCAATGGTAAAAACTAACGGTAGGCCTGTATCTTTCAATGAGTAGACACACAATAAAAAGATGTTGAAGGCTTATTTAACCTACAATATGTGTGAGTAGTCCTTATTTTGTAAAAACACTATGCAATTCTTGCCACTCAAGGACATTCACAGACTTGTCCTGAAGCCACTCCTTTGTTATCTTGGCTGTGTGCTTAGGGTCATTGTCCTGTTGGAAGGTGAACCTTCGCCCCCGTCTGAGGTCCAGAGCGCTCTGGAGCAGGTTTTCATCAAGGATCTCTCTGTACATTGTTGCATTCATCTTTCCCTCGATCCTGACTAGTCTGCCAGTTCCTGCCGCTGAAAAACATCCCCACAGCATGATGCTGCCACCACCATGCTTCACTGTAGGGATGGTATATGATGCTGCCACCACCATGCTTCACTGTAGGGATGGTATTGGCCAGATGATGAGCGGTGCCTGGTTTCCTCCAGACATGACGCTTGGCATTCAGGCCAAAGAGTTCAATCTTGGTTTCATCAGACTAGAGAATTCCACAACCAGCTCTTTGGTCTTGTCGGCATTGAGACCAAGGTTATTGGTCAGGCTGTACTGGACCAGATGGTCAACCTCGTTTCTGTAGGCCGTCTCGTCGCCGTTGGTAATCAGGCCGATCACTGTTGTGTCGTCTGCAAACTTGATTACCGTGTTGGAGCTGCGAGTAGCCACGCAATCGTGGGTGTACAGGGAGTAGAGGAGAGGGCTCAGAACACAGCCTTGAGGGGCACCTGTGCTGACGGTCAGGGGGGCGGAGGTCTTGGAGCCCATTCTCACTATCTGTTTTCTGTCCGTCAGGAAGTCTAGGATCCAGTTGCATAGGCTGGGATTGATGCCTAGGCCCCTGAGCTTTCTGTAGAGTATGAAGGGGATTATTGTGTTGAGCAATAGCTGTAGTCTACAAACAGCATTATCAAGGTGTGTGAGGCCTGTGTGTAATACTGTGGCAATGGCGTCGTCTGTCGATCTGTTACCTCGGTAGGCAGGTTGGTGAGAGTCGCGGAAGGGTGGCAGCGCCCTGCAGATCAGGATCTTGATGATCTGCTCAAAGCCTTTGCATACTATGGGGGCGAGAGCAACAGGGCGCCAGTCGTTAAGGCATGTCACCTTACTCTTCTTCGGTACCGGGATGATGACAGATGACTTGAAGCAGGAGGGCACTATGCCCATGGAGCGGGAGAAGTTTAATATGATGGTAAAGATACCAGCCGGTTGTTCTGCGCACACTTTAAACACCCGGCTGGGGATCCCATCTTGTCCAGCATCTTTGTGTATATTTATGCACTTGAAAACTGCTAGCACATCTTCCATGGTGATAAACGGGGTGCCTCTTGTGTCGTGTGTGCTGTGGGTTCTCTCTAGAAGGTTAGTGTAGTGCTGTTCAAAGAGGGCATAGAAGCTGTTCAGCTCGTCTGGTAGAGAGTCAGAGGTATTGCCTGTGTCACTGGTGCTCTCTTTGAGGTCGGAGATAGTGTGAAGCCCCTTCCACATGCTGCGTGGGTTATTGCTGGTTAGTTGTGTCTCTATGTCTTTGCTGTAGTCTTAGTTGTGTCTCTATGTCTTAGTTGTAGTCTTAGTTGTGTCTAAATGTCTTAGTTGTGTCTCTATGTCTTAGTTGTAGTCTTAGTTGTGTCTAAATGTCTTAGTTGTGTCTCTATGTCTTTGCTGTAGTCTTAGTTGTGTCTCTATGTCTTAGTTCAATTCAATTCAATTCAATTCAACTTTATTCGCCATGTGCAGTGCACTAGGAACATGATTTGGTATTCAACCATACTAAACAAGCTACAGTACAGGCCTTTTTCCGGAAGTCCATAATCACCTCCACTGTCTTGGTGTTGTTGAGTTCCAGGTTATTGGCCGCAGACGAGGACACCAGGCGGCCGACCTCCCTCCGGTAGGCAGTCTCATCATTGTCAGTGATGAGGCCAACCATGGTGGTGTCATCTGCATATTTGATGGTCTTGACAGATGTGTCACCAGAGGTACAGTCGTTGGTGTACAGGGAGTAGAGCAGGGGGGAGAGCACACAGCCCTGAGGAGCACCGGTGTTAACTGTGCGGGGCTGAGACAGATGAGGGCCCATCCTGACATACTGCCTCCTGTTGGTGAGGAAGTCAGTAATCCACTGACAGATGGAGGGGTGGATATTCAGCTGGGCCAGTTTATTGTGGAGGAGGTCAGGAATGATGGTGTTGAAGGCTGAACTATAATCCACAAACAGGACTCTTGCATAGGTGTTTCGGTTGTCCAGGTGTTGTAGAATATAGTGGAGCGCCAGGTTGACTGCGTCGTCTGCTGAGCGGTTGGATCTGTATGCAAATTGCAGGGGGTCCATGAGATGGTCTGTGGAGGCTTTGAGGTAGGGCAGAACCAAGCGCTCAAATGTTTTTATGACTACAGAGGTGAGGGCGACCGGTCTGTAGTCATTCAAACTGGTGATCTTGGGCTTTTTAGGCACTGGGATGATGACAGCTGATTTGAAGCATGTGGGGACTCTGTATGAGTTAACAGACTGGTTGAAAATGTCTGTAAACACCAGTAGTCTTAGTTGTGTCTCTATGTCTTAGTTGTGTCTCTATGTCTTTGCTGTAGTCTTAGTTGTGTCTCTATGTCTTAGTTGTGTTTCTATGTCTTAATGGACCTATCGCTAAGCCACGCCCCAAAATAGAAATTGTCCAATCATATCACAGCAAAAGTCACGACAGGCAGAAAACTCAGACAAACAACTAGTTAATATCTGATGGAGAAAAGCTTCTAGACTAAATATTCTTGTCATCTTTAAAAAACATGTCTATTACTTGCTGTGGTAAATCAGAAATCAGAAATTTGCCAACTCCCACCATTGTAAGTCATTGAATGTCATTCAGTCACGGTCGGTCAGTTTTCAAAGGGGGCGTTGCTTAGCGATAGGACCATTGTGTCTCTATATCTTAATTGTGTCTCTGTGTCTTTGCTGTAGTCCTTTTTGGCTGCTTTAATTACTTTGCAAAGGTCATAGCAGGCAGCTTTGATATCCAATGGGTAGTCAGAATTAAATCTGTTCTTCTCGCGAGCTGACTGTACAGTAGTAATCCATGGTTTCCGGTTTGGAAACACCCGGACTGTTTTTGTGGGGACAAATAATAAATCCCATCGTACCGCACACGCGATCTCATTGACGTCACTGCTATCCTCCGCGAAGTTCACTCGTGGCTCGAAGCAGCCCTGGAGAGAGGCGTCTGATTTGTCTAACCAGCATCGGCTCGTTCTCATGTCTGGTGGAGACAGCTTTAGCTTGTACTTGTAGGCGGGCACAAGGAGGATAGCAGAGTGGTCTGATTTGTGGAGCGGTGGGCGGAGGAGGGGTTTGTAGGCATCCCGGTACTCCGTGTAGCAATGGTCCAGGCAGTTTCCTCCCCTGGTGTTTACTCACAGCTACACTATTGTGCTGGAAGAATGTGGGTAGAACTTTCCTCAACAACGCTTGGTTGAAGTGGCCTAGCACTATCAGAGCAGCCTAGCACTATTAGAGCAGCCTAACACTATTAGAGCAGCCTAGCACTATTAGAGCAGCCTAGCCTAGGGTGTTAGGTACCAATTTTAAAGATTGCTTTTGCTGGTACAATTGATATACATTGTTCTATCTAGAGCATACTCTCAGAAGCACAGAGCACTTTGTTTTATGAAGATAGGACATACGGTTGCTGAGATAATACCCATTTTGTGAACCGAGACAGGGTCAAAAAGGTCGCGCACCTAACAATGGACACCTGTCTTCCGGAATGGCACCAAATGGACCTTTTTATCACTATATTTTACATACTTTACTTCATAGCTTAAGATAGGTTGGTCACACTGTAATGACATTTTCAGGGATGATAGAAACTACTATGCATGACATTTAAAATAAATAAATATGAAAATAGTATGCTAATTAAATGAATAATATGCAAATGTTCTTAATTTACGCAGATCTGTGGGAAAATCTTGATTAAAAACCGTTTTAACAGCTCCATATACCCCAATCACTTAAAATAAAGTGTTAACTTATTATAGTATACTATTATAGTATAAGTACGGTAACAATGCTCCCTTTGTGTTGAACATGATTTTTAGTAATATGTGATAGTGATAATTGTGATTTAAAATCCATATTATGAAAACTATTTCTATAATAGGCGAATCAGTATTGTGACCATGCTGAGTTATGAAAAGCCCATTTTCATGTAGGCTAACTATTTATTTATTTAATAAACAAACAAAAAAAGCACGGTGAGCTGCCTAAACGACTACCGCCCGGTGGCACTCACACCAATCATCATGAAGTGCTTCGAGAAACTAGTCCGGGCCCACATACTCACACGCCTCCCGCCCAACCTGGATCCATACCAGTTCGCCTACAGAGCCCACAGGTCCACAGAGGACGCCATCGCGACGACTCTCCACGCCACTCTATCCCACCTGGAGAGGGGAAACAGCTACGCGAGACTGCTCTTCGTGGACTTCAGCTCCGCCTTCAACACCATCCTTCCAGACAGGCTAGTGACCAAACTACTAGACCTGGGTCTATCACACTCTATATGTGCGTGGATCAAGGACTTCCTGACCGACCGCCCCCAGAGGGTGCGGGTGGGCCCCCACACCTCCACAGCCCTCAGACTCAGCACTGGGTCCCCCCAGGGCTGCGTGCTAAGCCCCATCCTCTACAACCTCTACACCTACGACTTCACCCCCGTCCACCCCAGCAACTCCATCGTAAAGTTTGCAGACGACACCACCGTGGTGGGATGTATCTCGGGGGGGGACAAGGCGGCGTACAGGGATGAGGTAAAGCAACTGAGCAAGCTGTGCAAGGTTAACAACCTGCTGCTGAACAAGTCAAAGACCCAGGAAATCATCGTAGACTTCAGGAGGAAAAAGTCCGAGATCCAGCCCCTGCTCATCGACGGAGAGAGCGTGGAGAGAGTCTCAACCCTCCGATTCCTGGGGATGCACATACGGGATGACCTGACCTGGAAGGACAACACAAAAGGCACCATCAAGAGGGCACAACAGCGGCTATACACCCTGAGAGTCCTCAGGAAGGAACACAGCAAGCAGGAGATACTGGTGACCTTTTACCGCAGCGCAGTGGAGAGCATCCTCACCTACGGCATCTGCAACTGGTTCTCCAGCTGCACAACAGCGGAGAGAAATGCGCTACAGAGAGTCGTGAGAACAGCACAGAAGATCACCGGCGCCCCCCTCCCCTCTCTGGAAGAGCTGTACAACACACGCTGTCTCAGGAAGGCCTCCAAGATCTCCAGGGACCCGACCCACCCTGGGTACGTACACTTTACCAGGCTGCCCTCGAAAAGGCGGTTCAGGACCCTGGCCGCTAAGACAAACAGACTGAAGAACAGCTTCTACCACAGGGCTGTCCAGGCCCTGAACACAGCAAAGACCTAAGTTCTGGGCCCTGGACAGTCTGGACGGATTGTATGGCAGCTGCTGGACTGAAAAAATCAGGTGTAGTGCTGAGGCACAAACATGTACATTTCAAGCCTGCAAACTGTGACACTTTAAATAACGTGAAACAATACTATTGTGCAATATGACAACCCTAGTCGTCTATCTGTACAGTATAGTACAGTGGATTGTGTACATAGCCTTTATTTATGTAAACCAGCTCCTTCCCTTCTTGTGATTTTAAAAAAAGTATTTTTTGTTTTCCCTTTCCTAACACCAGGGGAGCCACCCCTCCTAAATTTCGTTGTTTGGTACCTGTACTGTAGCAATGACAATAAAGTCCATTCATTCATTCATTCATCAAGGACTTCCTGACCGACCGCCCCCAGAGGGTGCGGGTGGGCCCCCACACCTCCACAGCCCTCAGACTCAGCACTGGGTCCCCCCAGGGCTGCGTGCTAAGCCCCATCCTCTACAACCTCTACACCTACGACTTCACCCCCGTCCACCCCAGCAACTCCATCGTAAAGTTTGCAGACGACACCACCGTGGTGGGATGCATCTCGGGGGGGGACGAGGCGGCGTACAGGGATGAGGTAGAGCAACTGAGCAAGCTGTGCAAGGTTAACAACCTGCTGCTGAACAAGTCAAAGACCCAGGAAATCATCGTAGACTTCAGGAGGAAAAAGTCCGAGATCCAGCCCCTGCTCATCGACGGAGAGAGCGTGGAGAGAGTCTCAACCCTCCGATTCCTGGGGATGCACATGCGGGATGACCTGACCTGGAAGGACAACTCAAAAGCCACCATCAAGAGGGCACAACAGCGGCTATACACCCTGAGAGTCCTCAGGAAGGAACACAGCAAGCAGGAGAAACTGGTGACCTTCTACCGCGGCGCAGTGGAGAGCATCCTCACCTACGGCATCTGCAACTGGTTCTCCAGCTGCACAACAGCGGAGAGAAATGCGCTACAGAGAGTCGTGAGAACAGCACAGAAGATCACCGGCGCCCCCCTCCCCTCTCTGGAAGAGCTGTACAACACACGCTGTCTCAGGAAGGCCTCCAAGATCTCCAGGGACCCGACCCACCCTGGGTACGTACACTTTACCAGGCTGCCCTCGAAAAGGCGGTTCAGGACCCTGGCCGCAAGGACAAACAGACTGAAGAACAGCTTCTACCACAGGGCCGTCCAGGCCCTGAACACAGCAAAGACCTAAGTTCTGGGCCCTGGACAGTCTGGACGGATTGATGGCAGCTGCTGGACTGCCTGCAAACTGTGACACTTTAAATAAATGTGAAATAATACTATTGTGCAATATGACAACCCTAGTCGTCTATCTGTACAGTATAGTACAGTGGATAGTGTACATAGCCTTTATTTATGTAAACCAGCTCCTTCCCTTCTTGTGATTTTTTTAAACGTTTTTTTTTTTCTTCCCTTTCCTAACACCAGGGGAGCCACCCCTCCTAAATTTCGTTGTTTGGTACCTGTACTGTAGCAATGACAATAAAGTCCATTCATTCAAGATGATATATGATCAAAGGACAGCTAACACTCAATAGGCTTAGCCCTTAGCTGTACTATAGACATTTGATTTTTTTAATATTATGACTAAACCAATGTCAAATGAAAGAAATGAGATTCCAGACATTGTATCAAATCAAATCAAGTTTTATTTATATAGCTCATTTCTCACAAGATGTGACTCAATGCGCTTCACATACTGAAAGCCACGTTATCTCTGCCGGCCGCTAACTGCTGCCTGCTGCCGCGTTGCTCCACTGAAAGCTCGCTGCTGTTTCAGGGCTGCGGTGGCTATCACCATAAAAGAAAACCCGGATCGCATCACGGATCTGGATCAACCACCAACAACCTGTATATCAAAATGTAGCTTAGAACTTGCAGTTTCTAACAAGCTATGTTGTGAATACATATCTGTAAGAAATCCTGTCATAATATCGAAGTACAATGGTTCTTACCTTGTATTTCAGTCAATATTCGTTGTCTGCTTTCACAACACACTTGTGGAGGTCGGGACGAGTCTTGCCAAGGAAAACTCACTTGACTCCAGTCCAGTTTTTATTACTGCTTTTTGCGAAATAAAGATATCTGACCACACTAGGTTTTGCGGCGAGCATTAACAAGTGAAATCTCACGAAACCGAGCGTTCTACGGGTCTGTCGCTGTAAACATGATCTCATAACTTATGATTATTAAAACGGACATTGACAAAATAATACAACACTTTAAAAAACACATAGAGGTATATTTTTATGTTGAAATGTAACAATATATTGTCATAGAAATGCCACAAATGTGCATTTGATATTGTAGTAGCATGTTATTTTTGTAGAATTATTCCTAGCGTCCACATTCTGTCACGTGACCTAACACCCTACGAGCAGCCTAGCACTATTAGAGCAGCCTCAGGGTGACTGTTTTCTATGGTACTAACAGTCCCATACAGTTCTTTGAGCACAACGTGCGTGTCGGCCTGGGGTGGGATGTAAAGAGCGATACACACTACCTCGGTAGCCAACCCGGGTGACATAGTAAGGCAACATTGTGGAAAGTCTCTCACGGTGTATGGTGGCAATGTTGTGCAAGACTGCACAGGCTACAGTGATGTCACAGGCCCTGTCGGGAGTAACCCTGAGGCTTTTCAGGCGCTGAAACCTAGACTTCAGTTGCCCAAAGCACATCTCAATTCTTGCCCTGGTTTTGTTGTGGGCATGGTTAAAGGCCCTCTCTGCTTGGGTTGCTGGTTCTGGATAGGGTGTCAGCAAGTATGGCATACAGAGATGGCCCCTGTCCCCAAGCAGAACTCCATTAAACTCCCCTACAGAATAAAAGTGTTGGTTAAATATACATGACATTCTTAAGTTTCAAGTACATTAAATGAACCTTGGATAGTAATAACATTGTCTTGCCTTGTGCAAACCTCTGTGACAGCCATTTTGCTTCGATATTAGATATCAGGCAACGTCCATCGCAGATCATCTGACGGCATAGAGGGTGACCTTCAATGATGTGGCGCACTCAGCATGACTAAGAAGTGTTGATGCAGTGGTGTCTTTCAAAATGTAAAATCCAGTCCACGATTATCTGAAGAGTTGTCTCACATTCCAGAATAATATTTGTAACTTTGGGTCTTTGGGTCTGCAAGATTTAAAATCTGGTTTTGCATTAACCCTCTGCGGCTACATGTTAGTGCTCTGTGGTTAGGAAAGGAAATACTTGATTTGTGCTGATAAGGTGAAGTGAAACACTATGCCACAGACTATGCCACAGACGTGTATATCACACAACAGATATATATTGTGTGATATAACATATATATATATATATATATATATATTGTGTGATATATGAATGTTTCGACCCCCCAGACCTGTTGTTTTTATCTCTTTTGGGGGGGACCAAGTCTTAGTTAGGGAGTCTGACCCCCCTCAACCCCCCCTAATTAGAACCATGAAGGTACCTAGTCCTACCTACCTATCTATCTATCTAATTTCAATTCAGTTCCATTTTAAAGGGCTTTATTGGCATGGGAAACATATGTGACAGGGTCTGATGAAAATGTTCCAAAGTAGGGCAGCGTCATTTTCCAGATCATGAAAGGGTAGATTGTAAAATGTTCAAATGACGTGTCATACATTGAAATCTGAAAGAAGTTGAAGAAGTTATGCATAATTTGAATGTTGATACCCCAAATCAACGAGCAGAGAAATTCGGCCTCAAAGTAATCACAGCCACTTTTCACAGGGAGGTAATGGGTAGGAACAATAGCTGGTTAACTCCACCCCAACCACTCCCTCAAGACAACCACTCCCCCCACCACCTGTCATTATCTACCTGTCATCTGTCAGTGGGGTTGTCAGCTAACCCTCAGCTAACCCTCAGGAAACAAACGTGTAATTATTATTATTATTATTATTCAAGATTCATGATTTTTTTATTGCCATGTGTGCCAAAAGTGTATCTTCCCATTATACAAGTACAAGAGAGTAACATTCTTATAGCTTCAGTTTCAGTCGATATTGCAGTAGCAAGCAAAAACAAAATGGCAATGGAAAAAATGGCAAAAGGAAGCAATAATAATGTTGTTTCTGTGTGTATGCATTTATCATTATAGTCCATAATGTAATTATAGTCCATAATAGTGGGACTTTCGGTGTAGTTCCTTCCTATTCCATGTGGGCATCAAAGCTGTAATAAAAATAGAATACAGTATATTTAACACTAGAACAGCCATGAGTGGTCATTTGTCATACTGTGAGTAAAATGTTATATCTTTGCACTCGATCAAATTTCAGGACCCTCCTTTCATGACTTTTCCTAGATATGTGCGTTCTACCACCCAGTATCCTTACATTTTCAAAAGGATGAGCTCATATAAAGCTATTTTGCCATTGGTCGTTGTGTGTAAATAGCAGCTTGAGGATTGTAAAGAGGGGGTGATTTGACCCCCGAGGCGGCTCTTTTAGTAAGTAAAAAAGGCATGGCTGTTCCAGTGCTAAAATGATTGCCCACTGTTATCAACACACCATTTTTACGAATACTACTATGTTCATAAAATAGAATTACTAATACAATGACAATGACAAATACGAAATACCTGAAGTGCTGGTGACTCACATCAAGGTATCATCTCTCTTACAGAACCATCATTATTGTTGATTCCACACAACATTACAGTTCATTACAAAAGCATTTACCTTTCCTATATCTATCTATATCTCTAACAAAGGTAGCTAGCTAGCAAGCTAACACTTGTTTGACTAGCGTTGGAAGCCCCCCCCCCCCCCCCCCCCACGCACACACACACACACACACACACACACACACACACACACACACACACACACACACACACACACACACACACACACACACACACACACACACCATATCTTGTGTATGTTCGTACACAACAAACAAAAATGCAAACAAATTCTCAGTTAA
This sequence comes from Nansenia antarctica, assembly GCF_963989245.1. NCBI lineage: Eukaryota > Metazoa > Chordata > Actinopteri > Argentiniformes > Microstomatidae > Nansenia > Nansenia antarctica. The sequence continues at coordinate 43,255,371 of NC_137689.1, read as the reverse complement.
TTTATTACTCAATAAAACACAAATATTTTCAAATTCTGTCTCTCATTGTTAAAATGAACCTACCATTAAAATGATAGACTGTTCATTTATTCGTAAGTATTTGTAAACTCACAAAATCAGCAGGGGGGGGAAATACTTATTTTCCCCACTGTACGCATTTACAGTCGTTAAAGTGGTTGTATTCCATTGGACATCCTTTTACTGTCACAACAGCTCACACATCTTGCTGCTGTGTTTGCACATTGCTATACTTCACCCAGCAGATATGGCAGTGTTTTGTTTTTACTCATGTCTTCAAAATATCTATCTACCGGTATCTATCTTTTCATCAATACCTTCTTTGGAACTTAACTAAATTCATGCTTAAATTCATGCATGTAGATTCATGCACGTTGTGAGAAAAAGGTCTGAATTCACGTTTGCGAAAAGACACTTGACAGAACTGTCTTTTGTGATTTAGATTCCTCTTTGAAACTCAGCTAAATTAAGCTCGACAGTTAGCCTGCTACGGAGCAGGCTAGTTTAGCGGATTTACCTTTGTTACTGAACTGAGATTCCGGGATGCCACATTCATGGAACGGAACTCTCATTTAAATAAGCGACAGTAAAATATTTGCCTTTAGAAACATTTATGGAATACCCCCTTGGTCTGAAAAGAGTCAAGATGACGCACATAGCAACAAGCAATCATCAACAGGCATGTGGGGCAGGGTTCTTGGAATGTAACGTCCAATGAAATTGCAAGAACATTCTTCCTTTGCTCCGTAATTTAATTTACGATCACTGTCGGATGCTGAAATTGTGACATCTAGCTACAATAGGCGGCTGCTTATCGATAGGCTGTCAGATTCTGTGGTGCTGAAATTAGGGCTTGTATGCTTTAATGGAGAAAGTTTTATTGGTCATATTCTTCTCATGTTAAGCCACTTTTTTTTTTATGTTTCATATAGCTAATACTACATGGTGCCATAATACTGCCATTTACTGTACCCTGTTGGATGGCTGCAATAATGCATTTACTTGTTCAGTGAAGTTGGAAATTCAAACCTTGCAGATTGAAAACGTGTCCACTTCCTCAATGTTTCTAAGCGACAGCATAATACTAATACTAATAGGCAACCAAGTGATCTTTTGAGAATATACAGCTGTCTGTATACTTAAGCCTGCACAATCAGCAGGCCTTACTGATTCTCTCCCCCAGCTTGGACAAAGGTTTAGTGTAGTGTGTAAAACCAGTCTATTAATGTCAAATAATACAGTCTACTCTCAAAAGACTAGAGATTGTTTCATTGGCAGTGTACTATCTATAGCTATACAGTCTTTAGCTGGAATTTATATACACGTTAAAATTACACTTACTTTGTGATGACACTTTCGATTTTATTGTATTTTGAGGAGGAGGGAATGACCCCGAATTTTGACCTTTTAGGAGGCCTCAGAGAAGCTGCTGTACGCCAGTGCGTCACACAAACATTGGGCTTGTGTTTCACACTCATCATTGTTGATGAACACACACTGGCTAAAGGTAGGCTAGTGGCTAAAGGTAGGCTAGTGGCTAAAGGTAGGCTAGTGGCTAAGGGTAGGCTAGTGGCTAAAGGTAGGCTAGTGGCTAAGGGTAGGCTAGTGGCTAAAGGTAGGCTAGTGGCTAAAGGTAGGCTAGTGGCTAAGGGTAGGCTAGTGGCTAAAGGTAGGCTAGTGGCTAAGGGTAGGCTAGTGGCTAAAGGTAGGCTAGTGGCTAAAGGTAGGCTAGTGGCTAAAGGTAGGCTAGTGGCTAAAGGTAGGCTAGTGGCTAAAGGTAGGCTAGTGGCTAAAGGTAGGCTAGTGGCTAAGGGTAGGCTAGTGGCTAAGGGTAGGCTAGTGGCTAAAGGTAGGCTAGTGGCTAAGGGTAGGCTAGTGGCTAAAGGTAGGCTAGTGGCTAAAGGTAGGCTAGTGGCTAAGGGTAGGCTAGTGGCTAACGGTAGGCTGGTGGCTTAAGGTAGGCTAGTGGCTAAAGGTAGGCTAGTGGCTAAAGGTAGGCTAGTGGCTAAGGGTAGGTTAGTGGCTAAGGGTAGGCTAGTGGCTAAGGGTAGGCTAGTGGCTAAAGGTAGGCTAGTGGCTAAAGGTAGGCTAGTGGCTAAAGGTAGGCTAGTGGCTATTTTTTTAACCTCCGTTGCGAAAGGGCCCCCGCCGCCACCTTCCGGGGGGGCCTCGGGATTTTGCGGTACGCCACTGGTGCTCATGTGCTAGTGTCTGCTTTGTTTGTGAGAGAAAACGAAACACGTAGCAAAAACACACATTTTCTCCCTGGCCTTTGACCTAAGTAAGTAAGCAAGTAAAACATTATTTATATAGCGCCCTTCACAGCACGAAATCACAGGGTGCTTTACATCACAAATAAGGGATAACATGGGTGAAAAGAAAAGAGTAAACAAACATTGTCAAAAGAGATGAAAAAAAACAAAAAAACCTGAGGTGAGCCTGCCTCCCGACACTGCACTTTTTGTACTTTTATTTCTGCACTTATATTTTGTATTGCACCTTGTTTTTAGTGTATTTTTATCTGTTGTTTCTCTTTTACTAGTGTTTTCTGTTAAGCACTTTGGGCGGCTGTTTTTGTCGTTGTAAAATGTGCTATATAAATAAACATTACTTACTTACTTACTTACTTACTTACTTACTTACCTATAGAAGGCAATGAACAAATCCCACTGTAATTTAGCAATTATGCATAAATCATTCGTCTGTGTGATTTGATTTGATTTATTAAGGTCCCCATTAACTGGTGCAACGCATCAGCTACTCTTTCTGGGGTCCACACAAAACATATACAAGAAACCATCACAAAACATATAACAAAACAAAAAAACAGCACCATACATAACAACAAAGTCAGGAAATTTAATGTAATGAGCATCGCAAAAAACATAACAAAAAAGAACCGTCCACACACAAAACAATAAATAACAGAAATATAATTAAAATGTAAATACTCAGCTAGGATCTAATGCGTATTATATGTTGCTTCACTTATCATTAAATTGAGCTTATTACAGTCTTTTACGGTCGCTAAGTCACAGTGTTCAATACTGAAGTGAGTCACAGAGTCACAACTCTTCATACGGTCAGCAAAGCAGAAGTCCATGTGGGCCAAACTGTGACTCTTACTCTGTGATTTGTGCATTGCTTTCATACAAAATGCATTCAATGACCACGTTCTCCAAAATCCATAACACTTCTCTCCTTCAAACTCCCCACCTGCAAAACACATTTTTTCATTGTTAACATACTGTGTTAAAAAATCTGAAGAATACGTTCAAAACAGAATTATTTGGTGCATTTTTGCAGTAATCATATTCCTATCATACTGTATATGACCGAAAGCTCGCAATAAACTGTTTTTTTGCACAGTGTTTGAGTGTGCAGATGCTGTTATTTTGCACTCTATTGATACTCTTCAGTTCCAGCACCTCAGCAAAGTCTGATGACGGATGAGCGGTGGTATTTTCACTATTTGCAGTAATCATATTGAAATGTCTAGAAAATATTAGCAGAATATATACAATGAAATGAAATATACTAGATGCATTGCCAGGGAAGACATTAGATGTGACCAGATGCAGACCAGAGGGTGGACCAAAACCCTCAGGAGTGAGACATTTTTGGTGTGATTGCTATTGTATTGTAGCCCTGGAATTTCTGTTTTTCTTTTTTGGTTGAACTTTGCATCTTCCACTTTATTTTTCACTTTTCATTGTAAGTAAATGTAGTGTACTTTGAAGTTTGAAGTAAATGTACCGTAACTTACTTTCTGCAAAGATACTGAAAGAAATGTCTGATTCATTCTTGTTGCCTAATACTTTACAGTTGTACAGTCAACTATTCTGTGTATGATTACTATAAATCAAACCATTTTTATAATGAAATATTCATTCTTGTGAAAATCATTCAAACTATGTAATGCTCCCTGTTGTTAGTGTTTTGTAAGTCAGAATGTTATGAATGACTGTGTATGCTTTCTGAGTGAACATTGTTGCCAGTGTATGGTTGAACGAGCTTCTTTTGAGACATGAATGAAGTGATTGGCCAACATGCATGTTGGTAATGCAGACTGTATGAAGAGTTGTGACTCTGTGACTTCAGTATCGAAGACTGTGACATAGCGACCGTAAAAAACTGTAATTGAAATGAACTGCTTATACAAACAATCAGGTGTTTTCAGAACATTAATATTTTTTATAATCAAAAGAAGTGATGCTTTTAACCTCTCATCAACTTTTAGCCAGAAGAGTCGGTCATGCACGATGTTTATATTTGTTCTCATTGTGCACTGCAGGGCAAGCCAAGATGCTCTCTTCTGAACCCGTTGTAGTTTCCCTAGATTTGTTTTAGTGGTGCCTGACCAGACCACCAGGCAGTAATGTAGTTGTGATAATACCAGCGTCTGTACTACCTGACCAGACCACCAGGCAGTAATGTAGTTGTGATAATACCAGCGTCTGTAGTACCTGACCAGACCACTAGGCAGTAATGTAGTTGTGATAATACCAGCGTCTGTAGTACCAGACCAGACCACCAGGCAGTAATGTAGTTGTGATAATACCAGCGTCTGCAGGACATGTTTGGTCAGATGTGGTGTTAAAAAATAACATCTCTTGACTACAGTCAGGTAGCTTTCTATCCATGCTAAGGCAGATGGAGTAAAGCCATAACACTTAAGTTTCCTTAATAGCAAGTTATGATCAATGACATCAAAGGCTGTGTGTGTGTGTGTGTGTGTGTGTGTGTGTGTGTGTGTGTGTGTGTGCGTGTGTGCGAGCGCGAGTGCGTGTGCGTGTGTGTGTTCGCGAGGGCGCATACATGCAAGCGTGTGCGCGAGTGTGTGTGTGTGTGTGTCCATGTGTGCGTGCGAGTGTGTGTGCGTGCCTGTATTAATGTGTGTATTTCTGTGTAAGGGTCTCTTTTTTATTCCTTGGTGGATGTTCAGTCAGGAGTGACTCGTGGAAGACTAGTCTCAGAGGGATTTACAGGGCGCTGTCATGACGACGCTCTCATCTCCTCACCCCATAATGGTCTTTCCATGTCTCACTGGCCAGCATGGCAATACAGGCAGAGACATGCGATATGGCCTTTAAAAGCCTCCCCCCCACCATGTGTTAGGTAGGGTGAGGAGAAGAGAAGAAGAGGTGTTAATTTGCTGAACCGGCATTGACACTTCCTCATCGACAGTCACTGCTGAGGCGGGTGATGCTAGTGAGACTAGCCCAGGTGAGGCCTAACCAGCCATGGAGGTGTGCTGTAGGGTAAACAAACAGCTACTACTAGGTCGTCCTCAGATGAGCCCTCCATTGGTGCTTCCAGTCATCCCGATCATCCATACATCTGGCTAGCTCGCCGGTCCTCCATACATCTGGCTAGCTCCCTGGTCCTCCATACATCCGGCTAGCTCCCTGGTCCTCCATACATCTGGCTAGCTCCCTGGTCCTCCATACATCTGGCTAGCTCCCTGGTCCTCCATACATCTAGCTAGCTAGCAGGTCCTCCATACATCTGGCTAGCTCCCTGGTCCTCCATACATCTGGCTAGCTCCCTGGTCCTCCATACATCTGGCTAGCTTCCTGGTCCTCCATACATCTAGCTAGCTAGCAGGTCCTCCATACATCTGGCTAGCTACCCGGTTCTCCAGAAAGTATACACAAGGTATTCACATTGTTTATGATTCAAAACCAATTTCCCCACAAGGGATTATACAATTGTCTACGACTACTACTACTGTAGGCTACATACAGTATGAGGGCAGTGTTTTCTACTTTCCTGATAGTAGCACTTTCTGTGGATGATTTTACGGGACTTTTGTTTTGATGTTTTCTTACACAAATGCACAAGTTGTAAATGGCAGTATTCCAAATGGAAATTGATTGATGGTGCCAGTGACTGAAGGGTGATTTATTACAAATAGAATACCGGAGATACAATGTTGACCATAACTTTCGATTTCACTCTGGTATTGTGTTGAAATATACTCTCCCCTAAACATTGTGTTTGCTAAGTGCATCGCAATCAGAGCACCATCTTATTGAGGCCAGTGCTGATCGAGATCATATATCAATATGAATGTAATTCCTCCATAAGATTTATGATGGCAGGCGAGTGTCGTTTCTCCTGTAAAAGAATAAAAGTAGAGCGAGGAGAGGAGGAAAAAGGCCGGTTAGTGTGGGGTGAGGATGATCTATGCTGTAATTAAGGGGAAAATGCTGTGCTTTGGGATTTTGGGGTGGGAGTGGGGGGAGGGGGGGTTTGCATGAATTAGAAGTCTTCACAGTGCCTCCTCTCCTCCTCTTCAGACTCTTCCAACAGTCAAGTAGATCCAGGATGATGGACAGCTGTCAGAGTGTCTGAAGGGAGGTGGATGGGTCGTATGAGAGAAATATAATGACTAGGGCATTAAAGTTTTATGGGGATTGGCTGTGATGAAACATTGGTTTTACAGAGTCCACGGCTTGGCTCAATACATAAAAGAGTCTGACTAAGTGGTGACAATCGGTGACAGCTTTATAACACATCTGTGAAATTCCCTAGGGACACTGTCACACGCTTTTCAAGTAGTCCCGGAAAAAAAACAGACAGTAACTCAACTATATTTCAGCCTCTTTCTTTTTTTGACAGAAGTGTTAAGGTTTTTCAAGGAGTATTGGGTGCTACTACTTGTGGAAGCGCTGTGTATGTCAGCGGCACCTTCTACTGCTCTTAGCTGTCACTATCTGGAGGAACACAGATGCAGCCCTTTCTAACAACACTAAACCCTAAACCTAACCACACTTAATCAGCTATGAGGGGTAATTTGACACCTGTGAGTAAATTTATTTTTATATCTTTGCACTCGATCAAATTTCAGGACCCTCCTTTCATGACTTTTCCTAGATACAGTATGTGCATTCTACCACCCAGTATCCTTACATTTTCAATCACATCAGGATAAGCTAGTATAAAGCTATTGTGCCGTTTACTGTGTAGGAAGCAGGCCAATTTACAAGCGGCCAACTAGTGGTCGTTGTGTGTAAATAACAGCTTTGCATTGATAGTAGGTAAAAAAGGCACGGCTGTTACTTGACCTTTCTAGTCTACTCCTAACCCTTAATGCTTGTCAGAATCGCTCTTTCTAACTTGGCCATTATTGTTCTTTCCAACATGGCCATCCATGATGTCCATCTCTGACCACTTAGGTGATCTGGTGAAAAGGTCACCAGACTATTGTGACACGGTCTGCTCAAGTCGGCATCCGATTTAATGTTCAGACTCTTCTTTTCGAAAAAATGTAAATACATTTCAGCGTTGTTGAAAATCAATGACACACTCGCTAGTCGCCGAGCTTGTTTTGTGAGCCTGTTGTGCATGTAAAGTAGTGTTATACTTAACTTTGTATCAGTGGGGATTACTCACCCAATCCGTTCCATTGCAGTATTTTGGCTTGACTAGCAAATTTGCCTTGTGAATAACGTTGAAATGTATTTCCGTGTTTCAAAATAAAAGACTAAACATTTTGATGGGTTGCCGACTTGTGGCCCAACATTTACCAGACTGTGTCACATTACACTGCCCTGTCCCACCAGCAGGGGGTCTCTCCCTTTTGTCTTTTCCTTTCTCTCTTCTCCCTCTCTTCATGTCTTTCTTCCCTTCTGTTCTCCACTCTCTTTCCCCTCTCTCCCATTGTCTTGTCTACGTCAAGCTTCCCCTGTGCTCTCCACTCCAGCCTGTTCCCCCAGGAAGATACGCCCTTAGGACAGATAGAAGATATGCCCGTAGGACAGACAGAAGATACGCCCGTAGGACACACAGAAGATACGCCCGTAGGACACACAGAAGATACGCCCGTAGGACAGATAGAAGATACGCCCGTAGGACAGATAGAAGATACGCCCGTAGGACAGATAGAAGATACGCCCGTAGGACAGATAGAAGATACGCCCTTAGGACAGATAGAAGATATGCCCGTAGGACAGATAGAAGATACGCCCGTAGGACAGATAGAAGATACGCCCGTAGGACAGATAGAAGATACGCCCGTAGGACAGATAGAAGATACGCCCGTAGGACAGATAGAAGATACGCCCTTAGGACAGATAGAAGATATGCCCGTAGGACAGATAGAAGATACGCCCGTAGGACAGATAGAAGATACGCCCGTAGGACAGATTGAAGATATGCCCGTAGGACAGATAGAAGATACGCCCGTAGGACGAATAGAAGATATGCCCGTAGGACAGATTGAAGATACGCCCGTAGGACAGATAGAAGATACGCCCGTAGGACAGATTGAAGATATGCCCGTAGGACAGATTGAAGACACGCCCGTAGGACAGATAGAAGATACGCCCGTAGGACAGATAGAAGATACGCCCGTAGGACAGATAGAAGATACGCCCGTAGGACAGATAGAAGATACGCCCGTAGGACGAATAGAAGATACGCCCGTAGGACACAGAGTCCTGCTGCATCTGTACAGTAGAAGGAACTGTCTCGGATCTAAAGATGTCTTTGACATGTTTAGTGTGTGAGGATGACTCGTCTCTCTCTCTCTCTCTCTCTCTCTCTCTCTCTCTCTCTCTCTCTCTCTCTCTCTCTCTCTCTCTCTCTCTCTCTCTCTCTCTCTCTCTCTCTCTCTCTCTCTCTCTCTCTCTCTCTCTCTCTCTCTCTCTCTCTCTCACTCTCTCTCTCTCTCTCTCACTCTCACTCTCTCTCTCTCTCTCTCTCTCCCTCTCCCTCTCTCTCCCTCTCTCTTGCCTCTGGCTGAGGGAGTCCTGTGGGCTGGTATCACGGTGCTAGCCCACAGCTGTGTGTCATCACAGTCATTAATATAATTACTGTAATCTGCACTAAAACAGATGCCCTACAGTCTTGATGAGACCTTCCCAATTTGAGAAGCACATTTTCAATGTCAGCGTCAGACATGTGGCCGTGCTCAATGAGATAGTAGTACTGCCATGTGAGATAGTAGTACTGCCATGTGAGATAGTAGTACTGCCATGTGAATGTTGTTGTGCTTTCTTCTTCTGTTGTAGCTGTTTTTATTACATCTCAAAGTCAAAAAATTTGTAAATAAAGAATTTCACACATTAGAAACACGGTAAGCATAATCAAATTCAATTAAATAACAAGTATAATTGTTTTGTATAGACGACGACATGTATTCATGCACGTAGTCACGACCATGCACCTGTTGTCATGGTGCTATATCATTTATTTATAATTGACTCATATTAACGGTAAATTGCTTTGAGTGGCATAGTTCTGGAGTCCAGATGGGTACACACACATACACAACGATGCCCAATTGGCAGTACTTGAGAGGGTCAAGTAGATGCTACCCACATTTGTCTTATTTATTGATCAGTTTCCAGAGGGACGAGGAGGTCAAAAGGTGCCATAGTGAATCAAAGGCAAATACTAACAGTGACAAAATGGAGGCTGTTTGGCACCCCCCCCCCCCCCCCCCCCCCCCCCCCTCCCCCTACCCAAAGCACCGTTGAGTGGCTGTTAGGTAGGGTGAATTATAACATGACTTGGAGTGACGCGAGCTAGGAGACCAATTAGGGCCCTAGGCCTCAGGGCATCAATGAATATGCCACTGCTGCCCCTCTGAGGACCACGGATCACACCAGAACAAAACAACATACACTATTAGTCCTTTTGTTTGAGCGAGGACACACACACACACACACATACGCTCACACACACACACACACACACGCACACACACACACACACACACATACACAGACACACATACGCACACACACACACATACGCACACACACACACGCACACACACACACACACACACACACACACACACACACATACGCACACTCACACACACATACGCACACACACACACACACACACACACACACATACGCACACACACACACACACACAATCACACACACACAAACACACACACACACGCACACACACGTGCCCACGTGAGCAGTTACAGTCTTTTTTAATAATGCTTACGATACATAATGCATGACTTATAATGAGCAAGGGATGAATTCACGATTCATGATGTTTTGCCCAGAATGTTGCCATTACCATCACATGGCCATTTATTAGCAAAACATTATTAATTCAATGCCTCTGATGGCCCATGACTCACAATATTGATCACATGAAAAGAAGCCCATGAAATTATATTAATAAAGCATATACTGTACATGTAATACCCAATTACTGTATAAGCACATTAAATCATATGCAAGCTTAAGAATCAACCTTGATTCAACTTATAAATTGCTACTGCACCACACCGTATAATTACAGTGCCATGACACTTGCCAGTGATTTGCACATTAGCTGCTCAACAGTTCATCAGTTCAGATGGTTTTCTAATTGGAAATGGCTTTCGTTTGTGTGAGTGTGAGAACCATACCTTTTGATCAACTCCATGTTGGGTTTGCATGTGGGCTAAGGTTCAAGATGATCATACATTCAATGCAGACTCAAACAGTAGGGATATAGCAGGCCTGTCATTTACAGGGTATGTGTGCCTGCACACGACAGTAGTCAACGGCTAAGCGACTGTAGGTGCACGTGTCAGTTAATAGCAAATGGCAGAGAGCTACAAGAAGAAGATTGTCTTTCCAGGTGGTTGGTTAGGTTGACGAGCAGGCATATCACCAAGACCTTCTGCCCACACCTCATTAGTTCAAGTCAGCTTTGGGGCAATTTCGACAAAAGTGCTTTTAGGGTTTGTGTTTGCTAAACCCTGTCGCTAATGTTAATGTTTGCTAATACCTTCCCCTCAAAACTTATCCTAACCCTAACTCTAACTCTAACCCCAGCCCTTAACCTTAACTCTAACCCTACCCCTAACCCTAACCCTAACTTAAACTCTCACCCTAACCCTAACTCTAACCCTAGCCCTTAACCTTAAGTAACCCTAACCCTAACTCTAACCCTAGCCCTAACTCTAACCCTAACCCTAACTCTAAGGGTGAATCCCAATTCACCACTCCGGCTCCCTTTTCACCCCATTTTGCGCGTTCACGTGTAGCCGTAGTGGCGTCCCAATTCATTACTCATTTAGGGTTAGGGGGAGGGTTAGGGTTTTCCATGGCTCCATTTGGAGAAAATCTTGACCCTCGTTTGATTCGGAGCCATGAGACTCCCTTCCGGCATGCATTGCGAATCATCTACAGAAATTTTATTTTCGCTCTCGTAATACGGAAGCGAGCCTGAAATGTCATTTACTTTTTCTGGAATTACTTGTAATTAAAGACTTGAAAAATTATGATAACCATCGTATTATCTTAGTTTAATGTCATTTCAATGCATTATAGACCTTTTCTTTACAACAAGCATAACAAAAAAAGATCGCTATTATGCCGATATTGTGCCTATGCAGGAGCGCTCCATGGGGAGCGCGATTAACATCGAGATGTACATTCCTGTTTAGAAATAAAAGATTACCTGTGGCGTTTGACAGCGGATGATAGACATATTTAATGTGAAGTTATCTATCTAACGTTAGGCTGATGTGTGCATGATAGACGCGCATGATCTATTTCCATGTTTTATTTACAGCTATGGCACGTATTAAACCAAAACAACCCGCAATCCTATCCGAGCAGTTGTTATTATGTAATATTGTTGATGGGTTATATAATTTAATGTTATTTCAATGCATTATAGACCCTTTCTTTATAACAAGCATAACAAAAGAAAGCGCTTTTATGTCGAGGTGCTGTGCCTATGCTTAACATAGAAAGTTCCACAGTCCAGCGCGCTCAGGACAGCGGCCAGGACACCGTAGCTAGCAGGACAGACCGGAGCACTCATATCTGCCCGTTTGTCACAGGCTGACAGTCACCGTGTTCCGCTGCCCCGACGTCAGTCCCATGGAAGTGTCAAGCACAGCGAGATTTCCATTTCAGAGATGTACAATCATGTTTATTTAGAAATAAATTATTACCTGTGGTGTTTGACAGCATGATAGGCGCGAATTTCCCCCCCTTGGTGGTATATGACGCTATAGTTATACCAAAACAACTGGCAATCTAATCCGAGCAGTTGTTATTATGTACTATTATATGTATTAGTACTATATATGTGCCATTTTTGATGGAGGGCAGTGAGCGGGGGACTCATCAAGGACATGTAGTTAACTAATGCAGTGGACAGCGGCTGTTTCTCCAGTGTTCCTGTCACATAGGATTTCGTAACGTTATAAAATTAAATCTGTAAGTCATGCATTTTTCCATGTTTCCCTTTGATGGCATATGACGCCGTAAATGTAACTAAAGCTCAGCCTCGAAGTTGTTGCACTGTTGTCCTATATCAGTGCAGACTGGCAGGGTAGGAGCACAGGTTTCATACAGGTTAGAGCTTATTCTGTCATGGTCTGTTAATGAAAAATGTTCTTTTTTATTTGATGACTTGTTTGATCGATTGATAGCGTTCAAGTTCATTCAAGTTGTGAATGAATCGCGAGCGTCAATGCTTTTCTACGATACTACGTGTAATGTCACTTGGACATAGAATAATAAGACACTTGAGTCTGGGCTCAACAAAGGTATAACCAGTTTACTTCGGTTCTCTCGACACCTGTCAGTCACCTACTGGTATATCACAAACTCTCTCTAAGGCGCATGCGCCGTCCTGACTATGAATTAACCCATTCATTACACTACGGATGACGTATTAGTCGTGAAGGGTTGTCCCATTTCTTAGGGGAACCACTATGGCTTGTGGCTCTGTTCGGAGGCTTGTGGCTCCAAAGCGAGTGACTCCAAAACGAGCCGAAGTGGTAGAAAAGAGAATCGGGATTGGGCCTAACTCTAACTCTAACCCTAACCCTAACCCTAACCACTCCAAGTTAATGCCTAGCCTAACTCTCATCCTCATCTTAACCACTCATAATTAATGCCTAATACAACCTAACCCGCCACATGCTGTTAGTACTATGTAGTTGCGTTGCTAATGTTATTTATTTTAAAAAAGTGTATTAAGTATTAACATTTTACTAGCACGGATTCGTACAGATTCCACACTACAGTACAGATGAGTGAGGCCTTGTACTATGCTACTGCATGCACGTTCTGCTAGCAGACTGTGTTGGAATAATAGGCGTGCCAGAGCACAATGGAGTGTATTTTGCTTATTATTTGAACAAAAAAAATCTAATAATAGGCTTTAAAACTGCAACACACACATTCAGCAGCAGACAAATTCACCCAGTAAAGGTCTGGGTTAAAGCCATAAATCTTCATTATTGACTCACATGCTATGACTAACACATTCTGAGAAGTAGTCTCTTCCATCAATTAGTGAAAAAAAACACTTTTCAGTAGGAGAGCTATTTGTACGCATTTGGGAATAACTTCCTCTCTTGGCAATCCCAACCAATGAGGGAGTTGTCATTAGCGTGGTCCCCTAATCTGCTGATGGAGTGGTCCTCTCTGCTAGTTCCGGGAAAATAACATGTTGATCTCATCTACAGATGAAGGTACATGTATTAGCATATCATTAAGGCCATTGGCAAGAAATTAAGCGACATCATCTAATGGGGTTTTCATCCCCTTCATAATCGCATAGAGTTTCTATCTATCAATCTTCACTGTGACTGAACTGTGTGTGTGTGTGTGTGTGTGTGTGTGTGTATGTGTGTGTGTGTGTGTGTGTGTGTGTGCGTGCATGCGTGTGTGTGTGTATATGGGTGTGTGTGTGGGTGTGTGTGTGCGTGTGTGCTTGTGTGTGCATGCGTGTGTATGGGTGTGTGTGTGCGTGCGTGTGTGTGTGTGTGTGTGTGTCTATGTGTGTGTATGTGTGTGTGTGTGTGTGTGTATGGGTGTGTGTGTATGTGTGAGTGTCCTCTATCCCCCCCATATCCCCACTGTTACCAAATAGGAATGAGTCATCTCACACTGCTGAAAGTTTGCGGATAGCCGGAATCGAGTTAGTCACAGTGCAAACAGCCACCATGATATCTCAGAGTGACAGCCCATCCGTCTGTCTCTCCCTGTCAGCTGGGTGATAATCCTCTTTACTTTGTGTTTGCCACACAAACTTGGTCAGCTCTTCCATCCCCGAATACAAGAGATTGTATTTATGATCTATTTTCTTGTGAAGCTACTAGCTAGGCCTAGCTGCATGTCTTTGTGTCCTGCTGGTTCGCTGATTGTGTTGCAATCTGGCCTCGATGTTTACCCATTACACTGCACACTAGATATACACCTTCCCTTTACCTCCCAGCGTGCAATGCCGTCAACAACAATGAAGACAGGAATACTGTAAGCAGCCTTGGTCATAGCAGGTATTTGGTGAGACTTCATTCCCGGCTTCTGTTGGGGACGACGCCACCTGATAAAAGCACCAGAGGCCCCCTGAGCAAGGTAGGGACCATAAATGAACTTCAATCATACCATAACTAGTTAAATTAGACCACCCTGACTGCAACCCATAAAATGCATTACCTGGCAACCCTGCAGTCCTGCACATCAAGGCGGCTACACACTAGACGACTTTTCAAGTTGTAACATCGCTGAGCCTCTCACACTAAACGACCGTTGTGCTGGTGTCCGCGTCGCAGCACAGCGCAGACTACAGGATGTGGCAACGACGGGGGCTCACAGACTACAAGATTCTTCACTTGGTCAGGACGATTCGCCAAGCTGTAGTGTCGCGATATCAGCACATGATGACGAGACGTTGACAGCTGTCAAAAAAAGATGGAGCTCATTTCTACTAGAAAATAGCCATATTACTATATGTAATATATACATATATGGCTATTTACTATTATATAAATAGCCATTTCTACTTTCACGCCTCCTCCACGCTGCATTTCCTCGACCTCTCATTGGCTGTGCTGTCCACACGGGTCGTTGCCCATCTCAGACTAGCAGAATGTAGATTCCGTCGGCCGATAAAATGAAACATGTTTGAAAAGATCTGGAGCCCTGCGACGGCCCCTCCGACGGGGTCGGCGGTCCTCCGATTGCGTCTCTGAGCCTGTCACATTAAACGAGCGTCGTAGACGGCGCGTCCCCGGGTTTGCAACGACTGGAGGATTTTGTCGCCGACCGCAAAAAATGGTCGGCGACAGCTAAATCGGGGTTAAAATCGTGTAGTGTGTACTCGGCTTGAGGTAGCGACGGCACATTTCTTAGTGTCGAATCACAGTTTTCATTCTATGCCATGTCTCCACCTGCAAATAACAGACCCCAAAGGCCTCGACACTGTGGCCAGTGCGCCTTTAATATTCCTCATCTTTCACGATGGCCTATCTGAGGTAGATACAGTAGGGGCAATGCAGAGGGAAAAAAAGCTCACGGCCTCTATTCATATCCTGGGGAAAACGACAAAAGGACACAATATTTAGGGACATGACCTGATATGTTTGCCTGTAGTAAAAAAAAAAAAGATAGAAAAGAGGAGTGCAGGCAGAGAGCTGTTTGTCAGGCTGACTGGTTCACAAGATGGTGACAATTAGACCTCTGCTAAATCCCTTTCCCCGGAGGGGGTTTGCGCTACCGCAGGCTTCCACTTCAGTGACTCACTGAGCCAACTGTATTCAACGGCCTAATTGTTGTTTGAAAAATGGACTCGTGCAGATTCTCACCCAAAAAGCCTCCCAGTAGTTTGAGACAGGCTAGAGAATCTTCTGGACTGTCCAACACAGCAAACACATTTTGTGACACGGTCTGGTGAAAAGGGCCGAATGTTGGCAATTCTCAACTCGTGCAAATGAACAAAAAGCTTCAGTGTTTTCTGTTTAACTAACGTCCAAAACGAAGAGCCCACTCAATATAACAAACAACAGTTTTATAATAACTAAATACTTAATAGTTTGTGAATTGGATTCACTGTATCGTTTGCTGTCCTGCTTCATAGGCTACTGGGTTAGTGATACATGGCTTGTAAACAAGCTTACGTTTTAGGACGTGTTCCAAAGCAAGGACTGTGTGATCATCTAATTATGTGTAGTTATGTGTTTTTAGCATGTTGATGCTCTATCAGCATGTTTTGATGTGCTAAACCTGAGGTTAGATGTTAGTACATAGCAATGTTTTCTTTTTAGCTGATAGGTAGCTACAAACGTGTGATTCAGATCGATTTTCTCCAATTCCCTGTTTGAGGCCAACATGAAAACAAGCATATTATCTATCTATTTTCAACTACTTGCATAATCTGTAAAAAAAAAAAAAATAAAAAAAAAAAAAAAAACTTGCCCTAGTTGGGGACTTTTTCACCAGACCCGGTCACATTTGATAACAAATGCAGTAGGCCAACACCCTCCCAACATTTAAACAGGCCCTCAAAACCCACCTCTTCAAGCTCGCCTTCACCAGTTAACCCTCTCCCCCTCCCCTTCCCATGTGTCCCCAGCACTACCTTAATTAGGCCCCTATACTTTCTTTTATTTAATTTTTGTTTCTTTTTATTATTACTACTCAATCTTTTCAGTTTGTAAAGCGTCTTTGAGTGTCTAGAAAAACACTATATAAGTCTAATGTATTATTATTATTATTATTATTATTAGTAGTAGTAGTAGTAGTATCAAATGACCCAGTGGCATTATGTTAAGGATGGGCCTCGTTGCCACTGTGTGTGTGGTTGTTCTGACTGGTAGGGAGAGAGAGAGAGAGAGAGAGAGAGAGAGAGAGAGAGAGAGAGAGAGAGAGAGAGAGAGAGAGAGAGAGAGAGAGAGAGAGAGAGAGAGAGAGAGAGAGAGAGAGAGAGAGAGAGAGAGAGAGAGAGAGAGAGAGAGAGAGACTGCGTTGACACCACCACACAGGTGTCTTTACTGCCTTCATCACTGCCTCCCTTCACTGGGGATGATGGGGTTTGGGTTCAGAGGTGGCTCTATCATGAGCCATCAGCTGTAAATGTGCTCCAGAGATCCCCCTCGTTCACCATCTCAGTCCTCATCTTGATCCATCCATCCTGATTATATACATCTAATGTTTCCCCTTCAGAGAACCAGCTAGCTGGAATGGAATTACGGATGAATGAACAGTCGCCTCTCTCTATCTATCTCCTCTCTCTCCCCCCTCTCTCTATTTATCTCCTCCCCCCCTCTCTCTCTCTCTCTCTCTCTCTCCCCTACCCCCCCCCCCATCCATAAACACTGGCCTCCCCCTCATTTTCATTTAAAGACAAGACTGATTGCACCATAAAAACTCCACCACGTCCCAGAATACTGAGGGATAGGGGAAGAAAGGAACCAGTCAAACACAAAGACACAGGCATGCACACAAACCATTTTTAAATGGTTTGAGTCAGGAGAGAGGGAAAATAACAGACATTTTTATCAACTTCTCATACATATAAACAGTGTCTGACTGGTACACCATAGGTATAGCCATCTCTCTCTCCTCCTTCTACTCCTCCTCCTCCTCCTCATCATCATCCCTCCTTTCCCTGAGGAAGGGGCTTTTGTAATGATTCGCTTTGTGCATCATTCTTTTATTCCACTCTCTCTTTCTCTCTCGCCCCCCCCCACCCCACCTCCTCCTTCTCTCTGACTCTGTCTGGTGACACAGCAGCCCGGCTTCTCTCTCTCCTTGGGGGAAATCATCCCTCTATCTCCCGAACCCTGCAGCCTTATCTGTGACAGGGACGAGATGAATAAGGGATCAAAAGAGCTTTTTTTCTCCTTTTCTCCCACCATCAGGTTGTATTTACTCTGGCTCCCAGAGAGAGCAGCACAATAGCATTCTCATCAATTACACAACAGATTATGTTTAAGGATGTGGGGAGGGTCGACCGTGTCATTATTGAGTTCCCTTCAGCTGTCTGTGTGCAGGGGTAAACGTCGACCTTACCTGCTCCCTTCATAGTATTTCGCTTCAAAGGGTTTCCCTTGATCTTTAGGTGGGGGGGAATTAGAGAACTATTTTATCTTCAGGTCCTTGTCGATGTGAAGTCAGCTTTGTCATTTTGCGTTACATATTTTGGGGATAATTGGGTGTATGTGACAGCAGCTGGTGAAAGCGGGAACAAGTCGGCAACCAATCCAAATGTTCAGACTTTTCAGAAAAATGCAATTGTAAAATAAATAAGACCCAATTTTGACCCAAAAGCAATGTCAAGAACTCCCTAGGCCAACCTAGAGAAGTAGCCACATGTTCAAAATGAGGGTAGTATTTATCCACATCCTTTTCAGCAAAGGAAACATCCGAATATGTTTAATGACATCAAAGTCATGGGATGAGGCTTCAGACCTTGAGCTACGGATCACAAGCTCTAACTCCCTCAATTTCAGATCCTTCTCAAATTCAAGCCTCTCTGACCTTACCTTAAACTCCAGCTCCAACCCCCTCATCTTCAGTTGAAAATCCAAACTCTCTTTAACCTCAAACTCCTTCAATTGGAGTTCTTTACATTGTAACTCAAACTCAAGCTCTTCTAGACGCAAAGATTGATCAGTAGGTTTTACCTCAACTCCAGAACCAAGGGGCGCAGGAGTAACTGCAGGGGCCGGCACAACTACCTCCCCACTGGAGAACACACATTGCTCAACCAACAAAGACAAATCTCATCCTTACGACTAGCCAGAGCAACCCCAAAGTCATAGTAATCAGCAATTAACAGAAGCTCCTTCTTAGTGCACTAGTTAAACTGCTCTACTGTCGGTGCTTCAGCAAATTTGCCTACATCAAACTCCATGATTGGAGAAATACAGAGAAGTAAAAAAGGAGAGATATTCTTTTTTTTATGTATAGGGATACAACCAAAAAGGACACTGCCTTCTCCAGGTGGTCCACCCGGAACACACAGAAAGAACCTGAACCACACCACAGCGCAAACCAAAGAACACAAGGTAGACCCCTGCCCAGGACCCCCAAGAACATTCGAACCCCGCCTGACGCTGCGTGGTCCAGCTCCTCCAGACGGTGAACCAACACTCTCAGAAGACCCACACAGGTCCAGACCCACACAGGTCCAGAGAGACAGAATGACCCACACAGGTCCAGAAGACCCACACAGGTCCAGAGAGACAGACCCACACAGGTCCAGAGAGACAGACCCACACAGGTCCAGAGAGACAGACCCACACCGGTCCAGAGAGACAGACCCACACAGGTCCAGAATGACCCACACAGGTCCAGAAGACCCACACAGGTCCAGAGAGACAGACCCACACCGGTCCAGAGAGACAGACCCACACAGGTCCAGAGAGACAGACCCACACAGGTCCAGAGAGACAGACCCACACAGGTCCAGAGAGACAGACCCACACAGATCTAGAGAGACAGAATGAGCCACACAGGTCCAGAGAGACAGAATGAGCCGAAGTCTCAAAAGCGAAAGACCAAGTGCCTAAAGCGAGAGAACGAAAAAAAGAAAAAAATGTTTTGATTTTAAAGAGGGGAAGGAGAACAACAACAAAAAACTAGCAAAAATAGACAGGCTACACACCAATATCATGTTAGACAAAACATTTTTCAATGACTCTGAAGTTGTGGCAAAACAATAGTGATACCATGACCACAATGCAACAAGCAGCACAATCTCTCAATTAATTAATTCATCACGGACGATGCCCCCAATTATGTTACGGCTGACAGTGTCCGATGGAAACAAAATGGACTAAACCAAAGTGTTGCACAAAAGCCTTATGCATAAAGCGAGCCAAAACATGAGAAAATGATCAGTCACTGAAATGGTGTAAAAAGGGTAGTGTTTTAATGGACAGCCCACATACCTACACAAAGAAACACTGAATCAACAACACCTCCACTAATAAGAATAAACAAAACAGGCATCTCCCACTACCTCAATACTCTATGGCAGGGCAGATCAGGAAACAACAGAAGCAAATCAATACTCACCGCCCTGCCAAACAAAGAACCAAATAAACCCCAACAAAGGCAAAATAGGTCCAACCAAAACTAGTAATCAACCAACACAAAACAAGAAGGTAGGCATTGTGAAAAGGGCAACCAAACATTTCCCCATGCTGTAGGTTTTTGAAGGGGTTGGAGGTCATCAGCCACAGGTGTGCCCCATTAGTGGGCAGGGGCATAACACTACATAGTAGTTGGGATTACTCGCCAAATCCATTGCATTGCAATATATATTGGCTTGTCTAGCGAGTGTGTCATTGATTTTCAACAAATTTGAAATGTATTTACATTTTTCTGAATAAAAGTCAGAACATTTGAATGGTTGCCGACTTGTTCCCACTTTCACCAGCTGCTGTCACATATGTGTTGTGGCCTGTCTGCTTCTCTGAGAACATGTGTTCATGCGTTGTGTTCACACTTCAAACAGATGCATTTATAAATACAATGTCAGCTATCGTCACATCATACAAGACTAATGACCCTCTTATAAGAGGGATGAAAGACAACATCTACACAGGTACAAAGTCCCCAAACCCCAGTAAATGATTTGAAATTAAGGTACACGGCCAGCTGCAGCAAAACGCCCATGTGATCACCCATGCAGAGCAGCCTTTGCCAAACCAAACAAAAACCCTCCTTTCATCCCTTTTTATAATCCCATTTTCCCTGTCAACACCAAAAAACATCATACACCCTATCAACACAACGGGTCTGATGAAGAAATACACTGTGACTGCTGAAGGCTAAATGTTAATAACTACCCCCCCCCCCCCAACCCCCCCACACACCCAAAGAAAAAAAGAAAAACAACGATTTACGCGGCGTGACTAAAATAGGCTTGGTTTTTCCCAGTGTGTGGCCAGCCTATTATCAGTCCCTCTATTAGAATGTACTGTGACCCTGGAACAGGCACAAATGACTGGCAATAACCCACCGCTAAATGAGTGGGGCCTAATGCTGCCCCTCGCCAAAAGATAATCTCCTCTCGGCATAACCGAATCAAAAACAGAAAGTGTTCTTATCAGAGAGGAACAGCAGACGCTTCCCGGAAAACACCCACCGGACTCACTGCCTAATTGATTTTCCCCGTCCCGAAGCAGCTCGACTCATCGCGGCAGACTATTTTATTTATTGGACGATGCGTTTGAGGTTGTCGGGCTTTGGTGGCGGCTTTGCAGAAATAGCCTGGGAGTGGGTGGTTTTGGTTTGGTGCTTTTTACCTCAGAAGAACCAAGACAAAAACAAGTGTAGTCGAGGGTGAAGCCTGGTAATGTGCTGATAAAATTATAGATGATCAGACAGATGGATGTTCATGTAAACATCAATTATACACTCAACTTCTCTAACAACGTATTCAGTGCCCTCACAATCCCATTCAAAGGAGTACTGTCTGCATGAGACTGCTTATGTGGCTGTTTCACAGTTCATCAACGTAGCCTGCTGAGCTAATGGAAGTGTCCGGTTCTCATCATGCGAGCATGATCTACGAACCTCCCTCTGTTACACTTATATCGCCCTTACAAACACACACACACACACACACACACACACACACACACACAAGCACTGAAATACACACACACACACTCACACACACACACACACACACACACAAGCACACACACACACACACACAAACACACACATACACACACACAAGCACTGACATACACACACAGACACACACACACACACACACACACACACACACACACACACACACTCATATACACAAACATATACACGTTCACCATATTCTCACCTAGCAAATGTTTTCGCAGAAGTGTGACACCCATTCTCAGACAGACTGCACAGGGAGAAATTAGTTCATCAGGTTTCAATTTCTTTCTTTTTTTTCCTCTTCTATTTGCTCCATTCTATTTTTGACTCACCCCTCAAGCGACTATTACGCTGATGTCTCCTCTCCTATTCTTGCTGATTTTGTTGGGGAAGGCAAAACACTTCCTTTTAAATTGAATAATTCTCTTACCCTCCTGGAATGAATAGGATATGAGAGAGCAGTTGGCTCCGTAATTGTCTATGCATTTTGATGACAACCCCTCTCACCCCTTGACATAATCTGTTTGTGACAAGGTGTTGAAGAGCTCTTTGATACCCTTCACAGGGTATGTTCATAAATGGCCATGGGGGTGTGAAGGAGGGTGAGGAGCGGTGGGAAAATTGCTGCACGGTGTTGCCACACTTCATTATAGAAGGTGGTTGGGAGCGACAGTATGCAATCTAGTGAAAGACCCACAGTATGTGTCTCTGGGATTTGGTGATTTTCCTCAAGAATCACATGCATCTCTGTATCTCTTTACATCAGCACAAGTGGCACACATCTGCAACAACACATGACAGTAATTACTAGTGTAAAAACAGTCACTGACCAAGACTGTGTCCAGTAACCACATAATAATAATAATAATTCATTAGATTTATATAGCGCTTTTCCGAGGCTCAAAGACGCTGAAATAGAAGACGCACATGCCGACACAATGTTCATTAATACATGAGTAATTACTATGTTATTACACAATTCAACACGATGTTGAGACTGTTACGGGTCTCAGCAATTTCCCCTCATTGGTAGTTTTCTGGTGAGCAAATCCAAAAGCTATCATACAAAAGCTATCATATAAAAGCTATCATATAAAAACTATAATTTAAAAACTATCATATAAAAGTTACCATAGAAGCAGTCATGTCAGCCAATATTGACAACACATGGCAGCTTCGGAAAACAAACAAAGTTGCAAAACCACAGGACTGATTATTCCTGATCAATAAACCACTTGGAACTCGCCTGTTCCCCCCCATTGGGTTTCCAAACAGAGAAACTCCACACCTGCAGACAGTCAGATTAGAATGCGACGTATTTTGAAGAAGCGTGTGGGGTTTTATTTAAGTCCTTATCGCACCTCTTGGCCCACTCCTCCACTCAATCATTTGTACGTTTGACAATTTACCCCTCGACACTGAGATGAAAGAGTTGGAGTCTCTTTCATCCGTGCCCCTTCAACTCAGACGCAGAACCTTCCATCACCAGACCTGCGCCTCAGCTCGTTGACAAAACGCCCCGGAGGCGAAGCCTACCCACTTTCAATTGCACCCAATGCAGTTTTCCCGAATCCACCGAAAGTGTGATATATGTTCATTATATTACACATTTCAACTTTTCTTTTTCGCCTCACCTGATGGACTGCTGAGATGAGGTGAGAGTGGTTCTGAGATTTCATATTCTACAGCTGATAGTTTCACACATGACCCCACGTCACCTCGGGAGACAATTTCTCTCTTCCTCTGCTGACCCCAATCTGGCTCGACCCTGTCATAGGCTGTAAGTCACAATTGTGTGTGTGTGTGTGTGTGTGTGTGTGTGTGCGTGCGTGCGTGCGTGCGTGCGTGCGTGCGTGCGTACGTGCGTGTGTGTGTGTGTGCCTGCCTGCATGTGCATGTGTGTGTGTGTATGTGCGTGAGTGTGTGTGTGTGTGTGTGTGTGCATGTGTGTGTGTGTGTGTGTGTGTGTGTATGTGCGTGAGTGTGTGTGTGTGTGTGTGTATGTGCGTGAGTGTGTGTGTGTGTGTGTGTGCATGTGTGTGTGTGTGTGTGTGTGTGTGTATGTGCGTGAGTGTGTGTGTGCATGCGTGCCTGTGTGTCTGGCCGTGTGTGCGTGTGTTTCTGTGTGTATGTGAAGTAGTGTGTGAAGTAGTGTGTAAGTGTGAAATACTGTGTGTGTGTGCGTGTGTGCGTGCGTGCGTGCGTGTGTGTGTGTCTGCCTGCATGTGCATGTGTCTGTGTGTGTGTGTGTGTGTGTATGTGCGTGAGTGTGTGACTCCAACCTTGTTAGTCTATCTGAGCTATTGGGATCCTAGAAGATTAGGAGGCCTAAAAGGTTTACTCAGTTCCATCTCTCTGGTGTGACTCATGGCATGTCAACTCAGGGCAGATGAAATCAAATCAGCGGCCAAACAAGCAACTAAAAAACACACCGCTAGGCCCCTAAAAAATATATATTTGTTGACAAAAACATATACAGTATCGTAGCAACCACATTCCATGGTTCGTTCTTGACCGCTGATTTCAAAATGAGGATTTATTTACAGGGGAGACGAGAGACTGCGCAACAGACAACACTACCATCAACCTTGGTTTCTCAAGGTTTACTCATTATGCAGATATCCATTTAATGTTTGTATATCACACAAATGACTAGTAGTTGAATGGCTCGCCCTCGCTCCATGGTAATAAGGCCCATAAACACTGAACAGAAATGGAATATAGCTCACCCACAAAAAAACCTCAAATGACTTTCTTCATGAGCAAAGACATACCTCGACTTTGGATCGTCTGTTATTAAAAAAAGAGTCAATTTTCTACTTCAAACTTATTGACCTCTAAACTCGGGTCAGCTTCAGAGAACACTTTGCACCTGCCTTGCTGTCTTGTGCACTTTTAATTCTCCACAGAGCACGGACGATTAACAGTGTGTGTGCAGCCTGCTCTCTCCCAACCCCACTGGTCTCTTGTGTGTGTGTGTGTGTGTGTGTGTGTGTGTGTGTGTGTGTGTGTGTGTGTGTGCGTGCGTGCGTGCGTGCGTGCGTGCGTTCGTTCGTGCGTGCGTGCCTGTGTGTCTGGCCGTGAGAAAAGGGGGCCATCATCTTTACACTCTTCCTCTCAAACTGTAAAACTTATGGAAGCTTTTCACTCTGCTGCTGTGATACTGTGCTGCCTGGCCCCCCCTATGGACCCCCTGGTGGAGGTAGACATTCGACAGGACGGAGGTTCTCTGTGGTAATGCATGGAACGGAATTTCGGAATAGTATCAAACACGTGTGGTATCAGACACTCAAGCCTCCACTTTAACACTACAACAGCCATGAGGTAGTGATGGGGGAAACAAAGCTTTCGACGCAATTGACACGTTCGACACAATTGTGTCGGAAAAAGTGTCGATCTTTCGATGCAGTCGATACAGCAACTCCATACTGCCACCTGCTGGTCAGGTCATGGTACTGCCTATACTGCCATCTGCTGGTCAGGTCGTGGTACAGCAGCTCCACAATGACATCGCTGGTCAGGTCGTGGTATGGCGGCTGTATCGACTTATTCACAAGTCAGGAATTTGAGGCAAAATACAATAAGCCCACCGTCATCTGCGATGTCTTGTTCAATAAAGGTGCTGTGACAAACTGTGTCGATGTGTATGTGGCCATATATGTGGTCTTAAAAGTTGGTGTGTCTAGTAGACTATAATAAATACATATATGAATAAATAAATAAATGCAACTGTTGTGTCCATTTCTGATATGAATAGAATAGAATTTGCCATTTAGCAAACGCTTTTAATCCAAAAGCTACTTACAGGGACATTCCCCCTGGAGTAATTGTAGTACTCAAGGGCACACTAGTGGTGGTGTTTCAGGCAGGATTTGAACTCACAACCTTCCGATCACCAGTCCAATTCACTCCACTATCCCCTTGACATGTAAGGATACAAATCGGAATGACATTTCGGCATGTGTGGGACATGGCTGTTTGACAATTGGAGCAGATATAAATGGTCAACATGTCATAACAGGGTCAACAGTGTTGGGACGTGCTCGTGGAACAGGGAAAGAGTGCAAAACAAGGCTACATTGTGGAAACTGGACAGACTTGTGCTTATGTGAACAATCAAATATTTATTGCTTGTGTACATGAACAGGCAACGTTTTTTTATGTGTATCTATCTGGCTAGCCTATGTGTTGCAATTATGAATCTATGACTATCTCTGTATGTTCTATATCTATCTATCAATATCTACCAATCTCATGTCTATTTCTATCTCTATCTCTGTCTCTGTCAATAAATGTATTCTGTCTAGCGTCCGTATGTCTCCACTCTGACTACAACCCTCGAATATGAGTGAATATGAGTGAATATGAGAGAGTTCAACGTCATTTTATGCAATACCAAACTTGGAACACTGCCCCGTTTGCGGAACGACTGACACACGCGTCAGATGTGCGTGTGTGACGTACGAATCTTTCTTCGAGTAGTCACGTGGTTTTTGCCATTTGACACAAGCATCGATACATTTGTATCGACGCACATTGCGTCGGAAGATAGACGCCGTGTCGTGACTACTGCGTCGAGCGTAACATCCCTACCATGAGGGGTCATTTGACCCCTGTGAGTAAAGAAACATTTTATAGCTTTGCACTCGATCACATTTCAGGACCCTCCTTCCATGACTCTTCCTGGATATGTGTGTTCTACCAACCAGTATCCTTACATTTTCAAAATCACATCAGGATAAAGCTATTAGGAAGTAGGCTAATTTACAAGCGGGCAACTAGTGGTTGTTGTGTGTAAATAGCAGCTTGAGCATGGTAAAGAGGGGGTCATTTGACCCCCGAGGCGTCTCTTTTAGTACGGCTGTTCTAGTGTTAAAGGCAGGAAGAAGGAGGCCAAGAATGACAGAGTATGAATACAGACCAGGTGGGAGCGTGCGTTCCCTGGACTCCCTGGAGAGTGGGGCTTTCGGAGAGTGGAGCTTTTTCTTTATTAAGAGAATATCTGAGTGAGACTTGTGTGTCCTTGAGGCGGAGGAGGGCCGATGGGCGTCTGAGCTGCTGGGGGTCGCTGCTGATGAAGAAGAAGAAGAAGAAGAAGAAGAGAGATGAGCCTCTGCTTTTATTTCTAAAATAAAGCCCAGTCTTGCCATTAGGCAAGTGGTAGTATATATCTTCATAGGCGAAAGACTTAAATTGGTGTGGAAATAAAATAAAGCCTAGTCTTGCCATTAGGCAAGTGGTAGTAAATATGTTCATAGGCAAAGGATTTAAGTTGGTGTGAAGATGGGAAACAATCAGTCTCTCCGAGGTGGAGAAGGTTGCGCTAGAGAGCGCAAACAATGTTTTACCTTTTCTTTTTAGTGTTTTCCCCTGCTTTTATATTCATTCTATGCATGTATATGTTTTTATATATGTTTTTATATTCACTTTATGTTCTTATTCCTGTTGTAAAGCACTTTGAGCTGCATTTCTTGTATGAAAGGTGCTATATAAATAAAGCTTTACTTACTTACTTACTCTGCAGGGTGCAAGGAGAGAGGGGGTTGGGGGCAGTGGGAGGCGGTGGGGGGTAAAAAAACGTTCATGGAATTATGATACCTTATAAGAACAAGTACTTTTAGGTGTGCATTATAAGACATTATAAGAACAAGACAGCCCCCCCCCCTGCCCCACCGCCCCCCCCGGCATGGGTAGGACTGGAACCACTGCGGGAAGCTGGCTCTCCATTAAATACCACAGAACATTAAACCACTCTTGATTCCCAGAGAGAACACCAAAAGACTCCTGCCTTTGTATGCTGTCAGCAGGAGAGCCAAAGGGCAGAGGAAAGAGGAGATGGAGGAGGAGGAGGAGGATGAGGTGGTGGAGGAGGAGGAGGATGAGGATGAGGATGAGGATGAGGATGAGGTGGAGGAGGAGGAGGAGGAGTTGGGGGAGGAAGAGGTGGGGGAGGAGGAGGAACAGGAGGATCAGGAGGAGGTGGGGGAGGAGGAGGAGGAGGTGGGGGAGGAGGAGGAGGAACAGGAGGATCAGGAGGAGGTGAGGAGGAACAGGAGGATCAGGATGAGGTGGGGGAGGAGGAGGAAGAGGAGGTGGGGGAGGAGGAGGAGGTAGGGGAGGAGGAGGTGGAGGAGGTGGAGGAGGAGCAGGAGGTGGGGGAGGAGGAGGAGGAGGTAGGGGAAGAGGAGGTGGAGGTGGGGGAGGAGGTAGAGGAGGTGAAGGAAGAACAGGTGGATCAGGAGGAGGTGGGGGAGGAGGATCAAGACAAGGAGGAGGAGCAGGTGGAGGAGGTGGAGTTGGGGGAGGAAGAGGTGGGGGAGGAGGAGGAACAGGAGGATCAGGAGGAGGTGGGGGAGGAGGAGGAGGTGGGGGAGGAGGAGGAGGAGGAGGTGGGGAGGAGGAGGAGGAGGTAGGGGAGGAGGAGGTGGAGGAGGAGGAGGTGGAGGAGGAGGAGGAGGTGGGGGTGGAGGAGGAGGTAGGGGAGAAGGAGGTGGAGGAGGAGGAGGTGGGGGAGGAGGAGGTAGGGGAGAAGGAGGTGGAGGAGGAGGTGGGGGAGGAGGAGGTGGGGGAGGAGGAGGTAGGGGAGGAGGAGGTGGAGGAGGAGGTGGGGGAGGAGGAGGAGGCGGTAGGGGAGGAGGAGGTGGAAGAAGAACAGGTGGATCAGCAGGAGGTGGGGGAGGAGGGGGAGGAGGATCAAGACAAGGAGGAGGAGCAGGTGGAGGTGGAGGAGGAGAAAGAGGAGGAGGAGCAGAAGGAGCAAGTGGAGCAGGAGGAGGGGGAGGAGGATCAAGACAAGGAGGAGGAGCAGGTGGAGGTGGAGGAGGAGAAAGAGGAGGAGGAGCAGAAGGAGCAAGTGGAGCAGGAGGAGGAGGAGGAAAAAGACGAGGATTAGGAGGAGGAGGAGGAGGAGGAGGAGGAAAAAGAGGAGGAGGAGCAGAAGGAGCAGGTGGAGGAGGAGGAGGAAAAAGAGGAGGAGCAGGAGGAGGAGGAGAAAGAGGAGGAGGAGGAGAAAGAGGAGGAGGAGGAGGAGGAGGAGATGAGAGAGGGACGGCACACAGAGCGTTTAGGTTTTTTAAATGCCAGTCACGTTATAATGAGCTTCTCTGTGGTCCATAGGCCTAACATACTTATTTGCACATCTCTTTTATTATGTGTCTGTTCCCAGTTCCCTGCTGCTCTCTCTCTCTTAGCCCCCATCACACAGGGAACGTTGGCGGGAAGCACAGTCGGCTCGCCGGGGCGTCCGGGAGCGTTGCCCAGGGGAAGCCCGCGGATAATTACAAACCATTCAGCAAACACAGCCAGTCAGCAAACACACCCCACACAGGAGTCACAGAGAGAAGCAGCCAGTCACCTCGCACAGTCACATAGAAAGACGGCCAATAGGCAAACAGGGCTCCAGACCACCAGTAAACACAATACTTGAGTCACACACACACACACACAGATAGAAAAAGAGCCAATCCGCAAACAGAATTCAATTTGAATACATTTGTATTACCAAAATATAATCAGCAAACAGAATGCATAGTCACGAAGGAGGCAACAAGGTAAGAGGGAGCTGGCTATAACGAAACCTGTTAACACTAGAACAGCTGTGCCCTTTTTACCTACTAAAAGAGCCGCCTCTTTACAATGCTCAAGCTGCTCTTTACATACAACGACCACTAGTTGGCCGTCTTGTAAATTAACCTGCTTCCTACACAGAAAAACGGCAAAATAGCTTTATACTAGCTTATCCTGATAAGAACAAGAAAATGTAAGGATACTGGGTGGTAGAACGTGCATATCTAGGAAATAAAATGAAAGGAGGGTCCTGACATTTGATTGAGTGCAAAGATATAACATGTTTCTTTACTCACAGGGGTCAAATGACCCCTCATGGCTGATTAAGTGTCAATGAGGTTCATAAATAAAAGGGACAATGATGGCTCATCACTTAACAATGAAGAAAATAATGGAAGGCTTTAAGGAGGGCGAATGGGAGTCCTCATCCTCCCTCCTCTTGTACCCCACCATCCACATCGTCCTCTTCATCATCATCATAATCATAATCATCACCACAGCTGATAGAATTCCATTTTCCAGGCTTAGTTCTAATTATCTGCCATTAGTGAATGTCACCCCTATGTGTGTGTGTGTGTGTGTGTGTGTGTGTGTGTGTGTGTGTGTGTGTGTGTGTGTGTGTGTGTGCGTGTGTGTGTGTGTGTGTGTGTGTGTGTGGTGTGTATAACTATGCATGCTCCAGTGCGGTGATAGGACATAACAACAACAACAGCCTTCCCTTCGGAGCTGAGAGTCTGGCTGAAGAGAGAGATGGAGGACAGAGTGAAAGTGAAGAGCCCTTTCGGGAAAGAAATCTGGGGTAGCTAGCTCAGACTTCAATCATGGGAGAGGAGGAGAATTATGAACAAGGACAGCCACACAAAGTAAAAGTGCTAACAATACGTGTGACTTTCCACCTCAGAGGTGAGTGGTCGTCCCCCCCCCCCCCGACCCTGGACAGGAGGGAGAGAGAGCATCATTATATATTAATAAAATCAGACCATTCTTCCACGGCCCCACCGCCACTGTTTGTGCTCTATATTGATTTCTCACTGAAATCGTTTGATGAGAGTATAGGGACTGACACTTTGATTACGTTTACCATTGTGTATGTGTGTGTGGATGTTTGTGTGTGTGTCTGTTTTTTTTTTTAACACAATAATTTTTTATTTATTTTTTACAAATGACATCCCTGGCATTTTGGTAAGGGCATTTCACTTGGTTGGTTCTTCACAGCTCTGTGCATCTGTCCTGCTGCTATTCCATGCGTGAAAATTCAAAAAAATAGATCCACTCAGAACAATGGAACACAAACATGGGTGGCACACACACACACACACACACACACACACACATACATGCACACACACAGACACACACACACACACACACACACACACACACACACACACACACACACACACAGGGCTGTACATGTTCTTTGGGGAGCACAATCAGAGGGGTAGCAAACTGTTTTCCTGGGCTCCGCTCCTCTAGTCTTCTTCAGTTGAACAGGTTCCAGCGCCTCCCATGGCCTCCGGAGAAGGTATGCTCCAGCCCACAGCCAGGGCTGGACGTGTGGCCGCCAACCAGCCCACCTCTCAGCCCAGCAGCCTGCTGCATGTCTCTGGATGCACTGTTTGTTTCACCTTCTTCAATACACAGTCAAGCAGTCTTCCACAAACACATATACTGATGATATTAAAGTCACGCCTCATATACAGGAGAATGCAGAATTGTATTCCAGTGTCTCTTAAAAGCCCGCAAGGATGTCGGTTAACATCGGGCCACCTTTGCCGATTGTGCTTAGAATGCTCTATTTGCACGATGAATGCACTTTTTCAAATGGGAACCCTTTCTCCTGAGGGTAGAAATACATTTGGTAAGGTCATTAGTAACAGCTATGTATTTTGACGGAGTAAGCATATGTCAAGTCAGTGTGTCCATTTTAGCTTTTGATAGACATTTAATAACACTGTTGACATTGTCAATGAATATTTGAACAATGAAGTCAAGAGTGGCCTGTTTCATTTGTGTGGCAGAATCAATCAATCAATCAATCAATCAATCAACAATTGTACTTGGGGTGTTAGCTACTGTAAAATCTACCCATTTGCCCCATCCAGGTAACAATATGGGTACATACAGTACCTGTTACAATCATCTTCCCCCTATAGACAGCCTACAGTATGGAGTGAAATAATTCAAAACGATTTATTTTATTTTATTAATATTGCATATGAATTCAATTGCAAATATGTATGGGTGACAGAGTGAGAGATGTGTATAGGGCAACTATGTTTGTGGTACCATATGTTGTAGGAATAAGCAGATTACATCGATCAGGCTGGCAGGCTTTAAATTCAGCCCAGATGCTTCATTTGGAGTCCCTTTGAAACTGGTGTCACAACACACGATTACATGACTGTAAGGAGAGAGGAGGATTAGGTTACATTCATTAATTCCACCACACATTAATAGGTTTGCTCAGGTTTCGTTATTATTACAGAGTGAAGTCTCGAGGGCCGGAGTACAGAGGAGGGGTTGGGGTTGCAGTGGCACAGCAGAACTGAACACTGTCGTGGAACGCGCCGCTGTACCAAGGGGACAGAACACTGTCGTGAACGCGCCGCTGTACCAAGGGGACAGAACACTGTCGTGAACGCGCCGCTGTACCAAGGGGACAGAACACTGTCGTGAACGCGCCGCGCGTACCAAGGGGACCCGCTGAGTGACAGCTTCGGAGGCACGGTGCGCCCCGCGCGGCACAAGAGCGGAGCCAGCTAATCTGTCCACTGCATCGCTCTTGTCAAAAGCATCTGTACGAAATAACCCTCTTCATGCAGATCAGCTTTTAAACTAGGGCAGGAAACGGAGGTTTTATCCCCTCGCCACGGCGACGGAGCCTCGCAGTCAATAAGAAGGAATCAATGGGCTTCATACAGCAAACAGGCGGTACTGTAACACCCTTTCAATCTGAACAGAACGCAGTCTGGAGGAAACCATCCATTTGTTTTTAACTTCTTCAAAGGCAAGGATACACAATTCTTATAGACCGATTGGTCTTGGCAAAACAGAGAAGAAAGGAAGATATTTTCTTTTATCTGGAATACATTCTGGCTTTCAAAGTGTATTTTTGTGGATTTTGTTGTGTGTTTGCATAACTGGACAGTAGTATAATCTCAGAGGGCGCTACATGTTACCGGTCCTTCCCTGTTGGGGGTAACGGACACAGTAATTGAAGACAGACGGGAGAAATTGGAAGTTCTGTAAGTGCGTAATGTGAGCTCACTATGTGTGTGGTTGTAGTTTTCCCATCGCTGCTTCTAGAACCGTAGCCCGTGTGTGTCGAGAGGTAGTTTTAGCATCTCTCCCTCTATGCGTGAACATTTTACACCCCTAGTATCTATGGAGTAGATCAAACGGAAAGACACTAAAAAGAGCGGTTTCCTTCTCCGTCGCCTATACCAACAGGCGGTTCTGGTCGAAAAGCTTCTCCAGAGAATGGTAAATGACCAATGGGGAATCATGAACAGCACTTCGGAACTCGAAGATGGACAACGGCATAAAAATCAGGTACGTCCGCGTACAGTCGCGTTTCCCCTTTCCCCCACATCGGCTGTGCGCAGTTCTAGACTCGTATTGGCGACGGGCTGTGTACCGTTGGCGCAGTACTGCTCGCTAGAGCTCAGTGGAAGAAGCGCCGCCGGGCTGCTCCTCTCCCCAGCTCAGACACTTCTTGCTCCTGTCACACTTCGTAAACCCATTCGTACATCAACCGGATGCCTAATAGGCTATTTTGTTCCGCGTAATGCTGCATGCTTCGGAAGAGAGAGCGCTGGTCTCTTGAGCCACACACACATCTCTCTCCACATAGAGAGGCTAGGAAACGCATAGACATTTCAGACACTTTGTCTGCGATATTGAATAATCCCTTCACACCGGACTTGAGGCCGGCGCATGGATGGATTCAACGGTACTGATTCTGGCTTGCGCATCGCCCCCGCGTCGCTTCTATGCGCTTT
>NC_137689.1:43214912-43217412 GCF_963989245.1 Nansenia antarctica | reverse complement strand
CTCCGGCAGACTATTACAATCCAGTTCAATCAATTCAATTCGAAAAACAAAAATGTGAAAAAAATACGCTTTTTGGTCATTTGTGCGACATCCAGACCTTTTCATCAGACGTGTCACAATGTTATATTGCGATTGTGAAGATGGTAAAGCATTTCCATCATGGTTATCCTTTGGGAAATTATGTTGCTGGTCAGTTTCATTTATGATTTGCATACTGTATTGTATGGTAATTCAAATGTGTATGTTGTATGAAAGACACTTAACTGGCAGATCAAAGCATGATTGCTTTATAAGAGTCCATCCCTTGTACAAATGTGTGTGTGTGTGTGTGTAGAGAGAGAGTGTGTGTGTGTGTGTGTGTGTGTGTGTGTGTGTGTGTAGAGAGAGAATGAGTTGGTGGATCAAAGTGGTAAAGAGTCATTACAGTGAACGGGTTATGTAAGTGAAGTGGGTCTATGCATAGATGAATCTTCTGTGTGTGTGTGTGTGTGTGTGTGTGTGTGTGTGTGTGTGTGTGTGTGTGTGTGTGTGGGTGCACGCATGTGTGTGTGTGTGTGTGTGCATGCACGCATTTGTGTGTGTGTGTGTGTGTGTGTGCATGCACGCATGTGTGTGTGTGTGTGTGTGTGTGTGTGTTTGTGTGTAGCTCTGCAGTGGTATAGTAACACGCCTTCACTAAACAGAAGGCTAACAACGGCAGCTCTAGCAGCAGCAGCAGCGTTCCCCTTCGGCCTTGGTTCTTCTCTCCCTGCCTTTGGTAGCTACCCCTCACCTTTTCTGCATTCTCTCATTCTCTCCCTCTCTCTTTCTTTCTTTCTCTCTCTCTCTCTCTCTCTCTCTCTCTCTCTCTCTCTCTCTCTCTCTCTCTCTCTCTTTCTCTCTGTTCCCTCAGACACGGGGGCTGGTTAACATAAGGAGTCTGGCGTCACAAGGATGCTTTGAGGCCTTGACTGAGAGAGAGAGAGAAAGAGAGGACCGGAGAGAGGGAGAGAGTGATGAGATGGGAGGGAGGGTGGGAGGGAGGGAGGGGAGGTGGAGGATGAATACGAGTCAGGTCCCAGTTGAGTGTGGAGCAGACACGGCTGGCCCACACGGACTGGGCTGAGGCTGGTTCCTCTCTCAGTCTGAAGGCAGATGTGGACCCTACATTTACATTTTACATTTACATTGACATTTTTGGCATTTAGCAGACGCCTTATTCCAAAGCGACTTCCAATCGATACATTTGACTAAGCAAGTGAATCATCAGTTCACCAGTAGCAGTAAGAGTAATCTAGCTCTTTAAAAAAATAAAATAATAGACACTAATAGACACTGGAGCAAGGGGGGAAGTAGAAATCTTAGTAGACACAGTAGAGGGGAAAAGCGGGTGTCTCAGTCAGGAGACAGTGCTGGGGGGCAGTAGATGTCTCAGGAGGAGCAGTTAAGGTGTAGTCTGAAGAGATGGGTCTTCAGTCTCCGACGGAAGATGGGTAGTGACCCTGCATACCCTACAGTACCTTCCGCGGTGACATCCGAATGGCGACTCCTACCGGGGTTTTGTATCCATATAAGGGATTGCATTAACACCATCAGACTCCACGCCGACATACGGACGCGGAAGAAATAAATGAGCCTTTAAAGCCAGCTGTGTTCAACGGACCATATCCCTAATAACTCTGGGACATGCTCACCAGAAACACATGCAAATGCACACAAACACACGCGCCCGGACACACACACACACACACACACACAGACACAAACACACACACACACACACACACACACAGACACAGACACGCAATGTCAGACAGACACGAAGCTAAGACACATAGACTACCTAACCACCCCTCTAAGATACATAGACTACCTAACCACCCCTCTAAGATACATAGACTACCTAACCACCCCTCTAAGATACATAGACTACCTAACCACCCCTCTAAGATACATAGACTACCTAACCACCCCAGCTCTAAAATACATAGGAAAAGGTTGGCATCCGTTCCTAACCTGATGTATATAACAGAAAGGTTTCTACGTGTTAAAGTGTAGACCCATGGGTATCTAAAGCGGGGTACACACATAAGGATTTTCTGCGATTTCAGCGATTTTCGGATGGCTGAAAACAACAGAAAACGCCCGGTTATCAGATGGCTCTTAACATTTTCCTATAACAGAATCCTGTGGTGTGAGGTGTGTTAAGAGTCAATCAATTGTCAATTGTCAATTGTCTCTCCCGACAACCTGCTCGGAAAATGGGCGTGGCCGGCAATCGTAAATGTGAAATGTGTTCAATAATTACGACCAGAAATCATAGGGTTGCCAGATTGTTTGGTGGAATTAGCGGTTTTAGACTGTGATTAGGGTGGAAAATGTCATTTCCATCTGGCAACCCTGCTCGCGAGTCCAACTATAACGTAGCCAATCAAGAAGCGAGCTGACTTCTTCTTTTCGTTATTCGGCACTTTATTTGCCCTGTCGCACATGGTTGTCTCGTACAGGTCAGTCAGGGTAC
>NC_137689.1:43194912-43209912 GCF_963989245.1 Nansenia antarctica | reverse complement strand
ACACTATTTACACTATGGAACTATAGTCAGACACTTTCTAGTCACGATAATAACGACCAATTTTAACCAACTTTCTCTGTCAGAACACTCAGCAATTATATTTGCTAACGTTTCAACTTGGTTACTTTCAATCTGCAGACATCACAGCCGGCAAAAACTCTTGCGTCTCGCACGCACACTTGCGCAAAATCTTGTATTATTCTCCAGCGCTGGCACAGCGCGAAGTGTGGAGATAGGTCTGGCTATGCGAGACTACGGCGGACTAACGTTACCAACGAGCCTATGGGCTTGCCACTCGCCAGATTCGGGTTGGGTGCGTTTAAAAAAAGCGGGTATTTTAGCCTGCTTGTCAGATGTTTGGTGTCTACGTCCGTAATAATTCCTCTTTCTTGGGGGGTCGGGGGGTTCCGTTGGGAGGGCGGCCCGCCACCCCAAGGCAATGGTAGGGGAAACACTGTACATATCTACATATCTATATATGATATACAGGTGTACATATCTATTCATGTTTTATTGCAAGTAAATACATGCAAGTGGCATAGCACACTAAGGGGTATGCCATATCGTCGCAAGGTCCCTGGTTCGATTCCGAATATATACGCCATCGACATATCCTGCAGGTCATCCCCCCTCTCTGTCACCCATACTTCATGTCAATCTATACCGTCTCTATCCCAATAAGGCAGAAATGCCCTAAAAAACATTTTAAATAAATACATGCAGTAGTTACATATTATATATTATATATATATATGTATATATACAGTATATATATATATATATATATATATATATATATATATATATATATATATATATATATTACATACAGTATGGCATTGACTGAAAAAAAAAACTGTTGTATGCATGACATGGCTGTGACACAACAAACATAGTCTGCCAGTATCAGAGAAGAGCAGGGTCAATTGCACACGATGCAAAAGAGAGATTTGTTGTGAGATTTGTTGTGTAGTCAAGAGGTGACAATGGAGAGACAGAGATGCATAGAAATATCAACTTGTTGAGAGAGCCAGATAAAGAGAATATAGAATATATATAGAATTATAGAGAAGACAGATAGAAGGTAGGATTCAATTCAATTCAATTCAATTATACTTTATTTATCCCCGTGGGGAAATTCATTTTGCCACGCCACTCTCTAAAAACAACACATGACAACACAACATAAAGGACAGACAATAATACTGGGCCAGCCATGTATAGTATATAAAAAACAGTGAGATCATGATAGAAAAGTGGATAAAAAGATGGCTATAGTTATTAAATTAAAATACTAAAAAGTGATGATGATGATTAAAATAAATAATAAATACAAATTCAGGAGCCTTGACCCCGACTACTACTTTAGTTGCCATTGAACAGTCTTAGTGCAGCCGGGATAAATTATTTTTTATATCGCTCCGTCTGGGAGCGTACCGAAATGAACCGCCCTCTGCGGCGGCTGCTGGTTTGCCCAGCGAGGACATGATGGAGGGGGTGGTTGGGGTTGTCCCTGATGGACAGCAGCTTACTCCTAGTCCTTCTCTCCACCACCGTCCCCAGAGAGTCCAGGCTCCTTCCCACCACTGAACCCGCCTTTTTTACGAGCTTGTCCAGCCGTCCGGTATCCCTCTTGGTGATGTTTCCCCCCCAGCAGACTGCAGCGTAGAAGAGAATGCTGGCCATGACAGACTGGATGCACTGGTGCGTTAATTTCCCACACTCCTATTAAAGGCTCATGACAAACTCATGGCTAATATATTAACAGAGTTATCCTGTGCCATCAATAATTGAATCGCTATCAAAAATTCAATCTGGCTGACTGTATGCCATTATTCAGCTGTGCTGGGGGAAAACGCGCTGCGTTTGAATAAATGAGGAGTTTAAAGACCCGCTCCCACTGCTCAACGTTATTCCGAACCTCTCCCTCTAAATGATTGAAACGTCAAATCAATCCCAAAACATCAAGAGATATGCGCCTCTCCCAAAAGCTCTCTCTTCTATTTTTGAAGAGACAATGGAGAGGTGAGAGAAGAGGGGAAGAAGACAGAGAGAGGGTGAATCCCAATTCACCCCTCCGGCTCCGTTTTCACCCCTTCGGCTCCATTTTGCGCGTTCACGTGTAGGGGTAGTGGCGTCCCAATTCATTACTCATTTAGGGTTAGGGCGAGGGTTAGGGTTATCCATGGCTCCATTTGGAGAAAATCTTGACCCTCGTTCCATTCGGAGCCATGAGACTCCCTTCTGGCATGCATTGCGAATCATCTATCATCTATGTTATTTTCGCTCTCGTAAATACGGAAGCGAGCCTGAAATGTCATTTACTTTTTCTGTAATTACTTGTAATTAAAGACTTGAAAAAGTATGATAACCATCGTATTATGTTAGTTTAATGTCATTTCATTGCATTATAGACCTTTTCATTACAACAAGCATAACAAAAAAAGATCGCTATTATGCCGCTATTGTGCCTATGCAGGAGCGCCCCATGGAAGCGTCAAGCACAGCCTTCCCATAAGGAGCGCGATTCACATCGAGATGTACATTCCTGTTTAGAAATAAAAGATTACCTGTGGCGTTTGACAGTGGATGATGATAGACATATTTAATGTGAAGTTATCTATCTAACGTTAGGCTGATGTGTGCATGATAGACGCGCATGACCTATTTCCATGTTTTATTTACAGCTATGGCACGTATTAAACCAAAACAACCCGCAATCCTATCTGAGCAGTTGTTACTATGTAATATTGTTGATGGGTTATATCATTTAATGTTATTTCAATGCTCATTATTGACCTTTTCTTTACAACAAGCATAACAAAAATCGCTGTTATGCCGAGGTGCTGTGCCTATGCTTAACATAGAAAGTTCCACAGTCCAGCGCGCTCAGGACAGCGGGCAGGACACCGGAGCCAGCAGGACACCGGAGCACTCATATCTGTGCGTTTGTCACAGGCTGACAGTCACCGTGTTCCGCTGCCCCGACGTCAGTCCCATGGAAGTGTCAAGCACAGCCTTCCCCATTTCAGAGATGTACAATCATGTTTATTTAGAAATAAATTATTAGCTGTGGTGTTTGACAGCATGATAGGCGCAAATTTCCCCCCCTTGGTGGTATATGACGCTATAGTTGTTATTATACCAAAACAACCGGCAATCTAATCCGAGCAGTTGTTATTATGTACTATTATCGATGGATGTGCCATTTTTGATGGAGGGCAGTGAGCGGGAGACTCATCAAGGACATGTAGTTAACTAATGCAGTGGACAGCGGCTGTTTCTCCAGCGTTCCTGTCACATCGGATTTCGTAACGTCATAAAATTAAATCTGTAAGTCATGCATTTTTCCATGTTTCCCTTTGATGGCATATGACGCCGTAAATGTAACTAAAGTTCAGCCGCGAAGTTGTTGCACTGTTGTCCTATATCAGTGCAGACCGGCAGCATAGGAGCACAGGTTTCATACAGGTTAGAGTGCCGTTATTCTGTCATGGTCTGATAATGAAGCATTGTTCTTTTTTATTTGATGACTTGTTTGATCGATTGATAGCGTTCAAGTTCATTCAAGTTGTGAATGAATCGCGATGACACGAATGACGTTTCAGTCGTGAAGGGTTGTCCCATTTCTTAGGGGAACCACTATGGCTTGTGGCTCTGTTCGGAGGCCTTGGCTCCAAAGCGAGTGACTCCAAAACGAGCCGAAGTGGTAGAAAAGAGAATCGGGATTGGGCCAAAGTCTTCTCTGAAAGAGAACGTGGTTGATTGTCCTTTTGACATCCCTGTTTGTTGATTGTCCCTTTGCCCTTTTGAATCCGAACAATGAATGAATGAATGAAAGCTTTATTTCGAACATGTGAAGAAAGAAATAGTTATAACAACAAAAAACAAAACAAAACAAAAAAACACTATTTACTTAACATGTCCGACAATAAGTTGTTGTTTGGTCCTTTTTTGCTTATTTCTCTCCTTTTGATTATGATTCTTGGATGTTGGAATTCGACACACAATAGTACATTATGGGTTCCAAATTGCTTCCTCTGAGCGTAGTTCTGGTTATAACAGGTAGTTAACGTAGTTATGGTTATAACTGGTGGTTATGGTTATAACTGGTGGTTAACGTAGTTATGGTTATAACTGGTGGTTAACGTAGTTATGGTTATAACTGGTGGTTATGGTTATAACTGGTGGTTAACGGAACGTAGTTATGGTTATAACTGGTGGTTAAAGTAGTTATGGTTACAACTGGTGGTTAACGTAGTTATGGTTATAACTGGTGGTTAACGTAGTTATGGTTATAACTGGTGAACGTAGTTAGGGTTATAACTGGTGGTTAACGTAGTTATGGTTAGAGATGCTCCGATCTGATCGGCGCCGATCGATATCGGCCGATATGCCCTTGATCGGTTTTGATCGGAGTTCTCAAAACGGCCGATCAAACACGGCCGATCAGTTTACATAGAGAAATGGCGTCGCCAGTCTGGCAATATTACACAGTGTCGGAAAGAGACAACAAATATGCAGTTTGTAATGTCTGCCTCGCGGAGGAACGCACGCAAGGTCTTTCAATACCACGAATATCATACGGCATTTGCTGCGTTCGTCGATTCGCTCCGAGAGCGAGCGTCATAAAGCGACCGAGTGCTTTGATTGGACGAGAGGCGTTCCACGAGTGCTGGTCAGAGTTCCAGCGCGACTTCACAAGCGTAGTGTAGGTAGTGTTCAGCGACTTGATTGATTGATTGATTGAAAACGTTATTAGAAGATTTGCAGAAGTAGGTACATGAAAGTACATATTACATACAAGGTCAACTAACAGGATAAAAACCCAAGAAAGCCACTGGCTTATTTCAATTGGGGTCCTTGATTCTCAATTCATCGTTACATGTAAGACAGACAAAAAAAAAAAAAAAAAACTAGTACTATCTACAAGATAATACGACGTCATGTGACCCCGCGAGCAGGAAGTCACTAAGCTAGGCTAAGGCCCATAGCAACAACTATTAGCGCGCAAGTTTTATGTCTTCCTCTGTGCACCTTGCACAAGTGTAGATAGCGAGCAACTTTTCAGCATAGCAGGACATATTTGAGATGATAAGAGGAACAGGCTGAGTGCCAAAAACGATGCTTGTATTTCTCAAGGCTAATCTGCCAGTGATGCTGCTTAATCAGAAGTAAGGTTTCAGTCTGAAATCTCCTTAGGTGCAATGTTTTGTTTTTTTGTTTTATTGATTATTGCTGACTTGCTGTCTTATCTCCTCCTAAATATGACTTGAAACTGACTGACTTGAAACAGTATTTTATATTTGGCTATAGCCTGTTTATGTTGCAGTTTAGTTTGGGTATGTTTATTGTTCCTCAGGAAAGCTACAGTATAAGCTCCAAGTTCTCTAAGAGCCCCTAGTTCCTCTCATTCGAGTGGAATGTTGCACATTTGATGTGACAGTGTACATTTTATTTATTATGATTTTTATTTTCACATTTTATTTGTTTTTCCTGAAGTAAGCTACAGGTGGTTGTGAATTCAATAAAACAGATGGTTGTCAATTCATGATACTTTCTCATCTCCTAATTTCATTTGAATACTTAAT
Source organism: Nansenia antarctica (assembly GCF_963989245.1). Taxonomy (NCBI): domain Eukaryota; kingdom Metazoa; phylum Chordata; class Actinopteri; order Argentiniformes; family Microstomatidae; genus Nansenia; species Nansenia antarctica. The sequence goes on along the minus strand of NC_137689.1, from coordinate 43,204,321 downwards.
ATACAATGTCAATGGTGTTAAGAATAATTAAAAACATAAATAATGCTACACAATAAATAGAATGCTTCAATTGTCATTTTCGACGCTGTGATCGATGATCGGTGATATCGGATCGGCAGATCACTGATTCCAGTGATCGGTGATCTGCACCAAAAACCCTGATCGGAGCATCTCTAGTTATGGTTATAACTGGTGGTTAACGTAGTTATGGTTATAACTGGTGGTTATGAGGGATAAAGGAGATTGCTTATTTATTCAGCTGATACAAAGGATACAAAAACACTTTGCCCGGCTGCCCTCGAAAAGGCGGTACAGGACCATGGCCGCAAGGACAAACAGACTGAAGCGCAGCTTCTACCCCTGGGCCATCCAGGCCCTGAACACAGCAAAGACCTAGGTTCTGGGCCCTGGACAGTCTGGACGGATTGATGGCAGCTGCTGGATTGAAAAAATCAGGTGTGGTGCTGAGGCACAAATGTGTACATTTCAAGCCTGCAAACTGCGACACTTTAAATGAATGTGCAATAACACTATGTGCAATATGACAACCCTAGTCGTCTTACCTGTACAGTATAGTATAGTGGATAGTGTACATAGCCTTTATTTATGTAAACCAGCTCCTTTCCCTTCTTGTTTTTTTAGGTTTTTTTCTTTCCTAGCACCAGGGGAGCCACCCCTCCCAAATTTCGTTGTTTGGTACCTGTACTATAGCAATGACAATAAAGACCATTCATTCATTCATTCATTCATTCATTCATTCATTCATTCATTCATTCAAAAACTTGAGAAAAGTTGTGACAGGTTAATTAAACCAGGATTTGGAGACATGCGACAGTGGGGTGAATTTGGCGAGAATTTAGCACTCTAGGCTTGTTACGGCTTAAATTATGATCACAGACACTTGTTTTCACACTCATGTTTCTGACAATTGGTTGCCTATCAGCGGTCATTTGATTTGTGAAAAAAGGATTATTCATTCCAACATTTGCAGTGAAATCCTGATTTGCGACGACAATGGACATCTTCATGTCACGCTCAGTTATCCCGAGCTCGGCCCGGCCGTCCACCTCTACGCTAAGTGAAACTGAACGAAGCGGAACGAAATGACCCGTTTAGCGGCCAGACTTAGTGTTGTGCGACGCTCGTTAGCGGAGGCCGATTGGAGCCCTGTGTGTTGTGATCACCTTTTACATTGGCCACACAGGGAAACGACACCCTGCCCCACACCCCCCTCCCTCTCTCACTCTTTTATCTGTCCTCTCTGTTGGTGCTGTGGTAGGGCCACACGTCTTCATGCAGTAGCGTACCTGGGGGTTTCTGTTGTCCATGGTGAAAGTGTGCACCTTGCTGCTGTAATAAACCTTGCATGAGATTGGATGAGGAGATGAGGAGAGGCTCCACATAGAACTGCTGATGTTGTAGAACTCCTCACACCATGGAGGCTGGCACACACGCACACACACACACACACACACATGCACACTCAGACACACAGACACACACATGCGCATGCACACTCAGACACACACAGACACACACAGACACACACACACACACACACACAGACACGCATGCACACTCAGACACACAGACACACACGCATGCACACACACAGACACACACATGCGCATGCAGCCTCAGACACACACACACACACACACACACACACACAGACACACACACACACACACAGACACACACACACACACACACACACACACAGACACACACACACACACACACACACACAAACACACAGACAGACACACACACACACACAGACACACACACACACACACACACACAGACATACACACACACACACACACACACACACACACACACACACAGTTTGGAGAGGGTGGTATTTTTCTTACCAGATTTTTACCAATGATGCCAACCACCGGCCAGTACAAGGATGCAGTTACACTGAGGAAGAAGGAGACTCTGCTCAGACATCTCTGACATCACCTAACATTCATCTACTCTCTCTGTTTTGTATGAATTAACACTAGAACAGCCATGATCACATTTCAGGACCCTCCTTTCATGACTTTTCCTAGATATGTGCGTTCTACCACCCCAGTATCCTTACATTTTCAAAATCACATCAGGATAAGCTAGTATAAAGCTTTTTTGCCATTTTTCTGTGTAGGAAGCAGGCCAATTTACAAGCGGCCAACTAGTGGTCATTGTGTGTAAATAGCAGCTTGAGCATTGTAAAGAGATTTGTGCATGTGCATGCGTATGCGTATGCGTATGCGTATGCGTATGCGTATGCGTATGCGTATGCGTATGTGTATGTGTATGTGCACTGCACCTACACCATTTTGTCTGTCACTTTTTAAAACGATTTCTTGCTGCTGTTATTGTATGAGTTGTTATTGTATGAGTTGTTATTGTATGAGTTGATATTGTATGAGTTGATATTGTATGAGTTGATATTGTATGAGTTGTTATTGTATGACTCATAGACAGAGGCAGAGAAAGAGCGAGAGACTGAGTGTGTCTCAGAGGCACGGTGTTACGGGTGCCCTTGACACTGAGTCTGGGGTTTGAAGGAAACAGTAATTAAGCGGTCACCTAAGCATTCATTAGATACGCTCTGCGACGGGATACTGCAGCAACTGGTTATTTCTTATTAATAACTCTCTCTCCCTCACACACACACGCACACACACACACGCACGCACACGCACACACAGACACACACACACACACACACACACACACACACACACACACACACACAAAGGCTGGAGCTCAGTGACTACACCCCTGTAAAGGGAAATGGAGTCCAGACTTCACAGGTTGTGTAAAGTGACAACAAAATAAATCAGCCTCACACGCCTACACCCTCACATGCCTACACCCTCACACGCCTACACCCTCACACTCCTACACCCTCACACACCTCCTACACCCTCACACTCCTCCTACAGCCTCACAACTCCTCCTACAGCCTCACAACTCCTCCTACACCCTCACACTCCTACACCCTCACACACCTCCTACACCCTCACACTCCGATACCCTCACACTCCTACACCCTCACACTCCTACACCCTCACACTCCTACACCCTCACACACCTCCTACACCCTCACACTCCGATACCCTCACACTCCTACACCCTCACACTCCTACACCCTCACACTCCTACACCCTCACACTCCTACACCCTCACACACCTCCTACACCCTCACACACCTCCTACACCCTCACACTCCTACACCCTCACACTCCTCCTACACCCTCACACTCCTCCTACACCCTCACACTCCTCCTACACCCTCACACTCCTCCTACAGCCTCACACTCCTCCTACACCCTCACACTCCTACACCCTCACACTCCTACACCCTCACACTCCTCCTACACCCTCACACTCCTCCTACACCCTCACACTCCTACACCCTCACACTCCTACAGCCTCACACTCCTCCTACACCCTCACACTCCTACACCCTCACACTCCTCCTACACCCTCACACTCCTCCTACAGCCTCACACACCTCCTACAGCCTCACACTCCTACAGCCTCACACTCCTCCTACACCCTCACACACCTCCTACAGCCTCACACTCCTACACCCTCACACTCCTCCTACACCCTCACACTCCGATACCCTCACACTCCTACACCCTCACACTCCTCCTACACCCTCACACTCCTCCTACAGCCTCACTCTCCTCCTACACCCTCACACTCCTCCTACAGCCTCACACTCCTCCTACAGCCTCACAATCCTCCTACACCCTCACACTCCTACACCCTCACACTCCTCCTACAGCCTCACACTCCTACACCCTCACACTCCTACACCCTCACACTCCTCCTACACCCTCACACTCCTACACCCCCACACACCTCCTACACCCTCACACTCCTCCTACACCCTCACACTCCTCCTACACCCTCACACTCCTCCTACACCCTCACACTCCTCCTACAGCCTCACACTCCTACACCCTCACACTCCTCCTACAGCCTCACACTCCTACAGCCTCACACTCCTCCTACAGCCTCACACTCCTACAGCCTCACACTCCTCCTACACCCTCACACTCCTACACCCTCACACACCTCCTACAGCCTCACACTCCTCCTACAGCCTCACACTCCTACACCCTCACACTCCTCCTACACCCTCACACTCCTACACCCTCACACTCCTCCTACACCCTCACACTCCTCCTACAGCCTCACACTCCTCCTACACCCTCACACTCCTCCTACAGCCTCACACTCCTACACCCTCACACTCCTACACCCTCACACTCCTCCTACAGCCTCACACTCCTCCTACAGCCTCACACTCCTCCTACACCCTCACACTCCTACACCCTCACACTCCTCCTACAGCCTCACACTCCTACACCCTCACACTCCTCCTACACCCTCACACTCTTACACCCTCACACTCCTACACCCTCACATGCCTACACCCTCACTGGGCTGTACAGTAGGGTTTGGGTGTCTGGTGTTCTTTGACCTCTGTTCTGATTGGCTGACAGTGCTGACCCCTGGGTTGTGGAGCTGTCAGTCACCTGACCAGGGATAGTGATGATGTGGCGTTTTTTCTGCGTTGGACGGGCGTTTCTGCTGTGTGCCACGGCTCTCTGTCCCTCCCTCGTCTAAGGTCCCTGACAGCTGCTGTCGTGTCAGGGGTCAAGGGTCGGGATGGTGGCGGACAGCACACTGACGACCAATCAAACTAGGGCTAGGCATCCTATACAGTACATCTCACCAGCTGCCGACTCATCACAAAACACATGCTATAGGCTTAACAGTACTTAGGCTGAGAAGGGTTTATTGAAAGACAGTTTGGCTTCATTTCAAAGACAATTTAGGAATCATTTGTTTGTTTTTTCTTCAAGGTTAAAACTACAGTATGTGGTTCAGTGTCACCAATAGCAAATTCCTCACATTTCTATTGCTATTTTGATTTCATTACAAACTTTTTTTTTCTATAAGTAATAACTCTCCTGTGGGGAATGTTTGCCTCCACCTCTAAACCAATAAGATTACTTTTCCATTTCATATATCAAGATCTAATTTAGTCAGTAAACACACATGTGTGTCTGTGGGGATTTTCCATACAAAGAAGATATTGGCATTTTGATTAAGTGAAATCTTTAGCAGTGGCATATGGTGTATGTAGGCTATATAAAAATTCCTAACATGCGTTCACTCATATCTGCGATCTAACAGCCAAAACAGGCCGATACAGCCTGAGGAAGCTTAGCAAGACAGATGGTTCTGTAGTGGATTATCATCTGAGGCTGACACTAGAGATAATGAGATGTGGTGTTTACACTGGGGTGGTTTAACCAGAGTGCCGACACTTCCCCCCCTGGTCAGATCAGGCGGCAAGATGAGAGTGCCAAATCCCCCATTCTTGGCGGGGGACTTGATTGAAGGGGTTAAAGAGGGAGATTATAGTGATGATGTCAAACACTAATCCCCAGCAGTAGACCACATGGCCGAGGAGTTGAAGAGGCCTATCAACGGGCCGGCGCGGTCAACCACCGCGGTTGCCACGGTTACGGATTAATCGCGAACGATGATCTTGCCGTGTGCGGCGTGTTTTTTTCCGATTAGAACGGAGGGGTCATTAGGGGTCGGGGGGGGCGAATGCAGATCAGATCTAATGATCGTCCCTTACCGCTGCCTCACTAGAGGACTGGACGTTAAGGACAGGGACAGCGAAAGGCCTTGCGTCGTAGCCACATAAGCAGATCGTATTATTTGAGTTGTACTTAATCTTCCATAAGGCGGAAATGCCAGATTTTTAATGTCCTGTCAGCAAGGACTTGGAATATATGAATGGCCTTTTAATGATTAATTTTACAATGTGAAAACAAGTTCAAAGTCTTCATCAACTGGAATGGGATTCATCTCTTCAAATAGCTCTAGGCTTTCCCCTCTAGAACCCAGTGGGCTGGAAGTGATGAGGCATAACATCAGAGGATGTGTACCAAAACAACAGTATTGACAGTGACAGGGAACACAAACCATTTGCGGTTTGTTCTGAGTCTAAGAACCCCCCGACATTTTAACTGGTCACAGAGTAGTCGTACTGGGAATGCTCGGTCTGAAGCCCTGTTCACACAGGCACTCTGGGAAACCACAAGCAAGGTGTAAAGTGGTTGGACCGTTCTAGTGAGTTATATCGTCCGTGCGCTGGACCTTTGCACTGAGAGAAGCGGTGTTATCAGAAAGATGCGATAGAGGTGTAAGTGGTCATGGTTTTGTGCTAAAGTACTGATTTATCAAATAGTGTGCCTAACATTGAAAATATATTGCTCCCAACTGCAATGGGTAACCCTATGCAGTGATACCTTGATCCTTTTTCATACTGTGATGGTTTATCATATTTCACACATGTAAAGGTTTGTGTCTCGACCGGGGGAGAAAAACAGGGTACCATACAGTTTAGCAAATGATCAACTCCTCGCCTGTTAAACAGTGCCATTACATTTTGAGACATAGAATGATATGCCCCTTATCTGTGACCACATTTGTGAGATGTCAGGCAGGGTCACAGGGTGGCAAAGCAGGCAGTGCCAACGTGAGGGAAAGGCCTCTGGTGTCTCCAGACTAGCAACTTAAATGTTTTAAATGTCAATTAAAACGAGAGGTCACACCTCAGCCAGGTTCTCTGAAGGAGATGAGGGAGGCCCCTCACAACGGGACATGACATGCAATCAAGCCTGTAGAGGCTAATGACCCTTGTGTCTACTGCCCTCTCTTATGTAACGCTGTAGCAGTTTTATCCAGTGAACCACTCTTCACAAGCTCAGCACAGCACGGCCAATGAGGGGTGTCTGAAAGATATGTGGAGAGAGCTGCCTGCAGCAGTATCTCTGAAAACAGAGACGCCCTTGAACAGGCTGCGGGTAGACGACTGCACTGGGAGGCCCCAAAGGAGGCTGCAATCCCTGAGAATTAAGCCTCAACAATGGCCCCCCGCCCGTTGTCCAATGGGAAAGGTGCTCAGGGGAAATTATTCCATTCTGGGAGACGGTTTCTGCCAGACCAGGAAATACGGTCTGGGCGGATCAATACAGGAGCGTGGTGTGTGGCCACTGGAGGGTCAGTGCATCGGGCGCCTAGCGAAGCGCGGTGATCTGTGATTGCGGAAAAAACTGTTTGTCTGAGAATGCGCTGATCAATTTGTCAGAGAGAGAGCGGTAGATCTGTTTAATAGGTGTGGAAACACCAACCGTTCTGCGCTCCCGTGTGCAGCGGCCGAGCCAGCCTTCGGGCCGGGGTAACCAGCCGGAGAAAGCAGGCCGACGCTTCGCATGGTAGCTCGCCGCCATCGGTGTGTGTGTGTGTGTGTGAACGGGTGACTGAGAGGCCGTTGTAAAGCACTTTGGAATAAGGCACTAATATAAGTGCAGTCCATTTACCAAGAGTGGCAAGGATAGAACGGGCCCGCTTGTTATGCAAATATGAGTATAGGCCTACTTATTCCTCCTGAAGTTACCCATTACCACCTTTAATTAAATCCTCTTGGCTTCTTACGCAGTTATTTGTTCAAACTCTCAGTATAATAAGTCACTCAGCGATTCCGTTTGATCTGTTCAACGCAGCCACGGTCGTCTCTCTCTGATGTGTTAATGGTACACAATTGTCAAACACCGAAATGAATAAATGTATTAGTTACTTCTTCCACTTGACATATAAGCTTGATGGTAAATACTATGGGATGTTTGAATAAAAAGCAGTTAAATCAGAAAACACGGGTTGAATCATCATCATGTTGTTCCAGGCGGCTTAGCGGAACGGAGCGAAAGCCTAGCCTGCCAGTCTTAGTCACTGAGGTTGTTCGGCAACAGCTGACATGATTAAGCAACCCGTAAAATGTGCACTCTGTGTGGATACAGCTGGTCACCTGCCACTCTCTTTCCATTCAATCCTCTACGATGTGTCCCTTGGCGTTGTGTCTCTGACTTTGCCTGGCTGCGTTCACAGAGAGATGACAGCAATGGCGGATCTTTACAGGGAGAGAGGCCAGGGACCAAACACAGAGACCGCCCTGCTTATTCTCTGGTGTGTATCCCCGGCTTCTGAGGATTCAAACTATTGACTTACGATGCTGTTAGCTTTCCAGAACAAAGCGCTCTGACTTCCTCGTCTCCTCTCTCTTTCTTTTTTTTCGCCCCTCGTCTCGAGACAACAATTGTCTCTTTTTTCTTCTTTTTTTTGTCAGGTGAAAGAACACGCCATTTCAATCTCTGTTAGGAGGAACACAGAGTGTTCAGAGTGTTCAGAGGCAAATGATTGTCGAGGGATTCAGACGGTTTTTCGGCTCTCTGTCTCTGCATAGCGTGGGCTTTTTTTTATTATCCCTAATTGCTACGGAAACCAAATTTTGGCTCCGAGACTGAAATCGTCCCACACTCATCTGGCGGGTAGGGCAGGAGTCACTTTTCATAAAAGGAAACTGGAGGTAGCTCTCTAGAGCTGATGGTTTAAACCCCACTCTTAACCCACAGATGATTCTCAATGGGCATACATGATGCTCACACACTTCTTTGTGCAGTGCCCCCCCCCCCCCCCCCATACCACATTTCCTCCAGTGGTTTTTATTTTGAACTTAAACCTAGTGTTTCACTGAAACCAACTAAGTCCATTTAAGAGACTCTCCTGGTTTCATTCAGCATATTTAAGAGACTCTCCTGGTTTCATTCAGCATATCCTTCCTCTCCTCTTCCTATTGAAAGGTAGTGTGTGTGGAGCAGGAGAGGCTGGTGGAGGTAGAAATCGGAGGACAGGCTCACTGTAATGCATGGATTGGTATGAGGAATGGTATCAAACACTGTGCCAAGCATTCTGCCTCCACCAGCCTTGCCTTGTGTGGAGTGGATGTTTTGGACTTTTCTAAATGTAGCTGTCCTACTGTGGATGACCAAGAGGGAGGATGTATGAAATTGTATGTTTTCATACTGCACAATAACTCTCAGAGGAGAGTGTCGGTAATATTTCCAGGACTCAACAAATGGTGACCTCGAAGTTGGGTGAATGCCGCGGTGCATTGAGTGAGAACAGGACTATGACAACAAAAATAACACTGTTTCGGTAAACAGTCGAGGGAGGTAGGTGGAGAAGCCACTCTCAAATCCATAGAGGGAGCTATGGGATGCCATTACTTTACCCTCCATCAGATCCAAATGATAGTTTTAACCATGTTTTTGAAGCTGTACTGTGTTTACAATGACATTGTTGTACAAACAATGGAGTAAAACAACCTTATATGTCGGGTTCTGATGAGGTACGATAGTTTGACTAGGCGTATGAGGAGTCTCCAAGAGTCAATGGCTATATAGCATCAGTTTCTAAAAAAGTAAAAAAATCGATGGACCAATCCCAGACTGCCCCTTTAAAGTCTGATGGGTGA
>NC_137689.1:43184912-43187412 GCF_963989245.1 Nansenia antarctica | reverse complement strand
GTCGGGGAGGGGGTAAGGGGGTTAATTTTTGGGGCAGCGGATGAGTGGTTGGTTAGTCCTAAGAACATTTTGAGATGATATGGCGGGTCTTAGGTCTTATATTGTGGGTTTTGGGGTTCTGTGGGGATTGAGGGAGATCAGAGCAGATGGTCAGAGATGGAGGAGAGAGGTGGCATCTCTGCAGTGGCTAGAGAGGAGGGGAGGTGGGCATAAGACCTGACATCCATGTGGAACGGAAAAAGCTCTCTCTTTAATCCCTCCATCTCCACCCCTCTCACGTGCCCTCCGGCTGTACGGAGATGTCGGAAAGGTGGCGTCTGTGTGTGTCTCTGTGTGTGTCTATGTGTGTGTAGGTAGTGGAGGAGACTCAGTGTGTTTACTGTGTGTGTGTGTGTGTGTGTGTGTGTCTATGTGTGTGTAGGTAGTGGAGGAGACTCAAGTGTGTTTACTTTGTGTGTGTGTGTGTGTGTGTGTGTGTGTGTGTTTGGGTCTATGTGTGTGTAGGTAGTGGAGGAGACTCAGTGTGTTTACTGTGTATGTGTGTGTGTGTGTGTGTGTGTGTGTGTGTGTGCGTGCGTGTGTGTGTGTGTGTGTCTATGTGTGTGTAGGTAGTGGAGGAGACTCAAGTGTGTTTACTGTGTGTGTGTGTGTGTGTGTGTGTTTGGGTCTATGTGTGTGTAGGTAGTGGAGGAGACTCAGTGTGTTTACTGTGTGTGTGTGTGTGTGTGTGTGTGTGTGTGTGTGTGTGTGTGAGTCACAGTGACAGACGCTCTCTCTGTGAAGGCGCTGCTCTGTGAGCTCCAAGGACACACAGTGAAGGGTATAGCGGGTGATTTGTCTCTGAGGATTGAACTCATCTGACTGGGCTCCCAGAGGTGTGTGTTTGTCTGTCTGTCTGTCTGTGTGTGTGTGTGTGTGTGTGTGTGTGTTTGTTTGTGTTTGTCTGTGTGTGTGTGTGTGTGTGTGTGTTTGTCAAGGTCTCAGACAGGTACAGTAGGATGTATTGTTGTGGTTGACCAAGGGTTTAACCTTGGTTCAACAGGAACAAATAAATGTGAAAATCACAGAATAACTGATAGTCATTATAGGCTTATATACGGCTTGTTTTTGGAACACTTCACTATTTCTCACTCTTGTGTAGGGCCCTATAACATCTCTATATTTATTGTTCTCACAACAAATTACACTTGGAACCATTAAAATATGACAAATGGATATTATGTTGTTGTCGTTGCTGTTGTTTTTTTTTTAATGAAAGTGCTTTTGTTGTGCTTCTAGATGAATGGATCGAGCTGCTAAGAATGAATAATTGACTAGTAAACATTCATTTATAAAAATAAGAAAATATTGATGTGCCGACCACAGGCTCATGCTGTTGAATTGGGAAACTCAAAAGTAATTTGAAGCTTTTTTTGTATTTTTTACCAAGCTGTGTGTAATCGATGTGCCCCCCGGTGCATGTGACACACATCATAAAGCAAGTGCACCCACCCTAAAAAGAAAAACTCTGTTGTATCCTCTGTGCCCTGTGTATCACACTACTACATTAAGCCCATGCTCCATGCTGTTTGTGCTAGACAACTGTTATTAGCCTACACTATTGGAACACTCTAGACTTAATTTTCAATGGGGCATGGCGAGCTCAATGTATGCAATACCGACTTTCACTTAAGGAGAACCGCCGACCGTGTACCATGTACCGAGGGGCCCCTACCGAGCAGGATGGGTAAAAACCACGGACCATTACACCCCAGAGAGAGAGTGAAGTGTGTCTGATCCTCCTCTTGACAGATGAATAGAAACATTGGAACCTCGGTAAGACTTGGCCCCCATGTGTGACTGTGATGGTTTAGGAAGACTAGACCATGTGTGTGTGAGGGTTTAGACAGACTAGACCATGTGTGTTTGAGGGTTTAGAAAGACTAGACCATGTGTGTGTGTGAGGGTTTAGAAAGACTAGACCATGTGTGTGTGTGGGGGTTTAGAAAGACTAGACCATGTGTGTGTGTGTGTGTGTGTGTGTGTGTGTGTGTGTGTGTGTGTGTGTGTGTGAGGGTTTAGAAAGACTAGACCATGTGTGTGTGAGGGTTTAGAAAGACTAGACCATGTGTGTGTGTGGGGGTTTAGAAAGACTAGACCATGTGTGTGTGTGTGTGTGTGTGTGTGTGTGTGTGTGTGTGTGTGTGAGGGTTTAGAAAGACTAGACCATGTGTGTGTGTGAGGGTTTAGACAGACTAGACCATGTGTGTGTGTGAGGGTTTAGAAAGACTAGACCATGTGTGTGTGTGGGGGTTTAGAAAGACTAGACCATGTGTGTGTGTGTGTGTGTGTGTGTGTGTGTGTGTGTGTGTGTGTGAGGGTTTAGAAAGACTAGACCATGTGTGTGTGTGAGGGTTTAGAAAGACTAGACCATGTGTGTGTGTGGGGGTTTAGAAAGACTAGACCATGTGTGTGTGTGTGTGTGTGTGTGTGTGTGTGTGTGTGTGTGAGGGTTTAGAAA
>NC_137689.1:43139912-43172412 GCF_963989245.1 Nansenia antarctica | reverse complement strand
CACTTTGTTACTAAGCATCCTCTGCTCCAGCCTCTCCAAAGGGCAGCCCCCCTAGATCCACCAGAACAAAAGATATGCACTTTTGAATGTGTACACAGTACCAATTGTGCATTATTGGGTACAGTACCTGTTTGTGCCCACAGGAGGCGCCCTTTAATATTATGGGCTTCCTTTGTTTACATATCACATTACAGGAACATTCTAGAAAAAACGTTTTGTGATCTGAGGCATCAATAACATCCTGAAAACATTATCCAAATGTTGCTTTGAAAATGTCCTTCCTTTGTTATCGTGTAACATTGTGGGAACATTTTATAAAAGAACATTCTATAATCTGTTACCTAAACAATGTCCCCAAAACATCCTTGGAATGTTGCAGGTAAAACGTTCTTCCTTTGTTTACATATCACATTACAGGAACATTCTAGAAAAAACGTTTTGTGATCTGAGGCATCAATAACATCCTGAAAACATGTTGCTTTGAAAATGTCCTTCCTTTGTTATCGTGTAACATTGTTGGAACATTAAAATAACATTCTATAATCTGTTAGCTAAACAATGTCCCCAAAACATCCTCAGAATGTTGCACCTAAAACGTTCTTACTTTGTTAACATTTAACGTTATAGGAACATTATTTGAAATGGTAAACATCCTTAAAATGCTCTTTGAACATTAGATGAAAATGTTTTCTTTAAAACATTAGCAGAACTTGTAGGGAATGTTAGCCAATGTTGTGGGAACATTCCCTGCTAGCTGGGATTACACTACCTGTCAGCTAAACCTCAGGAAACAAACATGTTTAAATTACTAAATGTAATCTTTTTATTCAAGATTCATGATTTTTTCTTACACATGTGCCAGTACAATTCTTAAGGCTTCAGTTCCGGCCGACATTGCAGCAGCAAGAGAAAACTAAATGGCAATATTTATAAAAGGAAACAATAAGGCAAGATACAATTGAGTATAATACAATAATAGACTAGTCAAAAATAATAACGTTGTGTCCGTGTGTATGCATTCATCATTACAGTCCATAATGCATCTAATAGGACTTTGGTGGAGGGCAGGTGGTGTTTTGTGCCTCATCAGAACAGAATTCTGATTCGGATCTTCTCAAATAGATCATTCTGCCTGGCCATGTCCAGTCCAGGTGGGGCTTCCACAGGAAGACCATCTATGGGGTGATGGATATCAGCGTTGCCCAGCAGCTGAAACTCGATTGGTTCTGCATCACAATGTTCAGTGGCACCAACCACGCCAGGTCTCTGGGCATCAAAGCTGAAATAAAATAGAAGCAAGAACAGTACATTTCAAATGACTGCCTACCAACCCACCATTTTTACAAAATACTACTATGTTCATAAAATAGAATTGCTTATACAATGACAATGACAAATACCTGAAGTGCTGGTGACTCACATCAAGGTCTCATCTCTCAGAAACTCTCACCTCATCATTCTGGAACACAAATTTCAGGTCAGAGGTGTAGACACTTCAATAGTGTAGGCTTGCATGCTTTCCACTCACATAGGCTCTCATGAACATAGTGTACTGTACTTGATGAAGTCATCCTGTATACACATACTGCACAGAAAGAAGTAGGATAGTGAAATCATTTCAACCCACAGCAGTGTTTCCCTTGCAATTGCCTGCCCAAGAAAGAGGAATTATTACGGACATAGACCCCAAACATCTGACAAGCAGGCTAAAATATCCACGTTTTGTGGCAAGCCCATGGGCTCATTGGTAACATTAGTCTGCCAGTAGTCTCACATAACCAGACCTACTTCGCTTCGCGCTGTGCCAGCGCTGGAGAATAATAAAAGATTTTGCGCAAGTGTGAGCGAGTGTGTGCGACGCAAGAGAGTTTTTGCAGGGTGGGATGTCTGCAGATGAAAGTAAGTAAGTTGAAATGTTAGCAAATATAATTGCTGAGTGTTCTGACAGAGCAAGTTGCTTCAAATTGGTAATTATTATTGTGACTAGAAAGTGTCTGATTAATAGTTCTGTGGTGTGAATAGTGTCAAAGAACTAGCACACTAGCTAGCTAGCTCAGAGGTGATGAGATGAGCTAGTCTGCTTGCACACTTGCCAGCTAAAGAGCTAACTGGGTGCACTTTATTATGTTACTCATGGTAATACCATAATGACATATTTACAGTACATGGACAGTGGATTGAAGCATTGGAAATGTCTGTTTTTAATATATGGACAGGTGAGAGAATGGGGGAGATGGCTAGGGGTAGGGGAGGCTGTAGGCATGGGAGAACAGGTAGGTTTTGAGGTGGGATTTAAAAGTGAGGAGTGAGGGTGAGTCTCTGAGTGGTTGAGGGAGAGAGTTCCATATAATTATGTTATAAATTGATATGGATCAATGTATACCTCATATAAATACTCTGGTTGTTATGTTTGCCTTTTGGTTGACAGCAAAAGAGGGAGAGAGAAGGATAGAGAGGGAGAGAAGAGGGAGAGAGCAAGAACCAGGTGAGAAAGTGGACAGGTAGTCAAGACCACATAAGTAGCCTTGTGAACCGATGGTTCTCGATCCTAATGGCCCATAGGGCAGGAGCCTATCTCCTGTTTCTGTAGCGTGAGGCGTGAGCGTAACCCTAACCCTAACCCTAACCCTAACCCTGGACATGACGCTGGTATGTCGCAGGGTTTTACCCCCTGAAGGGGGGGGGGGGGTCCATGCCTCGGTCCATGCCACCCCCCCAAGGCAGCAATCCTAGGGGAAACACTGCACAGTATTATTCTACAGCAAATCTACAAATCAACAATTTTCTCCAGCATATAGTATCCATACATCAAGCTGCTGAATATGAATGTTGTAGATGAACGAATCATTATATCATATGAACCATTATATTCCACACAACAATACCATTCATTACAAATGCATTTACCTTTTCTAAAATCGATTACACTTCAGAACATGAGTCTTATGCACAACTTTTACACATACCAAGATCCATGCCTGAAATGCTGTCGTCAGAGTCTTCAGAGTCTCTCATACTCCCCTTCTTGTGAACGTGAACTTTGCGAACACAATTTCTATGCTAGTAACAGAGTAGCTTGCTAGTAAGATAACGTTTTTTTTTTTGTTCATACAAAATAGTGTATATTTATTTCAGATAATGTAGTTGAAGATATCCTCATTTCCAGTGAAGTAGCCGCCATCTTGTTGTGACATTTGTTTTTATCCTGCCCCTTCGTCACTTTGATTGGTTTCTTGGTCCAAATAACAACTACCATACGCCGCCGGAACCACTGGAAAATGCTCCTAAGCGCACTCTTAAATTGCTAGATTGCTAGGTATTTAGTGATCCTAAAACTGTTGTTTGTTATATTGAGTGGGCCCTTCAACACTTCAACTTTCGTAATATGCAAAAAAAACTGTGTTTTGGGACTGTGACTGGGGAGTCAAGACAGACTTTCAAGAGAGTCAAGAGAAAATAATGACATTTTGAAAGAGTTGGTATTGACATCCTAATCTACACAGTGTGTAATTGATTCCTAATGCAAATCAGAGACCTTAAAAACAAAGATATGAATTCCAAAATTACATGTACTATTAACCTTGCATTAAGATGGACTCAATTTAAATTCAGTTCAATTATTATTCTTATTGTTTTTTGGGGGGGCATTTTAGCAAATGTTATAGTGTCATAGCAAAGGGTCTGAATACTTATATACTACATGAGGTATTTTTGTATTTACATTTTACAGTTTTTCTCAATCGCTTATACACTAACATCGGAACTTAAGACACAATGACCAAACCTCATTGGCCAGCATGATATTGTAGAAGTTCCTGGCCAGCGAGGGGGGAACATCACCATGTGCGCAGCTATAAATCACCAAGCCGTCCTCCATCACCATTCAATAGTGCCCATCTCATCACTTTTCTGGACACACAACACAATATCCTCACAATATCCTCACAGTATCCTCACAATATCCTCACCCCAGCCCAGCAGATAAACAACCCAGAGAACTCCAGGTACGTTGTCATCTGGAACAACGTTTGTTTCCACCGGGCTGCTCTGGTCTGCAGCTGGTTTATCGACCACCCACCTTTTTCTGTTCTTCATCTGCCACCATATTCTCCATTTCTCAACCCTATTGAGGAGGTTTTTTCAGCTTGGCGTCGGAAGGTCTATGAACGCAGGCCCCATGAGCGCAGACCCCTCCTACCCCTCCTACCCCTTCTACGAGCACTGGAGGAGGCATGGTGATATAGCTGCTGAAGCATATCAGGGCTGGATGCGTCATGCCAGGCGATACCTCCCTCACTGCTTGGCCAGGGAGAACATTGCCTGTGATGTTGATGAGGTCCTGTGACCAGACAGGAACAAAGTCAGGATGCAGAGTCATTTATTTTTCTTTACGTTTTGTTTGTTCCGTCTGAAGAACTTTTTACAAATCCAACTGTGTTTGCTGAGATATCTAGTATTTCAGAATAAATAAAACAATTCTATTCTTGTATTATATTTGAGTATAAAAACATAACAGTTTATAACAGACTACGTATGTAGTGTAACACTGAAAATGCAAAAGGCCTACTGATAATCTTATCATAGTATTGTTTTCCGCTGATCATAGTGTTTTCCATTTTTTGGAGGGGATTTGTGTTTAGAGATAAGAGAATGAACCATGCTTTCAGAAAACGTGTGAAAGTGATGAAGATAAATTTACAGAAAACAAAAAACGGGTTTTCGCTTTGTCATTCGGATGTATTGTGTGGGCGGATTGATGGCAAATTATTTGTTTATTAAATATTTAAAAAATTTGAATCTATAACAACAAAATGTGGAAAAAGTGAAGGGGTCTGAATACTTTCCGGCACTGTTATGTCTCCACCATGTGTGTGTCAGTGTGTGTCAGTGTGTGTCAGTGTGTGTCTGTGTGGGTCAGTGTGTGACTGTGTGTGTCAGTGTGTGTACATCATACTGTATGTGTTCTCACACGTATGCATGCATATACACACACACACACACACACACACACATACACACGCACACTCTCATCAGATAGTATTTAACTGGATCGCTGAGAACAAACATGTCCTGAACATATCTAAGACTAAGAGCATTGTATTTTGATCAAAACACTCATTAAGAAATAAACCACTGGCAATAAACAATGCTGCTATTGAGCAAGTACTAAAAAAACTATTTAAAACACATTTCCGGGGAGATACCATCTTGGAAATATGCAAATTAGAGGTCCAGACACACCCAATTATAAATATAAGCATTCCAATCGGTTTCTAATGGCCAAGAAACATAAATAAGTCACCACGTTTTTATTTGAAGCTAATTTGGTTCAAAAGTTATAGCCAAAACCTTTTTCGGAGGGCAGCCATATTGATTTGGCCGCCATGGAGACCCCAGTGGTCGCTGGCTCGAGCGTCCAGGCTAAATCATTAGAGCATACTCTGAGCTACATCTGGGCCAAATTTGGTGCTTTTGCACACATTTGCATGAACATAGCCTCATATAGCCCTAAGGCCCCCAACTATATGATAAAACTCACTTTCGGGTAGTTGGCATCTTGGAAATATGCAAATTAGGGGTCCAGACACACCCAATCATAAATATAAGCATTCCAATGTGTTTCTAATAGTCAAAAAACATAAAATAGACACCAGGCTTGCATTTCTAATTCATTTGGTTAAAAACTTATAGCCAAAACCTTTTTCGGAGAGCGGCCATATTGCTATTTGATTTTGGCCGCCATGGCGACCCCAGTGGTCGTTGGCTCAAGCGCCCTGGCTAAATAATTAGAGCATACTCTGAGCTACATCTGGGCCAAATTTGGTGCTTTTGCACAAATTTGCACGAAAATATCCCTAAGGCCCCCAACTATACAGGAAACACAGCTTCTTGACATAGACTCACTTGTGCAAAATATGGGAAGAAGCATATCTGTAGTCAAGAGATGCTCTTCTTTTTTAACACCACATCTGACCAAACATGTCCTGCAGACGCTGGTATTATCACAACTACATTACTGCCTGGTGGTCTGGTCAGGTACTACAGACGCTGGTATTATCACAACTACATTACTGCCTTGTGGTCTGGTCAGGTACTACAGACGCTGGTATTATCACAACTACATTACTGCCTGGTGGTCTGGTCAGGTACTACAGACCCTGGTATTATCACAACTAGATTACTGCCTGGTGGTCTGGTCAGGTACTACAGACGCTGGTATTATCACAACTACATTACTGCCTGGTGGTCTGGTCAGGTACTACAGACGCTGGTATTATCACAACTACATTACTGCCTGGTGGTCTGGTCCACTAAACAAATCTAGGGAAACTACAACGGGTTCAGAAGAGAGCATCTTGGCTTGCCCTGCAGTGCACAATGAGAACAAATATAAACATCGTGCATGACCAACTCTTCTGGCTAAAAGTTGATGAGAGGTTAAAAGCATCACTTCTTTCATTTGTAAAAAAAATATTAATATTCTGAAAACTCCTGTCTGTTTGCTCTGATGCACACACACACACCCCACCACACATGGCACCAGTGGTAACTACACAATTCCAAAAACCAAAACAAATTCCAAAATAACATGCAGTGATGTATAGTAGAGCTATGGTTGAATGGAACACATTATAACTCAAAAACCCAGAATAAAATCAGTGAGTAAAATCAGTCAAATCAAGTGAAACAACACATCATACACACTTTTTTTTTTTTTGGGGTTCTCAAGGCTACTTACTTCTTTCTCTTATTTGTTGTTATGTATGTCGATGTCTTTAGTTTTCTCCTTTGTTGTATGCTCTGTGATGTTATGTTGATGTCTTTGTTCTTCTGTTATATGTTTCTATGATGATTTCTTGTATAAGTTTTGTGTGGACCCCAGGAAGTGCTTTTCATCAGCTAATGGGGATCCTAATAAATCAAATCAAATCACAGCTCTCGCCTCTCCCTGCTCCTCATCTCTGCCCAGAGACTATGAATAAACACAGGACTAGAAGTGCTTCCTGGAAAACACACTTGATTTTTCCGGAGACCAATATGGTCATAAAACTCAATCATACAGCAGCCCATTAGCTGTCCATTAGCATGGTTCACTGTGCTTGTAGAGCCAATTTACATATTAATTAGACGGTGCACACATACATAAAGAGATCAACCATGCTAACTCACATGAACACACACACACACGCACACGCACACGCACACACACGCACACGCACACGCACACGCACACGCACACATACACACACGCGCACACACACACACACATACACACACACGCACACACACACATGACGACACAGATGCTCGGACACAAACAGGTACACACTCAGTCACTTGTACCCACTCACACACTCTCCTAGGGAGAGTGGATCATCCACCGGGAAATAAGTGCAATCAAGGCAGATTCATGTGGAGGTGGATATGAGGAGAGGTACGAGTCGTTAATCATGCCTAGGTAGGACATATTGCTCTCTCATCTTCACAGATGGTATGAGGTAGTCACGTGTCCCTGAGTGGCAATATTGCAAAGGGTTGTAAAAAAAGCAGTTTATGTTTTATTGTGTGGTTAATGATACTGTACCGTGGCACCATCAAAAAGTGCTGTCTCTCTCTCTTTCTCTCTGTCTCTCTCTCTCTCTTTCTCTCTCTCTCTCTCCCTCTCTGTCTTTCTCTCTCTCTGTCTCTCTCTCTGTCTCTCTCTCTCTGCCCTCTCTCTCTACCTCTGCCCTCTCTCTCTCTCTCTCTCTGTCTCTCTCCTTCTCCCTCTCCCTCTCTCTCTCCCTCCCTCTCTCTCTCTCTCTCTCTCTCCTTCTCTTATGACTATCTCTTTCTCCCTCTCTCTCTGAAGTGGAAGAAGAAAATGGAAGCGGGCTCCCTGCTGTGCCTCTTCCCTAGAGGTGTCATAAACTGGGAGGCTTCGAGTTCTCCTTTAGAAAGGAGCGAAAGCGACATATGTTCAAGAGCATCAGACAGCATGTCTCGTTTAACCCGGCATATGGCGGGAGACCGCGTGTTCCGACGTGACGCTTATCGACGCGACGCTTATCGACGCTGATAGAATAATGGATGAAGGATGGAGAAATCCCCACAGAAGGGATACCATTTCCATAGGAGGTTGCTACCCTGGTGAGAGCTTGGGGAAACTCGTGACGCTTCCAAAGAAGCTTCGAACAACGCCAATCACCCCGACCGTCAATCATTATCGTAATCCAATAATATTCTGGTTGGTACTGTATGTTGTTTTGACGTTCCTCTTCTTTCTTCTGTCTCTCTCTCTCTCTCTGTCTCCCTCCCTCTCTCCCTCCCTCTCTCCCTCCCACCCTCCCCCCTTCCCTCCCTTCCCTCCCTCCCCTCCCTCCCTTCCCTCCCTCCCCTCCTACCCCCCTCCCTCCCCTTCCCTCCCTTCCCTCCCTCCCCTCCTCCCTCCCCCCCTCCCTCCCCTCCCCCCCCCCTCCCCTCCCTCCAGAGGATGAGCTGCAGTTACCTCCTGTGCACCATCCTGCTCTTCGTCGCGGTCCTGCTGGCCGTCACCGTCACCGGCACCATCCTCTTCATGAACCACTACCAGGCCCCCCCGCCCCCCATGTCCGACGGGCCGCCCCACATCTCCACCAACCAGGACGAGGCCAACGCGCTGGTGACGGTGGAGCGGGGCGACGGCTCGCGCGTCAACATCTTCGTCGACCCCAACTGCCCCGACTACAACGGCAACTTCGTGCGCCTGGAGGGCGTGCAGACGTCCCTGCTCCACCAGCTGACCGACCACGACTCGGACCTGAAGGCGGTCAAGGGCCAGGACCGCGCCCTGCTGGTCAGCCTGGCCGAGGAGGTGGCCAAGCTGTCGGCCCACGCGGGGCAGCTGAAGATGGACTACGAGTCGCTGCGCCGCGGCCAGGGCAGCCTGGGTCAGGACCTGAACACTCTGCAGACGGAGCAGGGCAGGCTCATACAGGTGAGACTACACACTACTACACACACCACCTACACACTACACACACCACCACACACACTACAGGAGCAGGGCAGGCTCATACAGGTGATACTACACACACTACTACACACACTACACACACCACACACACCACACACACCACCACACACTACACACACTACAGGAGCAGGGCAGGCTCATACAGGTGAGACTACACACACTACTACACACACCACACACACTACACACACCACCACACACTACACACACCACCACACACTACACACACACTACTACACATTACACACACCACCACACACTACACACACCACCACACACTGCACACACCACCACACACTACACACACCACCACACACTACACACACCACCACACACTACACACACCACCACACACTACACACACCACCATACACTACAGGAGCAGGGCAGGCTCATACAGGTGAGACGCCGTACCGCACACACCACACACCCGTACACACATGCCGAAACACACCGAAACACACTGATACACACTCGTACACACCGAAACACACTGATACACACTCGTACACACAGAAACATACTCATACACACATTGTGTGCATGTGTGTGTGTGTGCGTGCGTGTGTGCATGTGTGTGTGTGTGTGCGTGTGTGTGTGTGTGCGTGTGTGTGTGTGTGTGCGTGTGTGTGTGTGCGTGTGTGTGCGTGCGTGTGTGTGTGTGTGCGTGTGTGTGTGCGGCCCCTGGCTGGTTAACTAGCAGGCTGTATGACAGGGTCAAGACTGTGGCAGAGTGATGATTGACAGGAACTCACCTCTCCCTCACACACCCAACGGGGTAGGAGACCTATTATCATCGCTTGCACCTGTGAGGGAGACACACACACACACACACACACACACACAGATACCTCAAGCTCTGGAATAGAGTTTCTCTATGTCAACATAATCTACACACAATTACAGTTGATCTTTTAGGAGATGATACATTAAATAGCCATTACCAAACAGAGACTCTGCGAGGCCAAGAGAATGTGTACTTTTAGATTTAGAGTCATATTACGGGATAATGGAGTATAATGTCTTTCGTGTTATGCCATATTCTCTTCATGAATGTGACAGGGGCTGTTGAAAGAAGGAGTAACGTTGGCAAGCGGTTTTATTTATTTTTTGTGTTTTCCTATGTTACGAAAAAGTAAGTGTTGAAGTGCCCACTCAATATAACAAACAGCAGTTTTAGGATCAATAAATACAAATTTGTCAGCGAACTCGTGAGCTTGTTTTCGATACGCGATTCACAGTATCGTCTTTCGTCCTGCTTTGTACTGGATGAGGGTTGGTGATACACGTCTTGTTTACGTTTTAGGACGTTCAAAAGCACGGACTGTGGGATCATATTATGGTTACATGTTTTTAGCATGTTCATGTTCTATCAGCATGTTGTGATGTGCTAAACATGCAGATCTTAGATATGTTACATACTATGTATGTACAGTGGGGGAAATAAGTATTTTATTGTGAACACTGAAAATGAGTCGTGGATGGGTCTTCCAGCACGACAATGACCCAAAACATACGGCCAACGCAACAAAGGAGTGGCTGAAGAAGAAGCGCATTAAGGTCATGGAGTGGCCTAGTCAGTCTCCGGACCTTAATCCCATAGAACATCTGTGGAGGGAGCTGAAGCTTCCAGTTGCCAAGCGACAGCCTCCAAACCTTAAGGATTTGGAGAGGATCTGCAAAGAGGAGTGGACCAGAATCCCTCCTGATATGTGTGCAAACCTGGTGACCAACTACAAGAAACCTCTGACCTCCGTGCTGCCAACAAGGGCTTCTCCTCCAAGTTCTTCACAGTTGAGAAGAAGCGTCTCAAGTATGTATGTGTGTGTATCTATGTATGTATGTATGTATGTATGTATGTATGTATGTATGTATGTATGTATGTATGTATGTATCAGTGGCGTAGCGCAAAATCCCGGGGCTCCCCCGCAAGGTGGCGGCGGGGGCCCTTTCGCAACGGAGTAAAAAAAAAAAAAAAAAAAAAGTGCGTTTTTTAGAGGCCGATGCGTTATTGACGTTGCGAAATTTCGCAATATGCACTCTACATTCTAAATGCTTGACTTAGCAAAAGGTACAAACAAGTGAGAGCAATAGCCTATAACTAAAACCAAATGGTAGACTACACTATATCAGTAGAATGTATTATAAGTAGAATAGTACAAGCTTTATTTATTTTAACAAAGTGTGGTGTGCACAGCAGTGTGATATCTGTAAACATAATCTGTAGACTCTCCGCTAAGGGTTGCCAGATGGGATTGAGAATTTCCAACCTAATCAATCTAAAAACTTCTAAATCCACCAAAAACCAGCCAATCTGGCAACCCTGTCTCCGCTGCATCAGAGTCTACTTGTTGCGTAAAATTGGCCAGGGTTAGTCTAATCCTTTGTTGGACATCTCGTTTCTTAAGTCCTGGTATATTGTGGCATTTCTTTACTGTTTGCCATCTGGTCTAGGAATACCCAGGGAGACGCAGACAGCAGAAGTAGAATAGAATAGTAGAATAGAAAAAGAAACAGCTATATATAGCCTAACCATGCTGAATTATGTACCTGTATGATGCACTGACAGCCTGTGACTGTGAACCTGGCCGGACCCTGCCTTTCTGCCTGAGTTTGAGTATGATGCTGCCCAAATAAATGTTATTGTTTAGTGCTGTACGCTTTCGTGGTATTATATTGTGTGAATTATCATCTGTATGTTGTTTTTCTTTCACTCGACTAACCGCCGAGATAATACTTGAGACATGTACTTCCGTAAACATACATTTTTTATTGGATTTTTTTACAATATCGGACCGACAGTCCCACATATAGCGGCTATAATGTCCGAATAGAGAATCTATCACCACCTAAAGAATGCTTATTGTACTTTGTATTGTATTTTCGCTTGCTCATTTTCCTTGTGTCTCGCTGCCTACGTGTGACGTCAAAGTCATGTTGCTATTGGATACGGCTAACCATGTATATATTTTTTAATATAGGCCTATATATTAAAATTAAGGTTGACACAATGAAGGGCCACTTATTTTCTTTGTTTTATATATTTTTAAATTATTAAAAAAAAATAAAAAAATAAAAAAAGTGGATCCAATGTTAGGGGGCCCCCTAGTGGCTGGGGCCCCCCCGCGGTGCGTCGCTTGCGGGCCCGTCCGCTACGCCACTGGTATGTATGTATGTATGTATGTATGTATGTGTGTGTGTGTGTGTGTGTGTGTGTGTGTGTGTGTGTGTGTGTGTGTGTGTGTGTGTGTGTGTGTGTGTGTGTGTGTGTGTGTGCAGTGGAGGCTGGTGACTTCCAGAATTGAGGAGGCCATTTTTTTCCCGCTTGCTCGCTTCACTCGCGATGGAATGTTCCCTGTTCTTCTTATCTGTCTTTGTTAAAAATTATTAATTTGTGTTTGGCGGTACTGAAGGGATTGGGACACTCTCAGGATGGTGGATGAAGCAGCTTTTATTGCCTGCACAATGGGTCATCAAATAAACAAAACAATTGGCATGAATCTCTGGTCCGCCTGCAGCAGCTATTGTCCCTTCTGCTCAGGCTCACAACATTCACCACAACATACTACATACAATCAATGACATGTCAAAAGCACTCAAACACTATGTCAATCAGACACACAACATACAATTCAGAACAATACTTCATCCATTTCTAATATTTATCCTGCAGAACAGCACTCATACACGCGTGTGGTGGAAAAAGGTACTACATGTGGAATGCAACATGACGTTACTGACTAGCCATGCCCTAGCTCGCGAATGCTAGCAACACCACGAGTGGACTCTTACAAAATGCACCAAAACATAGAACTCAAACAACATATGTAATAAGTTACCTGCACAATGGGTCATGGTCCGCCTGCAGCAGCTATTGTCCCTTCTGCTCAGGCTCACAAAATTCACCACAACATACTACATACAATTATTAATTATTAATATTAAAAATAAAACTGTTCAATAAATCCTAAATGTTGTCTACCTATTCGATGTATAAATCGCGCCATAATCTCGCCGACTTCCGAGGTCATTTTAAGCAAAAGTATTTGGCCAAATGAGCTATTATTTTCAGGGATAATAGCCATGGGTGTTCTAGTGTGTCCTGCACTGAAGTGACTGGCGAATTCTCAAAATGGCTTCATGTGATTGGACGAACAAAATGTCAATCTTTCAGCCCTGGACTCAATGCATGGTGAGGCCAGGCCTCCTGTGCCCACCCATTTTCAGTGATTTGGCCAATCACATATTGCCATGAAAAAAATTGCATTACATTGACTTCTATGAGAAACCACTTTCCGACAGGAGGCCTGGCCTTTGCGACAGGAGGCCTGGCCTCCTTCAATAGAAACGGATAGGGATTCTGGCCTGTAGGTGCTTTACAATTGCAATATTGGGTTTTAGCCATGGAACAATTCAGATTTATGAACAAAACGGAAATAATATTAATATAATATAATATGTTAAATAAATAAATAAATAACATAAATATAATTATTGCTTTTTTAAATCTCTCTCTCTTCTCTCAAATTATTGGGGAGGCCAGGCCTCCTCCACCTCTATGGAGGAGCCTCCACTGTGTGTGTGTGTGTGTGTGTGTGTGTGTGTGTGTGTGTGTGTGTGTGTGTGTGTGTGTGTGTGTGTGTGTGTGTGTGTGTGTGTGGGTGTGTATATATGTATGTATGTATGTATGTATGTGTATGTATGTATGTATGAAAGTATGTATGTATGTATGTATGTATGTATAAAAGCATGTATGTACGTATGTATCTATGTATGTATGAAAGTATGTATGTATGTATGTATGTATGTATGAAAGTATGTATGTATGTGTATGTATGTATGTATTTATGTATGTGTGTATGTATGTATGTATGTGTGTGTGTGTGTGTATTTATGTATGTATGTATGTATGTATGTATGTATGTATGTATGTATGTATGTATGTGTGTGTATGTATGTATGTATGTATGTATGAAAGTATGTATGTATGTATGTATGTATTAGGGCTGGGTATCGCCACTGATTTCCCAAAACGATTCGATTCCGATTCACAGCTCCCGATTCGATTCGATTCCGATTCGATTTAGTTACAATATCAATTTTCCTTGAATATGAAGAGATTCTCAGAACTAATGCTATAAATGGTTCAAGGAACCCTATAACATGTAGCATTGTTAAACATATCAATGTTTACATTAAGAATTGACTCCAAAGCAGTTACATGAATGTACTTCTTATTGGAACATAAATGAACATCCTTGACCAACATTTTACTAAATCAGACACTACAAAAAGTGCTTTTTAACATGCTTTACTGCAGCCAGTGTAAATAAAGGGGCTACAAACATAGCCTATCGGTAAACAAGACATCACATATCCCTCAGGACTGTCTCAAATAGCTTATTTGCATAATATATATATACAAAATAAAAATGTGCAAAACTCAAACGAAAATAGTGCAATAGATGAGGGTATTTTGGGGAACAAAAAAACACATTGTAAACC
Source organism: Nansenia antarctica (assembly GCF_963989245.1). Lineage (NCBI taxonomy): Eukaryota > Metazoa > Chordata > Actinopteri > Argentiniformes > Microstomatidae > Nansenia > Nansenia antarctica. The sequence continues at coordinate 43,157,912 of NC_137689.1, read as the reverse complement.
ATAATGTCCATGAAACTAAAGCCCTTCATTACTGCTTTACCACTTTTTGGAGATTGGAAGATTTTATTCAGGAATAAATATAATTGGAAAATCAATGATTATTAAAATACTGTAGTATACAGTAACAATAAGTTAGTGGAAACACCACAAATCTACGGAACCACTTATTGAGGCATCACCCTGATGTGAAACATGGAAAAGCGGATCCGAAACAAGCCTCGCTGATTAACCCTTGTGTGATGTTCACTTTTTGGACCCTTTCGTAGTGTTCGGGTCCAGTTGACCCGGGACATCATTGGGGTTTTAAAAGCACTTGTCTTGACACGGTGCTCCTAGTCCCAAGGGTGACCCATACAAGGGGGTATACTCAGGGCGCAAGAAAGCCCCAAAATAGCCCATAATATTAAAGGGCGCCTCCTGTGGGCACAAACAGGTACTGTACCCAATAATGCACAATAGGTACTGTGTACACATTCAAAAGTGCATATCTTTTGTTCTGGTGGATCTAGGGGGCTGCCCTTTGGGGAGGCTGGAGCAGAGGATGCTTAGTAACAACCCACAAAGTGTCAGACCCCTGGGAATAGGTGGGGCCGAACGACAGCATGATGAGTAGAAGCGTTTTTACGCACATGATGCCCCTAACTTTGAAAATCGAGGGAAAATGCAAAATCCACTATAATAAAGACCTGGGTGTCATAAATCATACTTAACTAGGAAAAATGTTAATGAAACAATGTTTTCATTGCTGTTTATTATTTTGAATTTATATTCTCAATTGAATTTCACATTTATCAAATTATAATCAAAGCTGTAAAGAAAATACAGGCGATGAACAAGAATAGAAATGAAAGAACCAAACTAATATTGTTTTTGCCAATAGCTATGAAATACAAAAATGTCTGCAAATGCTGAATCACAAAACACGAACGGAATGTACACTGTTTTCACTGTCACTGTCGAAATACAGTATTATGTCTGAAAAATCCCAAATAATTCTGAAATACCACTGGCTACAATTGTGTGTGCATGGGTATGCCTGTCTACACAACACATGAAGCACAGAATGTGACAGTGTGTGTACCTCAAATGTACTTTTTGCAGTTGCTGCATACGTTCTGTACAGTGCAAGAAAATGTAAAAATGTTTACAATGTTGCACTTCAAAGGGTAAAAAGTGCGAGAGCAGACGGCTTCTTGGCACGGGAAAGCTAGAGCAGAGGTGTGTGAGTGAGTGAGTGTCAGTGTGAGTGTGTGTATGTTTCTGTGTGTCTCTGTGCATCCGGGCCTAAATGACCCGAAGATCTTATGAAGGACATAAATGTGTTGGGGTATTGTAGGATGTGTAAAAAAAATAAAAAGAAACTTTTACATGTTTTTCATAGAAATAAAGCCAAGGCCATGGAGTTTCATATTGATCAAATGTATTCTTGTACCATTTCTCACCTAGTAAAAATGTAAAACGGGTCCGGTTGACCCGAACACCACACAAGGGTTAAGTGGCAAGTGATTGTCAGGTACCAGTCCATTGCTCTGGATGTCCAGCTGGCACACGTTATGGCAACTCTCTCTGCTGGCTGAAGTGAAGTTGCGATGTCACGTTTCACCTGCGCGGACATGTCTGGGACTATCACTTCACTCAACTGTTTGCGTGTCGGTAACACGTAGCGTGGTTCTAGTACACTGATAGGGCTTTCACACCGGCAAAGAACCGTGCCGGTTCGCGTTCGCGAACCAAGTCTGGAACCGGCCGGCGCGTTCAGACCGAAGCTCAATTGGTTCGGAACCTGAAAAGTTGGTTCGCAGCGGGCACCAAAAAATAGTGGTTCTCAAGCGCGAACCAAAACGTAGAACAGTCACGTCGTCAGTGGGTGTGTCCTATTCTAGGCTGCAGAGACCAGCAAGGAGGAAGTAGACAAAATGTAATCTAATCTAAATCTAATCATTAGTGATCAAAAACAATATCAAAAGTGTCATTATTCTCTCTATCTTCCTCACATGCTCATGTCGTATATTTCTGTAGTATGTATGATCTATGTATGAATATGTAGTATATTTTAAACACACACACACACACACACACACTGATCATTAACAGATGGCCCCTGGACCAGCTATCAGAGACCTGGGGGTTGGGCAAAGACACATACACGCTGGCCCCTCCCCTCTGGAACGAAACTGGGACAGAGGGAGAGAGCGTTCTCTTTCTAGCCGAAGTCCATGGGGAACGCATGTAATGTATATATCTGTCTGATTAAATTGTCTTAAACTAACTGTTCTTTGATTCATAACCAATAAGAATACACGACAGTAATGGCGAGCAAGCAACGGAGATAATATAGCTTAATTTACAGTATTTTGCAAACTTCAATCTAACGAAGAAGGTAGATTTTCTGCAGAGATCTCTCTCTAGTCGATTGGTGTGTTTAAAATAGACTGTAAATCTCAGATAAGTTATAGTCAAAAGAATCTGTGTAACGGTAATCTTGTTGGAATAGAAATAAACTTTTCATAATCTTTGATGGGTGGGTGGTGAGAGCCGGACTTTGAAGCCCGTTTTTTGTAAAATATAGTGTTTGATGGTAAGGTATGTGATTTGGTTGTACGGTATTGGAATATCGTGTGTGTCTGTGTAAAATTCGGTGAGGTTGTGTTTATGTGTTGGAGTGTGGGTGGACTGGGTAGTCTGTTTTGTGTTGTAGCAGTGGAGAACATGTGAGGCTCTTTTGTCTGTTTGAAGGGACGCCATTGTGTGGGCGGCCATTTGCAGTGTACTGTCGGCGGAGTGTAGACGCCATTTGTGTTGTCCTGTGTAAACGGAGCGATAACACGCACGCTCGGGCACGCGCGCAGACACGCGGACACAAAGAAGCCTAGATATCTCTGTGAAGAGACTGCATTGTAGAATATTTGGATGAGATAAATAATAGTCTAACTGGATTGAAAGATAATCGTGAAGTTGTTGTGTCGTGGAAGATGGCATTATTGTGGAAAAGCAATGTTATGTTGTAAAGATTGATCTGGGAGTCCACGGAGGAAAAGGACAGAGACTAGCCCCTCCCTCTCCTCCTTCTTCTCCTGTTGTTCAAACATACAGACACGTTGCGTGTGATTGTTGCATTACATAGATTGTAGTGATTCAAAGATAGAAAGATAGTGAATTGATCATCGGGGGATTTAAAGTAGTTTAAAGATATTTGTCATAGTTTGTTAAAAGTAAAGATAGATTGTGACTTTAGGTTAGATTCAAAGCATATGAGGCAATTTGTGCGTGAGCCTAGACAAGGCTGCTTTCCCTGAGCAGAATCACAGCAGGGTCACAGACCCCAATAAAACGGCCCTGCCTGCTTGCATAGAATGTTGACGAGAGATCTGTAGAGATCACTCATAGATTGATGTTTTTAAATGATTGTTCTATATTAAATTACTTTAATTAATTTAATTAATTACTAATTGGTTGAATTAATTATTCAGATCATTCATTATCTGTTTCACAAAACTTTGATCAATTGTTTTGTGATAATCTAATGATAATCATTCCTTTTTTGATATTTTGATAAATAGCTGAATGACTTCACAGGTTTGCATCAATGAAGTGTCAATGAATAATTCTAACTAATCATTCATTCCTTTCACTTAACGAGTCGATTTCTTTACAGGTTGTAATTAATAACTAATCATTCATTCTTTTCCAAATAACAAGTCGATTTATTTACAGGTTGTAATTAATATTTGTAATTTACATATTTTATTTTAGTTAGGTCATTTCCACAGTGTTTGATTAAGGAATAGCAGAATAGTACATATTTGATAGTTGAGCAGTAAAAGGGTTTTTGTGGATCGGTGAATACTTAGGTGTTGATCAGCCTTTGTGATTTAATAATTGTGTTGACCAGAACTGTAATTAGTATTGAATGAGTAATTAAGTGACACATATTCATAAACAATTAGGAAACACATTTAAGTATAAAGTACTTACACAGAGATTAGATTTAAGTTAATACTGCACTGACATACACAAGAGGCAAATCTGTTATTCTGAGTTGCAGGGTTTTGTGGGGACGGTTAATACAGTTATATTGGACTAGCATTTGTTTAGCAAACAAGACAATAGGAAGGTGGGTTGTAAGAAGCGTACACCTTATCTAATATAGAATATTGTCAGCATATTGAGCAAGTAGAATGGGGTCGAATTCCACGAAGCTGTTAAAAGATATTAGTGAACATCGTGGAATGTTGGCTACGTTATCCCCTATGGCTGTAGTGGAAAAAATGAATCCTCTTGTTAGGGAAATTAGCAAAATGTCTACGAAATGGAATAGCCGTTGGGCATACATTGAACAGCCGTGGCCGAAAGAGGGCAGCCTTAATTTACAATTAATTGCAACATTGGAGATACTTATCAATGGGCACAAAGCACATCAAAGAGGAAAGATTAGATCAGAGAAATGCAAGTTAGAGTTAGCTATTTTAGATCTATTTAAGGTAGAGGGACAGAAAATAGCTCAGATGGAACCGGAAAAGAAAAAAGAATTGGCCAGAACACTGGAACAGAAACTGAACATTTCATCCCCAGACCTGTGTCCTGCCTCCAGTCCCCCTCCATATGCTAAGGCACTGGAGGATCATTCCCAGAAGAAGAAGGAGCCAAGGGGAAAAGGGGACGACAGGAGTGACGAGGAAGATGACAGCGAAGATGGCAGTGAAGACTCAAGTGATGACGACAATGCAGATGGAGGCTACAACGCGCAGGTCAGGAAGATGATAGCCACAGCCGAAAGGAAAGGTGGGAGAAGACGCCCGGAGAAAGAGGGAGATTGTCACCGAATGTCATCAAATACATTAAAGAACTGTCCAGTGCTGATTCGGGGTAACAAGATGGAATATCATCCGTGGCATCATACAGATTTGTCTGAAGTGATCGAGAAACTCCCAGTTCTTCAAGAGGGAGGACATTCGTGGACGCGAGAGGTCGACGTGATACTGACAGGAACGCAGGCCGCGATGGGAGACCTGAAAAGACTCTTAGCTTTTATTGCAGGATTGGATACAATGCAGGAAATATTGATGAAGGCAGGACTTCATAGATATATCAATACATCAGTTTATGATCCAGAGCTCTTCGCAGCAAACAGAGGCAGGCTGTGGAAAGCAATCAGAGAGACCTACCCTACTCACATTCACCCAGACAATATCATTGTGAAGCCACTGGGGGGGGATGAGAATCCCAGGGGTTATGTTGCCCGTGTGCACTCTCAATGGAGAAGTGTGACAGGGAAAGACGCTGAAGATAACCCCTTAGAAAAATCCATAATCAGGGAAAAAATACAAGAAGGGCTTCCTACCCCAGTTAAGGATAAGCTAGCAGAAGTGGTGGGGCTACGACACATGAACAAAGCTGTTTATATAGACCACGTAGCTCATCAAGTTGAGTTATATCGAAAGAACATTCAGATACAGAAGGCACGAGACGAAGAATCCCTCAGAATATTGACTCATTTGCAATTGACTGAAAGCGAGAGGAACATAGAGGGAGTGCAGGCTTTAGCCCCACAGCAACAGCCACCTGGAGTGCAGACTGCTACTTACCAGTCCTACTCACAGGGGCCACAAGGGGGGTATCCATACCCACAAGGGCCACCAGGGGTGCAAGCGGTTCCATACCAGATGTACACACAGCCTGGCCAAGGACCACCACCAGGGGGATGGACAGCAGCAGGGAAGGAGATGCTAGAACCATGCCAATGCGACCAGAATGGACATCTAGCCTGTGCCTGCTGCAACAGGCCCCAGGGGGGCGCAGGGGGGAGCCAAGGAGGAGGATATTGGCCCCCTACTACACCTGCTCCAGGAGTGATGAACCCTTACGGAGGCCCAGCAGCTGGCCTATAGGGGTGCCCGGAAGATCCGAGTGGGAGGTGCCAGCTGGTGGTGACACAGAAGCCTGAAGGCGCCACGCACCTCCCTATGTCTAGAGAATATGTGAAGACAATCGGATTTGAGGGAATTAAACAGCTGATTCCTACAACTGAGCTTGTAGACTTAGAGTACAAGGGACAGAGAGCAACTCTGTCAACACTTGTGTCAGAACACACGCCAACAGGGCTGCTAGGGAGAGATGCTCAATGCCAATTGAACTGTACAGTAAAATGCACACCTGACGGCTGTCAGGTGACGGTGCCATCCGGTGCTCAGATTCCATCGACAGCCAGAGTGATTAAGCATAGAACAGACCTACAAGCTTTGCCTTTAAAGGGAGCTGATGTAGAATATTGGGTTGATGGGTCTTGTTACGGGGTAGGAGAAACTTTGTGCGCTGGGTATTCCTTAGTTAAAGCACAGAATTCAAAGTTTATTGTAGAACAGGCTGAGGCAGTTCCTCAGCCTTGCTCGGCTCAGTTGGCTGAATTGATTGCCCTCACAGAAGCATGCAACTTGGGAACCGGACGGAGAGTGACAGTGTACACCGACTCTGCCTATGCACATAATGTTTGTCATTTTAATGGAGCTGTATGGAGGGGGCGGGGTTTTAAGAGAACTGATGGTACGCCTATACAGCATCACGCACAGATCATGAAGCTGTTACAAGCCATGATGAAGCCAAAGGAATTAGCCATAGTGAAGTGTGCCACACACAGGTCTGACTCATCACATGTCACACAAGGTAACAGGGCTGCAGAAGATGCAGCCAAAGCCATTACAGGAGCAGACAAGGCAGGTAAAGGTCTTCTGGTCACACATGAAAAGCAATTACAGGGCATGGTCGCACTTGAGGATTTATTGATGTTACAGAGTAGAGTAACTACGTTAGACAAGAACGTTTGGCTAGCAAGGGGGGCAAGTCAGGATGACACAGGTCTATGGAGGAATCATGAGGGGTTGGTTGTAGCACCCTCAGATTTAATAGGCATGTTAATACGGGAAGCTCATGGATTAGCACATGTGGCTAGGGGGGAGGTAAGACGCAAGATCACCAAGGAATATGGGTTTTGGAGTCCATATTTGATGGAACAGATTGACCATGCTTTAGGTCAATGTGGGGTCTGTTGGAGAAACAACATCAGAGTGGGTACACCAGTGGTGTCTGGGCATATCCCTACCCCAATAGGGCCACAGGTGGTGGACAGGGGGGTGGATGTACAGAGTAGGCAGGATGTTGTGCCAACAGGTGCCGAGGTCCCCAGAGAACCTGAGAAGGAGGAGCTACGAGGAGATGCTGTGGTGTTGCCAGAGCCAGTGGCAATGCCAGTGTTACAGCCAGTGACATTACCGGCAGTGCCTGAAACCGAGGGGACAGTGGAAAGCTGTCCAGATGCCAATAAACCAGAAACTAACGAAGCAGAGAGGGTTGACAGTCTGGAGGTCCAGCCTGGGAGTGTCCAAAGCCTGGACACCTGTGCTACTGGGGATGCTGGCGAGTGCCTGCACCATGCTTCAGATGATGCTGAGGGCGACTCCCCAGACCTTGATCAGCGTGGGAGGGGACCAGGCGGCTGCCTGAACCTCAATGACACTGACGGACGACGACCAGTTAGGAAAAGATTAAAGACTATGAATAGGGTAGTGAAGCAGCAGATCAAAGGGAACGACGGGAATGGACAGCAGATGATAGCATGGCTGGAAACGGTCTTAGGGGAATGGGAAACTTATTTTGCTAAGATAGGAGCACCTATTATAGCAGACATGATTTTTGACTTTCTTAGGAGGCAGGGCCTCATTGACTGTTTTTGGAAAATCAGTCACTCAGTCCACGTTAATGAACTTTTCAGAAGACTAGTCCTCACCTGAGGTGAAGATCTATGCATTAATGCTTTCCCTTTGTCCTGTGCTTACTGTTGGGGAATTATGTGTTATGATAACTGAATGTCATTATTTGTGTATTGTTTGTTTATTTCTATATCGTATGTGATTGATGTCAGTTGAGAAGTGATGTAGTGGTTATGCAAAGATAGGAAAGAGGTTCTGTTCCTAACGCAACGAAGAAAATGGAAGCTCCTGACTATGAAAGTGTTATCAATCTGAGACAGCGGTAAAGGCTGTTCTCCAACTGGGTACAAGTGCTAGTAACCTCTGACCCTGACGCTTCAAGGACAAAGAAAACATCGGTCGTTGGAAGTTTCTGTATTGATTTGTGCATGATGAACTGTGTTTAGTTTAATTGTGATTGTTATTTTCAAAATTCTTTTTATTATTGGTTGTTTTCTATTTTTTGTTTATGATATCTTTGGTTCCTAATACTGGTCCTGGGTTGGTCTGTGTTATTGTGCTTCTTGTGTTGTGTGTTGGTGTAGTTTTTCTGTCTGTTGTTGTTTATTTTTTAATTTTTAATTTATTTTTTTTTTTTTTGGGATGTTTTGTGGGGTTTTGTGTTTTTGTTTTTGTTTTATGGTAGTTTAGTTTCGGAACACCCTCTGGGTGGTCCGAGGGGGGATGTGTCGTATATTTCTGTAGTATGTATGATCTATGTATGAATATGTAGTATATTTTAAACACACACACACACACACACACACACTGATCATTAACAGATGGCCCCTGGACCAGCTATCAGAGACCTGGGGGTTGGGCAAAGACACATACACGCTGGCCCCTCCCCTCTGGAACGAAACTGGGACAGAGGGAGAGAGCGTTCTCTTTCTAGCCGAAGTCCATGGGGAACGCATGTAATGTATATATCTGTCTGATTAAATTGTCTTAAACTAACTGTTCTTTGATTCATAACCAATAAGAATACACGACACTCAGCAAACACACACACGCACACGCGCGCGGACATGCGCGAACGCGAATTTCGTAAGCCATTTCTATTCCAGTAATGGAGCAGCTGATTAGTAAAAGAACGCATATAGAAAGTGTCTTTTGTTTTGTTTCACAGAAAATTGTGTTTATTTCAGATACTGTAGTAGTGGAAGATATTATCCTCTTTTCCAGTGAAGTAGCTGCCATCTAGTTGTGAATTGTTTTGTTTATCCCGCCCCTTCATCACCCAGCGTTGATGACGCGGATGGTTCAGGTTACACTGGTATGAACGTGGGCTCGTTCGCCAGACAGCACCAAGGTTCAGAGGTTTCCGAACGCGAACGCGAACCGGCACGGTTCTTTGCCGGTGTGAAAGCCCTATGACAAGGCTTCGAAAGCCAGCATTTTCAACAACGCTGTACGGGCGTATATCCTTGCAAATAAAATTTGCTACAGTCTCGGTAATTTGTTGGGCACGCTGAGAATTTGATTGTAATTTGCAACCAAACGTCTTTATCAGCAGTGTTGATTACAGTGTTGAGATCTCTCGTTGCGTGAGATATGATAAATTCTTGTAGCGTGAGATCTGGCCACGAGATCTCGTTGCGGTTTGAAGCTGCAAGCAGGAAAATGCATGAAAGGTCGATCTCGGGATTTATGAATCGATAATCGCTCATTCAATGAAGATCGATTCAGAATCGGGAAATCCATTTTTTTAACCCAGCCCTAGTATGTATGTATGAAAGTATGTATGTACAGTATGTATGTATGTATGTACAAGTGGGGCAAAAACGTATTTAGTCAGCCACCAATTGTGCAGGTTCTCCCATTTAAAAAGATGAGAGAGGCCTGTAATTTTCATCATAGGTACACTTCAACTATGAGAGACAGAATAGGGGGAAAGAATCCAGGAAATCACATTGTCTGATTTTTAATGAATTAATTGATCAATTCCTCTGTAAAATAAGTATTTGGTCACCTACAAACAAGCAAGATTTCTGGCTCTCACAGACCTGTAACTTCTTCTTTAAGAGGCTCCTCTGTCCTCCACCAGTTACCTGTATTAATGGCACCTGTTTGAACTCGTTATCAGTATAAAAGACACCTGTCCACAACCTCAAACAGTCACACTCTAAACTCCACTATGGCCAAGACCAAAGAGCTGTCAAAGGACACCAGAAACAAAATTGCAGACCTGCACCAGGCTGGGAAGACTGAATCTGCAATAGCTTGGTGTGAAGAAATCAACTGTGGGAGCAATTATTAGAAAATGGAAGACATACAAGACCACTGATAATCTCCCTCGATCTGGGGCTCCACGCAAGATCTCACCCCGTGGGGTCAAAATGATCACAAGAACGGTGAGCAAAAATCCCAGAACCACACGGGGGGACCTAGTGAATGACCTGCAGAGAGCTGGGACCAAAGTAACAAAGGCTACCATCAGTAACACACTACGCCGCCAGGGACTCAAATCCTGCAGTGCCAGACGTGTCCCCCTGCTTAAGCCAGTACATGTCCAGGCCCATCTGAAGTTTGCTAGAGAGCATTTGGATGATCCAGAAGAGGATTGGGAGAATGTCATATGGTCAGATGAAACCAAAATATAACTTTTTGGTAAAAACTCAACTCGTCGTGTTTGGAGGAGAAAGAATGCTGAGTTGCATCCAAAGAACACCATACCTACTGTGAAGCATGGAGGTGGAAACATCATGCTTTGGGGCTGTTTTTCTGCAAAGGGACCAGGACGACTGATCCGTGTAAAGGAAAGAATGAATGGCGCCATGTATCGTGATATTTTGAGTGAAAACCTCCTTCCATCAGCAAGGGCATTGAAGATGAAACGTGGCTGGGTCTTTCAGCATGACAATGATCCCAAACACACCGCCCGGGCAACGAAGGAGTGGCTTCGTAAGAAGCATTTCAAGGTCCTGGAGTGGCCTAACCAGTCTCCAGATCTCAACCCCATAGACAATCTTTGGAGGGAGTTGAAAGTCTGTGTTGCCCAGCGACAGCCCCAAAACATCACTGCTCTAGAGGAGATCTGCATGGAGGAATGGGCCAAAATACCAGCAACAGTGTGTGAAAACCTTGTGAAGACTTACAGAAAACGTTTGACCTCTGTCATTGCCAACAAAGGGTATACAACAAAGTATTGAGATTAACTTTTGTTATTGACCAAATACTTATTTCCCACCATAATTTGCAAATACATTCTTTAAAAATCAGACAATGTGATTTTCTGGATTTTTTTTTCTCATTTTGTCTCTCATAGTTGAAGTGTACCTATGATGAAAATGACAGGCCTCTCTGATCTTTTTAAGTGGGAGAACTTTCACAATTGGTGGCTGACTAAATACTTTTTTGCCCCACTGTATGTGTGTGTGTGTGTGTGTATGTGTGTATGTGTGTATGTATGTATGTATGTATGTATGTATGTATGTATGTATGTATGTATGTATGTATGTGTGTGTGTATGTATGTATGTATATGTATGTATGTATGAAAGTATGTATGTAAGTATGTATGTATGTATTTATGTGTATGTATGTATGTATGTGTGTGTGTATGTATGTATGTATGTATGTATGTATGTATGTATGTATGTATGTATGTATGTATGTATGTATGTATGTATGTATGTATGTATGTATGTATGTATGTATGTATGTGTGTGTATGTATGTATGTATGTATGTATGTATGTATGTATGTATGTATGTATAATATATGTAATACATAGCGATCTTCTTTGTTGTTAACTAGTGTTGTTCCGATACCATTTTTTGATCCCGATACCGATACCGATACCTGACCGTGCAGTACTTGCCGATACCGAGTACCGATCCGATACCACGGCGTTTGAAAAAACAAAACAAAAAAACATGTTTTTTGAGCCGCATACTCACCTCGATGTAAAATTATTGCTAACACTTAGTCTGGCACTGCTCAAAACCTTTGTAAAACAGGAAAAAATACCAACAGAGAGTGAATACTATAGAACTTTTTTTTATTGTCTACCTGGTATGGTGACAAGAAAATCAACCCCTTATGAAACCTGAAATGTGGCTCTCACAGATGCCAATCAGTGCAATATCCATTTAAGATATAAAACAGTCGTAGTAGTAGTGCAACAGCAAGTGAACATTTACAAACAAAATAACTTTAGTACTTAAAAAAAAAATATTTTAAAAAAAAAACGGATTTTCTCGCCGATACCGATACCAGCATTTTTGTGCGTATCGGTGGCCATGCCGATACTAGTATCGGTATCGGAACAACACTATTGTTAACGATGGAGCACAGTCTGTTTGTTTTGGTTCAGGGTGATTTTCTCTGCTATTTGGTTAGAGGTGTACCAACATTCAAATAAACATATCTTCTGAAACTATTTTTTGCACTTTCACAACCTGTAAACAATTGGAAAATGACCTTGCCGACTTGGGGAACAAAACATCAGCTTCTGTCACAAACGCCTTGATATTTATAACTGAGTCTACATTAAAGTCTACACCGCCCAGTGTTCGTTATTCAGTATGAGTCTGAGTCTGTAAGTTTGCACAAAGCCAGCCCCTCGATCCAGTTCTCTTCTTTTTTTGTCTTTCTCTAATCTCTTTCCTCTCTTCTTTTCTGTCAGTGTCTCCTTCTCCTTTCTTATGCTCTTGTTATCCCAGTCTCTTTGGGCTGAGTACTGAGAAACAGGAACCCTCCTGGCGTTGCTGCTATTTAGGAAATAATACCAAGATGGCGTTAGGAAAAAAAGAGAATGAGACACAGCCTTTGGTGAGAGAGCTTCTTCCGTTCCTACCATCTCTTCAAACGGTGCTGGAAAGGCCTCTCTCTTATCAAAGAGGTTCAAGCCTGACCAGGAGCACAGGCAGCAGGGTGAGAGAAAGACATTTTAAAAGAGACATTTTAAAAATATAGATACGAGAAAACAGCTCCATGAGAAGAAATCCAAACAGCTGCTCGGAGCTAGCACTTTGGGATGTGTAAACTGTAATGATGGATGTACGTATGTGAACAGTGTCTCCAAGAGACAGGGAGCCGTAGTAACCTAAGGTGTTGAGGGTTACATAAAGCAACACATGCATCCAGTGCTGCCAGACAGTGCCTTAGTTTTTTTTTTAACAGACTTTTTTGAAAACAGGGCTAATTTGCTCTAAACACTTATCACAATTCACCAAAACCACACACCCAAAGTGAAAAACACCTCATATATCCTGCAAAATGAAGCACTGCATTCAAAACGACATAAACACTTAAACATTTGCACCAAATGGCACACGCTTCATTTTCACTTCATTTATGTCCAACTAACTACACACTGTTGTGCTCAATCAAAAGTACCTTCATCCTTGGTGGGCTTTGTCATAATACAAGAGTTCTGTATGGAATTCTACAGAGAGAGATTGTTAGTCTCAAGTCTACAGAAATATGTGCAGAAACACAAAAATATACTGTTGAAACTATTTTTTTTTTTCCCCACACAATGAATTGTACATTGCAACATATGCACCACAAATACACCACTACAGTATACATTACTATAAAGGTGTGTGACCAAAATAATATCCTCTCTATTGAATACAGTAAACAGAAAATAACATTTTGAGGAAAACATATACATTATTTTTCACCCCCCAAAAAGGAAAGAAGAAATACTTCGGCTGCATCTTGCCACCTAGCTGGGTCTGGCCTCAGCACCTCATCAACATCACAGGCAACATCTTCTCTGGCTAAACATTGAGGGAAGAAGTTCCTTGAGTGTCATATCCAGCTCTGGAGAGCACCTGTGCTGTAGTCATGTACTCACATCCACATAGTCATGTCACAGTGTTGATTCTTTCAGAACCTCTCTCTCACACCCTGTCAAGCTGCTTCGTGTGCACTTGGCTTCAATGGAGAATTACAGGCCAATGTGGACATGCTGACTGGCCAGATGTTTCTGAAAATGGTCTTGTCCCTTATGAAGTGGCTTTGATTCTCTGAGTCTAACTGCATCATTTGCCAAAACCAAGTCGATTATTGCTGCTACCTGTGCCTCATTGAACCTTCGAACCCTTCCACCATAACATACGTCTTTGTCTCTCTGTTCTTTAGAAAACATATATAAAAAGAACCAAAAAAGAACCAGAAATATACTGATTGGTCAGTGCCTAAAGAAGATGTTGTTCTCTACAGTAAATTCTGCAGGATGCTTGTACTGTACATTTAGTACATGAAGTAAATCTGGGTAAAGATAAACACGTTCCTTTATTTACTCAAAATAAATATATCTCCATCAGCATAGTCCTGGCTGTCTAAACTGTCAACACGGTTGTGAACAGTAATTGACAGTTTAGATAGCCAGGACTATGCTGATGGAGATATATATATTTTGAGTAAATAAAGGAACGTGTTTATTTTTATACAGTATTGGATACTGTTTGTTGGAACCTACGACTCACCCAATGTAGAGTCTATTTGGATTAAGAAGCCTCTACATTCAAGTTGAAACTTTGCGCACCTACTCGTAAACTTTGTATCTATTGTTTGGAAGGACAACGCAGGTGGATCACAGAACGTGCTATATGATCATCGTTTCGTGAGTAGAACAAAGCTGAAATGCCCATGCGCTGCTCTGCCCTGGGACAAATTGTTTGATACGATGTTTGATGTTTTAAGGAAGCGCTTGTGAAGTGTTGATAACGTGGATGTCTGTCAAAGCCGACAATTGAATAATTAATACGGGAAGGAATTCAAGCGCTCACATACCTCAAGGAAAGCGCTGCTTTTCACCGTCAATATAAAACTGTCACGTTGTTTCATGCAATAAAACACACTGACGGCTCTATCTATCTAAATAGAGGACTTGTGCGACGTAATGGACGTCGAAAGTAACACAAAACAGGATGAATGTCCAATTCAAAATGCAAATGAAACATTAACTAAATTAATTGGGACACGCAGAGGGAATCTGAGTGTGTTGACAAGAAGAATACATTAAATAAAAGCTCTGATGCAAGAGAATGATGTTGAAAATGTTGTCAATCGTATGGACGTGTTCAATACAACTTTCAATGAATTCAAACGACTTCATAAATCAGTGCAAGTGCTTCTCCCTGAGGAGGAGAAAGGGTATGACCAGATGGACTGGTATGAACCAAAAATTAAGCGTTTTATGGAATTTCAAGATGAACTTGATGTATGGATACAGGCTGCAATGGATGTTCAACCTAAACAACACACAACTGAATCTCTGCACCATGATACTCTTGGGCCTCATGACAGTGTCTCACACACATCTAATAGAAGCTCCAATAGGAGTACATCATCTTCTGCACGCATAAAGGCAGAAGCAGAGAGAGCTGCTTTGCTGGCACGTGCAGCTTCCATGGAGAAAAAACATGCTCTTGAAATGGAGGATGCAAAATGAAAAGCCAGGAGAGAGCGACTGGACATGGAAATTAACCTTGCTGCTTCCACTGCTAGACTGAAGGTGTTGAAAGATGAGAGCTCATCTCAAGTGTCTCATACAAGGCTACCAAAGGATGGCATGAACGCATATCTGGAGGGTGCCCAGCAGCGGCAATCTAGAGGATTTCACATGTACAACCCCTCTCCATTGGAACAGTCATCTAAAACACCGCACATAACTGCTGATGATTTCACTGTTCAAACAGATCCAGGACACATCAATCAATTTAAAAATCTTGCAGATGTCATGCATAGACAAAATTATATTGCTGAAATTCTTGTTCGACAGCAAAAACTCCACTTCATTATGTCTCATTCATAAGGGCGTTTGAACACTGCATTGAAGACAGACAATGACCGCGACAGACTGTACTTTTTTAGAGCAGTACACCATTGGCCAACCCAAGGAACTGGTCCAAAGTTGCCAGCATATGAATTCAGAAAGAGGATTCAAGGAGGCTAAGAAACTCTTGAAATGGCACTTTGGCAATGAGGTAAAAATTACTGCAGCCTACATTGAAAAGGCACTCAATTGGGCAGTCATACCAGAGGATGGAAGGGCCTTGAACAACTATGCTCTATTCCTGCGAGCTTGCAGCAATGCTATGTGCGATATTCATTACATGGAAGAACTGGACTCTCCCATCAACATGAGAGCCATCATCTCCAAACTCCCATTTAAACTCAGGGACAAGTGGAGATCAGTCGCATGCAACACACTAGAGAGACACAACACCAGAGCTAAGTTCAGTGATCTAGTGGAGTTCACTGAAAATCAGCCCAGAATAATCTTAGACCCACTCTTTGGTAACATCAACGATCCATTTCCAAAACAAAAAGTTCTAATGACGAGGAGCGAGGAGCCCAAGCCCAGAGCCAAACCAGCCAGTTGAGGGAGCAGTTTTGCCACCACAATCTATTGTGGTGAGCCAGCTCAAGATAGGACTACAGACACCAGCACAGTAAATGCTCTACAACAGCCCTGCATTTTTTGTACTGGAGATCACACCATAGACTCATGCAAGCAGTTAAAGGCCAAACCCCACAAAGATAAAGTTGAGTTCCTGAGGTCTAAGGGTCTATGCTTTGGCTGCCTCACAAAAGGTCACATGAGCAAAGATTGCAGGAGACGCATTACCTGTCTCACATGTAAACTCAAGCACCCTAATGTTCTGCACATTTTAACCAAGAGTACAAGAACTAAGGAGGAGACTGCTATCAGCAGTGCACTTGTTTCCTTGTCCCCTAGCAAACCAACTGGGGCCGGCAACAAGGACTGCACACTCGCCATCCTGCCTGTAAAGATAAAGGTTGCAAAGGGCAACAAGGTCATAAACACCTATGCATTTCTAGACCCAGGCAGCTCTGCCACATTTTGTACAGAGCAACTGATGAAACAACTGAAAGTTAATGGCAGAAAGACGGAAATACTCCTACGCACCATGGGCCAGGAGAAGCCAGTGAGGAGTTATGAGGTGTCCGGCCTAGAGGTGTCCAATCTAGACAATGATACATTCATTCAACTTACCAAAGTATATACTCAGAGGACAATTCTGGTCACTAAAGACAACATCCCTTCTCAAGAAGAGGTCAATAGGTGGTCATACCTGAAAGACGTTCAGTTGAAACTGATCGATTCTGATATTGGACTGCTGATTGGAGTCAACACTCCAAAGTTAATGGAACCTTGGAGGATCATCAATAGTCAGGGTAATGGACCCTACGCAGTGGAGACTCTTTTCGGATGGCTGGTGAATGGCCCACTCACTAGCAGCAGCAACTTCAGAGACAAGCATGGTAGACCAAATCTTACTTCAAACAGAATCACCATAGCCAGGATTGAAGACCTGTTAATCCGACAATTCAATCAGGACTTAACTATGGAGATGAGAAAATAACTATGGAGATGAGAGGGAAATTTGAAGAGAAGCAATTCATGAAGGCTGCTTCTGACTCTGCTGTACTGAAGGAGGGACATTAGTACATGCGGCTACCTTTCCGAGAAGAGGATGTACTGATGCCCAACAATCGGCAGGTAGCAAAACAACTTGCCCTGAATCTCACTCGAAGGTTGAAGAAGAATCCTGCCTTCCGTGAGGATTACAAAAGATTTCTGTCAAAGGTCATCAATGAAGGTCACGCTGAAAGAGTGCCACAACAACAGCTACACAGACAGGATGGTAGAGTCTGGTACATCCCACACCACAGAGTCTATCACAAAACGAAGAACACCATTCGAGTTGTCTTTGACTGTGGTGCCACTTTTCAGGGTACTTCTCTCAACAGTAAACTTCTGCAAGGACCCGACCTTACAAATACACTCATGGGTGTTCTACTACGATTTCGCCAGGAACCCATTGCTTTAATGGCAGATATAGAAGGCATGTTCCACCAGGTACGAGTACCCCCTGAAGATGTGGACTTCCTTAGGTTCCTGTGGTGGCCAAACGGCGACATAAGATCTCCAAGAGTTCAGGATGACAGTCCATCTCTTTGGAGCAGTCAGTTCTCCTAGCTGTGCTAGCTTTGCGCTAAGAAGGACAGCTGATGACAACGCGAACCAATTCAACACAGAGGTCATTGACACAGTCAAAATAATCTTCTATGTCGATGATTGCTTGAAATCTGTCTCCACAGAACAACAGGCCATATCCCTGACTAAAGACCTCAGGGCCCTATGTGCTATGGATGGATTCAAGCTCACAAAATGGATCAGCAATAGCCGTACAGTCTTGGCCTCAATTCCTGATGAGGAAAAGGCAACGGAGGTTAAGGAGCTCAGTCTTGACATAGACGTCGAGAGAGCT
>NC_137689.1:43122412-43132412 GCF_963989245.1 Nansenia antarctica | reverse complement strand
TTAACACTAGTGTTACGTCCCCATGTGTCCTTGTTGTGTTTCCTTCCCTTCTGTGTTCTCCTCTGTCATTCTCCATCCAGGTGTTGTCAATTGGCCAATCATTCCCTCATTCATCATCCCACTTCTCCAATCAGAGGGCTGCCCGTCTGTTTAAATACTCCTCCTTGTCTCCCATTGTTAGTTGACTCTTTGGTTGTGTTTTGTTTGTTAGTTTGTCAACTCTTAGTTTTTTAGGTTGTTTGTGTTATTTCGTATGTACCTTTTCCATTTAGTTGTTTGTTTAGAGTAAGATTAAGTTTGGTTGTTTGTGTCGAATATTTCTCTGTTTCAGTGATTAAAGAAGAGGTAAAAACTCCTGGCCAAAGTTTAAAAGTATTTATTCAAAAAAGATCGGGTCCTCAGATTACAGGCACACGAAACAGTCACAACGTGATTCGAGGTAGACAGCAGACAGACCGCTCCAGACTCAGCACAGAGGTTTTATAGCGGCCCTCAGCCAATCACATCACAGTATGTTCTTGGCCAATCATGATCCTTCCTTCTAGGCCTCTGATTGGCCTAGACCCTCGGGGGCGTGCATGTGCGTGTGTATGTGACTGCGCATGTGCGACAATTGAAAATCTTCCCGAGATCGTTTGTAATGAAATAATAAAGTATTTAATAAAGTATATATGAAGTAATAAAAATATACGTGTAATATGTGTAAAATATACGTGAATATATGTGTAAGATATACGTTATATAAGAAGGCTATTAATGTGTAAAAATATACGACACATCCCCCCTCGGACCACCCAGAGGGTGTTCCGAAACTAAATGACCACATAAACAAAAACAAAAACACAAACCCCACATATCACAGCTAAGAAAATATAAAAAATAAAAAAAAATAAAAAATTAAAAAATAAAAAAATAAAAAATAACTATTAAGAACCCAAAGACATCATGCAAAAAATAGAAACCAACCAATAATAAAAAGAATCTTGAAAATAACAACCACAATTAAACTAAACACAGTCCATCATGCACAAATTAATATAGAAACTTCCAACGACCGATGTTTTCTTTGTCCTTGAAGCGCCAGGGACAGAGGTTACTAGCACATGAACCCAGTTGGAGAACAGCCTTTACCGCTGTCTCAGATTGATATCCTTTCCCAGTCAAGAGCGTTTTCTTCGTTGTGCTAGGAACAGAACCGCTTTCCTATCTTTGCATAACCACCACACCACTTCTCAACTGACATCAATCACATGATATAGAAAGAAACAAACAGTAATCGAAGCAATTAATCATAAAACATCACTTAATAAACAAATCATCAAAGGAGGAAACAAAATCAGAAAGCAAAACAGAATCCAGCTTTTGCTCATCAGCTACGTTGGTCAACATTAAAGCATTAATAGGAACATCAGAAATACACTTTCCACAACATTTGATCAAAATACCAAGTAGCATAATACAGATGATAATGACAACAAAAATAATAGCGACGGACCTGATCATATTACCAATACCTGAAAAAGCAGAATCAAAGAAATCTAACATATTCCAACCGTGTTCTTTATGTAAATCCTCTACACCCTTCTTGTTAGATTCATGAAAATCATGCAAAGCGTTACCAGAATCCGAAATATAACTGCAGCATTCACCGCCTATCAAAGCACAAGTACCACCCTGACTGGCCAAAATAATGTAAATAAACAAACAATACACAAATAATGACATTCAGTTATCATAACACATAATTCCCCAACAGTAAGCACAGGACAAAGGGAATGCATTAATGCATAGATCTTCACCTCAGGTGAGGACTAGTCTTCTAAAAAGTTCATTAACGTGGACTGAGCGACTGATTTTCCAAAAACAGTCAATGAGGCCCTGTCTCCTAAGAAAGTCAAAAAATCATGTCTGCTATAATAGGTGCACCCATCTTAGCAAAATAAGTTTCCCATGCCCCTAAGACCGTTTCCAGCCATGCTATCATCTGCTGTCCATTCCCGTCGTTCCCTTTGATCTGCTGCTTCACTACCCTATTCATAGTCTTTAATCTTTTCCTAACTGGTCGTCGTCCGTCAGTGTCATTGAGGTTCAGGCAACCGCCTGGTCCCCTCCCACGCTGATCAAGGTCTGGGGAGTTGCCCTCAGCATCATTTGAAGCATGATGCAGGTACTCGCCCGCATCCCCAGTAGCACAGGTGCCCAGGCTTTGGACACTCCCGGGCTGGACCTCCAGACTGTCAACACTCTCTGCTTCGTTGGTTTCTGGTTCATTGGCATCTGGACAGCTTTCCACTGTCCCACTGGCTCTGGCAACACCACAGCATCTCCTCGTAGCTCCTCCTTCCCAGGTTCTCTGGGGACCTCGGCACCTGTTGGCACAACATCCTGCCTACTCTGTACATCCACCCCCCTGTCCACCACCCGTGGCCCTATTGGGGTAGGGATATGCCCAAACACCACTGGTGTACCCACTCTGATGTTGTTTCTCCAACAGACCCCACATTGACCTAAAGCATGGTCAATCTGTTCCATCAAATATGGACTCCAAAACCCATATTCCTTGGTGATCTTGCGTCTTACCTCCCCCCTAGCCACATGTGCTAATCCATGAGCTTCCCGTATTAACATGCCTAATAAATCTGAGGGTGCTATAACCAACCCCTCATGATTCCTCCATAGACCCGTGTCATCCTGACTTGCCCCCCTTGCTAGCCAAACGTTCTTGTCTAACGTAGTTACTCTACTCTGTAACATCAATAAATCCTCAAGTGTGACCATGCCCTGTAATTGCTTTTCATGTGTGACCAGAAGACCTTTACCTGCCTTGTCTGCTCCTGTAATGGCTTTGGCTGCATCCTCTGCAGCCCTGTTACCTTGTGTGACATGTGATGAGTCAGACCTGTGTGCGGCACACTTCACTATGGCTAATTCCTTTGGCTTCATCATGGCCTGTAACAGCTTCATGATCTGTGCGTGGTGCTGTATAGGCGTACCATCAGTTCTCTTAAAACCCCGCCCCCTCCATACAGCTCCATTAAAATGACAAACATTATGTACATAGGCAGAGTCGGTGTACACTGTCACTCTCCGTCCGGTTCCCAAGTTGCATGCCTCCGTGAGGGCAATCAATTCAGCCAACTGAGCTGAGCAAGGCTGAGGAACTGCCTCAGCCTGTTCTACAATAAACTCTGAATTCTGTGCTTTAACTAAGGAATACCCAGCGCACAAAGTTTCTCCTACCCCGTAACAAGACCCATCAACCCAATATTCTATATCAGCTCCCTTTAAAGGCAAAGCTTGTAGGTCTGTTCTATGCTTAATCACTCTGGCTGTCGATGGAATCTGAACACCGGATGGCACCGTCACCTGACAACCGTCAGGTGTGCATTTCACTGTACAGTTCAATTGGCATTGAGCATCTTTCCCTAGCAGCCCTGTTGGCGTGTGTTCTGACACAAGTATTGGCAGAGTTGCTCTCTGTCCCTTGCACTCTAAGTCTACAAGCTCAGTTGTAGGAATCAGCTGTTTAATTCCCTCAAATCCGATTGTCTTCACATATTCTCTAGACATAGGGAGGTGCGTGGCGCCTTCAGGCTTCTGTGTCACCACCAGCTGGCACCTCCCACTCGGATCTTCCGGGCACCCCTGTAGGCCAGCTGCTGGGCCTCTGTAAGGGTTCATCACTCCTGGAGCAGGTGTAGCAGGAGGCCAATATCCTCCTCCTTGGCTCCCCCCTGCGCCCCCCTGGGGCCTGTTGCAGCAGGTACAGGCTAGATGTCCATTCTGGTCACATTGGTAACACGGTTCTAGCATCTTCTTCCCTGCTGCTGTCCATCCCCCTGGTGGTGGTCCTTGGCCAGGCTGGTTGTACATCTGGTATGGAACCGCTTGCACCCCTGGTGGCCCTTGTGGGTATGGATACCCCCCTTGTGGCCCCTGTGGGTAGGACTGGTAAGTAGCAGGATACCCCCCTTGTGGCCCCTGTGAGTAGGACTGGTAAGTAGCAGTCTGCACTCCAGGTGGCTGTTGCTGTGGGGCTAAAGCCTGCACTCTGTATGCTGCGAAGAGCTCTGGATCATAAACTGATGTATTGATATCTCTATGAAGTCCTGCCTCCAATCCTGCAATAAAGGCTAAGAGTCTTTTCAGGTCTCCCATCGCGGCCTGCGTTCCTGTCAGTCTCACGTCAACCTCAGTAGTCCACGAATGTCCTCCCTCCTCCAGAACTGGGAGTTTGTCCATCACTTCAGACAGATCTGCATGATGCCACGGATGATATTCCATCTTGTTACCTTGAATCAGCACTGGACAGTTCTTTAATGTATTTGATGACCTTCGATGACAATCTTCCTCTTCCTCCCTTTCTCGTTGCTCCTTCAGCCATCTGTGGTGTCTTTTTGCTGTGGCTATCATCTTCCTGACCAGAGCGTGGTAGCCTTCATCTGCACTGTCGTCATCTCTTGAGTCTTCACGGCCATCTTTGCTGTCATCTTCCTCGTCACTCCTGTCGTCCCCTTTTCCCCTTGGCTCCTTCTTGGCCTTCTTCTTCTGGGAATGATCCTCCAGTGCCTTAGCATATGGAGGGGGACTGGAGACAGGACACATGTCTGTGGATGGAATGTTCAATGTCTGTTCCAGTGTTCTGGCCAATTCTTTTTTCTTTTCCGGTTCCATCTGAGCTATTTTCTGTCCCTCTACCTTAAATAGATCTAAAATAGCTAACTCTAACTTGCGTTTCTCTGATCTAATCTTTCCTCTTTGATGTGCTTTGTGCCCATTGATAAGTATTTCCAATGTTGCAATTATTTGTAAATTAAGGCTGCCCTCTTTCGGCCACGGCTGTTCAATGTATGCCCAACGGCTATTCCATTTCGTAGACATTTTGCTAATTTCCCTAACAAGAGGATTCATTTTTTCCACTACAGCCATAGGCGATAACGTAGCCAACATTCCACGATGTTCACTAATATCTTTTAACACCTTCGTTGAATTTGATCCCATTCTACTTGCTCAATATGCTGACAATATTCTATATTGGATAAGGTGTACGCTTCTTACAACCCACCTTCCTATGGTCTTGTTTGCTAAACAAATGCTAGTCCAATATAACTGTATTAACCATCCCCACAAAACCCTGCAACTCAGAATAACAGATTTGCCTCTTGTGTATGTCAGTGCAGTATTAACTTAAATCTAGTCACTGTGTAAGTACTTTATACTTAAATGTGTTTCCTAATTGTTTATGAATATGTGTCGCTTAATTACTCATTCAATACTAATTACAGTTCTGGTCCACACAATTATTAAATCACAAAGGCTGGTCAACACCTAAGTATTCACTGATTTACAAAAACCCTTTTACTGCTTAATTATCAATACAAACTATTCTGCTATTCTTAATCAAAAACTGTGAAAAAAGAACTTAACTTCAAATAAAAAGATGTAAAACACTAATATTAATTACAACCTGTAAAGAAATCGACTTGTCATTTGGAAGGAATAAAATGATTAATTATTCATTACAATCTGTAAGGAAATCGACTTGTTATTTGAAAGGAACATACAATCAACTAGACTTAGTCATTTACACTTCATTGATGTAATCCTGTAAAAGAAAACGTCATCCCTAGACCACTATAAACCAATTGATCAAAGTTTTGTGAAAACTGAAAATGAAATAATCTGAATAATTAATTCAATCAATTTGTAATTACTTAAATTAATTGAAGTAACCATCCATTTATTATTGTAAAAGACTATGTCGTCGACCTCAGGCGGATGCACTGATGGAGGACCAGTGTTCCAAAGTGTCTTATCGTATTCCGTCCACTGGAGAGCAGCAAACAATTAAAAATGTCCTATAGTGTTTCATCCACTAGAGGGCAGTAAACAATTAAAAACGTCCTATCTTGTTTCATCCACTAGATGGCAGTAAATAATTAAAAACGTCCTATCTTGTTTCATCCACTAGATGGCAGTAAATAATTAAAAACGTCCTATCGTGTCTCTTCCACTAGATGGCAGTAAATAATTAAAAACGTCCCATCGTGTTTTGACCAGTAGAGGCCGCCACACCGAAAATGTCTTACAGAATGACTATATCTTACCTAAAACTCACAATCTATCTTTTTTACTTTTACAATCTATACATAAATCAATTGTTAAGTGAAAGGAATGAATGATTAGTTAGAATTATTCACTATATCATCATATACATTGATTTAAAACTTATGGAATCAATCAATTGTTTTGGGAAACAGAAAATGAATGCTCTGAATAATTAATTCAACTGATAAGTAATTAATTAAATCAATGTAATACTGAAAAGTCATTCACAACATCAATCTATGCATTAACCTTTTAGATTCTTTCACCAATATTCTGTTAAACGGGCCTATTCGCTCCGCGTGCTCTCTCTGTGTTTGAAATGTGCTGGCCCCGTGTACCCTCCTGTTTTCCGAGTAACCGTACCTTTAAACTTATTTGAAATACCCCGAGATCAATTCACTATATCTCTATTTTTATCAATACTAGTCTATGTGTATGGTTTTATCGTTATCTTTTAAGAGATGAGTACTGAAATCTATCAAACCCGCGCGTGTGTATTTGAAAAAATGGATGTCAGGGGGGAAAGAAGCCACCCAACACTCCTTTGTTCTACTTACAAAACCGCTGTGGACTGTAAGATTAATCTTCACAACACTGCTTTTCCACAATAATTATTATTCTCCACGACACAGCAATTCCAAGAATATCTTTCAATGCAGTTCAACGTATTATTTGCCAAGATAATCTTATTCAAATACTCCTACAATGGCATATGCTTTCTACTAGGCTCTGTGTCCCCTGAGTCTGCATGCATTCAGACAAAGGAAAAAAATTGGCGCCCTTTTCAACTAGCGGCCTTGTCCGCAGGTCTGACACGCATTCACACAAAGAAAAAAATTGGCGCCCTTTCAACTTGCGGCCTGTGTCCGCGGGTCTGACATGCGTTTTCAGACAAAGAAAAAATTTGGCGCCCTTTCAACTAGCCACGTTTTTCCTCCGTGCTCTCAAGTAAATTAACAATGTATAGCTTTAAAATAGCGCTATTTTCTGCTCACTAGCACGGACTCTGCTCTTTCAAACTAGGAATTCCGATTCCATACCATTGAATAGAGCTATCTCCTGACAAACACTTACTTACAAACCACATTAACCAAGCTTTTACACTCCATCAGACTATTGCCTGATACAAACCACATTTATTAGCCCGCTAGGAAAACGTCTCCCCCTAGCTTTTGTGCTAATACCTTGTTCTCAAAACAAGACTACAGCAGCTCCTTCTCTGCTATACCACAATTACAATACCACACACACGATAAAAATCGTACAATTAAAACACTTTTCCCAATACAGGTTTTACAACCCGGCTCTCTCTGACTAACCTCTACCCAGTTATATACTTCAAGATCCGTTTTAAATATAGCTTATTCGATATACACAGTCTATTTTGCACAGCTCCGCCTTGTCCTTGCGAATTCAGCAGAAACTTACCCCTTTGATGACTTGAAGAGTTGCAAAACGACCGGTCATCCAAAGCTATGGATCCTCCTGGCTGGCTCGCCACTTATGTCGAATATTTCTCTGTTTCAGTGATTAAAGAAGAGGTAAAAACTCCTGGCCAAAGTTTAAAAGTATTTATTCAAAAAAGATCGGGTCCTCAGATTACAGGCACACGAAACAGTCACAACGTGATTCGAGGTAGACAGCAGACAGACCGCTCCAGACTCAGCACAGAGGTTTTATAGCGGCCCTCAGCCAATCACATCACAGTATGTTCTTGGCCAATCATGATCCTTCCTTCTAGGCCTCTGATTGGCCTAGACCCTCGGGGGCGTGCATGTGCGTGTGTATGTGACTGCGCATGTGCGACAATTGAAAATCTTCCCGAGATCGTTTGTAATGAAATAATAAAGTATTTAATAAAGTATATATGAAGTAATAAAAATATACGTGTAATATGTGTAAAATATACGTGAATATATGTGTAAGATATACGTTATATAAGAAGGCTATTAATGTGTAAAAATATACGACACATGTTTGTTTGATTTAGTATTGACTACAGTTTATTTTTCTATTTTTGTATTGTCACACACTAGCCATAGGAAACGGGCGTAGGTGAGATACCCTTGGGTATACATTCCATCACGTAGACTCATCAGTGGTGTGCCGTCAGGGCCAGCAAGGCCTTCTCTGCTGGCCTAAACATCATCAGAATATACATTTTATTTTAATATATATTTTCCACAAATATGTATTAATGATTCCCCATAGTCTATTCTCTTCATTTCATAGCTTTCCTCTTGGTTGCGCTGCTTCCAGTCTCCGATTGAGATTTGGAGGGCTGGCCTTTATGTTAGAGCTTTTATCCAATCAAAATGTGTTGCTAGGGGGCTCAAAAATCTGCCCGCCTTCACATTAAACGGTGCTGCGGATTCGACCTGTAACTTAACATTGGAACGAGAAAACCTGTGGCGTACCTAGTAAACCTACGTAGATGCGAGCAAAAGCAACAACGGCGCCTGCTGTAAGGCTCAATGATGTCAGCACCCAGCACGTCTTTTGATTGGATACGCACTATTGCTACGCACTATTGATACGCACTATTGATATTCACTATTGAGATGCGGAACTATGCCGGTAGATGTGAAACTTTTGAAAGTGCGCAGGGAAACGGAGCATCACAACGAAAGCTTTCGTTGACTGATCGATAATACTGATCGATTGTGTCCTGTTTTTGGGTAAACAATAACTTTCATTTAGGGGACACGATAAAAGCGCCAAGTCCACAAACAGAGGAAACTACGTTGAGCTTCTTTCTTTTCTGGCTGAAAACAACCCAGATTTACATTACCACCTGTCCACAAACAAAGTGTTTACTGGGACGTCAGGCAAAATACAAAACGACCTGATTTTTGCTATTGCTGAAGTGATGGAAGAAGAGATCAAAATGGAGATTAAAAAGGCACCCTTTGTCGCTATTATGGTGGACGAGACGACAG
Source organism: Nansenia antarctica (assembly GCF_963989245.1). Classification (NCBI taxonomy): domain Eukaryota; kingdom Metazoa; phylum Chordata; class Actinopteri; order Argentiniformes; family Microstomatidae; genus Nansenia; species Nansenia antarctica. Next base: position 43,123,365 of record NC_137689.1, on the reverse strand, counting down.
ACGTGGGTAATGTAGCGATCTTAAAGATGTTAGTTTAACACTCTTCATTGTAAATGCGGATTTATTGATTAAAAATGCTTCGGAAATATTAATATAACTCTGTTGTACTTGTCTGACTATGTTAAGGTGATGCAACGCCCGGTTATACTGTGTTTCTGTCTAGTTTCTAGAGCCATGGCGTCATAACGATGGTATTAAGAGGTAGAATAATTCAGGTAGGAATGTGTCGGACATCACTGAAGGCCTAGGTGTGAAATGCACCGCCCGCCACTGAGACTCATCTATGTTAAATACATTAGGCAAAGGAGCGGCTGTCATTATGTAGAATTGTAATCACTGGTAGGGTCTCACTTTATTATTTTGTTTCTTTGGGTTGACACCGCTCATAGTCTACCTGTTGTCCTATGGCTTGTGTTTTTGTACACCACCATTTGTTTATTAAATCATTGCACTTTAGTTCGTTCGTGTTGTGCCTTTTATTTAGTCTTTTCCCTCCCACACTACAAGTGACAGCGTACTTACACCCTTTATGTTACGGCTCCCCCTACACCCCCTAGACGTAGAGCCATAAGACCTGGGGTTCGTAACACTAGAAACAGCCATGAGGGGGTGAGTAACGAAACATGTGATGTCTTTGCACTCCATCAAATTTCAGGACCCTCCTTTCATGACTTTTCCTAGATACTGTATGTGCGTTCTACTGCCCAGTATCCTTACATTTTCAAAATCACATCAGGATAAGCTAGTATAAAGCTATTTTTACGTTTTTCTGTGCAAGCAGAGAAGCAGGCTAAGTGGCGCCCGACTAGTGGTCGTTGTGTGTAAATAGCAGCTTGAGCATCGTGATTTGACCCCTGAGGCAGCTCTTTTAGTAGGTAAAAAAGGCACGGCTGTTCTAGTGTTGAACCTCAGACATTTTAGTTTGGTTTGCTCTTGATTGTTGAAGTGAGTGG
>NC_137689.1:43087412-43112412 GCF_963989245.1 Nansenia antarctica | reverse complement strand
AGTAGAGTAGGAGGGTGAACAGTAGAGTAGAGTAGGAGGGTGAACAGTAGAGTAGAGTAGGAGGGTGAACAGTAGAGTAGAGTAGGAGGGTGAACAGTAGAGTAGAGTAGGAGGGTGAACAGTAGAGTAGGAGGGTGAACAGTAGATTAGAGGAGGGTGAACAGTAGAGTAGAGTAGGAGGGTGAACAGTAGAGTAGAGTAGGAGGGTGAACAGTAGAGTAGAGGAGGAGGGTGAACAGTAGAGTAGAGTAGGAGGGTGAACAGTAGAGTAGGAGGGTGAACAGTAGAGTAGAGGAGGAGGGTGAACAGTAGAGTAGAGTAGGAGGGTGAACAGTAGAGTAGAGGAGGAGGGTGAACAGTAGAGGAGAGGAGGAGGGTGAACAGTAGAGTAGAGGAGGAGGGTGAACAGTAGAGTAGAGTAGGAGGGTGAACAGTAGAGTAGAGTAGGAGGGTGAACAGTAGAGTAGAGTAGGAGGGTGAACAGTAGAGTAGGAGGGTGAACTCTAGGGTAGAGTAGGAGGGTGAACAGTAGAGTAGAGTAGGAGGGTGAACAGTAGAGTAGAGGAGGAGGGTGAACAGTAGAGTAGGAGGGTGAACAGTAGAGTAGAGTAGGAGGGTGAACAGTAGAGTAGGAGGGTGAACAGTAGAGTAGAGTAGGAGGGTGAACAGTAGAGTAGAGGAGGGTGAACAGTAGAGTAGAGTAGGAGGGTGAACAGTAGAGTAGGAGGGTGAACAGTAGAGTAGAGTAGGAGGGTGAACAGTAGAGTAGAGTAGGAGGGTGAACAGTAGAGTAGAGTAGGAGGGTGAACAGTAGAGTAGAGTAGGAGGGTGAACAGTAGAGTAGAGTAGGAGGGTGAACAGTAGAGTAGAGGAGGGTGAACAGTAGAGTAGAGTAGGAGGGTGAACAGTAGAGTAGGAGGGTGAACAGTAGATTAGAGGAGGGTGAACAGTAGAGTAGGAGGGTGAACAGTAGAGTAGAGTAGGAGGGTGAACAGTAGAGTAGAGGAGGAGGGTGAACAGTAGAGTAGAGTAGGAGGGTGAACAGTAGAGTAGGAGGGTGAACAGTAGAGTAGAGGAGGAGGGTGAACAGTAGAGGAGAGGAGGAGGGTGAACAGTAGAGTAGAGGAGGAGGGTGAACAGTAGAGTAGAGTAGGAGGGTGAACAGTAGAGTAGAGTAGGAGGGTGAACAGTAGAGTAGAGTAGGAGGGTGAACAGTAGAGTAGAGTAGGAGGGTGAACAGTAGAGTAGAGTAGGAGGGTGAACAGTAGAGTAGAGTAGGAGGGTGAACAGTAGAGTAGAGTAGGAGGGTGAACAGTAGAGTAGAGTAGGAGGGTGAACAGTAGAGTAGAGTAGGAGGGTGAACAGTAGAGTAGAGTAGGAGGGTGAACAGTAGAGTAGAGGAGGAGGGTGAACAGTAGAGTAGAGGAGGAGGGTGAACAGTAGGGTAGAGTAGGAGGGTGAACAGTAGAGTAGAGGAGGGTGAACAGTAGAGTAGAGTAGGAGGGTGAACAGTAGAGTAGAGGAGGAGGGTGAACAGTAGAGTAGAGTAGGAGGGTGAACAGTAGAGTAGAGTAGGAGGGTGAACAGTAGAGTAGAGTAGGAGGGTGAACAGTAGAGTAGGAGGGTGAACAGTAGAGTAGAGTAGGAGGGTGAACAGTAGAGTAGAGTAGGAGGGTGAACAGTAGAGTAGAGTAGGAGGGTGAACAGTAGAGTAGGAGGGTGAACAGTAGAGTAGAGTAGGAGGGTGAACAGTAGAGTAGAGTAGGAGGGTGAACAGTAGAGTAGAGTAGGAGGGTGAACAGTAGAGTAGAGGAGGAGGGTGAACAGTAGAGTAGAGTAGGAGGGTGAACAGTAGAGTAGGAGGGTGAACAGTAGAGTAGGAGGGTGAACAGTAGAGTAGAGTAGGAGGGTGAACAGTAGAGTAGAGTAGGAGGGTGAACAGTAGAGTAGAGTAGGAGGGTGAACAGTAGAGTAGAGGAGGAGGGTGAACAGTAGAGTAGAGTAGGAGGGTGAACAGTAGGGTAGAGGAGGAGGGTGAACAGTAGAGTAGAGTAGGAGGGTGAACAGTACAGTAGAGTAGGAGGGTGAACAGTAGAGTAGAGTAGGAGGGTGAACAGTAGAGTAGAGTAGGAGGGTGAACAGTAGAGTAGAGTAGGAGGGTGAACACAACGTTCATGTTCATCATTCAACCGTTCACTCCAATGTTATTCGTGCGTGTGTGCATGAATTGCCTATCGCAGCCAGGGCTCGACATGCACTTTATCACTTGGTGGTGTAACTGAGTTGAGATGGTAAAGTTCGCACCCATAGCTGGTTTACATCAGGTAAAGACCCCCACCCATAGCTGGTTTACGTTAGGTAAAGACCCCCACCCATAGCTGGTTTACGTTAGGTAAAGACCCCCACCCATAGCTGATTTACGTTAGGTAAAGACCCCCACCCATAGCTGGTTTACGTTAGGTAATACCCCCACCAATAGCTGGTTTACGTTAGGTAATACCCCCACCCATAGCTGGTTTACGTTAGGTAATACCCCCACCCATAGCTGGTTTACGTCAGGTAATACCCCCACCCAAAGCTGGTTTACGTTAAGTAATACCCCCACCATTGCTGGTTTACGTAAGGTAATACCCCCACCCATAGCTGGTTTACGTCGGGTATTTGAGGAGACGGTGTTACCGTGTGTCTGATGGCAAGTCAGAGGTCGCAAGTTCGAGACTCGGTCCGAGGAACTCGAATTGCGGTGCTACTGTTTGCAACAACGTGACATCTGTCGAACCAGAACATTTAGGATCACCATCAAAAAGAATTGTTCAAATATGACTACAGATAGATACTGCACCTACATCTTATATGACTACAGATAGATACTGCACCTATCTTATATGACTACTGCAGTAGGCCTACTGCTCCATATGTGACAGCAGTGAAACCGGGAAGCAGGGGGGGTAGGGGGGGTAGCATGTATACGCTAAAAAGCAACGGTCCTAGAATGGACCCCTGGGGAACTCCACAGGTCACGCTGTAATTTTTTTTGTTATGGTCACCAAGGGCCACAAAGAAATCTCGGCCGGTTAGGTAAGTCCCGAACCAGTTTAAGACTAAGTTTAAGAGAGGCTGACCCAGTTTTCAAGTCTCTCAATAAGTACGTTATGGTCCACCGTATCAAAAGCTGCACTCAATGCACTAACTACATTTCCCCCAAAAAAACATTAAATCGGCTGCCGACTTGTTCCCGGTTTCACCAGCTGCTGTCACATAGGGATGTGAGGAAAATTAACGATAGCTGATCGGAGAAGCAAAGTGGATAGAATCCAATTCTAATTGTCTGATAATGACAACCTCATTTTGTGGTCACAAGGGCTGTGTTACTGGTTATCACTCCTTTGTGTCGCCCCGTACTGAACTGATTGCCAACCTGGACGCGTCCTCTCTCTCTCTCTCTCTCTCTCTGTGCAGTCATTTCGCTGCTATCAAAATGTTTTGCGGGGCGTTGAAAGTATTCAAGACAGGCATTTGATTGCAGATAGCGATTGCGCGGCTAAAAACAACCTGTCTGAGTGTCTGCTGCTTTCCTCCCCGTCTCTCCGTTGATCTAAAGGAGCGTTCGCAAACATCAGGTCTCCTTTCCTCCCCGCGTTACCTAACCAATCATAAGCTTCGGGTTTGAGACACGAGGAGGCATTTCATGGCAACAGAGAAGGTGTTTAGTTCCGCTACCACATGTCATGTTGATGATGACAGTTCGTTGTCTTACCACAGACTGCGTCCCGACTCTGTCGACGATGTTCTCCCAGGCAGTTTGGCAGACAACCGTTTTATTTATCGGCTTTTCATTCTTTCTTTTTACCAGCCTAAAGCCTGTAAGCGTGTGTGTGTGTGTGTGTGTGTGTGTGTGTGTGTGTATCTGTGTGTGTGTGTGTATCTGTGTGTGTGTGTGTGTGTGCGTGTGTGTCTGAGCAGTTGTGGTCCTTAGGGGGGAGTGGAGCTCTTATATGGAACTAATAGTTTAGCTGCTTTATATGCACTCACTGGGAACTTTATTAGGAACGCTATACTAATACTGGGTAGAGCCTCCCTTTGCTGCCTCAATTCTTTGTGGCATTGATTCACAAGATGAATACAAGATGTTGGAAACATTCCTTTGAGATTCTGGTCCATGATGACATGATTGCATCACGCAATTCCTCATCAGATTTTTCAGGTACATTTTCAAGTTGTGAATCTCCCACCTCCCAAAGGTGTTCTGTTGGATTCAGATCCGGTGACTGGGAAGGCCTCTGAAGAACACTGAATTCACTGAACATTGTCCTGTTCATGTTTTGTGACATGGTGCATTATCATGCTGGAAGTAGGCATTAGAAGATGGGTACATTGTGACCATGAAGGGATGCACGTGGTCAGCAACAATTCCTCACATAGGCTGTGACGTTCATGCGATGATTGATTAGTATTAACTGGCCCAAAGTGTGCCAAGAAAAAAAATCCCCACACCATTACACCACACAATGAGAAAGTGTACAAGTGTTCCTAATAAAGTGTCCGGTGAGTGTATCATCCCTACCCTGAAGCTGATGATGTTCTGTTCCCAAACCACCCACCCACCCACAGAGATACACATTACGCACATGGGCATGCACGCACGCATGCGCCCACACACACAGAGACGATGCCCATGCTTGGTTACTGGCTGGCCGGCCCGAGGCCCCTAGTCAAGGAAGGTTGTCTGAGTTCAGTCTTTTCTCCCCTGCATGGACCCTCTCTGTCAGCATGGACCCTCTCTGTCAGCATGGACCCTCTCTGTCAGCATGGACCCTCTCTGTCAGCATGGACCCTCTCTGTCAGCAGACAAAGCATGGACCCTCTCTGTCAGCAGACAAAGCAATGCTCTGCTAACATAAACTGCCCTCTTTACAAGTCTGAGTCACGGTCACATGGGCCTGAATCATACAGGACTCAATGGTGCAGATGTGTGTGTGTGTGTGTGTGTGTGTGTGTGTGTGTGTGTGTGTGTGTGTGTGTGAATCACTGTCAGCGTGCAGGCAAGGTCATATCATCTGATCAAATGCGAGAGAGACGGAGAGCTTGGAACAGCGTGGTAAGGGTAAGTCTTAAGTCTCAGTCTGTCATTGCATAGAGAGAGGTGTGTGGTTGTGTGCAAGGGATTTGGGTGTGAATGTATATCATTATTTGGTGAATCAGGTGCCTGTGTGAACTATGAACTTGCCAGCGTATATAGTTGGTCATAGACAAGGAGCTCCCTTGACTCTGCTGATGTCAAAGGCATGACACCATCCAGGATCATGTTTCAGCTCCTTGTGATAACAGCTCAGCGGATCATCATCGTTAGCGGATCAGAACTCCATGATCGATGGAAGTAGGTAGAGAGTGAGGCAGGTAGAGAGTGAGGCAGGTAGAGAGTGAAGCAGGTAGAGAGTGAAGCTGGAGAGATTGAAGTAGGTAGAGAGTGAAGCAGGTAGAGAGTGAAATAGGTAGAGAGTGAAGTAGGTAGATAGTGAAGTAGGTAGAGAGTGAAGCAGGGAGAGAGTGAAGCAGGTAGAGAGTGAGGCAGGTAGAGAGTGAAGCAGGGAGAGAGTGAAGCAGGTAGAGAGTGAGGCAGGTAGAGAGTGAAGCAGGGAGAAAGTGAAGCAGGGAGAAAGTGAAGCAGGTAGAGAGTGAGGCAGGTAGAGAGTGAAGCAGGTAGAGAGTGAGGCAGGTAGAGAGTGAAGCAGGGAGAGAGTGAAGCAGGTAGAGAGTGAGGCAGGTAGAGAGTGAAGCAGGGAGAGAGTGAAGCAGGTAGAGAGTGAGGCAGGTAGAGAGTGAAGCAGGGAGAGAGTGAAGTAGGTAGAGAGTGAGGCAGGTAGAGAGTGAAGCAGGTAGAGAGTGAAGCAGGTAGAGAGTGAAGCTGGAGAGATTGAAGTAGGTAGAGAGTGGTGCAGGTAGAGAGTGAAGTAGGTAGAGAGTGAAGTAGGTAGAGAGTGAAGCAGGTAGAGAGTGAAGCAGGGAGAGAGTGAAGCAGGTAGAGAGTGAAGCTGGAGAGATTGAAGTAGGTAGAGAGTGGTGCAGGTAGAGAGTGAAGTAGGTAGAGAGTGGTGCAGGTAGAGAGTGAAGTAGGTAGAGAGTGAAGTAGGTAGAGAGTGAAGCAGGTAGAGAGTGAAGCAGGGAGAGAGTGAAGCAGGTAGAGAGTGAGGCAGGTAGAGAGTGAAGCAGGAGAGAGTGAAGCAGGTAGAGAGTGACTCCAGGACTGAAATAAGGAATGAGCCATCTGCTGGCGTCTTCATACGCACACTTAAACACAGTAGATCTACTCAGACCTAGAGAGGAGAGGAGAGAGAGGAGAAAGGGAGAAGAGAGAGAGAGAGAGAGGAGAGAGAATAGAAGATGCTCTAGAGAGGAGAGAGGGAGGTTCTACTGAGACTCTGAGAGAGAGGAGGGAGAGAGAGAGGGGAGAGAGGACGGAGGGAGTCTCAAGGGAGACGGAGAGAGGAGAGGCAGGAGATAGAGAGCAGTGATGGTGGGTACAGAAAGAAAGGTAGAGGAAGGTAGGAGGAAGAGAGGCTATTGATAAAGAAGAGATGGAGACTACAACAAAGTGAGGGAGTCTTAAGAGAAAGACAAGAAAGTCTTCATGAGAGCTGGTAGCGAGGGTACGGGAGAGGTAGAGGAGGGAGGGAAGCTCCAGACAGAAGGAGGAGAGACAGAGAGACCTGTATGTCAAAACCATCAGTCTTCCTGTGCCAACCCGAAGGTATATTTGGGTTCCTGTTCATAACAGACATACACAAAGACTTGCTACACAAAGAGTGTTCCTTTGCCCTTCTCCACAGATCTGTTTAGCAGGGAGGACTTTTGATAAGGTCGCACTCTGTCTTTCAGAGAGGGAGCTTTGTAACCGTCTGTGTAATGTCAAGGCCGACAGTGAGGCCTCCTGTCCTCAAAACGACATAACAAGGGTCCAATACAAGTCTGCGTTTGACATCAGAGGAAGGGTTTGCAGCGTCCTAGGCGGTAATAGAAAAAAACAAGCAACAATTTCTATCATTTCTGAGTTATATATCTATATCTCTGAGAGAGTTCATGGCCCAAGAATGTGAAAAGAGAGATAAATCAAGCCATCAAATTTTTCCCGCCATTTCCCTGAGGAAAATATACTGCTTTGTCCTTTAACTCATTCAACATTCACTATTGCAAAAAAAAGAACAACAACAAAAAGCGCACATACAGCAATCGAGCAGGCGTATTGTATAAACATTTCCCAGAGTTGCATGTTCACAGTATCTTTCTAGAAGGTGTTGTCATTTCAGCTCGGTTCTTTCCAACATTTCTACACCAGCGACAGTCTTCCTTCATCAGTGGAGAGAACATGACAGAGGCAAGAGGAATATGTGTGTCCGTCAGGCCTCGCTCGAAGAGAGAAATCGTGTTTGACACTTTTTCCTCATTAACATGCGTAGGCTTCAGCTGACAGAGAGAGACGGGGTAGAAGTGTGTGTGTGTGGGGGGGGGTGTTGTAGAGAAGGAGTGAGAATAAAGAACGGTAGAAAGGGATGTGATGTTTTGATGAGAGAAGATTTCTCTAATCTCATAACTCAAGCCAGGGATGCAGAGACCTGGCTGTCCTACATGGCAGACGGGGGAGAGACGGTGACAGATAGAAGATGCTGGAAGACCAGAGGGAGAAAAGACTTGTCACATATGTGTCTCTCTCTCTCTCTCTCTCTCTCTCTCTCTCTGTCTCTCTCTCTGTCTCTCTCTCTCTGTCTCTCTCTCTCTCCCTCCCCTGTCTGTCTCTCTCTGTCTCTCTCTCTATCTCTCTCTCTCTATCTCTCTCTCTCCCTTTCTCTGTCTCTCTCTCTCCCTCTCTCTCTCCCTCTCCCTCCCTCCCGCTCTCTCTTTCTCTCTCTCTCCCTCCCTATCTGTTTTCTCTGAATGTCCAGGGTGGAGAGTTAAAGACACAATGTGCTAAGACTGTCTTTAAAAGGTCAGTCACGTTCCCCTTGGAGAAGCGAGAGTGCCTGATTCACTTTGAAAACCCTGCAGTGGGCTTCACAGCATACAGTCCACACGCAATAGACCTGAAATAAATGGTTACTACTTACAGAAGACAAACTGAAAGACATTCAGTCGTACAAACAAACGAGTGCACGCACACTCAGTTTCGCACACATTTGCACACACATACACACACACACACACACACACACACACACACACACACACACACACACACAAACACACACACACACAAACAGACTCACAAGTGTTCCACAGAGCCTGTTGTCTACTTTTCTCAGGAAAACTTTTTTTTATATTCCATCCGAATATGTGTCTATGGCTTAAGGTAATGTATTCTATTATTATTATTATTTTATTTGCTAAAAGGCGGAGACTAAAAATGAACGATGTCTTAATAATTGATGGGAGCAGATATATCAGAGTGCTGCACGGCTCTGCATTATCAAATGGTGCTTTTATCAAAAGTACCACGATCGCTCTGAAATATTAAATTCCGTTAAGAACTGAAATGTAAAAGTTTGAGATTGAAATGTCTGATTGTGTGCATTTTGTAGCCCTCCTTGGAGCAAGAGTGCATTCGGACCATTCTGAATGTGCAGGATGCTTTTCAATATCTCCGTTTGCCTCACAATCTGTTCAATATTTCATCCCCCTGTTAGTTTATTGGTTTGAAAAAAATCCATCGTAGATGGACTTTGCCATATGTCTGTCAGTAGACGGGATATGAGAAGGGAAAGATAACGATTTTCAGCCTGATGTCTTATGTGCCGACCGCAGACAAAATGGCTGCCAAGAACTGCACTACCCTAACAGTTTGTCTATTGACTAAACTCAGCCGTAACCATGCTACTATACAATCCTGTTTGATGAGCCAATGTCTCGCTGGTTTGGTGAAATAGTGTAATAAGGCAATAAAGTAGATTTTTATTAGAGCAGTTCTGTAGTCCAAAGTGGTCTCTGCTGGGGTCCAATGTTACTGTAGGTGAGGGACACGTGGGGAAAAAAGAGGGAAAAAGAAGACAGAAAGAACTGTACAAGAGAGATTGTATTGAATACAACTTAGAGAGAAGATAAGATCAGCTGGGGGTCATTAGCTAACCGTTTATGGCAGCCACACACACACACAGACACACACACACACACACACGCATACGCACACACACACACACACACACACACACACACACACACACACACACACACACGCATACGCACACACGCGCACACACACACACACACACACACACACACACATACGCACACACACACACACACACACACACACGCGCGCACAAACACAGACACACACACACACACACACACACACACACACACAGTTCCACACACAGTGTTCCTTGTGTTTGCATACAAGCACGTTTGTGCGCGTCAACACCATCTCCCTGTTTATTCTCGTCTAAACCACAGGGTGTCAGAGACAAGGCTTACCGCTACAACAGTGCTGCACTTCCCTTCTCTACCTGCAATAACAAACTCTCTCTCTGTCTCTCTCTCTCTGTCTCTATTTCTCTCTCTGTCTCTCTCTCTTTCTCTGTGTGTCTCTCTCTCTCTCTCTCTCTCTCTCTCTCTCTCTGTGTCTCTCTGTCTCTCTCTCTCTCTGTGTGTCTCTCTCTCTCTCTCTGTCTCTCTGTCTCCCTTTTTCTCTCTTATCTCTTTCTCTCTCTCATACACACACACACACACACACACACACACACACACACACACACACACACACACACACACACACACACACACACACACACACACACACTCTATTAGTGTGGTGGTGCTGATAAATGTTCTATCTGGGTTTGCTAAGCTGATCATATGGACCACTAGGAATTGTATCTTGGGGCAAGGGTCTGCGGAATATAATGTGATATATAATGTGAGAAATACATTCTAAATTCTCTCTCTCTCTCTCTCTCTCTCTCTCTCTCTCTCTCTCTCTCTCTATGTTATGTTATTGTTTCTGCCCACTGTTTCTCTTTCTATCTATCTAGCATTAGAACCTTGTTAACTCTACCTCTGCCCTCTCTCTGTCTCTCTCTGTCTCTCTGTCTCTCTCTACCTCTCTCTCTCTCTGTCTCTCTCTACCTCTCTCTCTTGCTCTCTCTCTGTCTCTCTCTCTATACCTCTCTCTCCCTCCCGCTCTCTCTTTCTCTCTCTTTCTCTCTCTCTTCCTCTTTCTCTCTCCCTCCCGCTCTCTCTTTCTCTCTCTCTCCCTCGTTCTCTCTCCCTCCTGCTCTCTCTTTCTCTCTCCCTCCCCCCCTCTCTCTCTCTCCCTACCTCCCTCTTTCTCTCCCTCTCTTTCTCTCTATCTCTCTCTCTCCCTCTCTCTCTCTCTCTCTCTCTCTCTCTCTCTCCCTCCCTCTCTCTCTCTGACTCTCTCATGTATTCATGCTCACACGCTCGTTAGTGCTGATACTTCATGCTAATTCCTTAATCCGTAGATTAAACATCAAACCTGCGTGTTCCTCTCCTCCACTGGCCAGTCCAGAGAGCCTGGTTGGCCAGTATTTAGGAGGAGGAGAGGAGGGAGGGAGGAATGGGGGCTGTGGTGATCATCTACGATAGAACACTTAGAACGCTCCCTCATCCTCCATCCCTCAGTGTGTTTGTGTATCGTGGGTCCTTCTGCTCAGAACACATCTGGTCGTCTGTGATTACACAACACACTCATTTTTTTCTCTCTCACTTCAACAGATGTTTTATGTCTCTTTCAACGATGCAACAGCAGTTAAACCTTGCTTGGATTTGAATGTACTTTGATGAATAATTATTATCTTCACTCGCAGAGTTGTATTTAGTTCCCACACCGTTGGGAAAACATTGGCACGACTCATTTTACTGGGCATTTTAGCCTGAACAACAAAGCATATCTATTTAGTTAGGACGAATATGTATGTTCAACCTACAACGTGATCTGTATCTGTATCTGTTCAACCTACAACGTGATCTGTATCTGTATCTGTTCAACCTACAACATGATCTGCATCTGTATCTGTTCAACCTACAACATGATCTGCATCTGTATCTGTATTCAGATAGAAGACCTGAAGTCAGCGTGGTTTACACCGGAAGTCACGTTAAATCGTTATTAGATTATAGTATTATTATATATTTCAACATCCTCATACTGTATGGTTCATCTGCATGGTCACCGCATGGTTCATCTCATATTATGTTTATAATAACTTTATTTATTTTATTTGTGACAGTAAAGATATATAGGAACATATCCTTCAGTTGAAGAGACCAGAGGCGTTTCTTGAACAAGTGAGTTTTTCATAATATGGGATCTTTAACATTACTGCAGTTCGCTAGGTAAACGTGAAATATGACTTATTACTTATTAATACTACCATTGAGGCAGCTCTCAGCCTGTGTAATAAATGAAACCACTAGTTAGTGAAATCAAAGTCCTCTGTTGTTACAAACAGAATGGCCTTAACAATTTTTTTATTATAAACTTTTATGTTGTGGCCCTCCACAACGATATGAATCGATTTGAAGAAACATAATGGCTGACGCACAGACGCAACAATTACAAGCAGCATTGGGTAGAATCTGTATTTGCTTCCAGCGCATTATTTGTGCTTTTTTCGAATAACGTATTTGTATTCGGGTCCATCGCTAGTGCTGAAGACGAGGAGGAGGTGATGTTGTCCATGGGGCTGAAATTCTATGTCGGTGCCCTTTGAAGTCCCTACAAAGCCTGTCACTCTCTCTGTCTCTGTCTCTGTCTCTGTCTCTGTCTCTGTCTCTGTCTCTCTCTCTCTGTCTCTGTCTCTCTCTCTCTCTCTCTCTCTCTCTCTGTCTCTCTATCTCTCTCTCTGTCTCTCTCTCTCTGTCTCTCTCTCTCTCTCTCTCCCTTTCTCTCTCTCTCTCTCTCTTTTTCTCTCTCCCTCACATACACACACACACACACACTTAATTACTGTTATCTATGAGCGCAGGCTGACAGCTCCTCAGAGACATCTAACCCACTCAGACCACTCACCTGACAATCTAACCCACTCAGACCACCACACGTTGCCAAGAGCCTGCATGCCATTCACTTGTCCAGTAGGTTCCAATCACAGACCAAGGTTGGAAATCTGCTCCAATCGGCTTCGGGCTGTGGTGAGGAATCCAGAGGTTCTGTGCCTGGTAATGGACAGAAACCTAGTGGGGGGTTTATGGCAGCTTGTTAAGTAGCCTTCACTTAATTCAGAGATTACAAGAGGCTTAATGTGATTATGCTGTAGAATAGCCCCTTGGCAGGTGTTGGCAGGAAGGAGAATGGTCATTAAGGAATGCTGAGTTGGATCGTTCTCACCATGGTGAAAGCTTAGGTTGAGTCCTGTGCGCTATTCTACTGATGTTCTGGCCTTTTAATGTCCCTACAGAGAGTACAGTAATAGCAAGGTGAAGGTGTCTTGTTTGCCTGGGTGTATTTAGATAGGTGTGCCCTTATCCCCGATTCTCTTTGAAGACTGTGCCTCTTCAGCCTGGGAGCTATAGATAGAGGTGTGTGTGTGTGTGTGTGTGTGTGTGTGTGTGTGTGTGTGTGTGTGTGTGAAGGTTGTAGCTATTGCAGTTCAAAGGGCTGGAAAAGTGTCTGAAGGAGGTAGCTAGTTCACAGGTTTGAGAGAGGGAGAGTGAAGGAGGTAGCTTGTTCACAACATTCAGGAGAGGGAGGTAAGGGGGGTAGCTAATTATATTTCAGACAACCTCTATATTTACATTTACATTTTTGGCATTTAGCAGACGCCTTATTCCAAAGCGACTTACAATCAATACATTTGAATACTAAGCAAGTGAATCATCAATCCACCAGTCGTAGCAGGAAGAGTAATCCAGCTCAGGCCCGGGGCCATTGATAGAAGGAAAAACCTTCTTCTATCACCTTCTTCTTTTCTTTTCTTTTTTGGACACAGGAGAAACAGAGAAACAGTACAAAGGGGGGCAATAGAAGTTTTTAGGGACACAGTAGAGGGGAAAAGCGGGTGTCTTCAGGAGACGCAGTGCTGAGGGGCAGAAGATGTCTCAGGAGGAGCAGTTAAGGTGTAACCTGAAGAGATGGGTCTTCAGTCTACGACGGAAGATGGGTAGTGACTCTGCAGTTCTGACAGCCGTGGGAAGCTCATTCCACCAGCGGGGAGCCATGTTGGTGTAGAGGTGGTGGGGCCAGTCGGACAGCCGAGGTGGAGGAGCGGAGTGAACAGGCTGGAGTTTGGGGGGTTACCATTTCCTTCAGGTAGGCAGGGGCTGTCCCTTTAGCTGCCTGGTATGCAAGCACCAGGGTCTTGAATCTGATGCGAGCTGCTATCGGGAGCCAGTGCAGGGTGCGAAAGAGAGGGGTGACATGAGAGTATTTGGGGAGGTTGAATATGAGAGTATTTGGGGAGGTTGAATACCAGCCTCTAAATCAGTAGGTAATGGTCGGTCGTATCGAATGCCTTGGAGAGATTTATAAATAAGGCATAACATTTTTAGTTTTTTCGGGATCTAAGCAATTTCACACATCATCTAAGACACGCGTAGCAGCCGGGACTTTCTAAAGCATGATTGTTGCACATTTAGAATAGAATGAGAAAGAGAGGTTCTTAAAAAAGGTTCTTAGCTGGGAGTTGACATGGGACTCTAATACTTTGGAAAGGCAAGACAGATTGGATATTGGATGGTAGTTCTCTAGATTGGAGGGGTCACTACCTTTATGGAGAAGGAGCACATGAGCTGCCTTCCAAACCTTGGGGATAGCACCTGAGATAGTAGTCAGATTACATAATGTGTCAATGACTCAGGGAAGCGGAAAGCTGCAATAGGCCTGGAACCAAGCACATCAGTCCCAATGGGGATACGTCCATTTTAAGCAGGGAATTGAGTACATCAAAAGTAGAATTTTTTTTAAACAACTGGAATTAAAACAAAGAATGGCTAGAAGTTGACTGATCTTCCATGGAGCCCACTGGGGCCTGGGAAATGGAAGTGCAGTGGACCGACTGACCAGGGTCAGCCACACCACCGTTTCTCTGGAATAAAAAAAGCCTGACCGGATAAAATGCAGATTAAAGGCATCACTTATCTCTTTTTTTTTCTCAGTAATGAGGCCAAAGTCTGACAAAACTTGCTGAGGTAGAGAGAAAGAGCACTTTAACACACTTCACAGCACCAGCTGCTTTCCAGAACCTTGCAGGATCTCCAGCAGAATCCCAGATAGCACTTAGAAAGTAGCTTGACTTAGCTTTCTTAATTGAGGTCGGAGCATCCAATTATTATTATTATTATTATATCATTATTATTATTTCTCAGTCGTCTGAAATTCTGCCAATAAATGAACTTATGGTTTGACTGAGTTGGAGGTATAAACCACCGATGGATAGCAACTACATATTGATATTCAAGAGGGATAAACAAACGTCTGCGTGTTGTATAAAGGAGACGTTGGCCAGTTGTTTCTTCAGCCACATGTGTGGTTTTCCATGCTAAATTGGAGTTTGTCAATTTAATGACTGCCAGGTTTGTGTTGACATTTCCATCCTGATTGGTGTCATGTGGGTTGGAAATGCCAGCCCCGTCTTAATTAGGAGGTAAAGGGCTCAAGTCAACACATCTCCACTTTATTAACTATCAGGATCAATCACTATCAAATATGACATGCTGTATGAGAGAACCTCACTCTGTGATCCTGCTGTGAGAGAGATATGGAGAGAGAGAGAGAGAGAGAGAGAGAGAGAGAGAGAGAGAGAGAGAGAGAGAGAGAGAGAGAGAGAGAGAGAGAGAGAGAGAGAGAAACAGACAGATAGTCTCTCTGCGGTGTTAACAACCGATAAGGTATCTACTACTAAAAAAATACATGAAGGCCCACAGCAGCCAGTTTTGAAGGGAAGCAGAGTGGTGTCTTTAGTGAGTCACAGAGCTAGTATTTTGGGAAAGTAACGCCAGTATATATATACAACCTTTGGATGTGCACGTGTTGCTCATGTACTCTTCTTCCTGGCGCTAATGAATTGGTCCCTAAAAGAAATGCCACAGCTGCTGTATTGCAGAATTTCAGCTTCCGACCTGACGAATAAAGGAGAGCCTGCAGATTTGGACGAGGTTATTGGCTAGGTTTGATGAAAAATATGACGGCGAGAGATGGGAACACTAATGGGAACTAATCTACATCTCTGACTGAGACCCATTAACAGCTGCAGGGTATATTGGTCTGTATCAAGCTGCTGCTGTCAGGTTCAGACAGCTATTCGCTGACTGCCATACATGTCGTTAACCGTCCACTTCGTCACACTGGAAAGTATCGACTGGAATGGAAACTACTAGAAACTACTGTCTAAACGCCTACAGACAGATTTTTCAAAAGACCCATACAGAGGGCAACATTGTTGATGCACTCTGTGCGGCAGTTTATGGATTAGAAATTAAATGAGAATAAACTCTTGGCCCAAACTTCTGACAATAACACTGCTAACGTAGCAGGCGCATCAGGGCCCTGAGTTGGCCACGGCTCAACTGTTTTTTTGGCCACAAACTCAGTCTGGCAGTAACAAACACAGTGCAGGACCAGAGGCAATGGACAGAGCGGCCCCTCAGAGCCTTCCACGCCATTATGGCCGCTTCTCTCACAGCTGGCCCCGCTCAAAAAGAAGTAATTGGAATTAGGACTCCCAGAGCTTAGTTTCAATATTTCATAGACAAATTATAGCGTTTAGGCTATATGATATAGGACATGAGACTTAATAATAAGTTATATTATGACGAATGCAGCATGCAATGCTTATTATTAAGCTATTATTATGCTATCCATGTTTGGTTTAGTTTGTCATTCTGTGGGATGTAAAGTTGAATTAATTGTTTAGGCTAAATGGAGTCACCACATTAATTAATCTGTTTCTCCATGTAGATTAAACATATCGACCAAAGACATCTCCCGCCTGCCCTGTGCAATACATATATATATATATATATAATATTTTTTATTTTATTTATTTTATTATTATTATTATTACTTTTTTGTTTTTTTTGTGGTAGTACCGAATACCCGGTAAATTATGTGGAAAAAAAACGCCCAACCGTAGTAGCAAGGAGAGTTATATTTGACTCTGGGCATTAACTTTACAAACAGTCTAGACGCGTCACATTCTTATACTGTAGCTGGATGAATTGTTATCCCTCACAGCACATGGGATCTGGGCACAGAGTCAGCCATCCTCAGTTAAGGGTTAAATGCCTTGCTCAAGGGCACAACAGCAGTGGTAGACACCTTAGATTTGATGCCAGCAACCCTCCCAGTCACCAGCTCACATCCGACTCCCTCCTGGGTTATGGATCGAACCAGCGACCTATCGATTGCTGGCCGGCCTCCCTTACCTCTAGGCTACCTGCCACCCCACTATTGTGAAGAAAGTATGGTAGTATTCTCTATATTGTGAGCTTCTGTCATAGTTAACTAGTGTTGAACCTGCGGATTCCTGGCTGCCTTTTTTGTTTATCATACATTCTGAGAATCATGTTTTTTCTCTGGTGACTGTTGTTGAATATTGATAATGATAGCAAGCTATTTCTGAAGGCTTTTACCTCAGAGAGATGGGGTGTTTGGCTTTGTTGAGCATGTATAATGTCTTGTATAAAGAATTCAGTTGTTCAAACATTCTCATTTCTTCTTGCAACAGTGGAACTGGATCACATCTGAACACGCACCGAGAAAGAGAAAGAAAGGAAGAAAAAGTCTGTGAATCAATGTCGCATCTCTCTCTCTCTCTCTCTCTCTCTCTCTCTCTCTCTCTCCCTCTCTCTCTGTCTCTCTGCATACAACAAGAAAACACACTGCTCCTTTCTGCTGTTGTTGTTTTTTTGCTCAGATTGAGGACAGCTCTACGGAGAGAGTTCCAGAACGCTCAGACCTAATTCACCCTTTTAAGATAGCTGCTGTGTGAAGCTGCTGTTCACAGCTGGGAGATGACAGTTTCTCACCCCTCGCCTTCTGAGAATCATAGAGGGTATCACCTCCCTCTCCTCCAAACAGAGCTAGTCCAAGACCCCTCGACCTCCCCAGACACACTCTGGCTGCTATTTATGTCTGCTGTCTGCTCCCCTCCTCTGGCTCCATGGTGAGTGGGAGGAGAGCACCACAGGGAGATGTGTGGGAGGAGGTCCGACCCTTCCGTTGATTGACAGCTTCAAGTCCCACGGGAAGTGTAAACCAAGATTCAACATCAACGCACCGTCACACACACACACACGCTCGCACACACGCACGCTCCATACCCCCGAAACTGCAAACTGGACTGCTGATTTGGGCAATGGAAGGAGCTGTGTCTCTCTGGACCTAACCTGTTGAGTCCTCCGGTGCCGCCTGTTTGTGTCTCTCTGCGTGTGGACGTCCACTGGGTGTTCATGTGTGAGTAAGCACGAGAGCAAGCCAGAGACAACTGTTGCTTTGTTGATTTATTTGCCTCTATGCTACATGCTTCTGCATGTTCTTCACACATCGATGAACCAAAACCATGTGCCTGAAGCGGAAAGCGCCTTCACCCCGACACCCCTTGTGACGGTCAGACAGATGAACCCAAGTGCAGAACACACACAGGGAGGCAATAGATGTTAAAACCCAAAGCTGAGTGTATTTATTTAATGACAAAGGGTAGGGGCAGAGCTCCAATGGTGAAGCTGGCAGGCAGGCAGGCAGGGTAGACAGGTTGGTAGACAGGGCAGGCAGACAGGCAGGCAGGCAGGCAGGGTAGACAGGTTGGTAGACAGGGCAGGCAGGCAGGCAGGCGAGGCAGGGAAGGCAGGTAGATAGGGCAGGATGGTTTCCAGATTAATAGTGAGCGTTAACACGTTAACACTGACAACGCTTTAACACTCCTGATTAATCTGGAAACCTTAACACGTACATTATTTTAACGCAAATTAATCATATTACCTATATATATATATAAGTACAGCCATTAGATGGAAGTCAGGATAGGATTCAGAACCTCCACTATTAAACACTCATCAGGATGGCCAAGTGGTCTAAGGTTGCAGTCTCTGGAGGTATGGGTTTGAATCCCACTTCTGACAACCTTTTTTTTTCTTCTCAGTAATATAAAATACGGTGGACCCACTGCTTACATGTTACTAAATATGAAATACAGTGAACCCACTACTTACATGTTACTAAATATGAAATACGGTGGACCCACTGCTTACATGTTACTAAATATGAAAAACTGTGAACCCACTGCTTACATGTTACTAAATATGAAATACAATGAACCCACTGCTTACATGTTACTAAATATGAAATACAGTGAACCCACTACTTACATGTTACTAAATATGAAATACGGTGGACCCACTGCTTACATGTTACTAAATATGAAAAACAGTGAACCCACTGCTTACATGTTACTAAATATGAAATACAATGAACCCACTGCTTACATGTTACTAAATATGAAATACAGTGAACCCACTGCTTGCATGTTACTAAATATGAAATACAGTGAACCCACTGCTTACATGTTACTAAATATGAAATATGGTGGACGGACATGGTAGTATGTGTTCAGTGGACCACTGACCAACGTTGGGTCGTCACCAACAAAACAAATCTTTGAACCGACTCTGTTTAGTGAACGTTGTGAACCGAGAGCAAAATCTGAAGAGCCACTCATTTTGTGTGTTTTTGCTGTCATTTACTGTCATTGTTCGAATCTCCATAACCTCATTCCTTGACTCGTTCCTTGACTCGCACGTTAATACTGTCTTGCTTTTTGAAGGTGTTGGTGAATAGTTTATGGGTTCTTCTTCTTAGTTGATATTTGGATATGTAATATAGAGAAGTACAAGGAGATTGATCATAATCAATAGCTTATAGCTTGAAGCCTTTTATTAATACTGAGATCACGGTTACAGCATAGTAGGAAGATGATCTAAATCACATGTTTAGAATACAATACTTGTATAATCATCCCTCTTCCCGAGAGAGGTCACTCTGACCGTGGCACACGTAGTGATGATCATTCATAGCTTTACAATGCATTTGCCACATCAACAGGAAGCCCCCACCCCTTGGTATAATCACTCCACATTATTTCCCAGAATCAGATAATGATATTTGGCAGAACATTCTGTTATGCTGTTGTTCACCATACGTTTGTTGTTCGATACACAGAAAAGAAAACATATTTTTCCACAACAAAGGACAACTTGTGCTGATTTTATCATCGAGCCATTTTTGTCTGAATTTCTTTTCTTATCTTCTTTTTTTTTTCCACAAAAATTACTTGTTCACACTGTTTCAAGTAATCTTATTCAACTAAGAGTGTGAACTCTTCAGAGACACTATGGCATGTGGTTTCAGGGGAATGTTTTCTTGGCACACTTGGCACACCTTGAATGCCACAGCCTATTCGGTTGTTAAGTCTGACGTAACGCGTGACGTTTAGCAATTTCCGGGTCCAAACCAAAAATCCCCCGCACCAGTGTTTGACAGCTAACGTTTGCTAGCTAGATAACGTTAACTACCCAGTGGCAGTGCAATGGCTGAACCTGTGAACCTTTTCACGGTCACTTCTTTCTTTAGTGAGGCACCATTGAGGGTTATAAAGGGTCTAAATTATTTCAACTCTAACAGAGTGATTAGTGATTCTCCGAGGTGGTATTATCAAGGGTAGCGACCAGGCATCCACGAAAAAGAAGATTTACGAGGTTGAGGTGATTTTCACGGAGAATGGATGTTTGCAAATGTGTAAGACACACACATACTTTCAGTATCTTGTCGATACGTTTTCACGCCTGTAAAAAAGAGAAAGAACATAAATTGATGACCATTACTTAAGTTATTGATTAGTCATTGTGCTCAAGTTTCAATTACAGTGAAGCAGTCATTATTAAATCTCAGGCTCCCCATGTATATAGAAAATAAAAGAATATCATGGTAGAAAAAGAATACTTTGTGCACGTAGCAGGTGTGCGCTGTGCAGTAATGATCATGTAGACAGGTTGTACACTAATATATGTATATGCATAATGACAACTGGTAAGGACAGAAGAACTGAATGTAAACAGGTAACATGATTGGCTTGTTTAGAACAACTGTAGCCACCCTGGCCCTTTGCAGATACGCCTGATTAGCTAACCTTAGCTGGGCAGCACAGATGATGGTGCTAAGCACCCACTGGCACAAGCGGATAACCCTGATGTTTCGGTTGTCAGGCTTGTTGGTCAGACAAGCCAGGGATGAAAAGATAGCTAGCTAAGATTTAGCTGGACCGCACAGAAAACGGGTTGACAACAGAAACACGAAGATTTGGGTTCATTCATAGCTAGCAAGAAACGGTAGTTCTGACCTCGCTAGCTAGATTAGCATCCCCTGGCGCCAACACATTTTTCATTCCATCACTTGTAACTTACCTTATCAACTGTAGCCATTTCATCTTTTCCTTCTCATTGCAAGGAAAGCGGTAGAATGACAGTTCAATCATTCTTTTTGACTATTTTTTATCTATCCACCCAACAAGGGACACAGCACTCAAGGACAATCAAGCAAGGACACAGCAATCAAGGACCCCAATTGAAATAAGCCAGTGGCTTTCTTGGGTTTTTATCCTCTTAGTTTGACCTTGTATGTAATATGTACTCTCATGTACCTACTTCTGCAAACATTCTAATAAAGTTTTCAATCAATCAAAAAAACTGCTTGCCTCAATGAGTGCCTCAGTCAACGTGGACCCAGAAACAGTATTATCGCCAGGTCGATACATCACCACTCAACAACCAAATGAGTATTGTTGCTGACCGTGTGCATCCATTCATGGCCACAATGTACCCATCTTCTAATGGGTACTTCCAACATGATAATGCACCATGTCACAAAACAAAAGTAGTCTCAAACTGGTTTCATGAACATGACAATGAGTTCAGTGTTCTTCAGAGGGCTTCCCAGTCACCGGATCTGAATCCAACAGAACACCTTTGGGATGTGGTAGAAGGGGAGATTCACAGCTTGAACGTGGACCTAAAAAATTGTGTGATGCAATCATGTCATCATGGACCAGAATCTCAAAGGAATGTTTCCAACATCTTGTGGAATCAATGCCACAAAGAATTTAGGCTGTTTTGAGAGAAAAGGGGCCTTATCCAGTATTAGTAGTGTTCCTAGTGTTTGGTGAGTGTATATACCCCCTCTCTCTCGCTCTCTCTCTCTCTCTCTCTCTCTCTCTCTCTCTCTCTCTCTCTCTCTCTCTCTCTCTCTCTCTCTCTCTCTCTCTCTCTCTCTCTATATATATATATATATATACAGAGAGAGAGAGAAAGAGAGAGAGTTTTCTTTTGATTTTTTTTATCCCCCCCCCCCCCCCCCACCCAAATCATTTTGTCGACCGACCCCATGAAGGTTGAGAATCACTGTCCAAGCCACCTTCACAGCCACTGGCCACCCCGAGACACAAATGCATTGTGAAAGGAAATGATCAGTGGTTGTGTGGGTTAGAGGCCCGTGTCTCCGGGGAGCAGCTCTAGGGTCAATAGGCAATTAAACCTGAGTGAGGATGTGCAGTATTACTGAGAAAAGGAGCGAAGCGAGCAGCCAGACAGGCAGACAGGCAGGACAGCCATTCAAAGAGGTGTTAACCTTAATCTGTGATCCTCTAGCAGGCTAATCGCTAATCTGCTGGTTCCAAAAGCCGCCTCCTCTTGAACAGTGGCTAGCATGTCACAGGGTTACTGAGTCACCGTTTTGCAGGTGTTGTAGTTTAGTAGTTAAAGCTGCCTTATGCCTGGGGTCATTAATGTAAAGCTGGTTCAGGTTCATAACAATCTCTGATTTGACCTGTTGGCTTGATTCAATCAAGCGTGGATTATGTATGTATTTTGTGTTTCATTTGGATGTGTGAGATGGAGTGATAGCCTGATGATAGCCTGTTGGCATTCATCCTATCTTCACACATTCTCCTTGATATCCATAATTACCCTCCCATATCTGCAGTCTACCAGGCTATCTTCAACATAATGCTTCTCAGGCACAGCCTGTATTGTACTCTCACAGCGAGACGATAAGAGAAGGGAGATATTATCTCGGAATGGCCGACAAAATGGAACCAGAAATGAGAGCGTTTAGTTATTATCAGAGGAGAAAGAGTCAAATCTGACAGAACGCAGCCGCGTCGTTATAGCTCCTTAGAGCAAAATGGATATCCGACGCTTTCTTTTCATGGGACGTGATTTGTGTTTGATTTACAGGAAAGAACTGTGGCTCTGCTTGCATTTCAAACCTCCTTCTCCTGCCTCCCAATCGGAGGCTAATGGTCTAGTGAAATTCACAGAGAGTGGAAAACACAGGGAAAAGAGGAAGGCAGTGAAAAGTAGAACCTCTTTCCATCATCTTCTTATAGTAGGCATCGCTCAGCGCCACCACCACTCAGAGCCACTACTCAGAGTGCACTCTTCTCGCTCCTCCATTCTACTGAGAGAGGGAGAGAGAGATGGAGAGAGAGAGAGAGGGGAGGGAGGGAGAGAGGGAGAGAGAGAGCTGTGCAGGGAGGAGTGGGGTGAGAGTAGGGGAGAGAGGAAGAGGTGACAATCAAGACACCAAGGAGAGTTTATTGAGATGGGTTTGCTTATGTACGGTACTTTACAATGGCATTCTGGACAGTCGCACACCATACCACTCCTCTCTCTTTCTACTACACAACACTATTGTAATTATGAAGAAATACCATCAAATCAGTGTCTAAATGGCCTGCATGGTTATGGTAAAACACACTTTTAAAGCTAGTTATTCATTCAAACATGCTGTTATACAGTATATGACTGAAGTTGTGACACTGCCTTCCTTTTCATCTTAAATGTGCTGGATTGCTGTGTGTATTCTTGTAGGACCTGCGTTTTGGAGAATTGCATCATGCTATATCTCCAGTGAGTATGTTAGTGTGTGTGCATGCCTGTGTTTGTGCGTGCGTGTGTTTGTGTTTGTGTGTGTCTGTTTGTGTAAAATCCACTCCTTGAATGGGAATCCCCCCCAAACACACACACACACACACACACACTCAATGGAGACATCTACAGTACAGTATGATGATGATAGCAATGATGATGACAACGATGCTGATGATGATGATGATGATGATGATGATGATGATGATTTACATTTACATGTTTGGCATTTAGCAGAATGTCAGTAGACAGAGAGTCGAAAGATGCGGAGAGTGGACAGGAAGTGGAGTGTGCTGTATCAGTGGATAGAAGGGAGAAGGATTCAACAGAGGGTAGTCAGAATAAGACAGAGGAAGAGAGAGCGGTTGGGGAGAGGGTACGCAGGTTGCGACGAGGAGATACAGTGTGGATAGAGACTGACTGGGAGGGGGTGGATTTGAGGGGAAGGGAGAAGGATGCAAAATGATGATCAGAAACTGGAAGAGGGGTAACAGTAAGGTTAGAGGTATGAAGAGGGGTAACAGTAAGGTTAGAGGTATGAAGAGTGGTAACAGTAAGGTTAGAGGTATGAAGAGGGGTAACAGTAAGGTTAGAGGTATGAAGAGGGGTAACAGTAAGGTTAGAGGTATGAAGAGTGGTAACAGTAAGGTTAGAGGTATGAAGAGTGGTAACAGTAAGGTTAGAGGTATGAAGAGTGGTAACAGTAAGGTTAGAGGTATGAAGAGTGGTAACAGTAAGGTTAGAGGTATGAAGAGTGGTAACAGTAAGGTTAGAGGTATGGGAGGACAAGACAAAGCTAGCTGATTGCCCAGTGCCCACCTTATGAGTCGGGTGAGAGTGGGACAGGGTAAGATGGAAGGATAGGAGATGGTCAAGTACTCCAGATGAAAGAAGCTTCTCTGACTGGATGTTTGTTTAATTGGTTTAACTTTAATTGGTAAGCAACCACCCTACATCACAAGAATGTTAGATTTGAACTTTGGTCCTTATCCTACACAAATCCAAATGACTTACTAATGCTTACTGTCCTGAGTACATCCTACCCTGGGAACCCTTTTGCTTCAGTGCTCCTAGCTCTTGGAATGATCTGCACTTTAAAGATCGATGTACTTCCAAACGTTGCACAGTTCAAGCTTTTGATCTATAATCACTGCACTTCAGTTTGTAATTGTTTTACCTGATCTTTTTTTAGCTTTTGTTCTTAGTTTTGATTCTCTTATCCTTGTTTTTATTCTTGATTTTATCCTGTGCATGTGATTATGTTTTACTTGTTTTATCGACTTACTTATGTTATTTTATCTTGTCACTCGTCGTCTCTGTAAATGAGGGGAACCTCAGTGAACTTTCGAGTTTAAATAAAGGTTGAATGAAGTCACCCATGATGATGCTGATGATGATGAGGAGGAGATGGTGATAACGATGACAGCGATGACGATGACAGCAACAAAGATGTCAGCGATGAAGATGACCGCAACAAAAATGTCAGCGATGATGAAGATGATATGCTGATGATGACAAAGAGAGTGTCCTTGAGCCTCCTCGTATTGCTCTGGGTTGAATGGAGCACTGAAAACAATGCTGCATGTACTTTGTGCAGACTGTTGGCGTTTCGGTTCAGTAGTGTGGAAGCTAAACTGTCTCAGAGAATGGTCTGTGTCGTAGTCACACAAACGCGGCCTTCAATCACCTCAATCACTTGGACTTTTTTCTCCATCTGCAGCTATTGTCCGTGGCTGTACTGCTGCATACAGTATATCCAATTTCACTTTATGCGTTTGTCAAGCTTGGAACATCAGCATTTTTCCTGGGAATGTATGTGTGCATGTATATATGTATGCATGTATTGACAGACAGTGCACACTAACACACACACACACACACACACACACACACACATGCACACGCAGTTGCACGCATACACACACACACACACACACACACACACACACACACACGGTCTCAACCATATTAACAAGATATGTGTATTAGTTTCCATGATGAAAGGTAGCAGCGAAAACCGTAGACACAATCTCTGGTGAAATAATTGCACGATTCATAGCGTGTGATGGGAGAATAA
>NC_137689.1:43074912-43082412 GCF_963989245.1 Nansenia antarctica | reverse complement strand
GCTCTGCATGTCAATGTCAACCAGACTGTGAGGGAGAGGGGGGAGACGAATGGGGGGGGGGGGGGAGGACGGGGGAGAGGAGAGGAGGGGAGATGGATGGGGAGATGGATGAGCAGGAGAGAGAGTGTGTTGTGGAGAGAAGGTGCATAGGGGATGACAGAGGGGGGAGGGAGGGAGGGAGGGGAGAGAGGAGAGGAGGAGGGGAGATGGATGGAGAGATGAATGAGCAAGGGAAGGTGCATTGGGGAACAAGACATGGAGAGAGGGAGGGAGGGAGAGAGGGAGGGAGGGAGGGGAGAGGGGAGGGGAGAGGAGGGCTAGATGGATAGAGAGCTAAATGAGCAGTAGAGAGTGTGCTGTGGAGAGAAGGTGCACAGGGGGTGAGACAGAAGAGAGGGAGGGAGGGAACGAGGGGAGAGAGGAGAGAGGAGAGGAGATGGATGGAGAGATGAATGAGCAGGAGGAGAGTGTTGTGGAGAGAAGGTGCATGAGACAGAAGGGAGGGAGGGAGGGAAGGAGAGGAGAGTTGAATGAGTGGGAGGAAAATGCTGTGCGGAGAAGGGGCATAAGGGAGGAGAGAGAGGGTGGGAGGGAGGGAGGAAAGAAGATAAATCGGGCGGGAGGTGGTAACAAGGGAAGAGAGGCATTGTGGGACAGGTGGTGGGAGAGTGAAAGTGGGTGAGAGAAGGAAAGAAGCGGGGGGGGGGGGGCGGAAGACAGGAGGAGAGAGAGAGAGCACCAGGAAGGAGGAAGCCGGAGAGGAAGAGAGACGGAGAGAGAGAGAGAGAGAGAGAGAGAGAGAGAGAGAGAGAGAGAGAGAGAGAGAGAGAGAGAGAGAGAGGGTGAAGCCGAGAGCCCAGAGGAGCCACACAGTGTGTACACACGACAAGCCTTGGGGAGTGGTGGTGGGGAGTATTGTTTGAGTAGTAGGTTCTAGCGATGGTACTGTATGTTCCTCAGCTACCTACTTAGTATGGCAGGCAGCGGGTCGCCTGTAGTGATGTTCCCTGACGCTCTCTGACTCACCGAACTGGAGGAGCTGTCACCAGCAGCATCCTCAAAGAGAACAGGAACGTGTACCTCTCCCATGGACACCTCCTCCGCTGTGGTACACTTCACACCATAACGTGGTGTTCTGCCCCTGTTGTCAGCAGGAGATGTGAGGAAGCAGAGATTACTTACACACGCATGCCTGGCAACCTCCTACACCTGGAAGACACACACACACTCACTGCTGCCCAGACACACACACACACACACACACACACACACACACACACACATACACACATGCACATGCAAACAAATGCACATGCACACACACACGCACACACAGACACACACATACACACACACACACACATGCACACGCACACAGACACACACGCACACACAGACACACACATACACACACATGCACACGCACACAGACACACACACACACACACACATGCAAACACACACATACACACTCACGCAGCACGCACATACACAGGTTTTAAAGCTAGGGGAGGATGATAAAGGCGTTGTCCCTTGCAGGAAGGTCATTGCTGGGAGGCTCCCCCTGGGATTCTACCACACAGCCTGTCTTGATCTCTCTTTGTTCCTGTTAGGGGGAATAAATAGCCCTATTACTTCTGCACCTTCCCTCCAATCCATCCACGGATTTCGTCACCTCTATCTCCTTCAAAAGTGCTCTCCCCTGCATTTCCCCCCGGCAAATGTCCCTGCGATTCCCCCTGCAAATGTCCCTGTGATTTCCCCTTGCAAAAAAAATCACTGTCGATCTCCCGCTCCCGTTCCCTCTCCCACTGACGCCGTCACGTTCCGTCACACCCGTTACCGTAGCTCCTCTCCTCTCTCTTTCCGCCGTGAACGAGGGAGGCAGAGTTCTCATTAGGCGCCGTGTTACCTCTTCCATACGTCCTCTGCGATAATCGACGCCGTAGCGGCGGGGAGAGACAGAGAGCGTCACGCCCGCACATATAAGTTCTTTGTTCCCGAGGAGAATGTCACAGCGTTTCGTACGTAAGCGACTGTCACTCCTAGACGGGGAGGTGACAATAGAGCTCACCCGCAGGGAAAGTTGTCAGTTTACGTATCCTAGAACATGTCACGGCACTCTTTGAGCACAGAAACGCGGCGGTTTCTACGGTGCACGGTGGCACGCTTTACTGCTGTTTGATGTTGCTACGTGCTGTGAGCTTCATGAAAGTTACTTGTGATGGATGGAGTATACAGGCAGGCAGACTGCAGGTGACAGACAGGGTGTGATACTCTTCCCTCCTCCCTTCCGGTCCATTAAAATGAATCACATCCCATTTTCTACCGCTACCACCAGCCTCCCCCAGGCGATGGGAAAAGCACATGCTAGCGTTTGAATTTCCCTGAATTTACCGAATTTAATTTGACGTTTGAAGATTCGACCATTAAGAAAGTACCATTTTACCCATTCGTTCTGTCTGTACCCCCCAGTAGATCCCTACCATCCCAATCAGTGCAATTCATCCTAATTCCTCCTCTGCAATCAGTAGTGTTATTAGCCCAGCGTACAGCACCTCTCATTTTCTCTCACACTTTCTCTTCCTTCTGTTACAAGGAGCATTATAGAATATTCTACTATATTTGGGTGTGGTATTCCGCCATATTTCTCTTTTTCTCCGCCACCCCCCCTTTCTCTTTCCCCCTCCCAACTCCTCCCCCATCTCTCCTCCTGTTCGGAGCAGCTACAGGGTAGGGTTGGTAGGGTTTGGCTGTGTGGTGATACAGGTAGGGTTTGGCTGTGTGGTGATACAGGTAGGGTTTGGCTGGGTGGTGATACAGGTAGGGTTTGACTGGGTGGTGATACAGGTAGGGTTTGGCTGGGTGGGCTTGTGTATGCCGACGTCTGCCAGGGTGTCTAATAATGCATAAAGTCCCATATCCCATGGACGACCCCCCCCCCCCCCGCCCCCCCAGCCACACCGCAGGTCATTACAAGCACCAAGAAAAACAATTTCATGCAATCTTATACTCTCAGTGCCATGCTAATGCTAGCGCTAATCCCCCGCAGATCCACGCAGCATGGACCTGACTCCTTTTAACCAGAGAATCTCTGTAATTCCTTTCTTTATTTAAAGGGACACTTCACCCATTTTCGAACAACCCAGTCATCATCTCCAGCACCAAGCCAGTGTCTACATAATGTGACAGCAGCTGGTGAAAGCGGGGACAAGTCGACAAACCAATCAAAATGTTCAGACTTTTCTTTTGAAACACGGAACTATGTTTCAACGTTGTTGGGAATCACAACGCAAACTCGCTAGTCAAGCCAAAATACTGCAACACAATGGATTCGGTGAGTAATCCCCCACTGCTACCTAGTTGACTATAACACTACTTTACATTGTTAGCAGGCTCACAAAACAAGCTGTGTTAGTTGACTAGCGATGCGTCGTTGATTTTCAACAAAGCTGAAATGTTTTAACATTTTTCGAAAGAAAAATCTGATCATTACATCAGATCCCGATATGCCGACCAAAGCATTAGAACGTGACACATACAGTATGTGTCAGCCGCTGGTGAAGGCGGGAACAAGTCGGCAACCAATCAAAATCTTCAGACTTTTATTCTGAGGAATGTAAATAAATCAACGTTGTTGAAAATCAATGACACTCAGTAGTCAAGCCAAAATATTGCAATTCAATGGATTTGGTGAGTAATCCACACTTCTTTACACTAACTAGTTAGTAGTGGGGATTACTCACCGAACCCATTACATTGCAATATTTTGGCTTGACTAGCAAGTGTGTCATTGATTTTCAACTATTTAAAAAAAAAAAATCTGAATAAAAGTCTGAACATTTGGTTGGTTGCTGACTTGTTCCCACTTTCACCAGCTGCCGTCACATATTATGTGAAAACAACAAATGCCTGTCTTCTGTAGTCAACAAGACACATATACGGTATAAATCCACCCACGTGGTGCCTTGTGTCAGATAAATAGATAGATAGGTATAAAAAGATATAAAAGACATTAAAATATACCAGATATCAGATGTCTGAAACGTTATATATGTACAGTAGGTGTTATGATCAGACAGAACCCAAGCGCAGACACAGAGACAGTTATAAAGTAAAACCCCAAGGGGTGAATTTATTTAGGGGAGTAGCAGGGAATGGTCGCTAGGCAAGCGGGGGGTCAGGCAGGAGAAGTAGTCAGCAGGCAGGCAGGGGTCTGGTCGGTAGGGCAGTCAGGCAGGGGGGGTAGGTAAGAGGGCTGGTAAGGCAGGCAGGCAGGCAGGAAGACAGGTAGGGCAGGCAGGTAGGGCAGGCAGGCAGGCAGGGCAGGCAGGCAGGAAGACAGGTAGGGCAGGCAGGACAGGCAGGCAGGAAGACAGGTAGGGCAGGCAGGCAGGTAGGGCAGGCAGGCAGGAGTCCGGTAGGGGTTCTGGGGGTAAAGGCAAACAAGGGTAAGTAGGTGGCAGGTACTGGCGGGACAGTAAACAGGTAGGGGCGCTAGAAGCGTGACTTTACTGGTAAGCTGAAGCTACGATCTGGCACCGTGGTGAAGGCTGGACCAAGTATTTATGGAGGGCTAACGATGTGGTAATAAGGAACAGCCGAACACCTGCACACCTGACTCCACTCCTACCAATTAGAGAGAGAGAGAGAGAGAGAGAGAGAGAGAGAGAGAGAGAGAGAGAGAGAGAGAGAGAGAGAGAGAGAGAGACACTACCCGCTACCTCGAGGTAGAGGGTGTGACAGTAGGATTTAACGTCCCCCAGCCTGACTCTGATCACCCTGATGGAGCCAGCCGGAGGAGCAGTTGTACAGTCTTATTGTGGCAGGCAGAAAATATCTCCTATAGCGCTCCTTAGTGCAACGTGGTTGTAATAGCCTGTTGCTAGCCTGTTGCTGTTATAGCCTATTGGCCACCTCCTCCACTGTGACACCAGGGTGACACCAAGAACCAGCATAGCCATCTCCTAGCGTATTGTTTTAAATGCTAGCAACATTAGAGGTACACTTTAATCCTACCAACAAAAGGATAATGCTAGGACTTGGCCATGATATGATGCACAGTGTGGGTGGTTCTGTACATTGATAATAAATGTAAATGACTTACAGTGAAAATAATTTCTGTCTATTCAGTATGTTATTGCAAAACCCTCCGTTCATCAAGTCAAGGTTTTATGTGAATGTTCCTCATGGGGATTATATGACTATGCTGCTGTGTGCTGGGGTGGTTTATCCAGCCCACTGTCTTTTCATGGCTGAATGAATGAGACGCTCACCTTGTGCTCATCTGGTCTCCCTCTGTACCCGCCCCTACGTTTAGAAACCATCTGTTGCCTCATCAATTACAGGATGATGAATTATACTGTCTACACAACAGCATGCATTTCAGGCACACCATGTAATAGTGTGGTTTGTGTGTGTGTGTGTGTGTGTGTGTGTGTGTGTGTGTGTGTGTGTGTGTGTGTGTGTGTGTGTGTGTGTGTGTGTGGTGTGTGTGTGCATGCGTGTGCATGTGTGTGTGTGTGTGTGTGTGCGTGTGTGCGTGTATTTGTGTTATTTTATGTAATTAATCACAAGAGACAAAAAAACAAGGAAAGTCAAAGAACGCCAACGGACTGATTGGGCTAAGAACGCCTCCTAGCCTCCTGCCTCCCCGCAGCCAAGCGGACATATACGATATGACACCGTATCCCGGATGACAAAGTGAAATATAAACTACAATTCCCCACAATCTATTATTCAGAGGACGCATAAGTGGTCTCACATAAGGGCTCTCCAATACCACACTCATATCCCATCAATTATTCAGCCGTGAGAAAGCACCTCTGTGGTTCCTCCGCTCTCATGGCGGACTACCGGGGATCCAGGGCCTGGACAGGGCCGACACTTTTTTTTTTTTACACCCGCAAATGAGAGCTCAACCTCCGCACCCACCGCATGCTGGGGAACGCTCTGGCACTCACTCTTACACTCTCTTGTCTGCTGTAGATTGTGACTGGGGGGGGGGGCACTGTTGGAGTGGAGAGAGCTGCAATTTGGAGTAATTCGCCGGTAATTTCGCGATGTGTGCGCAGGATGGCTGCAATTCCGAGCCCACTCTTGCCTAGTCCTGGCACTTTATTTGACGCTCCTCTCCTCTCCCTAACCCACGGGACAATCGGCTCCCAGATCAGGTGTCGTGGTCTCCCCCGGTTGCAGGAGAGGGGCTTTTTAAGTACAACAAGGAGAGTTTTATTTGTCATAAGGTGCTCGATTTTTGATGGGTGGATTCTACACATGAAGGAAAGTTGATGGGGTGATTGAAATGTTTGATGGAGGAAGGATTGAATAGCTTTACTAATTATGGGGAGAGAGGAATGATTCCATCTCCCCTAGTACACACAGACACCCCTGGTAATTCATTCTCTGCTTTGTATTTTCATTGGTCACATAATCACTTTTCCATTAAACCACAACGGGACTCTTCCGTTCAGATGTTCTCGCGATCGGTAATGGAATACGAAACTGCTATTTGACTTAAAAGGGGCTTTTCAACACAATAATGGATCCACATTGTTAGTGCATGGGAGTTACAGCGTAAGACAGAAAGAAAAAAATAAAGTGTGTCTAGATTGAACTATTCAGAACAACTCCCTCGTTCCCCCTTCTTCCTTGTCTCACTGTAGGAACACTCCACTCCAGTCTGCTTCCCTGCTGAGTGCTACAGAATGGTAATAGGTGGCGGCCATTTTGTCTGATTTGGGCAGAGGGTGATAGATGTGCCTTGTGGACGGCTTATTACTCTTACCGTGTGTGCTGCTAAATAAAACATAGAGGGTCTTCACCCTGACGTACCATAACACTGTTACGAATGGCTAGGCTTCTCTGTATGCTGGGGCAACCAGCAGTTATCTCTTAACAGGATAGCTCAT
Organism: Nansenia antarctica; assembly: GCF_963989245.1. NCBI lineage: Eukaryota > Metazoa > Chordata > Actinopteri > Argentiniformes > Microstomatidae > Nansenia > Nansenia antarctica. The sequence goes on along the minus strand of NC_137689.1, from coordinate 43,075,501 downwards.
TGCTCAATCTATACCCAACACAAATCATTTCCAGGATAAGCCCAACCTGGCCAAAACCATTCACAAGGATTTTATTCTATTCTGTTTGTTTCTATTATATCCTATCCCTGCCCTGCCATGAACACTGACTTAATCAGTTGTGATGGACAGTATTCTTCTTAATGAAAACTCCTTCGATACACTAAACCTCCCCTGAGGGAATTACCCATGAGCCTCTGGTCCTGACCTCTGCTGGACTCTGCTCACCTCCAGTGACCCGATCCATAGATGAAAGGCATTATCTGCCTTTTCTTATTTCCCTTTTCTTTCTTATTATCTGCTTTATCCTGTCCCGTCCTCTCTACCCCTCCTCTGACTCCCATCTCTGGCCTCCTCTACTCCTCTCTACCCCTCCTCTGACTCCCATCTCTGGCCTCCTCTACTCCTCTCACTCCTCCTGGGTGTTAACAAGACACCATATGTCTGCTCTCTCACCCCTCAGGGCCTGGACTCACCAAGAAAGACTGTGTGTGTGTGTATGTGTGTGTGTGTGTGTGTGTGTGTGTGTGTGTGTGTGTGTGTGTGTGTGTGTGTGTGTGTGTGTGTGTGT
>NC_137689.1:43012412-43069912 GCF_963989245.1 Nansenia antarctica | reverse complement strand
CGCTGCTTTGTTCCTCTCTGGCCGTGTGAACTGGGATGAACCCCGTCTGTGTTTGTCCCCTCGCTCTCTCTATCTACAGCTGACCTTTGACCCTGCAAACAGCCTCTGTGGCTGACCCTAAAGGGGCCCGGGGTGAAATGACCTTCATCCATACCTCTCAATCAAAAAACGCCCGAGCATCGAGCTACCTTCCCATGCGGTATGTGCAGAGTGATAATCGAAAGCGAGCAAACAGAGGCATAGGACAAGAATGGAAGTATTATGTACCATGATGTTTAAGATGGACAGATAGAATGGCCCAACAACACTGCGGTTAAGCGGAACAGTGGACGTGTTGGGTGTAGGGAGAGTGTTGGGTGTAGGGAGAGTGGTGGTTTCTAGACATCCACACCAGAGTCCTTAGATGGAGGGAGCTGTCTCTTACAGGGGGAAACGCTGCACCTGCTATCACACTCCACCTGCTATCACACTCAACCTGCTATCACACTCAACCTGCTATCACACTCAACCTGCTATCACACTCAACCTGCAGTCACACTCAACCTGCTATCACACTCAACCTGCTATCACACTCAACCTGCTATCACACTCAACCTGCAGTCACACTCAACCTGCAGTCACACTCAACCTGCAGTCACACTCAACCTGCAGTCACACTCAACCTGCTATCACACTCAACCTGCAGTCACACTCAACCTGCTATCACACTCAACCTGCTATCACACTCAACCTACAGTCACACTCAACCTGCTATCACACTCAACCTGCAGTCACACTCAACCTGCTATCACACTCAACCTGCAGTCACACTCAACCTGCAGTCACACTCAACCTGCTATCACACTCAACCTGCTATCACACTCAACCACATCCGTTGTCGATTGTAGGGGAAGGTCCACTGAACGGTATCAAATGGTGTGCAAAAAAGCAGCATTTGCACAATCAAATCTGTGCAAAAAACGATGTCCATTGCAGCTTTTGTTGTTAACAACAACTGTATGACGCTTCACATCATAGCAAGGATTGTACCTTTCGCTTCGAGTCAGGAAGGGTAGCTAAAATCAGTACGGGTACTACGGCCCGGTACGGCCCAGTTGGCAGTGGAGAAAGCAAAACAAAGCCGGCGCACGGGTTCTGGTACGGTACGGGACGGTAGTGGAGAAGTGCCATAATGCAGTCGTATTTGATCTTCTGAATCGTTGCGCGGGGGGTGTGGTGGGGTGGGGGGCGGGGGGTGGAGTCGATGAAAATACGCCGTTCAGCATCTCTGGTGTCTTGACGAAAACCCAGGAGGGCATATTTCAATTGAAAATGAAGAAATCTGTATTAATAATACTTATGCAAAAGATCTGTATTTTCAATGAGGGTGAATAGGGGCCCTAGAGAGAAATAATGAGGGAGCTTTGGGCTATACACTGAACAAACATCCCAAAGATCATTATCTCTGCTTTGGAAGCACAGTGCGGAACGGCATTGGAGGCCTTTTTCGTACTAAGCAAACAGTCGCAAGCGATGTGCTCATCGAGCTATATGCAGCCATTGAACTGCTGTTATGTACGCAGAGTGTGGAGAGTGACGCGCAGAGAAGGGACTGGGCTCAAAGAAAAACCTTGCTGTCGGAGTTTAAATTGATGGAGGAAGTTTCAAAGGCTGTCAAAGGTGGAACCGTTAATCTGAAGGTTTATTTTTTTCTTCACTCCGTCGAACGTCACAGTCTGAGAACAGGGAGAGAGGGATAGAGGGAGAGAGGTGAGGGTTCAGCGCACACCTGTCTGTGTTTTGCCCCCTGCGCTATGCTCCTTTGTTGTCTGAGCCGCTCCCTCTCTGAGCCGACGACAGCATGCCTTTCAGTAGACATGTGTTCAAAGACCCCCCTCCACCACGGCGCCCCGACCGCGGAGGGCACAGTCACTCCCCTCTCCTCCGTCTGAGGGGAAACGCTCATCCCGTCTTTTTCTCTCTGTTCTCCTCCCTCTCTGTAATCTCCCGTCGGCAGAATAAAACGCAATGACAGAGGAGAGGAGGAGAGAGAGAGAGAGAGAGAGAGAGAGAGAGAGAGAGAGAGAGAGAGAGAGAGAGAGAGAGAGAGAGAGAGAGAGAGAGAGAGAGAGAGAGAGAGAGAGAGAGAGAAAGAGAGAGACGAAGAGCTTCTTTTTTTTTTTACAAGACCCAGTCTCCAACAAGAGCTGGCCCGCAGGCACAGAGGGAGAAAAGCATTATGAATAATTAACTCACAGAAATGTCACAAGCGGCAAAGAAAAGTGTAATCATTTCTCTGTCGGGTTTAGAGGTCTGCATTTTTTTTTTGTATTCTATTCCTCTATGCCCGATGGCACAACTCAAGACAGCAGGGACGGCATATCCACCCATCCCCTAAAAGCATCCAAACCCCCTTTTTCCCTACATACTTTTCAAATCAAAGCAAATAAAACATTAATATTTGAACCTTTTAGCTGCATCACAAAGACTTCCAGCTGAGATCTCTTGCATTTTTAATCACAAGACATTGATGTCGCTCTCATTAGCTGTTAAATCACATTTGAAAAATACAAATCTCTCTTACTAATGGTTTAATCAGTGTCACCGTCTAGGGTTTTATGTCTCTTTAATGCGCCGTGTCCCTCTCTGAAAAACTGACAAATTACACACTTCACACATCCCCCCACTCCCAACAACTCCACACCCACCCACTCCCAACAACCCCACACCCACCCACTCCCAACATCTCCACACCCACCCACTCCCAACATCTCCACACCCACCCACTCCCAACATCTCCACACCCACCCACTCCCAACATCTTCACACCCACCCACTCCCAACAACCCCACACCCACCCACTGCCAACATCTCCACACCCACCCACTCCCAACAACCCCACACCCACCCACTCCCAACATCTCCACACCCACCCACTCCCAACATCTCCACACCCACCCACTCCCAACATCTCCACACCCACCCACTCCCAAAAACTCCACACCCACCCACTCCCAACAACTCCACACACTCCCAACAACTTGGGAGTCCGCTGCCCTACAAACCTCAGAGTTCCAGCATGACCCAGTTTTTAAGAAGGTATAAATTGCAGGTATATTTCAGTTTTAGTATGTCATTTTTCACAGACTCGTTACCCTGGTGACAAAAAACACCGTTTGTCCCCAGCTGTGTTTATCTGAGTGCAATATTTAAAAAGAGGGGTTATTTGTTTCTTCACCTACATGATTTGCAATCAAGTTTAGAAAGTGTACGTGATCATCATTTTGAGTAGTTCTCAGGGAGAGGAAGGCTATACAGTAGAAAGCTTGGTTGGTCGTTGGAGAGCTCATAAGATTCTCACATCATTATGTGCCTGGAATTGTGCTTAGCAAGCAAAGTAAAAAAAAAAGGCTTCACTGATATGGGTCATTTATTGACAGAGGGTTAGATTGCAGTAGATAGATAATATTACCATCATGGATATTTTCACATCATCAACATCATCAAGTTATTTCAAGTAAGATAGTTGTATTGTATATGTCTGTTGCTGTAATTAAATACTCACTACCAAAAACAGAAATGACTGGGTACATGTATTTTATAAATGTATGCATGGCACTAAACAAAGGGTTTCCTTAAGGGAATGCAAGATATACACCAACAGCTTGTATAACAGGACAATTTCAGGGCAATGCACACCATGAAAGAAACAGTAACCACTGCCACAGTACACAAGACCACACACTGAGGAAACAATTCCCCATGAACAAGCTCTATTGTTATTAGAAACTTGTGATGTCTGTCCAGGACACGAGGGACTCGGGTCCCTGTGTTGTTCTGTGAATAGACGTGGCGGCCGACCGTTGTCACACATCATTGTTGGGTTTGGTTTGAACAGCTGGAGAGTCGGGCTGTGGTGGGGCAAACTTGGAGGCAGTAGTTACACAGTAGTACGTACACAGTCGCTCCTCACTGCTAACACGTACAACACTATCCTCTTTTATAGAAACAGTTGTTGTGGATTTAATTGATTCTCAGTAGATTGAGTAGAACTTATGAAGCACAAAGAGCTTAAATCAATTGACTCAAAAGAGGCCTTTTATTCAGCAAAGTTCCAGCAGCTCAGAGAAAAAGTAGCAGACAAAAAAGCGCTTTCCTGTCAGAGGGTCAAGCATTTTATAGAAATGCATTTTATAGCATTTTATAGCAGCTTGACCAATCATAATCTTCTGCGCCACAGTTCTTGGCACATCACTTACAGGAAGGGAAGGCTGTCCTTTAGCGCTGGATTCCCCAGTATGTAGAAAGACTTCAATTCTCAGTATAAAATTATATAAAACTACAACACAGTTCCACTATAGTCATGCTCACATTCGCTCAGATACATAGGACGCATGTTATGAAGGCAGACAAATTGCTATTTTTCCTCTGAGATCGCCCGTCAATGTGAAGATTCAACTAAAAGTTGTACACTGTGTCTCGTTCCTCATCTTGCCCATGCAGGGGAATGGAGCTCCACCTCCCCTTTTAGACTGGCCCTCCACCTCCCCCTTTACACTGGCCCTCCCCCTCCCCCTTTACACTGGCCCTCCACCTCCCCCTTTACACTGGCCCTCCACCTCCCCCTTTAGACTGGCCCTCCCCCTCCCCCTTTAGACTGGCCCTCCACCTCCCCCTTTAGACTGGCTCTCCACCTCCCCCTTTAGACTGGCCCTCCACCTCCCCCTTTAGACTGGCCCTCCACCTCCCCCTTTACACTGGCCCTCCACCTTTAGACTGGCCCTCCCCCTTTAGAGTGGCCCTCCCCCTTTAGACTGACCCTCCCCCTTTAGACTGGCCCTCCACCTCCCCCTTTAGACTGGCTCCACCTCCCCCTTTAGACTCAACCGGTATGGTAACTTAACCAGTATGGTAACTCAACCAGTATGCTAACTTAACCAGTATGCTAACTTAACCAGTATGCTAACTTAACCAGTATGGTAACTTAACCAGTATGCTAACTTAACCAGTATGCTAACTTAACCGGTATGGTAACTCAACCAGTATGGTAACTCAACCAGTATGGTAACACAACCAGTATGCTAACTTAACCAGTATGGTAACTCAACCAGTATGCTAACTTAACCAGTATGCTAACTTAACCAGTATGGTAACTCAACCAGTATGGTAACTCAACCAGTATGGTAACTTAACCAGTATGCTAACTCAACCAGTATGCTAACTTAACCAGTATGGTAACTCAACCAGTATGGTAACTCAACCAGTATGGTAACTTAACCAGTATGCTAACTTAACCAGTATGCTAACTTAACCAGTATGCTAACTCAACCAGTATGCTAACTTAACCAGTATGGTAACTCAACCAGTATGGTAACTCAACCAGTATGCTAACTTAACCAGTATGGTAACTCAACCAGTATGCTAACTTAACCAGTATGCTAACTCAACCAGTATGGTAACTTAACCAGTATGCTAACTTAACCAGTATGGTAATTCAGAAGCAAAACGCCTCAACATCCTCACTCTGAGCTGCAGCACGTTTAAATAACCCAACAATAGCGTTGTAATTAGCGGATGAACATACCTGAGCGTTTACGGGTTGAACCGAGGTGGAACTCTCTGTTGTTTAAAAAATGTCTCTGAGTTTAATTATACTGAACGCAAGTCTGGGAGACAGCCTCCAGGGCTTTCATTAGGGACTGAATTAAAGCTATGCAAATCCAGATGGAAGGCGACACTTTTTAAATAGAGTAGTGTCGCATCTGGTGTTTTATTTCCAAATATTATCGAAAGAGAAAAACACCCCAGCCTTTCTTTTTGAAATGTGTTCAAACTCTCAGGCATAATGTCCCTGAGATGTTGGAGAGGGCTTCCACTGGCTAAGCCACAGGGTGTGACAAAAGAATAGAGAGAGAAGTGCGTGTGTGTGTCTGTCTGTGTGTGTGCGTGCGTGTGTGCGTGTGCGTGCGTGCGTGTGTGTACTGTATATGTGTGCAAGTCTCAGTGTGACTGTTCAAACGAGTTAGAAGCACTCTGAAATCTGCTGATACGCTTGGAAAATAAAAGCATGGAGATCAACCTCCTGTTGGGTGAAACCAAATCCAAAGTAAGTGCCTGGGCCCAGACTGAGAGGCAACTTCCCACAATAATAATGGACTGTTTCAGCTGTGTTTGCCGTCAAATTAGCCCACGCACTGAGCCCTGATAGTACAGCTCTGAATACACTACGTGAAAGTACAGAATTCAAGTGAGGCAGAGATTAAGTTAAAGTTTGGTCAGCTTTGAAAGAGAGAGTATTTATTTTTTTCCGATAGGCGCCGACTCAGATATGCCTGTGGCAATGACACCTAGTTAGAGTACATGTGGTTCGCTTACTTAGAGTACAACTCTCTAGTCAGAGAAGAGTGCTACCATGGCAATCTTCAGATTATAAGACTGTGTTCTATCCTATACCAAGCAGTCATCCTATCTATTCTGTAAGATATCTGAGCGTGACTGCTGGAAACCACAAAGCTCTGCGATATCAAGCATTACTTTCGCTTTATTCCCTTCAGAACTTGTTTCCTACTAAGACAAGTACACAAACCGTGGAAGACATTTTGAACACCGAAGCGATAGAGAGAGACACTGCGATCTTCTTAAGAGGCTTGAGGCTGAGTCCCCTACTGTTAGCCTTTGCTGCGTTGTGTGTCGACGAAACACAACCTCTGACTTAAGTCCCAGGTTGTGGGTTTCTCTTTCCGCAGCTCCAGCTGTCACTCTCTTCCCCCTATGTCTTTGATCAGTGAAGGAGCGTAAGGTTTTGCCCTGGAAGTGCTATCAGTCCAACTCAGCAGGGGAAAACAACAAACAGGAGGAGGCAAGGATGTGTGGAGGGGGGGATGGCAACATTTTCCTCCATCTCTCTCTCTCTCTGTCTCTCTCTATGTCTCTCCGAGCGAACCTCTTAATTAGAAGTTCGTTTAGACATCTCTCAGAAAGATGACATGCTTGAACTTCACTAGACTGGCTCAGATGGATCTGCGCTGGGTATGTTGGGGCTGTCTGTTGTCTGCGTTTGTTTGGATTGACTGTTTGTGTTTGGAAAACAGTGTACGCAGCGAGGGTTCAGTGGTGAAAATGTATGCGACTAGCCAATTATCTAGCTTGACAATTGTTCAATCATTTGTCTGTCTCCTCATAGTCTCCCCATAGTCTCCCCATATTCTCCCCTTAGTCTCCCCATAGTCTCCCCATAGTCTCCCCATAGTCCCATATTCTCCCCTTAGTCTCTCCTTAGTCTCTCCATAGTCTCCCCTTAGTCTCTCCATAGTCTCTCCATAGTCTCTCCATAGTCTCCCCTTAGTCTCTCCATAGTCTCTCCATAGTCTCTCCATAGTCTCTCCTTAGTCTCTCCATAGTCTCTCCATAGTCTCAACATAGTCTCTCCATAGTCTTTCCATAGTCCCATAGTCTCCCCATAGTCTCCCCATAGTCTCCCCATAGTCTCCCCATAGTCCCATAATCTCTCCATAGTCTCCCCTTAGTCTCTCCATAGTCTCTCCATAGTCTCTCCATAGTCTCTCCATAGTCTCTCCATAGTCTCCCCTTAGTCTCTCCATAGTCTCTCCATAGTCTCCCCATAGTCTCCCCATAGTCTCCCCATAGTCTTTCCATAGTCCCATAGTCTCTCCATAGTCTCTCCATAGTCTCTCCATAGTCTCCCCATAGTCTCCCCATAGTCTCCCTATAGTCTCTCCATAGTCTCCCCATAGTCTCCCCATAGTCTCCCCATAGTCTCCCCATAGTCTCTCCATAGTCTCCCCATAGTCTCCCCATAGTCTCTCCATAGTCTCCCCATAGTCTCATAGTCTCTCCATAGTCTCCCCATAGTCTCCCCATAGTCCCATAGTCTCTCCATAGTCTCTCCATAGTCTCCCCATAGTCTTTCCATAGTCCCATAGTCTCCCCATAGTCTCCCCATAGTCTCTCCATAGTCTCCCCATAGTCTCTCCATAGTCTCTCCATAGTCTCTCCATAGTCTCCCCATAGTCTCTCCATAGTCTCCCCATAGTCTCTCCATAGTCTCTCCATAGTCTCCCCATAGTCTCTCCATAGTCTCCCCATATTCTCTCCATAGTCTCTCCATAGTCTCTCCATAGTCTCTCCATAGTCTCCCCATAGTCTCTCCATAGTCTCCCCATAGTCTCTCCATAGTCTCCCCATAGTCTCTCCATAGTCTCTCCATAGTCTCCCCATAGTCTCTCCATAGTCTCTCCATAGTCTCTCCATAGTCTCTCCATAGTCTCTCCATAGTCTCCCCATATTCTCTCCATAGTCTCCCCATAGTCTCTCCATAGTCTCTCCATAGTCTCCCCATAGTCTCTCCATAGTCTCTCCATAGTCTCTCCATAGTCTCCCCATAGTCTTTCCATAGTCCCATAGTCTCTCCATAGTCTCCTCATAGTCTCCCCATAGTCTTTCCATAGTCCCATAGTCTCTCCATAGTCTCTCCATAGTCTCCCCATAGTCTTACCAGCGCTGTACAGTATGTTGCCTCCGCATACTGTGCACATACAGTACGAGCATGCCGTGCGTAATATAATGACATCAACATCTGTCATTCCTGCAGTCTTCCAGCGACCCCTCTGTAATACTTCTCAACTCACAAGCGGAGGTATTGCCGTGTTTATTCAGAAAATAATCATGCACGAGCTTGTTACTTTCTTCTGCAGAGAAGCGCGCTGACCTCCTTCTTAGGACTTCCATAATAGCATAGCGCTAATGACTCAACGCAGCCGGTTCTTAAAGGGAATGGCACCTGGCACGCTGATTGGGTTGATTGAGAAGACGCCCAAAACACACCCATGACTAATTTCTTTGCTTAGCGCCGGGTTTTAGGCGCCCACTACCGCACGCATAATAGCAAAGTGGCCTTGACCACGCCTCCACGTCTTAAGTTTAGATCTACCGCCTCGTCTTATTGCTTAAGACTTATGAAGTGCATAATAGGGCCCATAGTCTCCCCATAGACCCATAGGGCCCTATTATGCACTTCTTAACTTGCCGTCTTAAGTCTTAATTAAGACGCACCGCCAGGTTAAGACCTACCGCCACCCTTATTATGCGCTTCATACGCGCTACTGCTATTATGCAGGTGTCGATAGGCGCCCACACATAAGGCGTAAAACTCCCGTGCATATATTGCTCATTGTGGGAGTGTTCATATGTTAATGAAGTGCACTAGGCGCCCCTGCTATTATGCGATCTGACTTTGCTCCTAGCGCTAAGAAGGGGTTTGAAAAGTTCTTAAGTTTAGACTTCATGCACGTTTTGAAACACGAGCGCGCCTCCGCGGTTTGCGCATGCATGTGGGCACACATGAACACGCACGTGGCTCCACGGCAAGACGTCAATTACGGTCACAGTATAAATGCCACCACTGGCAAATGTTAAGCCAGAGAGAGAGAACAATGGATTATATCCTAGGAAGGAATTATGATAGACGAAGACGGCGCGCCGAGCGCATATACCGGCAACGACTGTGTTACCTCGGGTAGGCCAAATCTCAAATCAATCCTGGATTCGTGATCTAAGCATTTTAGCGCTTTCAATTGGTGATCCAACTGTTAATAATGCTATAATATATTGCAATTACAATTATATTATAGACTATTATTAAAATATGTATAATATAGCCTATATATATATTCTTTTATTCTGTTTACAGAGCAGCAATGCTTGTATGAGCTGCGCTTCACCCGTCAGGCAGTAACTGACATATGTCATGCACGAGCTTGTTACTTTCTTCTGCAGAGAAGCGCGCTGACCTCCTTCTTAGGACTTCCATAATAGCATAGCGCTAAAGACTTCACGCAGCCGGTTCTTAAAGGGAATGGCACCTGGCACGCTGATTGGGTTGATTGAGAAGACGCCCAAAACACACCCATGACTAATTTCTTTGCTTAGCGCCGGGTTTTAGGCGCCCACTACCGCACGCATAATAGCAAAGTGGCCTTGACCACGCCTCCACGTCTTAAGTTTAGATCTACCGCCTCGTCTTATTTATGAAGTGCATAATAGGGCCCATAGTCTCCCCATAGTCTCTCCATAGTCTCCCCATAGTCAAGCTGCAGAGGTATCTTTTGTACTGGGTTTCTGTCATGACCAACATTCAATTGGATTCAATGGGAAGTGTCCACATCCATATTTTAATGTTTTAATGTTTTATGTTAAACTAAGAGGATCTGGCATGCTTGCAACTCTCATCTCAACAAATCCTCAACACCATAATAGTATGCAGGACAGGACCTTAATGAACCAATTTGTAGTCTGTAGTCTAAAAAGAACTTTCCGTTACTGAGTGATACAACATATTCTGTACAAGATATCTACAGACATTTTTCCTCTCCCCGTTGAGGATGTATGTGTTGTATTATACGTATACTGCTCTGTTATTTCTTTTTCTAAATCAGTTGTGTCACACTGTCACTTTCACGGTATTCCACACTGCGTTCGTATTCTTCGGCGGCAGGGGACGAGGGTGCTTTCTTAGTGCTTTGAGGGTATGTGACAGATCATGGGTAACAACCAGTGCATACCGAAGGGACCTCTCCAAAAAAAAGTGCATTCTGGTTTTCTTTGAAGACGCATGGTTAGAAGATGCTTGAACGGCTTCTCTATGGAGGCAACGAGGAGGTTTCTGTCCCACTGGGAGTGTTTCTGATGGGTCACAATCTCTGTCTCTCTCTCTCTCTCTCTCTCTCTCTCTCTGTGCAGGACTGAAGCAGATCCATGCTCTGTCCATCCAGGGGAACTATGAAATGAGGATTGACCTGGAGGACTTTGAGAACAGCACAGCGTACGCCCAGTACGGGACGTTTGGAGTGGGCCTGTTCTCTGTGGACCCTGACGATGATGGTTACCCACTGACTGTGGGAGACTACTCTGGAAACGCAGGTACACCTGGGTCTATCTTTATTTGATTTCAGATGTTTAACCCTTAACCCTGTCACTCAGAGGTACTCATCTGGGGTGAGTTTCTTTAACCGTCGTAGCACTAAAGCCTGCTACACACAGATTTTCTAAATCTTAACAGATTTTTTGTCTGAGAGAGACCCCACACATGAAGATACAAAATCATGTATTGAACAGTTTTGATCGTATTGTGTGTGGTGTAATCCGATATTCCCAATACAGCACACCACATACATGAAGATATGATCTACGACAGTCTAGAGTCTCGTCCCCCAAGCCAGAAATCTCGCGTGATCAGGGTAGTAGTACCCTGACTGACCTGTACGAGGCAGCCATGTGCGACAGGGCAAATAAATTGCAGAACGAAAAGAAGAAGACGGCTCAGGTCAGCTCACTTCTTGATTGGCTACATTCCATTCCACGTCACAATCGGACTCGGGAGTTGTCCACACACACAAGAGACCCCGACCATTTTCGTCGGCCCCGACCATTTTCCGAGCAGATTGTCGGGAGAAATTGACTCTTAACACACCTCAAACCACAGGATAATCTTGTAGGATAATCTTTAGAGCCATCCGATAATCGGGGGTTTGCTGTCCTTGGTCGGAAGGGGGGAAATCGGGCCAAAATTGGTGTGTACCAGGCTTTAGATGAACTTTCACCCATAGCACCCATTCACCCATTCCATGTACTGTCTCATTATCTCTGTGCGACAACGCTTTGGGGAAACACAACCCTGATCCACGTATACGTCGTGTGTACTCCAGGACCGATCGTGAAAATGAAACCTGACTGACCACGATCCGCTGTCTGGTAATAATAAATAAGGGTTAGGGTCAAACCGGGCCAAGGAGCAAGATGAAACCGCAGAGATTCAAACACGCACTTTACTCGAACACAATGGCCGGCGTGATTCGACAACTCTGCAGACCGACCTGAGAGCAGAGCAGAGCAGCAGAGAGCAGAGCAGCAGAGGCACCGCCTGCAGTTAAGTGGCGAGGGGAGTGGACTGGTCCCCACAGCGAGCTGTGTGTGTGTCCACTGGTTAAACAGTACAGACAGGCACACAGAGAGGCTGTCTGTGTGTCAGTTCCCCAAACGTCAAATCCCCAGCCAGAAAGCCGTCACCATGATTAAATTACTCCCAATTAATTACCCTCAGCGACCCGAAGCGTAAACAACAACAAAAAACTGCCACCGAAGCAAAGAACGAAGTGAAAGAACCTTTGGGGAGTGGAGCATGGAATTGCGATACAGTACATCTGAGAAATGGAGGAGAGGAAGGTGGAGAGGAGAGAGGAGGGGGTGGCAGGGTGGAGGGAGGACGGAGAGAGTGGACAGGTATGTAAGATGGAGTGGAGGCAGAGAGGAGAAAAGGGGAGTGTTGTGAGGGAGGGAGAGAAGAACAGGAGGCAGAACAGAAGATGAGAACCAGGCCTTGCAGAGACAAGGTTCTGTTCTCAAGCTTGTCCACAAGTCTTCCGCAGTGCTGCTGACCTTGTACGGACGTGCCTGTTGCGTCACCGCGCGCAAGGCTGTCTCCTCTCCTCCCCTGCCCCCCCCTCCCTCCCTCCTCTCCCCCCCTAGCAAGATCATTATTATTGTTGTTATTATCGTCCTATGTGAATGGAGTGCCCTCCCCCTAGTCCTGCAGTCCTCTGATCTCAGAGCTGAGTGGACAGGTGCTCATTTGGACTGGAAGCAGCTGGATCCTAATGGGTTTCGGTGGTGCCGGCGGGCCCCTTCAGCCACCAAGGTGACACCGAGCGCGCTGCAAATGAGCCTCTAAGTGGCCCTGTTTTCCTCCCTGTTGTTTTCCTTCATCCGATGGTCACCACGCTGTCATGTCGGGTTTTCTGACTTTTTATAAACGTCTCGCCGCGGCGGCACTCAGCGGGGGGGACGGACACGGAACCCCCTGACGCCGTCGGATCCGGCACTGTCGGTTAGGTTACTGTGGAAACAGCGAACGGGGGGGAACTAAGTGGGAGTTGCGTTGGAGTTGGGTTGGCCACACCCTGGGAGACCTTGATGAGCTGCATGTCTCGGCTTAGACGGAGTGCTGCTCTCCTATCTCCGCAGTTTTTTTTTTAATCAGTTTTATACGTTTTTTTCATCCCTCTCTCTGCCTCTGGTCACAGCCAGGTAATAGTGGAGGTATTAGAAAAGAGAGAGAGAGAGAAAAGAAATAGGTGCTGCAGGGAGGGATGTTCTTACATTAGAGGGCCCATTTTCTCTGAACGCTCAGTCAAGACCTGTCCATGTTTTGGCTCTGAAAAACCCAATTGCTATGGCAGTATGTTTGGTGTGTCTTACTGTATGATGAAACGCCATCCAATGAATCTGGAAGCGTTTGCTTACACAGATGCCTCTGTACGCTTCAGAACACATTCTGCGTCAGCTCAGCAGTTACATCATCAATTAGCACAAGTTAGCCAGTTCTGGTGACAGCTGTACATTCCCAAACCTTAACCCCCTCCCCCCCCCGCACAGATGTTTCACAGATGAGGTGGTATGCTGTAAATCTTGGCCAGATCCTTTTTTTTTCTCCAAACATTTCTCTTGCAATCAATTTCTTTTTAATGATGTTCCAAACTGTTGTCTGCACACATGATGTGACGGAACCCACTTGACTGACTAGAAACACCTGTCAAGCCAATCGTCCCGTTAGTTTTGGGTACCCTAAAATAAGGGGACTACTGTATGTATCGATAGTGTTGTAATTTCTGAACGGAGAAGAAACCAATATGTACACAAATACCACATTTAAATAAAAGGTGACAATCACAAACTTTTGGAGTGTAGAGTTAAAAGAAAAAAAATGTTTTCACTGTCCCATTACTTACGCTGGGCCCTGTCATTTGTGTTGCAATGACTCATCAATGAAAATGAGGATGTGGCATGTAAGTGAAATCCTATATTGCGTCACCGCACGGAGTGACATCAATCAGCTGTGTATAAATAGGTGGGGAGCCGCTGAAGTCTGACATTCAAGCTCAAAGCAAATGTTCCAGATGAGTCCTGCCGGTGGTGTTTCGGAGGCAGCTCTGTCCTCTAAACAAATATTGGGGAGTATTTTTAGTCTGCTGGAGGAAACTTCAAAGCCCCCCTCATTAAGTGTCTGTTTCTGTCAGCTGACAAACATGTCCTGATCGGATCATTAGGGAGCTGATATTAAAAAAGGACGAGGATAAAAAAAGGTCACTGTTGAGCCTTTGATGAATTCACAACAAAGCATGACTAACCCCCCTGTTTGGGTAATGAGGAGTGGTATTATTATACGGAGAAGACGATTGCTGTTTCTCTCTGATCTCCCACTATTTATGTAAATAATTGATTGTAAGTTCCGTCGTCATTTGGAATTGAATGGGAAAGCAGATGTGCTCTGTCGCCTCCTCTGCCACTGTTATCTGATGCAAGAGGGCTTTGGTCAAAGACATTAGCCACGAGACTCCCTAAGTCTGAATAAATGCTATTTCACTCTGAAGCCTATTTTATCTAAATAAATCTAAATGATCTTCTTTCTTTCCTTCCCATTTCCATATTTTTCCTCTCTGCACCCTGTCCTAATTCATCCCACTGTGTGTGTGTTCATTTGTGCTTGTGCGTGCATTAATGTGCGTATGTAAATATGGTGTGCATGTGTATGTGTGTGTGTGTGTGTGCGCATACATGCGTGAATGTGCGTCCGTGCTCATTTGCGCATAAATACATTTCCAAACTGTAAACAAAACACATTCCCCATTCCGCCTTCGTGCCTCCATACATCCTTCTCCAACCCCCCCCCCACCCCCCTTCCCACCCCACCCACCCTCATCCTAACCCACCCAGGCGATTCTCTGCTGAAGCACAACGGGATGAAGTTCACCACCAAGGACCAGGACAACGACCACTCGGAGAACAACTGCGCCTCGTTCTACCACGGCGCCTGGTGGTACCGCAACTGTCACACGGCCAACCTGAACGGCCAGTACCTGCGCGGCCAGCACACCTCCTACGCCGACGGCATCGAGTGGTCCTCGTGGACCGGCTGGCAGTACTCCCTCAAGTTCTCGGAGATGAAGATCCGACCGGCTCGCGACGAGAGCAAATGAGAAGGAAGGAACGGAAGGGACGGAAGGAAGACACAACACGTTAAAAGAAGAAGAAAAATGTTCTATATATATAAAAAAAAACTCTAACACGACAAAAAAATAAATAAATAAAAAACACAAACTCCAACAGCTAGGCTGTTCAGTATTGTCCTGGTATTGTTTACTGACCTAAAAAAGGACCTCTATGATTGGTTTACTTTTCTCTACCGTTTTACTGTCCTTTCCTTTCCTACCCCTGATGCTTCACTTCCCGTGACCCCTCACCCCTGCCCCCCACCCCTAGCCTTCTAGATGAGCTGAAGCTTTCTCTACACGCCCCTCCTCCTTATGTTGCAGTCTGCAGAGCAGTGTCCTGCCGTGGTTAACTCCCCTGCCCTTTCAACGGTTCCCTTACAACACCACTCCAGGCGCTCTCCCTTTCACTCTCCTTCACTCCCCTGCTAACTGATTAATTTGTTACTATTCACTTTGTTGTTATGGCCCCATCTACCGTAATCTTTGACCTCTCCCTTGACCCCCGATAGATGGATCGACATTCCCGACGAATAGCAGCCTGATCCCCGTAGTCCTGTGCGTTGATTACCAGATGTCAGTGGTGTGTTGAAGTGCGCTTGTGTGCACCGGTTCGAGAATAGAACGGCATCTCGACTGCTATGTGTCTCTGTGGTGAGTCGTGATGTGTTTCGCGGTGTTTGGTGTCGCGTTGCGTCACATTAGATGTGTAGAGATGAATCCACCACGCCCCCCCCCCCCCTTCAACTGACAGTACGGCTCCTGCACAACCTCTCGACGCGGGACACGTCAAACTCAGAACGTCACCCGAGAACAACCACACGGTAGAGAGAGAGAGAGAGAGAGAGAGGGGGGGGGGAGAGAGTGAGAGAGAGAGAGAGAGGGGGGGGAGAGAGAGAGAGAGAGGGAGAGAGAGAGAGGAGGGGGAGTGAGAGAGGGGGAGAGAGAGGGGGAGAGAGGGAAGAGATGAACAGACGGGATGACAAAAGGGAATGCACGAGTGAAAGACAGAGAGGGACACAGTGAGAGACAGTAGGCGAAGGGAAAGGAGAGAGATAGAGAGAGAGAGAGAGAGAGAGAGAGAGAGAGAGAGAGAGAGTGAGAGAGAGAGTGACACTGATAGAGAGAGACGGAGTGTTGAGGGAGGCATGAGTAAATGAGAGGGAGACGACCTTTCATTCATGAGGAGACAGAGAGTCTTATTCAGAAGTTGGAGTCAGGCACAGCGCCACCTCCAGGAGCCCTGCGGTACCACAGGAGCACAGGAGCGTCCTCTACAGCCTTCCTGCCCCCACGCCAGAGACAGCACACAGACAAACACAGACAGCACACAGACAGCACACAGACGCACACAGACAAACACAGACAAACACAGACAAACACAAACACAGACAGCACACAAACAGAGACATACACAGACAAACACAGACATACACAGACATACACAGACAAACACACACACAGACATACACAGACAGCACACAGACATACACAGACATACACAGACATACACAGACATACACAGACAGCACACAGACATACACAGACATTACACAGACATACACAGACAGCACACAGACATACACAGACAGCACACAGACAAACACAGACAAACACAGACAGCACACAGACATACACAGACAGCACACAGACATACACAGACAGCACACAGACATACACAGACAGCACACAGACATACACAGACAGCACACAGACAAACACAGACATACACAGACAGCACACAGACATACACAGACAGCACACAGACAAACACAGACAGCACACAGACAAACACAGACATACACAGACAAACACAGACAGCACACAGACATACACAGACGCACACAGACGCACACAGACAGCACACAGACAAACACAGACAAACACAGACAGCACACAGACAAACACAGACAAACACAGCGGCGGGTGTTCCGTTCGGCGTACACAAAGACTCAAATGTAGGTGTGGAAAAGTTAATTAACTGTCGGTATGAGTCAGACAGACTTCGTGACACGAAGTGACAAGTCATAAGTGACAAGAAGGAGGAGATGGATTCCTGTGTGTGTGTGTGTGTGTGTGTGTGTGTGTGTGTATGTTTGTCAGGGAGAGTGACAGTGTTTTGATGGAAGTCAGAGAAACTTGCCACCTTGCTAGTTGTGTTGATTAGATTTCATTTTTAGTTGAGAGTTTATTTCCATAAATGTTCCTCTTGTGCATCGTCTGTAGGGGTCAGGCTAGCGAACCCAAATGCAGAACACAGAGCAGGAGGCATGACGATGGTGTATTTATTGTAGGAACAAGAGGGTGAGTTAGGGAGAGGATGAGGGGGCTGAGAAGAGTTCCGATGGCAGGGTAGGCAGGCAGGTAGACAGGCAGGCAGGTAGACAGGGCAGGCAGGCAGGTAGACAGGTAGAGAGGGCAGGTAGACAGGGCAGGCAGGTAGACAGGCAGGCAGGCAGGTAGACAGGCAGGCAGGTAGACAGGCAGGCAGGTAGGCAGGTAGACAGGGAAGGTAGACAGGGCAGGTAGACAGGGCAGGCAGGTAGACAGGCAGGTAGACAGGCAGGCAGGTAGACAGGGCAGGTATACAGGGCAGGCACGCAGGTAGACAGGCAACAGGTAGACAGGCAGGCAGGCAGGTAGACTGGTAGACAGGCAGGCTGGAGTCAGGGGAAGAAGTCAAGCTGGGGTAAGTGAAACTGAAGCCATGATCTGGCAGAGTGGTGGAGTCTGGGTATTTATGGCAGGGCTAATGACGGGGTGATGGCAACCAGCTGGTAATGTGACTCCTGCCCACCTGACTACACTCCTGTAATCATGGAGAGAGAGAGAGGGAGAGAGATAGAGAGAGGGAGAGAGTGAGAGAGAGTGAGAGAGAGGGGGAGAGAGAGAGAGAGAAAGATAAATAAATGACAGAGTTGGACATAGAGAGAGAAGAGAGAGAGAAAGTGATAGAGAGAGGTGGAGTGTGTGGGTGAGGAAGGATATGAGTAACTGACAGGGAGAGCGTTTCATTCATCACACTGAGCCATTAGGAGCATATTGGACACTCTGTCTGATCAGCCTGCCAGCTGATCACTGGCCAAGTGATGTAGCCGTCACAGATGGCAATTCTGCTGTGTGTGTGTGCGTGTGCGTACGCGTGCGTGTGCAAGTGTGTGTGTGTGTTTGTGTGTGTGTGTGTGTGTGTGTGTGCGTGTGTGTGACCTCTAATCACTCCAAAAGTCCATTGATCCAATCACTCAGGCACAATAATGTCATCAAAGGTGATCAAAGTATTGGTATTAGTAGTAGATGGGAGGCAATGGGAGGGTAGAATGAGAGACAATGCCAGTGCCACACACACACACACACACACACACACACACACACACACACACACACACAATCTATCTGTCTCTCTTTTTATGTTCAGTTTCTCCCATATCTCCTCCTTTCCTCGCTTCTGTTTTGACCTCTGTTATGTCTTCTGTTGAAAATATGCTCCTGTCTAGCTAGCTGTCTAGGGGTTTTTGTTTTTGTGACAGAGTATTTTCTTCTCAAACAAGCAAAGAAATGGTTGCTGTAAGTTTGGTGCTATCGACCAAACTCATTTTCTTTTGAATAGAAACTCAAAAATGTGTAAAGGACAGCAACAAACATGTTTGTCTGTACAGTATTGTGAAAAAAAAAAAAAGAATAGCATAGCTACAGACATTTTGCTAACTTGATGAAATTGTGCAATTCTGAATATTTTTCTTTTTGTTGGTGTATCAATTTCTTTCCTTTGTTGGATTAATTCTGGATTTCCTTTAGATGTACTGAAAGCTTTAAGATATCTGTAGATTTATTGTACAGTGTGTATGACTTTTAGAGCATGTGATACTGTTTTCATAAAATGCCAAAATACGAAAGAGGACTCAAGCACACAGACTTTACAAAGGACAAAAAAAAAACTCTTAAAACCAGACCTTTGTTTCTTCTCCTTTACCTGGCTGCTCTTCAGAGGAGGTGTGTTCAGAGGAGCTGGGCTTTTAGGGAGGGGTCAGGTGAGAAGAAGAGGGTCTTAGTAAGCACATGACGGCACGCCCGCTAATAATCAGCAGCACAAAATGCATCCGTACTCAAGCGAGGACGATGACACAACCGGGAGACATTTTTGGTTTGGACTGGCCTTGCGGCTAGTCTACTGGACTATCTGCCAACCGGTCAGACATTTTTGGCTCTATCCGACGATACTGGTTTCTGGCGGACATTTTGGATCAGTTGGATGATGTTTTTGGCCGCGGCGTGGCGACTGTGGGTAAATGTGTGTGGCAAAGTGAGCGTGGGAGGCTCCGTGGTGGCCCTGGATGCCTCGGCCAGTGGATGAGCTGGTTTGGTGTCCTGGTGCAGCACAGTGAGGGGAAACCACAGTCCCCCTGCAGAGCCTGTGCTCCATACAGCCATCCACACCCCAGGCTGAGCCAGAGTCACAGTGGTCAGAATGACTCCGGCATCCAGCAACATCCAGCCACATCCAGCCACATCCGTCAACCGCACAACGCACAAGACAGCACACGGTTCGGTTCGGTTATTAACGCTAATTGCGTGAGCGAGGAAACAAGATGCTCAGTTGGAGTGGAGACGTGGGTGTAGGGAGCCATTCTGTTAACGTCGACTTCAATGTGGTTTGGAAAAATGGAGATGGAGAATAACGTAAAGTTAATTAACTTCTCGGTATGAGTCAGACAGTGACAAGGAGGTGGAAATGGATTCCTCTGTGTGTGTGTGTGTGTGTGTGTGTGTGTGTGCGTGCGTGTGTGTCTGTGTATGTTCGTGTGTGTGTGTGTCTGCGTGCGTGCGAGTGGCTGTGTGAGAGTGTGTGTATGTGTGTGTGTGTGTGTGTGTGTGTGTGCGCCTGCACTTGTGTTACGTGCGTGTGCACATCCGCGAGGGAGTCTCTCCTCTATGGAATTCTGTAAAAGTAAATGTGATGCTTCTGTGCAACTTTGCCTCCTCGCTGTTTGTGTTGATTACAGAGAGATTTCAATAAATGAACTAATAATTAATGTGATTATGACTCCATGGAGCGGGTCACCCCCCCCCCCCCCCCCCTCCCCCCACTCCGGTACTGTGTTGAACTGCATTCATCTCACCCCTCCCTCACCACTTTGTCTCACCTGAGCGTGAAGTAGTGCACGATATACGTTTAAACAACAATCACCCCCCGAGTGTGAGAGGAAGGGTGTTTGTTCCAGTGACCCCCCACCCCACCCCCCCTTTCATTTAATTTCCCCAAAATGCTTTTGCGAGCAACTTCTCTATGTTAATCTCCACCCACCTTGTTGAGCTCCGGCCATCAGAAATGATCGAGGAGTAAAAATACGAAGCTATAATCACCCAGAGTTATCCTTCTCATTATTGTGCATCAGCAGAAACCTGATCGATCTCTCTCCTTCCCCGAATCCCTTCATTGTTCACGTCCCTAGCTCCTATCTTTCCCAGCTCACAGCTGAACTCTGTCTTCATTTTCCTCTTGCGGTGAAGTAATATAGATTGTTTTGCGGAATCTTGATACTGTGTTTTAATGTTCTTGTCAACATTTAATAAACATTCACATTTTATAAGTGGAAATGGTTCAACTTTGTCCCGTGTGTGTGTGTGTGTGTGTGTGTGTGTGTGTGTGTGTGTGTGTGTGTGTGTGTGTGTGCCTGGTGCAGTCAGAGCACGTGTTGGTGTACAGTATGTGTGTGTGTGTACGTGCGTGTGTGCATGCCACCTGTGTGCACGCAATTGTCCACTCCTATGACAGACAAGGAACCAAGCACAGTTAAGTCAAGCCACAACTGTCTCCCTGAACAAAAAACCTATTGATACATCTTAACACACGGCTCCTTGTGTGACACGTCTCCCATTCAGCATCTCAAATTGAAGATGACATAACAAATTGAAGATGACATGAGTATTTGAAATTGCTACACCTGAAATCACTAAGCAGAGAAAAGGTCCCTCAAAGATCTGGAGCTTTTCACACTTCTGCATAGCCAGGTAATGGGCGGTAACAACAGCTGGTTAACCCCACCCCCAACCACTCCCCCTCTAGCTGTCAGCAGTCAATATCTGTCAGTGTTAGTCACTGGGTCAGATAGGCTTTTCAAAGAGAAGTTTACAGTACAAAGCTAGCTATAGCTAACATTATCACCTAGCAATGTTATTAGCCATCTTATTATTATGGAGGCATTATGGTAGTTGTAACTGTTATTCTTTTAATGATCCAAACAAATCATCAATCAGAATCAGAATAACTAAGAGTAATTTGCTTATGTCTTGTGCTGGAAATAGTGCAGTGCTCAGTAGTCAATGTCCAGTCTTATAGTTCAGTTTCAAGTGTTATGTACAAGTACAGTTTGAACAACTGAGAACATACAACAGACTATATCCAGGTAAGCATGCAAGGTGTTGGGGATTTGTATTAAAATAACTAGAAGTGATAAATCATGTGCTCATTTATATGTGACTGAGGTCAGTTGAGAAAAAATGGGAAGGTCACGCAAAGCCAAAAGAGAGGTTCTGCTTTTGAGCGACATGAAGAAGAAAAGCTCCTGACTAAAATAAAGTATTATGATTCAAACAGCCTGTAAATTACTTATTTTTGCCTATGTGCTAACAACCATTTTGCACCTGCTGTTATGATATTCTATTTTCCTGTACTGATTTTATACTTACATAACTAATGATTAATGATAAGTATATTCTTCTATACTGTATTTTAACTTGTTAATCGAATCCCAAGTCATGGGACTCTGTGGGCCTGACCACATCGCCAACAGTTATGCTTTCACAAGCTATTCTGATAAGAACATACTGACCTAGTGTTTGGTTCTAATAGGGTTAAATGCTATATTCTGATCAGCCTGGTTGTAAAGCAGGCCATGCTAACCCATCGCTAGTTCAAACAGACCGTAGTAGACTTTAAACAACAAAGAGACCCGGACTCAATCATGATTCTTATTTTCTTGCAAGGAGAATGAATCCCAGGTCTCTCCTGCGAGAGACCCCAGATTCACACTGAATCTTTTCCTCTCCTAGCCAGTCATTTTATTCTCAAACACAGATGGATAGGAGGAGGCAGTTTTCATGAGGAAGTACAGCGTTATCATAAACAGTTTCATTGGAATGTTTAACATAAGCAGTTTCATGGAAAAGTACAGCTTAACATATACAGTTTCATGGAATGCACAGCCCAACACAAACAGTTTCATGGGAATGTACCTTAACATAAACAGTTTTATTGCTGGGCCCCTCGGACAGTGGAGGCCCAGCTGGGACAGAAGATAAGGAGTGGACAGGGGGTGAGCTTGTTCGGAGCTGGGGAATTCTCAGAATAGAACAGAAATGTATAGAGTACATGTACTAATGTACTCTTCAAAACATCCACAACATTATAACATTATGAAAACATCATTCAACCCTAACACCTAGTCATGACCCCAGGGAATGGGTTTGATGATCAAATAACTGGCCAATCAGTGCTTTAGAACGCACGTAGAATACACCCAAAGTAACTGTATGAAAATGTCTGTTTCTTAAAAACATAGCTGTGTGTGCATATGTGATTAACGAGCCCCAGACAGGGGGTGCGACCGCAGAGGGACACAGAGGGACAACAACCAGAAGTGAAACTTTGTAGCAAAACCACAGAACACTTGCTTATCACATTGTGACCTTCACCACATGACTGTCTGGTATTAATGCTTACAGTTAAAAATGATCAAATAAGGGGAGGAGGGACAGCCCATCCCAAAAAAATGTCAAATGTATAAAGATGATGTACCAAGATGAAACAGAGGGCTTTTCTGGTGAAACCTTTGCAGCTAACTGGCTGATGATTAGCTGACGCTGGCCTGCAGAGGGGAAACCTCCTTTTCCATGGAAATGAACTATTATTGCTTGCTGATGTGCTCGAACAAATATTCTCTTAAAGAACAGTTCAGTAGTGGTGCCTAATATTTGATTGAATCATTTGTGTGGTGGCCTGGGAAAACCCGTCGGATGTCGCTGGCGTTCGTTTGTGGCAAAGAGCAAAAATAGATGGAAATGTCCTATTTCTGCGATTTTGATATTATGTGGTATTCTAGTACTTTGAACCCCATACTACATTATGGTGAATAAACGTTTTAAGAAAACAAAAGAGAAAGTACTTATTTTTATGTTTTTTTGGTGGGTAGTTTGCTAGCGAAACAACGTCACGTTGAACGTGTCTCATTCTCAGTTAAGCAACGCACG
Organism: Nansenia antarctica; assembly: GCF_963989245.1. Taxonomy (NCBI): domain Eukaryota; kingdom Metazoa; phylum Chordata; class Actinopteri; order Argentiniformes; family Microstomatidae; genus Nansenia; species Nansenia antarctica. The sequence goes on along the minus strand of NC_137689.1, from coordinate 43,046,624 downwards.
CACACATGAGCGAAAGGAGAGACGATACTTCCACCTGTGTTATTGCCAGTTTACTGATGCTCACAATAAGCATAAAGTAATAAAATCTTAAGTAGAAGACACACAAATGGATCTGTCCCTCGCATACCGACGAGGCGAGCAGACTACACCGCATCACAAGCAGACAAACGAGACCGGCCGATCTGCATAGGCTCCTCCCCCGACCCGGAGGAGAAAGGGGCCGGGGGCAGCATGGGGGCAGCATTTCTCACCTTTCACTTTTTTTGACATGATACATTAAAATGCTCATAACTTTTTTAAAATAAAGGGCTATCTCAGTCATTCAACCAGTTATGAATAGCTGAGAACTTCTAATTTATGGAAATATAAAAAAAAATAAATGTCAAAATGCCACCATGTGAAGGGTTTTCCCAGGCCACCACACATTTTATCTTAGAAGTTATATCAAGGACGTCTCGTTGAGATTAAACGAACTTGCTTGTAAGTGAAGACTCAATTAACTCAATTATGGAGAAGTTGATCGCCTTACAAAGGTCTGTGAATTGACTATCAATAGCTAATAAATCATGACACGGTTCAAAATGCTGTATCTATGCCCAACTGTTCTTATTCAACAAAATATTGCCAGAGAGTGTGGTGTACTTCAATGAGCACTCGGCTCTATTGAGTTAGGCTGTCATGTTCTGAGCTGCTGTGTCTGGTGGGGTGGGGGGCATCAAAGCTGCAACAGAAGGAAGACATTAAAATGCCTACAGTTACTGGCACTCCATATTCATAAAATACTACCATACCATGTTCATAAAATAAAATAGCTAGCCTAAGACAATGATAATTACCTTAAGTGCTGGTAACTAGGGGTGTAACGGATCGCCCTCCACGGTACGGCATGCATGTGTACCGCGGATCAATTGCAAAATGTTTGTAATAATATTACTTAATATTAGTTAATATCTCTTGTAAATCACAATGTAGAGTTGCCATGAAAAGATAGACGCGACAGTTGCGTGCTTTGTTTTACTCTAAAGCGCAATGATAGGTTGATAATGCGGAAAAAAAGAATCTGTTGTTTACTCACTACACGTGAAGCTGGAGATCCACAACAACAAGGCAGCGTTGGTAAATTCGCTCTGGAATCTGATCAGCATTCAAGGAACGCCTCTTGTCCAATCAAATTACTTGGTCCCTTTATGATGTCGGACCCAGTGTGCGCTCCGGCGCTCTCAAAGCGAATTTACAAACGCGGCCCAAGTGTATCATGGCGAGCTCGTTACGTTGTTCGGCAGAGAAGAACTCAAAATGCCTCCCTCGTAATTTAAATCCCATGTATGGGAGCACTTTGGCTTCTCTGTCAATTATGACGAAAAAGGTAGCTCGACAACTTCTGATAATGTAGGCATTTTTTTCATACCATGTTCAAAATAAGGGTTCACTTTATTATTTAGTTAAAAGTGGCACAAAACATGTTTATTTGTCTGCTTTAAAGAGCCCAGTGATTCACTTCTGCAACCAGGCGCCTCCCTCTCTCATATTGCAATATAATTTAAGTTGAATGTGTATTTCAGTATAATATGTAATGTTTGAGTGTAGAATATGTTATATATTTATATAATATATATATATTACCAGTTTTGAGTTTTGACATCTTGAATGTTGTTGGGTTTTTTCATATAATAAAAGTGGTTTAAGGAATTTAAGGAAAAGCTGTTTTTATAAAAATATAAATGTTTTATGTTGATCCGAAAAATTATCCGATCTGTGACTCAAAAAACGTGACACGATCCGATCCGTGAGTTACAGTGCCTTGCAAAAGTATTCACCCCCCTTGGCTTTTTACCTATTTTGTTACATTACAACCTGTAATTTAAATGTTTTTTAATCAGAATTTTATTTGATGAATCTGCACAAAATAGTCTTAGTTTTGAAATGAAATGAGAAATATATATATTAAAAAAGAGAGAGTTCATGATATACCAGTAGGTGACTGACAGGTGTCGAGAGAACCGAAGTAAACTGGTTATACCTTTGTTGAACCGACTCAAGTGTCTTATTATTCTATGTCCAAGTGACATTACACGTAGTATCGTAGAAAAGCATTGACGCTCGCGATTCATTCACAACTTGAATGAACTTGAACGCTATCAATCGATCAAACAAGTCATCAAATAAAAAAGAACAATGCTTCATTATCAGACCATGACAGAATAAGCTCTAACCTGTATGAAACCTGTGCTCCAGTGGTGTAGTCTAGGTGATACGCAGGACTACACCGTATACCCACTAGGAAAGGCCAAGGATTTCCATATACCCACTTAAAAATGTGTGAGGATACGTAACGGCGTTTTGTGACAGAACTTTCACTTTCATTCATAAAATTCACCCCGTCTGTGTTACGAAGCACTTGACTTTTGGACCATCGGGACTGACTATAGCGTCATATACCATCAACGGGCGGAAACATGAAATATGTCAAAATGCAGCACTATCATGCGCAGATCAGCCTTATAACATGTAATTTATATATATATATATATATATAACAGCACAGATATATTTTTATGGCGTTACGAAATCCGATGTGACAGGAACGCTGGAGAAACAGCCGCTGTCCACTGCATTAATTAACTACATGTCCTTGATGAGTCTCCCACTTACTGCCCTCCATCAGAAATGGCATTCCCGCCTGGGAATACGCGGTGCTGTAGCCTAAGCTTTTCGTTCCTCCGCGTTACCGAGGAGAGGCGCGTGCAGCGGCCGAGGAGAGTGCACTTTTTCCGGATAGACATTTATGCATGCTCTCGGGGTTCAAAACATAACTTTCCGGGGTGCCAGTGGGTTGGTTGATGGCTCAAAATGACCGTATAGCGATGGTGGAGTTAGCAAAGTAGTATTGTGTTTGTACCACCTTCATAGCCGGTATTATTCACAGACAAACACGGTGTCCGGAGGCACCCTTTGAGGGTTAATAACTGTGGTTTACCGTGGGTTAGGGTAAAAATTCAAACTTGTCCGGATAGGGGAGAGGACAGGGAATCCGAAACCATTTAAATGGTGTCGATGTGACACTCCTATCACGATCGACACAGCTAGGAGCGAATTCCCGGGTAGAACTTGTCTCTCCCCCCGCTGTCAACGGGAGTTTCGTCAACCAGGAAGCGGTGCTGCGAGCAGCAGCGGCGGGGGGGGGGGGGGGGGGGGACCCGTCACTTACGGCCGAATATCCCCGCGTCACAATGGGTTAGAATTCCAAACAAAAATTCTCCATAACCACAATAGCATGTTGAACACACTGAACTTCGAATGGAGTCTTAGTCATGTACCGTTAACGAGATAGAATAAGAAAAGCTGATTTATGGAACATCGTAAAACGCTCATCAGAGGGTTGGCCTTGGGCACATCCATCAATAATATTAGGCTACATAATAACAACTGCTCGGATTAGATTGCCGGTTGTTTTGGTATAATACCACCAAGGGGGGGGAATTCACTTCTATCATGCTGTCAAACACCACAGGTAATAATTTATTTCTAAATAAACATCTCTTTTTATTGTACATCTCTGAAATGTGAATCGGGCACCGATTTATTTCTATTGGGAAGGCTGTGCTTGACACTTCCATGGGACTGACGCCGGGGCAGCGGAACACGGTGACTGTCAGCCTGTGACAAACGTGCTCCGGTGTCCTGCCCGCTGTCCCAAGCGCGCTGGACTGTGGCATAACAACGATTTTTTTGTTATGCTTGTTGTAAAGAAAAGGTCTATAATGCATTGAAATGACATTAAACTAAGATAATACGATGGTTATCATAATTTTTCAAGTCTTTAATTACAAGTAATTCCAGAAAAAGTAAATGATATTTCAGGCTCGCTTACGTATTACGAGAGCGAAAAGGAACATTTCTGTAGATGTTTCGCAATGCATGCCGGAAGGGAGTCTCATGGCTCCGAATCGAACGAGGGTCAAGATTTGCTCCAAACGGAGCCATGGAAAACCCTAACCCTATCCCTAACCCTAAATGAGTAATGAATTGGGACGCCACTACGGCTACACGTGAACGCGCAAAACGGAGCCGGAGGGGTGAAAACGGAGCCGGAGTGGTGAATTGGGATTCACCCTAAGTGTCACGTGATCTGTCAGTATATACACACCTTTTCTGAAAGGCCCCAGAGGCTGCAACACCTAAGCAAGAGGCACCACCAAACACTGCCATGAAGACCAAGGAACTCTCCAAACAAGTCCCGGACAAAGTTGTTGAGAAGTCAGGGTTCGGTTATAAAAAAATATCCAAATCTTTGATGATCCCCAGGAGCACCATCAAATGGAAAGAACATGGCACCACAACAAACCTGCCAAGAGAGTGCCGCCCACCAAAACTCACGGACCGGGCATGTCGGAGACTCCCAAACTGTATGGAGGAAGGTGCTCTGGTCAGATGAGACTAAAATTGAACTTTTTGGCCATCAAGGAAAACGCTATGTCTGGCGCACACCCAACACATCCCATCACATCCCATCACCCCAAGAACACCATCCCCACAGTGAAACATGGTGGTGGCAGCATCATGCTGTGGGGCTGTTTTTCAGCAACAGGGACTGAGAAACTGGTCCGAGTCGAGGGAAAGATGGATGGTGCTAAATACAGGGATATTCTTGAGCAAAACCTGTACCAGTCTGTAAGTGATTTGAGACTAGGACAGAGGTTCACCTTCCAGCAGGACAACGACCCCAAGCATACTGCTAAAGAGACACTTGAGTGGTTCAAGGGGAAACATATAAATGTGTTGGAATGGTCTAGTCAAAGCCCAGACCTCAATCCAATTGAGAATCTGCGGTCAGACTTGAAGATTGCTGTTCACAAGCGCAAACCATCAAACTTGAAGGAGCTGGAGCAGTTTTCCCTTGAGGAATGGGTAAAGATCCCATTGGAAAGATGTGGCAAGCTCATAGAGACTTATCAAAAGCGACTTGCAGCTGTGATTGCCGCAAAAGGTGGCTCTACAAAGTACTGACTTTAAGGGGGTGAATAGTTATGCACATTGACGTTTTCTGTTATTTTGTCCTATTTGTTGTTGTTGGCTTCACAATAAAAAAAAATCACATCTTCAAAGTTGTAGGCATATTCTGTAAATTAAATGATGCAAACTTTCAAACAATCCATTTTAATTCCAGGTTGTGAGGCGGGGGGGTGAATACTTTTGCAAGGCACTGTAGGTGATCCGTTACACCCCTACTGGTAACTAAGTATGTTTGTCCAACTCCATAGTAACTCCAGGTCCAGGTAGTAGATGAGGGTCAGTGGGGAAGTGGACCTAAGGGAGAAGGTAATAATAGAAAAAAAGGAAGAGAAGAAAAATATGAGATGTATTGAAAATCATCACAGAGTAGTGTGTTTGCCGTTAGCCAACTAGCGGCTAGCTCGTTCATAACAAAGGAAGCAACACAACATGTTTTTAAACTTACAACGTAGACAGACTACCTAGCTACAACAATGATAGCATTAGCTAACAAACAAAGGTTTTGGCCAGCTTAGTGCAGACTGAACAATGTGGTTTCAGTTAGTTGCTAGTGGGTAATAATAAAGAAATGTCTAAATACACAAACACACTGGTTTCAAGTTCAACTAGTAACTAACTTAACTAACTTAACTAACTTAACTAACAAAAGTGCTATGTACATACATAGAAGATCTTACCTTACAAGTCTTAGGGGAGTAAACAAATAGCACGCTGCTTCCTGACTCCTCTCGTAGCCACATCGATCGACCAATGAAAAAAACCTGGAATCAGTTTCTCCTTTCCTCCAAGGGAGGATTTCCCGGGAGAAAGCAGGCTAAAAATAAGCTTATTTTGTTAAGTACACGTATTTATAAAACTGTTCGGAAAAATTACGAGTGGGTACTTCAAAACTTCAAGTTGCGTCTGATGACAAAAAAAGAAAATGACACTTTTTGACCAGAAATACTTTGAGAAGACATTTGAAAGCTTTGACGTTTGTGTGTTGTTTGCAAGCCCACCAGACCCAGTCACATATGGCTCTATTCTAACTGGTGCAACATGCCTTTCTGTCTTCTTATCCACCTCATTTTTCTGGTTTTCTGCTCGAAATGACATGCCCACAGTGAATATAGAATATCTCCACAATCACAAGGGCCTTCATAATGATCTTGTTATCAAATGAAAGCTAACACCTGTGGGGTGGCTGTAGAAGTGTCAGAATCAAAATCTATGTTACTGTGTCAGAGTAAATAGAGCTAGAACATTATAAAACATCTCAAATTCAGTCTCCGCCTAAAAAAACTACAGCTTTTACAGTGAATATCACCTTGGAAACCTGATAACCAAGCCCAAATCATCTAGGAATCAGTACTCCAGGGTCTTATTAGTACTTGTGCCAAAGTTGATGCTAGTAATGTGAGCAAATGCAACTTTGTACCTGTTTTAGTACAGGTATGTTTAGGCGGACACCTATATGTTTAGGCCATTTGGAGATATGTTGGCACCATCTTTGACCTTTGACCTTTCTCATGTATCAGATTTCTTTTTTTTCTTTCTTTTTTGTTGTTGATTTTTTTGAGTTGGCCGACCAATGGTATGGAAATTTGGCGTTGAAACCGGACATGACACATTCTCCAGTTGGAGAAAACTGGATGTGACTTAGGCCGTGTTTACCGTCTCTGGAAAAAAATGGTGGCATCGTATAGCATGCAAAGTTGTGAAAAAAATGTGATATCGATGAAGAGAATTGATCGAGGTAAACTCTTTATATCACTTCGGATCCCCATGAGGGTCCGTGGATATAAAGAGGTTAAGTCTTATTCACAGAGAACTACACTAGGGGCTGTCTGGGGATGTTTTCATGATTTGGGCTCTTAATGCTACAGCATACAATGCGATTCTCGAGAATTACGGAGGCCTGGAGAGGCCACGATTTACTACGTGCGAACTAGGTGTGCAACGGTTCTCGGTTTTATAGCAACGCACTCGGGAACGCAGTTGCTTCTGTAACTTATTAAAATGTTTGTTCATGTCGAGCAGAGTTGAGCGTGCCGTATATGCGCATAATATAGTCTACCTGTCAAGCCTAAAGTGGACTTTTACTTTTATTTCTTCCTCTCCTATACCAGTAGTCAAGCCGAAGAGGCACTTTTACATTTGAAAGTGTTTATTTAATGTGTTTACATTTGAAATGTGTTTTTTAATATTTGTTATATTATACTTTATATTATAATATACCAGTCATATTCTGGAATGTGTCTGAATGTTAAAGTTACATAAGTAAAAGTAAAATAAATTAAAGTAACAGTTTATTATATATAAATTGTAGCATACAAAACACGTACCGAAACTGAACTGAAACCGTGACCCAAAAACCGAGGTTCATATCGAACCGTGGGCCAACTGAACCGTTGAAGCCCTAACGCGAACAGAGAACAATTTAGACTGCGATGGATATTATATTATGTTTGTTTGTTTATTTGTTATTTATTGAAATTGAAATTGTATTAGAAATTACTCTTTGCGCGTCCAATGCCTGTTGTTCTTCTTAGCAGCCATTGCCCTTGTTGTTTATGAAGCAGTGATATCAAGTCTGATGTTGAGAAAAATGTTGAACATCTAGACTTGATGAGGGACTAGGGTTATAGACAGTTACTTGAACCACAGACAACACAGGGGTTATTCCAAGACGGCCTTTTGAAAAAGTAGTCGCCAGTATGGGTATCGAACCCACAATCTTCACGTCATTAGCACAACGGTGCAACCAATTCTAACCAAGCGTTGCAGTATCTGTCCAATCGTAGCAATTCAAGTCCTCAATTAAAGAAATGGGGTAATTGTGCACAGTCATTGAACCTGCTACACCAGAAACGTGAACAGTTTAGGGTTAGGGTTAGGGTAACTTCAAATTAATCAGTTCCTGAACGTTTATTATCTTTGAGTCTGGGTTTGTCCACTGTCATTGCCGTACTGCTATTGTATCTATGTACTACTATTATCAATTATATTACCAGGCTATAAAGCTGAGTGAATATGTTTCTAATCGTCCTAAAAGCATTGAAATCTATAATTTCAGGCACTTGGTGTTTACATCCGCGATATCCGGGGGAATGTCAGTAAAATGTTCCAGTAAAACACGGACTTCGCTTATCTTGTCTGAATGCGCCACACGAAACACAGACGTCAGGGGGTAACTTCTAAATGATGGAGGTCACCACATAATACTAATTCTGTCCGAATAGGGCTATAGTCATACTCGTCATACTCATCACCCTCACACACACACACACACACACACACACACACACACACACACACACACACACACACACACACACACACACACTCCTCGGTCGGTCTGCATTCTGTACACATGCGCTGTCTCATTGCCATGCACTGCCATGCAGTAGACAGGTCCTGGTGTATCCATGCGTACAGAGAGGGAGTGTGTGTGACACCATGGCCCAATCCCGATTCCCTTTTCTACCCCTATGGCTCGTTTTTGAGGGCCACTCGCTTTTGAACCAAGACCTCGGAACAGAGCCACAAGCCATAGTGGTTGAAATCTTTCCCTTCAAGACAGTGATACGTCATCAGTAGTATCATAGAAAAGCATTGACGCTCGCGATTCATTCACAACTTAAGTTTTACGCTATCAATCGATCAACAAGTCATCAAATAAAAAAGAACAATGCTTCATTATCAGACCATGGATCTCATTTATAAAAAAGTACTTGAAAGTCATCTTTGACTTTCACGTAAGCACATTTTTCTAAACGGACGTAAGCAAAGTTGCGTACGTGCTTCCTTCTATAAATACCAACGCAGGTAAAATGAACGCAGGTGAATGAGGTTTGTATTAACGCCTGTGATAGCGGCTCAATTATAGTGGCTGAATTAAGCCAAGTGCTATAATATAGGGTAGGCGTTCGTCTGGAAGCGGGAGAGGGCAGAGAAGGGTGGATTCTCGGTAAGTTGCATTTGTAACGTTTGATGATGACAACTAACCAGGCAAATGCTTATACTCAATACTCAAGTTGTAAAAGAAAATCAGGGGAGGTGGTGGATTTTATCATATGAGGACAATTTTAGCATCCCCTCAGCGTCAGTGACTTCAGTGTCAGTAACTTGGTAAAAATGTCATTCCATGGGTGCGCACCTTGAAATAGCAGTAATACCACGTTCATTTATAACATGACATAAAGTATGGAAAGGGGGGATGGCCGTTTTAGAAGGGGGACGATTTTTACTGTTTATTTCCCCCCTCAACTCGAGTGCTGCTTATACTGTAATAATATAATGGTCTTATTCTTATCAGGTGGTCTTATTCTTATATGGCTGCTCACTCCCTTTGCTCACTCCCAGACACCGGAGAAAATCCAGTATAATTTAGCGCGTGGCCGGGCAAGGTCCGTTGTGGAACGCACTAGGCATGTTGAAGGGGAGATAGACAGCTCCGGGGGGATATAAAGGAAGACTGAAATACAATCATAAACATCAGTTCCTTTTAAATCTTGAATTAAACTCATTTTCTCGGCTGATAACTACATCGTTAATTTTATTACGAGCCACTTGCATGAATAGGCAACAGTAGGCAGTGCGGCTCACATGCCTGTAATAACTCCGCATAACCAGTAGGTAATGTGCGTACGCAAGGTCAATACTCGACGTAGAGCTACGATCGTTTCCACGGTCAAATTGACTCACGTTGAAATTGTATAAATCACTACGTTGACGTGGTTTTCTACGTACGACACCGGTACTTTCTATAAATGAGGCCCCATGACAGAATAACAGTGCTCTAACCTGTATGCAACCTGTGCTCCTACCCTGTCAGTCTGCACTGATATAGGACAACAGTGCAACAACTTCACGGCTGAACTTTAGACTATAACTTTAGATACATTTCCGGCGTCATATGCCATCAAAGGGGGGAAATAAGACATGGAAAAATGCATGACTTACAGGGAGCGCAGATTTATTTTTATTGTGTTCCAAAATCCGATGTGACAGGAACGCTGTAGAAACAGCCACTGTCCACTGCATTAGTCAACTACATGCTCCTTGATGAGTCTCCCGCTCACTGCTCTCCATAAAAAGTGGCACATCCATCAATAATATTACACAATAACAACTGCTCGGATTAGATTGCGGGTTGTTTTGGTTTAATAAGTCCCGCTATACAACTATAGCGTCATATACCATCAAGGGTGGGAATTAGATTAGATTGATGGAACTAGGTCAAAATGCGCGCCTATCATGCACAAATCAGCCTAACGTTAGATGGATAACTTTACATTAAATATGTCTACCATCATCCGCTGTCAAACGCCTCAGGTAATCATTTATTTCTAAATGGATTTATTTCTATTATTTATTTATTTCTACAGGATTGTACAAATTGTGAATGGCACACCGATGTGTTTCTATGGGAAGGCTGTGCTTGACACATCCATTGGACTGATGCCGGGCCACTTATACAATCTCCGTGTTTGATGCAGAGGAACAAACGTGCAGATATGAGTGCTCCGGTGTCTTGCTTTGGTAGTCTAAAGGAAGTGCCCAGGTACCAGTCCTCTACTGCTAAACCAGAGCGCGCTGGACTGTGGAACAGTCTATGTTAAGCATAGGCACAGCACCTCGGCTTAATAGTGATTTTTTTTATGCTTGTTGTAAAGAAAAGGTCTATAATGCATTGAAATTACATTAGTAGGTGTCATATGCCATCAGACATGGAAATATGTCAATATGCGCGACTGTCATGCCCAAATCAGCCTGTAACATTAGACACAGCACGTGGGCATAATAGCAATTTATTTGTTATGCTTGTTTAATGACATTAAACTAAGATAATGGAATGGTTATTATAATGTTTCTAATCTTTATTAATAAGTAATTACAGAAAAAGTCAATTACATTTGTGGTTGTCTTCCGCATTGCCTAAAGCGAAATCAGATTTCTGTCGATGATTCGCAATGCATTGTGGGAGCGAGCTGTATGGCTCCGAATGTAGTCTGGTCGTGAAAAATCTCCAAACGAAGCCGTGGATAGTCCTCCCCCTTCCCCCTAGCCCTCGATGAAATATAAATTGGGACACCCCTACCCTAAACGTGAACGCGCAAAACGAAGCCATAGGGGTAAACGAAGCCGTGGGGGGGGGAAAGGAAGCCGTAGGGGTGAAAACGAAGTCGTAGGGGTGAATTGGGACTGGGCCCATATCTGAAGTCTGCCCACAGTTGGCATCAAGCCCCCGGAGACACAAGAACACAGTGTCTGATGATGCACCCAGCTGTACTTGAAGCACAGATCATCCATAATAGTGTATGTGTATGTGTGTGTGTGTGTGTGTGGGGGGGTGGTTGGATCGGGGTCTCTTTTTTATTATTCCATGTTTACACAACATCAATTGTTTCCTCCGTTGTCCTTTTTTGGTGCAGACAGCTGATGTTGTCCAGGGGACACTTTTCATGAGCTGCACCACAAAGGGCTCTTTGATCTACTGAGAAGCACACTGACAATGATGTTGTTCACCATGGAGACGCTGTGTTTGTCCCAGGAAGCTTCCTGCCATCTGAGACGCCCAGATCACCGCTGTGGTGCGACGTCTCCCGCTCGTCAGGGAGGGAGAACACGTCCAGGGTTTTGCTGTTTTATTGAGTTTTCTGACACTGGCAGAGATCCTAGATGACCCAATTGCCCAAAAAAATAAAAATAAAGTGGGTTTCTGAGTGTGATCGTCGTCGTTTGGCTAGGTGTGTCATGGGGTCATACCCAGCCAACTTTGAGTTTCGATTGGTGTGTCTGATTCATTGATTCTCCTTGGGTCCAGTTGCATATGTTGTCTTTTCTTCAGGTTCTAGTGTAATAATAGACTTACCAGTTTGTTCAGTTTAGTTCTGGTTATTTTAATGTTGTTTTTTTTGTTTGATGTCGAGTTACCGATATAATAATAGACTTACCATAATAACAGCTTTTTCCTCCATCTCTGTTTCTCCCGAGGGCAGTGATATTAAACTAGAAATGGCAGCAATTTTATTGCACCTTGTATGACACTTTATTTCTGCCTGTGTCAACTCCTCTCTAAGACATGCCAGCACAGTGATTAGCATAATAATCACCAGAGCAGCAAAGGACATGAAAGAAAGGAAAATAGAGAGAGAAAGGGGATTCTTATTCCTCTTCCACCTGCTGACAAACCTGTTATGTCCTTCCTAAACATTTACATTTACATTTGTGGCATTTAGAAGACGCTTTTATCCAAAGCGACTTACAACAAATAAATTATGATATAATGCTAGAACAAATTTTTTGGGTTGTTTTTGTTAATACAGAGTAGAGAAACTGAACAGGCGGATGGGAAGGTTTCAGGAGAGACAGTTAAGCTGTAGCCTGAAGAGATGGGTCTCCAGTCTAGGGAGGAAGACAGGGAGTGACTCTGCAGTCCTGACAGTAGTGGGAAGCTCGTTCCACCAGCGGGGTGCCAAGACGGTGAAAAGCCGTGACAAGGTAGTGCGACTGCTCCATCCCTGTAGAGGCGGTGGTGCCAGTCAGTCAGTCAGTCAGTAGAGATGGAGGTGCAGTCAGTCAGTAGATATGGAGGTGTCAGTCAGTCAGTAGAGATGGAGGTGTCAGTCAGTCAGTAGAGATGGAGGTGTCAGTCAGTCAGTAGAGATGGAGGTGTCAGTCAGTCAGTAGAGGCGGTGGTGTCAGTCAGTCAGTAGAGATGGAGGTGTCAGTCAGTCAGTAGAGATGGAGGTGTCAGTCAGTCAGTAGAGATGGAGGTGTCAGTCAGTCAGTAGAGATGGAGGTGTCAGTCAGTCAGTAGAGATGGAGGTGCAGAGTGAACGGGCAGGTGTATGGGGGCTGACCACTGTTTACATGTAGGAAGGGGCAGTTCCCTTTTCCACCTGGCAGGCCAGCACAAGCGTCTTGAATCTAATGTGAGCTGCTATAAGGAGCCAGTGAAGTGTGCGGAGGAGAGGGGTGGCATGAGAGAATTTGGGGAGCTTGAACACCAGACAGGTGTCAGCAATCTGGATGAGCTGCAGAGGTCTGATGGTGGAGGCGGGGAGCCCAGCCTGGAGTGCGTTGCAGTAGTCAAGGCGGGAGATGACCAGTGTCTCGACCAGAAGTTGAGCTGCTTCTCTGGTGAGGAATGGACGTATCCTCCTGATGTTGTAGAGGAAGAATCTGCAGGATCGTGGTTCTGCTGTGCTGTTCTCCGCACAAGATAAGTGGTTGTCGAGGATCGCCCCAAGGTTCTTGGCTGTCTGGGAGGAGGTCACTGTAGAGTTCTCTACTGTGATGGAGAGTCTTGGAGAGGGCAGGTTTTCCTAGGGAGGAAGAGTAGCGCAGTCATAACCTAAGTTAAGGTTCAGCTTTTTTTTTTTTTTTTTTATACTTTATTGCAGGGTTGTACATTACATTTCAAGTTCATTTCATACACTTTACAGGTTTTCTTCACTTGTCTAAGTTCATCCTGCATCAAATTTTTAAAGAGAACAAAAAAAAAAAAATAAAGAATAAAGAATAGAGAGAAAATACAGAAAAAGAAGAGAGAAATTATAGGGATAGAGATAGAAAAGTAAGAGATAAAATGAGGGGGGTGGGAGGGGTGGGATCGGTGAGGGGGGGGGGGGTTCTTCCTACTCATTCATTCGGTCCATTTACTCCAGTTCATATTGAATTGCTCTTCACGGCCTCCCACTTTATAAGTAATTCTTTCCATTTCTTTTATCTCTTCAACAGTTTTTTTCCAATTATTAACAGATGGTGGGTTTAAGTCCAACCATTTACGTGTAATTTGCTTTAAAGCCGCAATACGTAATATGGTGTACAAATATTTATCTCCCTCTCTGTGTATATCTAATGGAATAAGACCGAGTATAATATTGACTGGATGTATAGGATTTTGTAAGGTAAATTTATTTTTTATTTTTACTTGAACTGCCTCCCAAAACCTTTTCAATTTAGGGCATGTATAAAAAATGTGTGTGTGATTGGCTAAGGTTAGTTAAGGTTCAGCTTGAGGTGGTGGGCTGACATCCAAACAGAAATGTCTGCAAGACACGCAGAGACTGACAGGTAGAGTTGAGTGCCGTCTGCGTAGCAGTGGTAGGAGAAACCATGTCCACCACTGTCCGCCTATTATAAGTCCAATTGTACATGTCCATTATAATATCACCTCTTTTATAAAGATAAAGATATAACTTATACTATCACTGTCACTATCACTGTCATCATTAATATTCTTCTATTGCTAATCAGTGAAAGATCCATCTGTATGCTGTATATCTGTATCCCATCTATAATTTAGATTTTTTTGTTTTGTTTTGTCTGTTTTGTTATTTTGCTTGTCATGTCTTGTGTGGTTCAGTTGTCCTGTTGTTACTTTAGTTTTAGTATATTTTGAGTTTATTTAAATTTGTTCTCCTGTTTTTTGTTAAATGTGTTGTCTAATTGTCTTGTTATTTTAATGTTGTCGCATAGGACCCCCTCGAAAAACAAGATAATCATATCTCAAGGGGTTATTCCTAATAAATCAATTTCCTCATCATGTGAGGAAATTACCAAGCCAAGAGATTTGGTGTAGAGGGAGAACAGTAAGGGCCCTAGGACGCAGCCTTGGGGGACCCCAGTGGTGAGGGGTCGTGGAGAGGACAGCGATCCTCTCCAAATCACCTGGTAAGAGCGATCAGCCAGGGTAGGATGCAGACCAGGAGTGCACAGAGCCAGAGATGTCCAGTTCTGAGAGGGTGGAGAGATGTATCGGGTGGTTGACTGCGTCGAAAGCAGCAGACAGGTCAAGGAGGATGAGAACAGAGGAGAGGGAGGAAGCTTCAGCAGAGTGGAGGGCCTCTGTGACAGCAAGGAGAGAAGTTTCAGTCATACCACGCAAACAATGGAGACTACAGGATTCTTTTTATTCTGCCTCATAGCTATAATTCCACAATTTGTAGTTATTTAGATAAATAAGTGTGTGTGTGTGTGTGTGTGTGTGCGTGTGCTTGTGTCTGTGAGGAGATTCCAGCCCTGGCAGTAGTGTCCCCCAGGCTCCTACCCAGGATCCCCGTCTCCGAGTCGTGTTAGGCGTTGGGCATGAAGCTAATTGATGGTTGTGGCATGTAGTGGGGTCTGCTGGAGCCGGAGGACCAGGGGAGCCAATATTCCCTGTGACAGACACAGCCACACGTACCACAGGCCCTGCTTATTACCTGTGACAGCACACACATATGGAACAGCAGCTAATAACCAAGCTGCACCCATGGGAGCGCTTGAGGGAGTGACAGAGGGGGGAGAATGTGATATCAGCCAGGGGGCATTTAATGGGTTGACATGGAAGGCTTTCATTACTGCCATGGGATACAGGGACAAGACTATACAGGGAATGACGACCTATCAAATTAGGGAATTCTTTTTTTTCCCCTTTTTTTTTCTTTTCTTACAGTGTATACAGGAAGTGATCTGGAAATCAGCTGGGGTTTATGTTTTGCTCTTTGCGAGGGAGGCGGCATGGGAGGTAACGGTTTGCTTGCTCAAAAGACAGCAGGGAGAAAACTAAATAGGCCAACATGACCCTGTTGTTGCTAACTTGTACCAAACGTGGTAGTCCAGGTGTAAAGTAAAGTGAATTCAGTGTGCTCACTGCAGCGGGGTGCAGTCACAGCACAATAGAGAAGCCTAAAAAACATTGTAGCATGTGATGTTGAAACACAGCATGGTACGGTCTGCAGGGGATGTTTTTCTGTCTCTGAGGCATTTGGCCTTTTTTGTACGGGTGCTTTGTGTTTGTTTGAATGGTTTCTGATCCTCTATCAATCTTTCTTTATCTTTCTCTATCTCTGTTTATCTCCCTCTCCCCCCCCTCTCTCTCTTTTTTTCTTTCTTTCTTTCTCTGTCTCTCCCTCTGTTTCTCTCTCCTTCTCTCTCTCTCTCCCTCCCTCTGTCTTCCCCCCCTCTCTCCTTCTCTTTCTCTCTCCCTCTCTCCTTTTTCTCTTGGCCTCCCTCTTTCTCTCTCCTTCTTGTCTCTCTCTCTCCCTCTCTCTCTTTTTTTCTTTATTTCTCTGTCTCCCCCTCTGTTTCTCTCTCCTTCTCTCTCTCTCTCTCTCTCTCTCTCTCTCTCTCTCTCTCTCTCTCCCTGCCTCTGTCTTTCCCCCCCTCTCCTTTTTCTCTTGGCCTCCCTCTTTCTCTCTCCTTCTTGTCTCTCTCTCTCTCCCTCTCTCTTTCCTTCTTGTCTCTCTCTCCTTCTCTTTCTCTCTCTCCTTCTCTCTGCCTTCCTCTCTCTCTCTCTCCCTCTCTCTCTCCTTCTTTTCTCTCCCTCTCTCTCTCTCTCTCTCTCTCTCTGCTTGTTGTCCTCAGATAACTTGCTCTGTGATGCTGCCTCCCTGCCCACTAGTTCCCGTGTCTGTCACAGACTGTCACAGTCTCTCACACTATGTTTCTCACACTCATCCAATGAGGGGAAGGCTGGTGGAGGTAGAAATCGGAGGACAGGCTCATTGTAAATGCATGGAACGTAACGACGAATGGTATCAAACGCACGTTTGATACTGTTCCTCGTTCCGTTCCATGAATTACAATGAACTTGTCCTCCTGTGTCCGCCTCCACCCCCAGCCTCCTCTGATCCAATGTTAATAATCAATGTGGCCCATGGGGGGCTGGAACATCGCATTTCCCCGTTCAGATGTAGGAAAGGCAAGGCGCCAGAACGGTGTGTAAGATTTCAGGCTTGTTGCAAGCTTCGTGCCAAAGATAGAAAGGCAGACTCAGAAAGCTGGCTGTGATGTAAAACAAATCTGGCAAGTGTACAAAAAAAACATTGAAAAATGTGGATGTGCTGAAATCCATACTTGTGTTTTCCTTCTTGCTGGTTGTGGTCGTGTCCGGTCAATCTATGTCACCTCCCTGGCCCTGGGTCAGACAGAGCCAAACTACAGTCACAGTGAAATGTCACCACATCCAGTGGAGGTCAAGATGGAACGTCGTCATGAAACGTCACGCAGCGGACATGACACAAAGCAGTGTTTGATACCGTTCCTCATTCCACTCCGTGCTTTACAATGAGTCCCTCCTCTGATTTCTACCTCCACCAGCCTCCCCTCCTCACCATACAAAGCAAACAGCACTCTATCCAGCTTCCATGCCAGGCCTACACAGGGCCAGAGCAGGACGTATTACTGGATGAGTTTCTATCCATGCCACCACCTCCTACCCCCTATCTTCTAGAACCTTAGAACCCAGCCTGTAGAGAGACATACTATACACTCACCAACCACTTTATTAGGTACACCTTTTCAACTGCTCGTTAACGCAAATATCTAATCAGCCAACTACGCGGCAGCGACTCAATGCATTTAGCCATGTAGACATGGTCAAGACGATCTGCTGAAGTTCAAACCAAGCATCAGAATGGGAAAGGAAGGTAATTTAAGTGACTTTGAACGTGGCATGGGTGTTGGTGCCAGACGGGCTGTTTTGAGTATTTCAGAAAGTGCTGATCTACTGGGATTTTCCCGCACAGCCATCTCTAGGGTTAACAGAGAATGATCATAAAAAGAGAAAATATCCAGTGATGTAATGGTGTGGGGGTATTTCCTTGGCACAAATCTTCAGCAACTATGTGATGTTATAATGTCAATATGGATCAAAATCTCTGAGGAACGTGTCCAGCACCTTGTTGAATCTATGCCACGAAGAATTAAGACAGTTCTGAAGGCAAAAGAGGGGGTCCAAACCGGTATTAGCAAGGTGTGTCTAATAAAGTGGCTATGATCCCTATGATCAAGTAACACAGAACCATGTCTGGGAGACACACAGTAAGAAGTAGGCCTATAAGGGGGAAGTGTGCGTGCGTGCGTGCATGGTGTGTGTGCTCGGTGTACTTACAACCATAACTCATGCACAGTT
The DNA here is from genome assembly GCF_963989245.1 of Nansenia antarctica. NCBI lineage: Eukaryota > Metazoa > Chordata > Actinopteri > Argentiniformes > Microstomatidae > Nansenia > Nansenia antarctica. Next base: position 43,028,725 of record NC_137689.1, on the reverse strand, counting down.
TTACAAGGCTCACAAACGCCTCAGCCAGACACATACTGCCTATGAATTGGGACCTTTTTACTTGGAGAGATCGCCCCACAGTCCCACTAAATAGCATTAGCATCAGTGAGTTCTGTCAGCCCCAGTGAACCACAGCATCTGTAAAAGCCCTGACTCACCTGCCTCTACACCACTGTGAAGCTGCTTCATCAGATAACAACCTTGTAGAGTCTCTGTGGATAGACTCTCTCTGCATCCTATAAACCAGCAGTTTCAACGCACACACACAAACACTCACTTATATATATATATATATATATATATATATATATACATACACACACCGACACCAACACACACACGCACACACATACACGCGCGCACACATACACACACACAGGCATGCATGCAAACACACACAAACACACACACACACATACACACACATAGGCATGCATGCAAACACACACACACACACACACACACACACACACACACACACACACACACAAACAGACAGGAGGTAGAAAGCCTTGGGGTGAACACAGCAGGGTGGAGAAATGGCGGAGAAGAGTATTTTTAGCAGTCATCAACAAGAATCTCCTAATTAGAAAACTTAATTACAAGCTTCAATTAACACACCAGAGTATTCAGGTACTCCACCATGCACTCTCTCTCCCAGGAATACCCTGATTTATGGATGGGAATTACCACATATTATACAAACAAAGTGTTTCTGCATTTCATTGTACCTTTCTTTGTTCTGCACTTAGTTTGTTAGCACCTCTGGGAAGCTGTGGATAGAAATGTTAAATTGATGTAATTGTTCTGTTATAGATTGTTGCCGTCGATTCAAATCAGAAACAGTGACTCGGGACCCAAAAGCCTGAGCAGAGAGCTGGCCGTTCTAATTTGGTTTCGATGTTTTGGGGGTTTTTATCTTTCGTTCTCCTGGGTGCTCACTATCTGGGATTAAACGGAAACCATATCTGACAGTTTGTCCACATACCTGACAGCCTAATCACTGAGAACGCCGCCAGGATGGGATTCGTTTTAGCAGGAGGAGAAAGTAATCACACCACTTCTTCTCTGATAGACTGATATGAGGTACTGATACAGAACTCTCACCTTTGATTATATACTTTCATTCAAAAGGTCATGTCCCACGGTCACGGTTCAAAGGTCACGGTCAAAAGGTGGGGTAATTGAGCATGTGCCAACGTCCCACTGTTGGAGAATGGGTTTCCTGTCCTGTCATCCCTCTTCTGGCTGTGAGATGAGCTTCCTCCCAAAGAGAGAGGGTCGGCTGTTCAGATTAAAGCGCACAGTGATTTTCAGTTAATTACTTCATAAACAATGAATGAATGATTTACACAGTAGATTAAGCTGACGCTTAATTGATTTTCAGTAATATGAGGATATGTTACATTTCGGAGCAAATTAGACATTCATGATTTCCCCAGTGACTTTCTGGAGTGTGTGTGTGTGTGTACGTGTACGTGTGCGTGTGCGTGTGCATGTGCATGCGTGCGTGCGTGCGTGCGTGTGTGTGTGTGTGTGTGGTTTGTGTGCCTGCGTGTGTCCTGCATGTGTGACTCACTCACTCCCACCCTGACCTCTTCACCTAACCTGAGGCCAGATCCTCCACTTGCGTCATCAGGGGTCCATGGCATCATGCCCTGCGTTGTAGGCTGTCATGCTCATGGCATCCAGCTTCTCCCTGCTCCACTCTGCCCCCCCGGCACGGGAAATCAGTCTGATCAAGTTTCACCCGGACTTCCTCACAACTCACCAAGCCGCAACTCTTCCAAAGTTATACTGCCCCAAGGACCAGAGTGGAGGGATCGCCCCCACACTGAGAAGGAGACGAGGAAAGGGAGGGAAGGAAAGAAGGTTTAACTGACCTTTTTCAGTCAATGTGCCGAGAGACCGTTGAAGAGGGTTGTTAATTTAATCAACATACACACGCTGTGAAAGACAGAGAGAGATCAATGAGGTGGTTTAACCTCTCTTACAAAGGAAGGTGGAAAGATTCTCTATCTCTCTCTCTCTCTCTCTCTCTCATTAAATTAAAAGCACCGCACTCCCTCCCTCTCTCTCTCTCTATCTCTGGCATCCCCTCTTATCCTCCATTCCTCACTCTCTTCCTCTCACACATACTGTATCTCTCCTGTTAAACCACAGTTAGTACAGTTAGTATACTACATGTTACAGCATGGGCGAGCGGTCATAATAAGCTATAAATGCGGCGCATGCCCAAGCCCTTTAATACAAAAAGCATTTAAATGTTTGTCTCTCAGTGTGTTCGATCGTTTTGGTTTAAAACCGCTGCCCTGCTGTACATATCTATCCCATTCTGCCCTGCTGTACATATCTATCCCATTCTGCTCATGGAAAAGCTGCCAAGAAGTCAGCTTGCCTCGCGCATGCGCTCTGTGATTCCGAGTACACAGTACGTGCAGCCTTACTGAACGTGATCATTTTGATAGGCAAAAAAGCTGGCTGTGAACCAGCCTATCCATAGACACGCATGCGCAACACTACAAGCATTTGAATTTTTAGCGGCACTTGACACTGGACCTCATCGCCATCACCACACTGTCAATTTGAGTGATATGAATTCAATAGAATCTTTGCGTTCAATGCCGTATTCTCGGAGGGGAAAAATTCAAAATATTTCAAAAGAACGTCCAACTCCTGACTGAACTTGCCATCAAAAACAACGAAGTGTTTCGTTCGTTACTTTCAAGCTAGCACATACGAAAAACATACATGGCTAGCTGGCTGCCCAAAGGTTGGCAATGTCTCCTTTTTTCTACTGAACACACAGTCTGGACCACGACAGGCTATGACGATTTAAACAACCTCCATACCCCTATGACTAAGCATGAGCATGCATCTTCCCACATACTTTGTCTACAATTAAGGTAGGACATTGTGCTTGTAGAGGCTTCTTAACCATCCAAATAGTCTCTACATTGGGTGAGTCGTGCATGTTAGTATACTACATGTTAGTACAGTTAGTATACTACATGTTAGTACAGTTAGTATACTACATGTTAGAACAGTTAGTATACTACATGTTAGAACAGTTAGTATACTACATGTTAGAACAGTTAGTATACTACATGTTAGAACAGTTAGTATACTACATGTTAGAACAGTTAGTATACTACATGTTAGTACAGTTAGTATACTACATGTTAGAACAGTTAGTATACTACATGTTAGTACAGTTAGTATACTACATGTTAGAATAGTTAGTATACTACATGTTAGAACAGTTAGTATACTACATGTTAGAACAGTTAGTATACTACATGTTAGAACAGTTAGTATACTACATGTTAGAACAGTTAGTATACTACATGTTAGAACAGTTAGTATACTACATGTTAGAACAGTTAGTATACTACATGTTAGTAGAGTTAGTATACTACATGTTAGAACAGTTAGTATACTACATGTTAGAACAGTTAGTATACTACATGTTAGAACAGTTAGTATACTACATGTTAGTACAGTTAGTATACTAAATGTTAGAACAGTTAGTATACTACATGCTAGTACAGTTAGTATACTACATGTTAGAACAGTTAGTATACTACATGTTAGAACAGTTCGTATACTACATGTTAGTACAGTTAGTATACTACATGTTAGTACAGTTAGTATACTACATGTTAGAACAGTTAGTATACTACATGTTAGTACAGTTAGTATACTACATGTAAGTACAGTTAGTATACTACATGTTAGAACAGTTAGTATACTACATGTTAGAACAGTTAGTATACTACATGTTAGAACAGTTAATATACTACATGTTAGAACAGTTAGTATACTACATGTTAGAACAGTTAGTATACTACATGTTAGAACAGTTAGTATACTACATGTTAGTACAGTTAGTATACTACATGTTAGAACAGTTAGTATACTACATGTTAGTACAGTTAGTATACTACATGTTAGAACAGTTAGTATACTACATGTTAGAACAGTTAGTATACTACATGTTAGTACAGTTAGTATACTACATGTTAGTACAGTTAGTATACTACATGTTAGAACAGTTAGTATACTACATGTTAGTACAGTTAGTATACTACATGTTAGTACAGTTAGTATACTACATGTTAGAACAGTTAGTATACTACATGTTAGAACAGTTAGTATACTACATGTTAGAACAGTTAATATACTACATGTTAGAACAGTTAGTATACTACATGTTAGAACAGTTAGTATACTACATGTTAGAACAGTTAGTATACTACATGTTAGTACAGTTAGTATACTACATGTTAGAACAGTTAGTATACTACATGTTAGAACAGTTAGTATACTACATGTTAGAACAGTTAGTATACTACATGTTAGAACAGTTAGTATACTACATGTTAGTACAGTTAGTATACTACATGTTAGAACAGTTAGTATACTACATGTTAGTACAGTTAGTATACTACATGTTAGAACAGTTAGTATACTACATGTTAGAACAGTTAGTATACTACATGTTAGTACGGTTAGTATACTACATGTTAGAACAGTTAGTATACTACATGTTAGTACAGTTAGTATACTACATGTTAGAACAGTTAGTATACTACATGTTAGAACAGTTAGTATACTACATGTTAGAACAGTTAGTATACTACATGTTAGAACAGTTAGTATACTACATGTTAGTACAGTTAGTATACTACATGTTAGAACAGTTAGTATACTACATGTTAGTACAGTTAGTATACTACATGTTAGAACAGTTAGTATACTACATGTTAGTACAGTTAGTATACTACATGTTAGTACAGTTAGTATACTACATGTTAGAACAGTTAGTATACTACATGTTAGAACAGTTAGTATACTACATGTTAGAACAGTTAGTATACTACATGTTAGAACAGTTAGTATACTACATGTTAGAACAGTTAGTATACTACATGTTAATACAGTTAGTATACTACATGTTAGTACAGTTAGTATACTACATGTTAGTACAGTTAGTATACTACATGTTAGTACAGTTAGTATACTACATGTTAGTACAGTTAGTATACTACATGTTAGTACAGTTAGTATAATACATGTTAGAACAGTTAGTATACTACATGTTAGAACAGTTAGTATACTACATGTTAGAACAGTTAGTATACTACATGTTAGAACAGTTACTATACTACATGTTAGTACAGTTAGTATACTACATGTTAGTACAGTTAGTATACTACATGTTAGAACAGTTAGTATACTACATGTTAGAACAGTTAGTATACTACATGTTAGTACAGTTAGTATACTACATGTTAGAACAGTTAGTATACTACATGTTAGAACAGTTAGTATACTACATGTTATAACAGTTAGTATACTACATGTTAGAACAGTTAGTATACTACATGTTAGTACAGTTAGTATACTACATGTTAGAACAGTTAGTATACTACATGTTAGTACAGTTAGTATACTACATGTTAGTACAGTTAGTATACTACATGTTAGTACAGTTAGTATACTACATGTTAGTACAGTTAGTATACTACATGTTAGAACAGTTAGTATACTACATGTTAGAACAGTTAGTATACTACATGTTAGTACAGTTAGTATACTACATGTTAGTACAGTTAGTATACTACATGTTAGTACAGTTAGTATACTACATGTTAGTACAGTTAGTATACTACATGTTAGAACAGTTAGTATACGACATGTTAGAATAGTTAGTATACTACATGTTAGTACAGTTAGTATACTACATGTTAGAACAGTTGGTATACTACATGTTAGTACAGTTAGTATACTACATGTTAGAATAGTTAGTATACTACATGTTAGAACAGTTAGTATACTACATGTTAGAACAGTTAGTATACTACATGTTAGAATAGTTAGTATACTACATGTTAGTACAGTTAGTATACTACATGTTAGAACAGTTATGGCGCTTTTCCACTACGATGCAGACCTGGTGCCGACCTGGTGCTGACCTAGGTCTGCCCGCTTCGGTTCCCTTTTCCATTCGTCGGTCCGGGTCGCTTCAGTCCTAGGTCCCAGGTACCACATCCGAGCAGGGTCCCAGGGTCCCAGGTCCCAGGTCCCACACCGTTGATTGGTCAATGGACAATCGTCATCCCATGTCCCATCCCATATTATTTCTTCACAACCGCCATCTTGAAAATACCACATTCACTAGGAAAATGTCACTACATTTTCTGTAATAGCTTATTAATAAAGATTCGGAAAATTATGCTGACCATCGTATTATCTTAGTTTAATGTCATTTCAATGAATCATATAACTTTTATTTACAACAAGCACAACACAAAAATCGCTATTATGCACCGTGTTTGTCCGTGAATAACACCGGCTGTGGAGGTGGTAAAAAAAACACAATACTCCTTTGCTAACTTCACCATCTGTCTACGGTCATTTTGAGCCCTTAACCACCGCGCTGACACCCCGAGAAGTTATGCTTTTAACCGTAAACTCGATGAACCGGGAGTTCGCCAGCAGCCGTCCAGCCATTTTCACCATTCACTCATGAGTCAAATGCCGGTTTTAACAGGGAATTCGCTCCGCGCTGTGTCCACGGTGATAGGAGTGGATGATCGACTCCATTCAAAAACTTTTGAATTCCCTGGCTTCTCCTCTTTCCGGACACGTTTGAATTGTTATCCTAACCCCCGGTAAACCGAAGTTATTAACCCGCAAACGGCACCGTGTTTGTCTGTGAATAACACCGGCTGTGTCATGAGTCAAATTCCGGTAGATTCGCGTCTTGTCTGCGTTTCCCGATGATGATACTACAGTTCATAAAGCAGACAAGTGAAGGCAGTGGTTTTAAGGGTTCAAAAAACATGACTTTATTATGTGTACATAGCTTCCTCTCTCTCTTTCTCTTTCTCTCCCAAAAAATCACTGCTGTGTACACCCGGAAGCTTTTTGCCAGGCTGCGTGTGACGCGTAACTCCGCCTACTATCGACGACTCCTCCTACTAGTCCGGTTCGGTTTGTGTAATGGAAACAGAACAGATCAAAAGTGACCCGACCTGACCCGACCCGGGCCGGTCAATGGAAAAGCGGCTTTAGTATACTACATGTTAGTACAGTTAGTATACTACATGTTAGAATAGTTAGTATACTACATGTTAGAACAGTTAGTATACTACATGTTAGAACAGTTAGTATACTACATGTTAGAATAGTTAGTATACTACATGTTAGTACAGTTAGTATACTACATGTTAGTACAGTTAGTATACTACATGTTGGAACAGTTAGTATACTACATGTTAGAATAGTTAGTATACTACATGTTAGTACAGTTAGTATACTACATGTTAGAACAGTTAGTATACTACATGTTAGAACAGTTAGTATACTACATGTTAGTACAGTTAGTATACTACATGTTAGTACAGTTAGTATACTACATGTTAGAACCGTTAGTATACTACATGTTAGTACAGTTAGTATACTACATGTTAGAACCGTTAGTATACTACATGTTAGTACAGTTAGTATACTACATGTTAGAACAGTTAGTATACTACATGTTAGTACAGTTAGTATACTACATGTTAGAACAGTTAGTATACTACATGTTAGAACAGTTAGTATACTACATGTTAGTACAGTTAGTATACTACATGTTAGAACAGTTAGTATACTACATGTTAGTACAGTTAGTATACTACATGTTAGAACAGTTAGTATACTACATGTTAGAACAGTTAGTATACTACATGTTAGTACAGTTAGTATACTACATGTTAGAACAGTTAGTATACTACATGTTAGAACAGTTAGTATACTACATGTTAGTACAGTTAGTATACTACATGTTAGAACAGTTAGTATACTACATGTTAGTACAGTTAGTATACTACATGTTAGAACAGTTAGTATACTACATGTTAGAACAGTTAGTATACTACATGTTAGAACAGTTAGTATACTACATGTTAGAACAGTTAGTATACTACATGTTAGAACAGTTAGTATACTGCATGTTAGTACAGTTAGTATACTACATGTTAGTACAGTTAGTATACTACATGTTAGTACAGTTAGTATACTACATGTTAGAACAGTTAGTATACTACATGTTAGAACAGTTAGTATACTGCATGTTAGTACAGTTAGTATACTACATGTTAGAACAGTTAGTATACTACATGTTAGAACAGTTAGTATACTACATGTTAGAACAGTTAGTATACTACATGTTAGTACAGTTAGTATACTACATGTTAGAACAGTTAGTATACTACATGTTAGAACAGTTAGTATACTACATGTTAGAACAGTTAGTATACTACATGTTAGTACAGTTAGTATACTACATGTTAGAACCGTTAGTATACTACATGTTAGTACAGTTAGTATACTGCATGCACCCCTCCCATAAGAATGTCGCTTTGTTGGTTGCTGTGGACATTCATGCCTCCCTAAGAGAACATGATTGATATTAGCATTTGTTTCCAACAAATAATGTAATCTTCATGATCTTCATGATCATCATCCATGTAAAAAAAAAAGTTCATCTTTGTTTTCCTCAGAGGCACCTTTGCTTGTGTAGAATAGAGTGCTGATTAAACTGTCTGTGTGGTTAACTTGAGCACAATGAGCTGTGACAAAGCCTTGTCACTGCAGAAGGTGGCTCTGTTTGCATTCACCCAATCAACACCCAGGAGAAACTGTGAGACAATCAACATCACAAACACTTAAGGCCGATTTAAGCTTCTGCGTCGAATTTACATGCGTAGCCTGCGTAGACTACGTAAGGGGTCTCGCACTTTACACTTCTGCGTAGGTCGCTCTGCAATTACACCGTCACATCGCTAGGTGGCAGTGTGTTTTCTATGCCCCTGTGCTGTGCCTCTTCCGGTTAGGAACTCAACGGAGCTCAAAGCGGCATAATAGCGATCTTTTTGTTGTTATGCTTGTTGTAAATAAAAGTTCTATGATGCATTGAAATGACATTAAACTAAGATAATATGATGGTTATCATAATTTTTCAAATCTTTATTAATAAGTAATTACAGAAAAAGTCAATGACATTTCTGTCATGGCTTCCGCATTTTGGCCTACGAGAGAGTCGGAATCTTGTCGGAATCATGTGCTACCAAGCGGACCAGTCACAGAGCTTATGGTTGCGTAGAAACTGACGCGTTCTTAAATTTTTGGAGATGTGCGCGTCAACCCTCTCCGTAGGCAACGCAAGGCCACGCGGGTATACGCAAGGCTACGGCGTCGATTTTACGCAGAAGTTTAAATCGGCCTTTACCGCCGACCCTCTCACCCCTCACACCACCTGCCACTAGATCACACTGTAGCAGTAGCCTGAGGTGAAAACACACACACACACACACACACATTGGGCCTCATGCAGCAACATTCTATTAACACTAGAAGAGCCATGAGGGGTCACGGTGACCCCTGTGAGTAAAAAAAATCTTTCACTCAATCTAATTTCAGGACCCTCCTTTCATGACTTTTCCTAGATATGTGCGTTCTACCACCCAGTATCCTTACATTTTCTAAATCACTTCAGGATAAGATAGTATAAAGCTGTTTTGCAGTGTTTCTGTGTAGGAGGCAGGCTAAAAAATGAAGCACCCTCTACCGATCTCTGTGTGTAAATAGCAGATTTACATCCTAAAAAGTGGGTTTATTTGACCCCCAAAGCGGCTTTACTAGTAGGTAAAATAGGCACGGCTGTTGTAGTGTTAAATGTCTGGTGTGCTGAATGATGAATCCCACTTGATCATATGTAAGGTAACACTCTCTAAACACCATATAAGGTAACGCTCTCTAAACACCATATAAGGTAACGCCCCTAAACACTATAAGGGCATGTGTTGTGCTGTGTACAAATACTCTGGCACATACTCAAGAATTGGAAAGATGCTACCAAAGAAAGGCTGTAAGAAGAAGAACTGTAGCAGTAGTAAAATCAACATACTTTTAAATAAACTTCAGCAATGTAAACATGTCGTTTTTCCAGAGCGTCAGTACTGCCGTTACAGTAAAAATCTAAAACCCAGCGATGGCAACAAACATGTGTCAGCAGAGGAACGCACAGTAACTGAAATGAAAAGAAAATGGTTTGACATAAAAATGGGGGCAAAATAAATGGTGCATTACCCAAGCCAAGCACTTCATGATGACAACTGGAGGAGGACAGGAAGAGGTGGCAGTCTTGCCAGTAGACCTCAGAATCCAATAAATAATTGGAGAGGTGGCACTGACAGGTGTCCAGACAGACGCTCCACATGACAACGATGCCGCTCTGTCAGTTTCTGAAGCTCCAGACACAGACATTGATCCACTGCCAGTGACAACAGGGACTCTAGCCCCCACCTGCGGTGCATTTACAGACACACCAGTTGCTGAAGGTACATTTTGCATGTTCATGTTGGAGATCTACTGTATAAACGCAATGTATATACAATTTATACACATAACCTTTTTTTTCTACCTGTGGTAGTTTATAGGTTTCTTTGCTGTTATTTCAATGAACACTCAAACCTCGGCATTGAAATATTTTTTCTTTTTTTTAATCATATTTTCAGAACAAAGGACCTCTTGTTGTCTGTGTAAGGCCTGGATGGCAAAAGCATCTAAGAGCAGTATGTAAGCCGTTCAGAAGCTGAACGCACACAATATCATATTTTTTCTTTTTATACCAGAGGTCACTAATAGGCGGATCGCGGTCCTGAGCTGGACCCAGACGCCGTCCTCTCCGGACCCAGACCTATAACTGATAAATGATTGAGAAAATTACATTTTGACGGATGTTGATCTGTTCAACTTTTCTTGCCTTTACGGTACTAGTTTAGCATCCCAGGAAACTCACAGACCAATTCCTAGTTTTCAGTCACGTGACTGGCGCAGAGCCCTGGAGGGAAAAACATAGTGGAAACTTCGTAGAACTGCAGCACTGACCTGTCATTTTTCCACCTGTTTCAAGCAACGATTATTTAGATCACCTCTCAAAAGAAGAAAAACAAAGATATGTGAACAAACTACACATTTTGGGCACTTGCGATTCGTATACAGCACCCGCCGCAGTATTTCAATGACTAAAAAGTCGCTGCCAGAGCTCCAGTTCAGTGATGTCTACAGATATCTTGTGGAGAATCTTTCCCCTTACACTGCCGCCAGGATGAAAGCGTACAAAAGTACAGACAGTTATCTGTTTTGGATGGGTCAATATTGCTAACGTGAACTAGCTAGCTAAAGGACGGACACAACCAACTCCAAGATGGTAGCGTCCACAAAAACAATCCATGTCAGAACGATTAGGCAAAGATAATGACAAGAAATTGAATAATTAGTCAAAGTCAAAGTCAGCTTTATTGTGAATCCAATATATGTACAGACATACAGAGGGCTGAATTTGCGTTTCCCTCTCATCCACGATGCATAATAAACAAAAACAATAAATTACAATATAAAACAACAAGATTAAAAATAACTGTATATACAAAAAATACTAGATAAAAGATTTGAAATGTGCGGTACAATGTACAGGGGTGGAATACAATATGAACTACAATACTGCAATGGCAGTAATTGGCTCAGTATAATAGAGTAAAGTGGCTAAAGTACATAAATAATTAAAATAATCAGTGTTTACTTGAGCTTATCTTTGAAATGTTCGCTGCAGAGACGTGTGTACTTTGATGGTTTGCCCTCCACAGGGACTGAGGTACGTCTAATAGCACAAATACACAATCTTCTCCTCTCTTCTTTTTTCTGACGGAATTCTGTAGAAGCACAACCCAGGGTCGTCTCCTCGTCGGTTAGTGCACCCGATTGCACAGCAACTATCCAGCATTTTGTCAAACAACTAATTACTTGGTAAAAACCTGATAAAATAGCTGGCAGGCAGCGGAAGAAAGATTTGTTTTGCCCGCCAGGTGGGCGTTCCTATAAGAATGTGACGTCACATAAAAACTATGAATAGTCAGACAATAAGTGAGTCAGAGAAAAGTAATTTCACATGGCATGCTCTAAAAAGAGAAAAGTAGACAGCGAAAACAGAGCTTTTAATCAAAAATGGACAGAGCTTTTAATCAAAAATGTATCTTCCCACGCCAGTTCAAAACCTCTATGTCTCATATGTTCGGAGACCGTGGCGATCATTAAAAGCGGCAATGTGAAGCGCCACTACGGGGCAAAACACATCTTTTGAGCAAACATACACACTCAAATCTGAACTTGAGACACAGAAAATACACAATCTAAGAGCCCAATATGATCGATCCACCAGAATCCAAACACATGCATTCAATGCCCAACAACATGCTAATCAATGTTTCCTTAAAGTTTCTTGGATTTTGGGTCAACATAAAAAAGCATTTACTGACAGAGGGGTGGTCAACGAGTGCGTGAGTGGCTGAAACCCTGTTTGAGGGGAAAGTAAAAGATTAGTTTTGTGAAAGAATCAAGCAGATATCTATGTCAGCATCAGGAACCACAAAGAAAAATCTAAATATGAAACTAGGATGTGCTAGCAAAATAGAAGAGAAAGGGAACCTCAAGCTACACTTTTTATTTAGTTTTTCTAAAATTAAGCACTTTATTTTAAGATGCACATTTTTTCAAAACCTCTCATGTATTTTTACATTTAAATGCAGCCCTTATTTTATGTTTTTTTAAATGAGAAAATAACATTTATTTGTTATTAGAGTAGTTATTATTATATTTCTTTATATATATATATATATATATATATATATATATATATATATATATATATGGCACTTTTTATATGGCACTGAATCATAACGCAAGCTATACATTATTATGTTCCGGACCTTTGCTTGAGGTCTGAGAGAATTTTAATTGAATACCCCTAGTATAGTATAATATACTGGACTATAATCTAATACAGTATATACTTAATTGGGTTCAATGGACCAATATTATTTATTTAGCCCACAAATTGAATAATCAAATTATTACAATTACTCTAAAACTGATTATCTACATTTTATTAGATATTCATGCACTATTCATGCATTTCTTTATGTTCCTGAAATTTAAAACGTGTGTTTCCTTGTGTTGTGTTGTTCCAATTTGTGGGCTGTGAAAAAATATATGTATATATGTTTTTTTTCTTATCTTGGTAAGAGTGCTCTCAACCCGTAAAATGCTCTCTTACCTAAAAGAAGAGCAAAAATAAGAAAACATTGGTGACTCCCAGATCAATGGGTACTAACAAAATGTGGATACAAACAAAAATAAGAGGACATTTGTTTTGTATATCACTTCCTGCATGAGGCGTATTGTTTGACAACATTTGGCAAATAAGCAATCATTCATTCAGGCAAACATGAATAGGTAAGAGTATTGGTTGGGATCAAATGAGGACCCCAGGATGGGAGGCTGATGTCCTGCTGTTCCCATTGTCTCCAAATGGCTAGAGTGTGTTTACATGTGTGGACAGACGGTTTCAGCTGACAGACATTATTAACCCCTCTGATGTTTGTGGATGCTCTCAGCAGGAACGCTTCAACTGCAATTACTATCCTACCTCCAGAATCCCATGAGCTGATGAGAGTCTGTCTCTGTAACTGATGGTCTATCTCATTCAAGTGCCCTGATCTCCAGACTGAGGCGATACTTCCTCAATCACTCACTAGCAGGCCGCTCTAAGCTGTCCGTTCCTGAAGAGTAGCACAATGCTCAGAAAGACTGCTAATCGAAGTGACTTGTCAAATGTACAAATAAGCACATTTCATCACCCTGTCATTTTTAACAGGACACATGACAATTATCCAATTATTCTTATATTCTTCTTATTTATTATTGTTTACCTCAACATACCTAAACAATGTTACCAGTGTGACACGTCATGTTTTTTTACAACAAGCGCCTACGTCAACCAGGTTTGCCGGTGTTGACAATGCCTCGTTCCAGCGAAACAACTGCACACGCAGTCACATGCTGGCGACAGGTGGGTGACAGGAGCGCTACAGTACGACTCTGCTGCGAGACACTCTCTAGCAGTTCTATTTCTAGACAGTTCCTTTAACCCCCCCGTCCCGTCTGCACACAGCCTTCCTGTTCAGACAGCGTCCTGCTCTCATGCGGCTGACACATGCTCCAATTAGCAGCCGGATAATTAGGTGAGGATGACACATAATTATACACCCAGCCAGCGAGGTGAGGGGGAGGGAGGGATGAGAGGGGGGCGGGGCAGAAGGTGTCGGTGAAGGGGGGGCGGGGGCGTTAACGAGAAGATTTAGTTTATATATACTGTATATATATATATATATATATATGTATATATGATATTTATACATAGGTAACAGTCATGCCCTCAGGTAAGGTACAGGCCAATCACAGGCATTTCCTGTATGAGGAGGGCTGGCTGTGATGCAAATTGAGAAGAGGTTAGGGGGGGAATCGACCCCCACTTTCTCCTAGAGACACAAAAGGTGGGAAAGGGACACAAGGGCCACAAACTGGTTTAGTCTGGTCCTAGTCCAGTACTGGGCCTGGGGAAACACAAAAGCCCAGAACTGCTCTAGATTGCTCAGTCTCTCTAGATGCAGGTTTAAGAGAAAAGAGAGCAATTAGGTATTTGTAATCATTTAAATGTGTCTATTGTCTGGCCACAGCCAAATCTCAAGCAGAGGAACTAGTTTCATTTGTATAGGATATAAAATAAATCAGTTTATATAGGATGGGGTAATTAGTGTGTTGATTTCACTCAGACAGGCTGACTGTCTATTGACTCTTGTGAATTCAGTCAGATAAATGAATATTCTTATCAATAAATAAAATATCTTATCAGGCATATTATTCCACCATAAATGTCTTTAGTCATTTCATGTCTTTTCTATAGAGAGCATGATTACCTTTTTATTGTTTATAAATGCTATGTTCAAAATGGTATGCTCTCGCTACAAATAAAACAAAGTAACAAAATAAATAGAGAAGAGCAAGACACAGATGCACCATATCTGTCACTCACTACTTCTCTCACTCAGTGTAGGATCACAGTACATAGTGCAGGAGATCTAGGGATGTCTACAAGAGCATCACGCAGAGAGAGGAGTCTGCTAAGCCCATATGGAAACTAGCTTCATTTGACTTGCTCGGCATGTGATATCCAAGGCTAATGTGCAGCCTGCTAGCTATCCACAGGCTCATCATCTGTCACATCTTCTGTTTTTACCTCTGTCTGATGTGGCAACAGCCTCACTGATTCGGTCACATTCTCTGCAAGCATCTCTTGTTTTCGTGTTTCACCCAGACAACATTCATCTCTATTGATTTCTCAGCAGCAACCTCTTTCTCTCTCTTTCCCTCTATTCCTCCCTCTCTCCCTCTCTGCATGGTGTCGACCGTTAGCTGTCTGAGAAAGGAGATAGAGTTACTAAAAGGCTGCCATTATCCCCTTCCAAAAATACATCACACCAAGTTGTGTTAGAGCCATTCAACACACTGCTAATAGACTGGGGTGTCATGATTCCATATTTAAAAGGGAAAGAAATAATGCATTTTCAAGTGTGCCCCTGCCCTGGCTGCTCTTGCTTGGATATTCCAAATTCACTGTACACTCTTACAGTGAGCTGTTTTACTGCAGTTCCACATCTGCACACTCCTCTTACAGACACAGGGGACTCAGTAAAGCACATTCAGGAAGGGAACAATCCCTTCACTATCATATAAACACAAACACATGCAGTACACACACTAACACACACACACACACACACACACACACACACACACACACACACACACACACACACACACACACACACACACACACACACACACACACACACACACACACTACGGTTATACCGTAAACCATGCTTTTTGAAAATACCGTCATAAAACCGTCTTAAATTGCAATATATAATAAATGCCTTAAGAGTGTTTGTCCAGCACCGCTGTCTGTGTGGTTGAAGACGCTATGAAAGTGATGACAGAAATGTGTGTAAACAATGTCATTTGTCAAATAAATGACCTGTCAAAAAAAGACGTGTCACGTGATAACTTCTTCTCAGAACAGAGAATTAGACAAAGATGGCGAGCGCGAGTGAGGGTTCCGACTGAATGACAAGGGCGAGCCAAGAAATCTTGACGAGGCGGTGTGAAGGATTTGTATGAACAAGCCAAGGTGACAGCTAAAGATGGAAATACTTCAAATTGACGTGGCCATCTCAGAATCAATCACCCTTTAACACTAGAACAGCCGTGCCTTTTTTACCTACTAAAATTGCTCCCCGCCTCTTTACAATGCTCAAGCTGCTATTTACACACAACGACCACTAGTTGGCCACTTTAAATTA
>NC_137689.1:42977412-43007412 GCF_963989245.1 Nansenia antarctica | reverse complement strand
CGCTGTGCTGACTGTTTCCCCATGTCCCACGCTGTGCTGACTGTTCCCCATGTCCCACGCTGTGCTGACTGTTTCCCCATGTCCCACGCTGTGCTGACTGTTTCCCCATGTCCCACGCTGTGCTGACTGTTTCCCCATGTCCCACGCTGTGCTGACTGTTTCCCCATGTCCCACGCTGTGCTGACTGTTCCCCATGTCCCACGCTGTGCTGACTGTTCCCCATGTCCCACGCTGTGCTGACTGTTTCCCCATGTCCCACGCTGTGCTGACTGTTTCCCCATGTCCCACGCTGTGCTGACTGTTTCCATGTCCCACGTTGTGCTGACTGTTTCCCCATGTCCCACGCTGTGCTGACTGTTCCCATGTCCCACGCTGTGCTGACTGTTTCCCCATGTCCCACGCTGTGCTGACTGTTCCCATGTCCCACGCTGTGCTGACTGTTTCCCCATGTCCCACGCTGTGCTGACTGTTCCCATGTCCCACGCTGTGCTGACTGTTTCCCCATGTCCCACGCTGTGCTGACTGTTCCCATGTCCCACGCTGTGCTGACTGTTCCCATGTCCCACGCTGTGCTGACTGTTCCCCATGTCCCACGCTGTTTCCCCATGTCCCACGCTGTGCTGACTGTTTCCCCATGTCCCACGCTGTGCTGACTGTTCCCATGTCCCACGCTGTGCTGACTGTTCCCATGTCCCACGCTGTGCTGACTGTTCGCTAGGTTTCCCCATGTCCCACGCTGTGCTGACTGTTCGCTAGGTCATTCCCCATGTCCCACGCTGTGCTGACTGTTCGCTAGGTCATTCCCCATGTCCCACGCTGTGCTGACTGTTCGCTAGGTCATTCGTAGCATTTGCAGTGTATATTGAATGTTTCTTGTGTCTAGGAGTAGGTCATCTACATAATGGGTTACACTGTGAATATTTATCTTGTGGGAATGGTTACGTCCCTGAAGAGGAGAGTGTCTGAAAGTTTGATTTACATAATCTCAGAATTGCAGAGCAAACGCACCTACCTCTGTGTCATCTTATCTGGAACTGTCTTGGAAATTAGCATTTCTGGAAAATCGCATTGTTCCTCCTGCTGCATAAATAAATGTGTTCTTTCCTAGAATATTAGTTTACTTCTGTTGTGTCTGTTGGTAAACATAGTCTCATCAGTCACTGTGCATATGGTCCAGCGCCAGGGACTATTCATCGTCTCTGTAATAAGATTCCAATAGTACAGGCTTGATTGAATCACATGTCATTTAGAACACGCTTTTATCCGAAGCGTCTTACGACACAATTTCAAAGTACATTTGTCTTAAGTAAGTGAATCAACTAGACATCAGTCATTGTAAGTAAACCCGTTGATAACAACAAGTCCCATTGGCAGTCACAGTGTTAGAGGAAGGAAGGAGACGGTTGTTATGAATTCCAAACACAGAATTGAACATTAACACTTGAAAATGGATTCACCAACCTTATATTTTTGGATCAGAGAGGTTACAGTAAAAGCCCATTGTAGGTCACCTATCTAAGTCACTGCATACGTTTAACTGCAGTATGTATACATAGCATCCACCATGATGATGTACAACTGCAGTTTCAATCAGAGGAAAACAACATTATTGATTTAGCTTATACTACCTCACTCATCACTGAAGGACAGATGATGAGAGAGAGAGAGAGAGATAGAGAGACAGATGAAGGAGAGAGGGAGACAGAGAGACAGATGAAGGAGAGAGAGAGAGAGATAGAGAGACAGATGAAGGAGAGAGAGAGAGATAGAGAGACAGATGAAGGAGAGAGAGAGAGAGATAGAGAGACAGATGAAGGAGAGAGAAAGAGAGAGAGAGAGAGAGAGAGAGACAGAGGAAGGAGAGAGAAAGAGAGAGACAGAGGAAGGAGAGAGAAAGAGAGAGAGAGAGAGACAGAGGAAGGAGAGAGGGAGACAGAGAGACAGAGGAAGGAGAGAGAGAGACAGAGGAAGGAGAGATAAAGAGAGACAGAGAGACAGAGGAAGGAGAGAGAGTGTGTATAGAATGTGTCAGATCACTCATCTTTAATTTCTGCCTGCCACCAATGTTTGGAATTAGATGTGATGTCTCTGGCACATCATCAGTCTTTCGACTGCTACTTCACAGCTATCTTATTCATTAGCATCACCCCCAGACATTGGAAACGGACTTTAATTTAGGAGAGCCTACAATGACTCTATATCCATGCACCCCTCATTATTTATGAACTAAATGTGACAGGGGCTGGTTAAGAAGTCCTCAAGTAGGGCAGGTCATTTTTCAGTTCTTTCCAGATTATGAAAGTGCATTGCAAAGGATGTGTCATACATTGAAATCTGAAAATAGCTCTGAATCGTGTTTGCTACCGTCGCGTTGTTAGCTAGGTAGGAGCTAAGACATAACACCACTATGAACATCTAACTGCATGTTTAGCACATCACAACATGCTGATAGAACATCAACATGCTATAAACACACAACTACACATAATTAGATGATCACACAGTCCTTGCTTTTGAACACGTCCTAAAATGTACGTTTGTTTACAAGCCATTTATCACTTACCCAGTAGTCTAAGGCCGACGTCACAGCAAATCCGATTCGCAAATGATAAATATTTAGTGATCCTAAAACTGTTGTTTGTTATATCGAGTGGGCTCTTCAACACTTCAACTTTCGTATGTGACAGCAGCTGGTGAAACCAGTGCCCAGTCGACAACCGCGACTTGAGAATTGCTGACACCCGAACTTTTTCACCAGACCGTGTCACATTTCTGTCTGTCACCATTGTCTAGAATTAGATGTGATGGCACATCATCAGTCTTTCCACTGCTACTTCACAGCTATCTTATTCATTAGCATCACCCCCAGACATTGGAAACAGACTTTAATGAGTATATGGGAGACAATGACGCTATATCAACATACCCCTCATTATTTATTAACTAAACGAGTATTGATGTGGTCGCTGGAGGACTTCTCTGTCAAAATGAATCCCCAATCCTCAGACGACCTGTAGGCGTTGACACTGGTGTGTGATATATTTTGACACACACACACACACACACACACATATATTAACTGTATATAATGTATAAGACCTGTAGAAGTTGTCTTTTGCACACACCTGTGCCTGAGGGGGTTACACCTTGTCGCATTCCTAAAGTTTTTTTTTATGATCCCTTTGTCTTAAAGCCACATTGTCCCTACATGGTCATTTCAAGATGGCTTTCTGTGACCTGCCCCCTGACCTTTAACCTGAGTGACACTATATGGAGGACTAACCCTTTTTCACACTTTAACAATTTCTGAGTAATGTGATAGGACCTTGTCAGAAGCTTGTATTTGCATATCATTGTATACAAATAGGTGAGTGGACCCTGTACTCGTTCTCTTCCTCGACCAGTCCCTCCGTGCAGCACCAGCTTTCTTCGTGTCCCACCACCAGAGACAAATGCTGTCATCTGGAATTGTAACTTTGTGATCTATTTTTACTCGTGATCTATTTCTTTTTTTTACTCAATGTGTTTTTTATTTAGTTTTCAGAGACATTACAGTACGCAACAGACATAAGCACACAGACAAAACAGCGAAAACAACGAAACAAAAACAGAAACAAACAGAAACAAACAAAAATAATAAATAACAGTTCACAGAGTACTTTGCGTATATAATACAAAGCCATTTTTAAGAAGTAAGAGGCATTGTTAGACATTCCACGTAAGAAATGAAAGGCTGCCACACTGCACTAAACCTCCCAGTTGATTCCTGCAATGTGTATCTCATCTTTTCCACCTTGAGAAAGTACATGACATCACAAATCCACCTGCCAAACAAGGGAGGACGATCATTCTTCCAATTCAAAAGTATAAGACGTCTTGCTAAAAGAGAGGAGTAGACCATGCAATTCACCCGTGCATTTGGTAGATTAATATCCCCTGAGATAACACCAAAAATTACTCTATGATCTATTTCAACCAAGTTCTTTAAGTTAAGAAACAACAAAAGTGTATTACTGCCAGTCATGCACTCATGAGCCAAAACATTAAGACCACCTGCCTAATCAGCTAATATGCTGTTGGTCCTCTATGTGCCGCCAAAACAGCACCGACCCGCCGGCGTCCTAACGATTCCCAACTAAGTTGGGCGCTCCGCCACGCCCCCAGCGGGCTGCGTCCTAACGATTGGCTCCGCCACGCCCAGCGGGCTCCGCCCCCCAGGCTGCGCGCACTCAGGTCAGTGTGTGCTCAGATGTCAGGGAAAACGTGGAGGAATATCCTCAATTGAAGGCTGCGCATCTCTTTCCTCGCTGCAAGATGTCGATGCCTCGCTGCAAGATGTCGATGCAAGACTGCCGAGGCAAGGGAGTGGGTGAAGGCAGCAAAACACTCCGGGGTAACATGGAGGGTCCAAAGAACCATTCCATGTCTGGCAAAGCGCGTTCTTTTCAGGGTAACAGTTAAAATGTCTTGTGCCTGCTCCAAACAGTCTCGTATCAGGCGGATGGCATTCACATAGGTTCTCAACTCCTTCCACTTTACGTTTATATAGTGAATATAATGTTTTGTTTAGGTGGACTACAAGTGTCAGCACCATGTTGATGTGAGGTCTATGACGGCCAATTCGAGACCTTCATCTAAAAACACATGCTGTCCAGCCACAATGTCTCTCACCCTGAAACAGTGCCAGCCTCTAAGGCGGCGGATTAGCCGGTGAGTTGAGAGATGTATGCAGGTCTACTGTACGCTGATAATCATGTTGTTATATTCATCCTTGGCTTAAACTTAACATCCTCGTTAGCAGAGTATTTTTTTCCATTTTAAACTGTCCTGTATCAGCTTCTCTCACTCCAACCATCTGCAGGTCCACCCTCACCACACCATATACCTTCTTTTAGGCCTCCGCCTTTTCCTTCAGCTCTATCTCCAGCATCCTTACCCCTACCAGCTTGTCTCCTATCTGCCATGTCCAAAACCAAGCTCTGCCTCTTGTTTAGTTATTTGTCAGACAATGCCACCACGTGTAAACTTTCCTTTTCACTATTGGTGGTAGAATTCTGGTAGCATTCTGTCACAAATCATTCTTAAGACACTTCTCCACCCACTCCACCCAGCTTGCACTATCTTCTACACCTCTATTTTACGCTCTCCATTACTTTGGATTGTTGACGCCAAGTATTTCAACTCATCCACATCCTCCTTGTTACCTCACCAATCCACTGATTCCCTCATTCACTGGCTCAAACTTAACATAATGTTGATATGATTCTGTCAACTGCTGCAAGGACAGACACATGCCTGACTTCCCATTGGAAGTCAGGGTAAAGAACACCCACAACCACAACCTGTTTGTGGCCGAGGCCCTTGGGCACAGAGATGTGGGGAAGGCATCAATTGAGAGCCTGACGAGGCTTTTTGAAATCGGCCACTCTCCCACATCAGCACTTTGTGTGTTGAAGCACGACCTGCAAATGCAGTATGGCGTGAGATATGTCCATGCCTCAGCGAACAGAGAGATCTGCCCAGACCTCCAGTTTGTCCAAAGGTGCACCTTTTTTTTAAGATCATATTGTAGTTATTATGTATGTATTGTCAAAAGACCCCTCACATGATTGGGGTTGAGACTGTATAATACTATGTTGATGATGGTTGTGTATGTGTCACACATTTGAACACATATGAGCAGTGGAGTGGGATGTATAGTTTGAAACGGTATACAGCATGCATATTATAACTTTATTGGCTAACATTTTTTTGTTCAGACTCTTCCAAAAGGTGTGCAGGGGAGAGTATGGTGCACAGCAAGGCCCTTCTATGCTGGAAGCTCTGGAACGACAGGTGGTGGAGTACAACACCAAGTGTGGAGAAGTGTGTGCCAGGATGACCACTTCCTCTGCTGGAGCTCCTCTCATCGCGATATGCTCCCCACTGATGAAACGCCTTCACACATTATTTATTGAATGTTTTCTGTCTGCCCTACTAAGCTGTTTGACAACAAAATTTCCCCATTGGCGACAATAAAGGTTTTTTCATTCATAATATTTTGGTGCTCCTCTACCCCCTTTGTATATATTGAAGACCCAAAGACGGCTCAAAAGGACAGTTTTGACTGCCATTGTATTTAATAGGCCTGCTATTGTCAATCTGTTCACTTCAATCTGTTCATATCAATAGGCCCTTTTCAATCAGTTCATATCAATCGGTTCTTTTCAATCAGTTCATTTCAGGTTCTAATGTTCATTTTTACAAATCTATACAAAACCTGATCTCACATGTTTTATCCTCAAGGATACATATCCTCAAGGATACATAGGCAGAACAACTGAAATAAATGAAACTTTAATCGACTCAAAAACTGCTTAGCTGGTGGGATGGACTCACACTCATGGACGCACATTTGCCATGTCTCTCCTGTGATGTTATGCTCTGATATTGTAATTTAATGTAACTTATCGCGCGTCTCGTTAAGAGAGGTCAGGGAATATTTTTTTACAGCTCACTTTTCTGGCCCCTCTGTTGTCCTCTACCTCTGTTTTACTAGTTCTGGTGAATAAATATCTGACAGTGACATATTACGTGGTTGATTGAAACGGTCATGTTTAAAATAGCCACGCAGTGCGCGAAAATGTATGCAGTCCGGCAAAATGTATGCCGTTTCGCAGTCGAGCCCGCTGGGAGTCGAGCCCGCTGCGCGTGCGTCGAGCCCGCTGGGGGCGTGGCGAGCCCGCTGGGGGCGTGGCGGAGCGCCCAACTTAGTTGGGAATCGTTAGGACGCTGTGTCCTCTGGCAACAGAACATCAGCAGCAGATCCTTCACGTCCTGTAAGTTGCACGGTGGAGCCGCCGTGGTCCAGCACATCACACACATGCTCAATCACACACATGCTCAATCGGATTGAGTTCTGGAGGATTCTGAACACTTCGTCACGGTCCTCAAACCGTTCCCGAACAATGTGTGCAGTGTGGCAGCAGGGTGCGTTATACTGCTGAAAGAGCCCATTGCCATCAGGGAATACCGTCGCCGTGAAGGGGTGTACCTGGTCTTCAACGATGCTAATAATAATAATAATAATAATAATATCTTTTTATTTGTATAGCGCTTTTCCTGCAAAGGTTGCAGCCCAATGTGCTCCAATCATTATATAATCATAATGTATCTTTTTTATTTTTTATTAAAGACAATATTAAAAAGATAGGTTTTTAGTCAGAACATATTGCTGAGGTTACATCCCTAATGTAAACTGGCAGTGCATTCCACAATTTGGGTGCATAAAATGAGAATGCAGCCTCACCAAATCTCTTCTTTTGCACATGTGGTACACAGAGAAAACCAGCGTCAGAAGACCTGAGAGCTCTATTGGGCTGATGCTAGCAAAAGATCTTTCAGATATTCTGGTGCTGTGCCAGTGAGAGCTTACAAGCAGAGGGATCTTGAAATCTACTCAAGATAGATTGTACATACAGTATCTACAACAATGTTTGGGTAGGTGGCACGTGTCAAATGGACGTCCACCTGAATGGACCCAGAGTTTCCCAGCAGGACGTTTCCCAGAGCATCACACTCAATGCTACTCACTTCACCTGGCAGTGGTCATTATTTAGGCTCATCGGTGTATGTTCAATATGAACATGTTTGCTATTCATGTTAAAATGTGTTAAATCAACATATCTCTGATATCAACATGTATCAGATTTGGGCAGATGGTTTATGTGTGTACATCTATACAGGGTGACCTAAGGCCAGTGAATTTGGCTGAAGCAATAACCCCAGAAATCTAATAATATGTGCATGCCCCAGCGGGCTTAGGTGGACACATACACACACACACACACACACACACATATACACACACATACACATACACACACACATACACACACACACACACATACACACACACACACACACACACACACACACATACACACACACACTGCCCCAGCGGGATAAGGTGGAAACGGCTCATGAGGAGAGGCGCTCGCGCTCGTGCTCGCACACGCACACACACACACACGCAAGCACGCACACTCACACACACCCACCCACACACACACACACGCAAGCACGCACACGCACACACGCAAGCACGCACCCTCACACACACACACACACACACACACACACTGCCCTCCTGAAGTGATATGCTGTGAGTCCTGTCTCACTGTGACCCTAACCTCATTGCAGACTTTATTGGACAGCTTCTGGAGAAGTAACCTCATTTTGCCTGGAGGACTACAGAGTCAGCAATTTGTTAGGCTCTCTCACTCTCTCTATCTCCCTCTTTCTCTCTCTTATCTCCCTCTCTCACACTCTCTATCTCCCTCTTTCTCTCTCTCTCACTCTCTCTATCTCCCTCTTTCTCTCTCTCACTCTCTCTCTCTCTCCCTCTCGCTCTCCCCCCCCTCTCTCTCTCCCTCTCTCTTCTTCTTCTTTCGTGTAACGTCAGAGGTCCAACTCGGTGTCGCGTAGCCATGCCCGCATCTCTGGTTCTAGGTCGAAGAGGCTGGCTTCTGAGGGTGGTCTATATAAGGGGCAGATGGTGATTATGTGGTCGGCGGTCTGCTCTGGGTCACCGCACTCGCATGCCGCACTGTCCGCCAGGCCCCACGCCTTCATTGATGTTTTAAAGCGACCGACACCAGTTCGTAGACGGTTCAGTGTGGTCCATTGCCGGCGTGGTAGGTCGTCTCCTCCAATGGCGCCATCTCCTGGGTCCCAGATGTAGCGGTGGATTCGGGAGGGCCCGGTTGACTCCCACTCCTGCTTCCAAGCTGCTGCCAGCCATGCATCTCTGGAGATGTCCTCAGAGATGGAGTTGAGCATGGCTTGTGCTGCCTTGTTGTAAGGGTGGCGGGTCTTGAGTCGGCTTGGAGGTGCTGGTGTTATGGTGGTGTTGTGCAGGATGTGCCAATCATGCTTTTGTGCCTTCCTGGCCAGGGCGAGGGTGGCAGCCTCCCGTCGGAGGCCGGCCGGTGCTATTCCCGCGAGGACTGGCAAGAGGGACACAGGGGTAGGCTTCAAGCATCCAGTTATTATTCGGAGGGAGGTATTGATAGCCACGTCGACCTTTCTCGCATGAGGGCTTCTGCTCCAGACTGGGGCGCAGTATTCTGCTGCAGAGAAGACCAGGGCTTGGGTGGATATTCTTAGCGTCTTAGCGGAGGCTCCCCAGGTTGTACCAGCAAGGCGGCGGATCAGCGCGGCCCTGGATGTCACTTTGGCCTTGACTTCTTCCAGGTGTTGCCTGAAGGATAATGTCCGATCCAGGCGCACTCCAAGGTACTTCGGGGCTTGCTGGACCTCCAGACATTTGTTGTCAACGCGCACCTCAAGTTCCCTCCTGGCTTCTCTGGTGCTGAGGTGGTATGCCGCTGCGACTGTCTTTCCGACACTGAGTTGTAGACGCCACCTTCGAAGGTATGCTACCAGTGTGCCTATGTCTACGTTAAGACCCTCTTCCATCGCCTTCCACGTTGGTCGGCTCAGCATGATGGCAAGATCGTCTGCATAGCCATACTTTCTAGATGCTGTATCAGGTAGGTCGTGGATGTAAACGTTGAACAGCATCGGCGAGAGAACAGACCCCTGCGGTACCCCGTTCCTCAGTCTTCTGAGCCTACTGCACTGGCCACTGCTGGTCTGTAAGATGAAGCTGCGGTTGGAAAGTGTCTCCATGATGAACTTCACCATGTGGCGGTCCGGTATTGTCCTCAGCAGCTTCAGGTGGAGTCCCCGGTGCCACACGGTGTCGTATGCAGCAGTCAGATCCAGGTACACTACCCCAGCTTTCTCATTGTCCTGGAAGCTGTCCTCGATGTCCTGACAGAGTAGTGTTACCTGGTCTGCTGTTGATCTTCCACGACGGAAACCAGCTTGTTCCCGTGGGAGCTGTGAGTCCACCACTGGCTCGATGCGGCTATGGATCATCCTCTCCAAGATCTTAAATGGGACACCGAGCAACGAGATTGGTCTGTACGACTTGGGGTCTTCTGCAGGTTTATTTGGCTTTGGCAGAGCTATGACAGAGGCACGGCGCCAAGTCTTTGGGAGCTTTAATCTCCGGTAGCATGATGTATAGAAAGCACAGAGCCAGCCAGATGTTGTTGTGCTCTGGTGGATGACGAACTCCGGGTGGATGTTGTCACGGCCAGGGGATTTGCCTGGCTTGAGCTTGCTCATAGCCTCACTGAGTTCCTCTGCTGTGAATTCTCCCGAGAGGTTGGAATCGACACTGGCCGCTCCCGAGATGCAGGACAACTCACGCGATGTCAGTCGGGCAAAGTCTTTGTCAGCATCCGGGAAGCGGCCGTTCTTCAGGAGCTGGGATGCGATGGCATTTGCTGTGACTGGGCAGCTGTGGGGTGTTGTATTTCTGCCTGTGAGCTGGTTGATGGTCTGCCACGCCTTGCGACTAGAATGGGTGAAGTCGATTGATTCGACAACTTCTGTCCATCTGGCCCTGCGGGTGATATCCAGCTTCTGGAGCAGTGCTGCTGCAGTCACGTCCACCTCTTCTCTGGCACTAGCCCTCTGGTGGTCGCACAGAAGGCGGCTGCATTCCTCGTCCCAACCTGGGATGTAATTCCTGTTATAGCCACGTGGGATGGTCTTCTTTGCCGCACCCAGGAGGACCTGGCAGTAGGCTGCATAGGCCGTATCCAGGTCGGCTGTGTCTGGGTCTGGCAGGCCAGCTGACGTTCTTTCAGTCTCCTCAGCATACGACTCCCAGTTGGCTTTTCGGAAGTTCCATCGCTTGACGGGTTTCCCTGGTACCGGTTCCACCAGTGATGGGACTTTAATGATGGATGGTCGGTGATGTGAGCGGGGAAACCTGTCCAGGACGCGTCTCTCCGGTTTCGGGTCGTTACTGTGGCAGATGGCAAAGGCCAGGTCCGGGTTGGTGGAGGTGTTCCAGCGTGCAGAGAAGAAGGTTGGAGGCTCCTTGGGGTCGTAAAGCAGTAGAGCATCAGTGTTGGAGGCCCATTCACTCAGCGTCACTCCATTAGGTGTTGTGTGGTTGTAACCCCAGTCTGTGTGCTGACAGTTGAAGTCACCTGCATAGATGGCGGGTGCAGTTATTGGTGGGAGTGACGTTGCAGACAGCTCCGATGGTGGGGGCTTGTATACGTTGACAACTGATGTTTCCTGGATTTTTGTAACCAGCCACTCGATGTTAGAGCCTGGTGGGGATTGGCTACTGGCTGACCAGCTTATTTCAGTCCTGACGAACGTTGCCACACCGTGTTGCTTGCTGTAGATGGACCCAGCGAGATGGAACCCAGGGATCTTAAGGATGTTGTCGGATGTGCAGTGTGTCTCCTGCAGGAGCAGAACCGCTGCCCCGTTGGAATCAGCCAGGTGACGCAGGACTTCGAGTTTGGCGGTTGTTAGGCCCTCGACATTGAGTTGAAGCACTGACAGGCCTCGGTTTTCGACGGTGGGGATGACTGCCCGTCCGCCGGTCCTAAGCCTGCCAGCTCGACGTTTGGTTGGCGACATTAGTTTCACAAGTTGGTCTTGCACCATTTCTTGTTACTTGCAGAGGAGGCCTCTCTCTCCCCCTCTCTCTCTCTCTCTCTCTCTCTCTCTCTCTCTCTCTCACACACACACACACACACACACAGTGTTGATGCTGTATTTGTTGCATACCAGGTGATGTGGTTCAAAAGCTTCAGGCAAATCTCAAAAAAGCAAAAGAAAATCACTGTCAACAATGTGCTGAATTGCAGCAGGCAGTCGGTGTTTCCAGACGCAGTAGAGCCATCTATTGACAGTGTGGAATTTGCCTCCCTGAGAGGACAGAGAGGAATAGCCAGCGGTCATGGTGACAGCACATGCACTGAAAAACCGTTGTGCTGGGGGGGGAAAAGCAATAGAGGAAAAACCCCAGTGGAAGGAAGTGCAGGTCTGGTGTGGGAGTGTGGGACAGTGGACTCCGTGGAGTGGAACCTGCTGGTCTTTCGATCTTTCTCCGTCTCTACCTCCCACTATTTCTTGTTGTTTCTCCCTCTCTTCTCCTTCTGTCCCCTGCATTTCCTCTTTTTCTCTCTTGT
Source organism: Nansenia antarctica (assembly GCF_963989245.1). Lineage (NCBI taxonomy): Eukaryota > Metazoa > Chordata > Actinopteri > Argentiniformes > Microstomatidae > Nansenia > Nansenia antarctica. The sequence goes on along the minus strand of NC_137689.1, from coordinate 42,995,362 downwards.
TCACAATTTTTCTTTCTCTCTCTCCCTCTCTCTCTCCCCCCCCATCTCCAGCCCCTGTGTACTAGGGGTGTATGGATCGCCCCCCACGGTTCGGCAGGCATGTGTACCGCGGATCAATTGCAACATTTAACCAAGTTATATTCCTTAATATTAGTTAATATCTCTTGTAGAGATGCCATGAAAAGATAGACGCGACAGTCGCGTGCTTTGTTTTACTCTAAAGCGCAATGATAGGTTGATAATGCCAAAAAAAAGCTGGGACTCGACAGCATCAAGTATATCATGGCGAGTGCTAGTAACGTTAGTTCGACAACTTCTGATAATGTAGGCATTATTTTCATAAATTATTTAAAGCAAGGTTTCACATTAATATTTAATTAAAAGTGACATAAAACATGTTTATTCGTCTGCTTTAAAGAGCCCAGTGATTCACTGCTGCAACCAGGCTCCTCCTCCTTCTCTCCTATTGCACTATAATTTAAGTTGAATGTGTATTTCAGTATAATATGTAATGTTTGAGTGTAGAATATGTTATATATATATATATATATATATATATATATATATATATATATATATATATATATATATATATATATATATGACCAGTTTTGACATCTTGAATGTTGTGTTTTTGTTTCACACAATAAAACTGGTGTTTTTACAGAATTCAAGGAAAAAGCAGGTTTTTAAAAGAAAATGTTTTGTGTTGATCCGAAAATGTATCCGATCCGTGACTCAGAAACCGCAACAGGATCCGATCCGTGAGTCAGGTGATCCGTTACACCCCTACTGTGTACTAAGGCCTTACAGAGACATATCCCATGACAGTGCATGTTCTTTAATTATTTTAATATTCATATCCAGACGCAGACCTTACCCCGACAGAGGGTGACTTACCGTGCACTCTCATTTCCATACCTCCCATTCCTGTCCACCTGACCGCATCATGAACTCCCAGACCCCCCCCCCCCCCCTGGTCACACTTTCACCCGATGATACTTCCTCCATTATGACAGAACAGCCGTGTTGTCCATGTGAGAGGGTCTTCCCTGTCAACACTGTGAGACGGCACACACTACACACACTACACACACTACACTACACACACTACACACACTACACACACTAAATACACTACACACACTACACTATACACACTACATACACTACACTACACACACTACACTACATACACTACGCACACTAATAATAATAATAATAATAATAATAATAATTCATTATAATTATATAGCGCTTTTCCGAGGCTCAAAGACGCTGACAATATGGGGAAAACGGAAAACACAGAAACAACAAGCAACAGATAGCATGAGCACAGCAAGGACAGGTCGTCCATATAAGCATAGTAAGCAGTGCTTACCCAACGAAAAAATAAAAAAGGACAGTGAAAATATTAAAATAAAAGTGCATGTAACCGTTTGTTTGTTTTCATTAAAAGAGTCGTATTTTAGGTCCCAGGGCAGCAGGAGTCATTCATTTTGGCGCCACCTGCAGGAGTAAGCACTCGCTATTCTGCTTGCTTGCATTGCGTTGCATTATAAGCACTTCTCTCTCTGCTTTCCCTCGCGTACATTCGAATGCGTGAAAATGTATTTTTTATTTTTTTAGATGCCTCAGCCCGCTGTTTAATGTGGCCAGGGTAAGCATGCTTACCAGCCAATCAGTAGTTCGTTCATTCCGATAAGAGCTACTGATTGGCTCTTATCACTTTCAAGTTCACTTAACATTTCACCTTACTTTCTCTCGCCCGGCAGAATAGCTTATGCCAGCTAGCTCAAATGATCTAAATAATAATAATCAATAAGGATAACTTGCTTGATTTTGTGAATATGGACATTACTGTCAGCGACCTAAAGGGATTTCGTAGACTGGACTGGACTGGAAAAACACAACTACTGGCTAAAAGCCGCCCGAAGCCACCGCTCACCGATCTTCACACCCAGAAAGGGAGAGTCGCTAGGGGCTACAGCAAGCCTGGTATGAGCGGTTTATATGATTTATATGATTCGCGAGGCTGGTGGCGATCTGTGCTTGTTTATATGGTTTGAGTACTGCTGTACTGCTGGTTATGGCTCCTTATTTACTTCCTCTGCTTTTACCTTTGAATGTAGGCCTGTGCCGTTGTGTTTGGAGAGAGAGCTGCTTAATCAATCGCTGAGATAGGCCTAATGTCGCTGTCCGTGCCAGTGGTTCTGGACCAAAAGTGTTTGAGAGAGATAGAGAGGGAGGGTTTGTGATGTGATGTCAAGTGCCTGTGTGACAAAAGTGTGAAAAGAAAGTGTGTTGTGAGTTTACTATGGAGGATGGAAACAGTGTGTGTCTGTGTTGTGCGTGTGTGCGTTTGCGATGTTGAAACTGGACTTGTAGATTTCAGCAGGTTGGCTACTTGAAAAGATATTGGGTCGAAACTGGCAACTGTTTTTTTTGTTTTTGGTAATCTGATCACAAAGTGACCCTACAGTTTATTAGCGGGTTCTAGGGCATCAAAATATTGCATTTCCTTGAAACTGCGTTCACTGATAGCGTGTATGTGTAATTATGTGTATTACTATATCTTATGCTTACCCAATCTAAAAGCTCACGGCACGTGCCTGGAGCACAGAGTTAACGAATGGGGAGGGGGGTGGCAGGGTTAGGTTAGGTTGTATGCATGTCCAGGGGGTGGGGGGGGGGGGGGGGCAGGGTTAGGGGAGATGGTTAGGGGTAGTGGAGGTTGTATGCAAGGGAGAACAGGTAGGTTTTGAGGTGGGATTTAAAAGTGGAGAGTGAGGGTGAGTCTCTGAGTGGTTGAGGGAGAGAGTTCCAGAGGCGGGGTGCAACTCGTGAAAAGGCACGGTCTCCAAAGCCTTTGAGTTTTGAGGGTGGGACAGTGAGGGGAATAGTGGATGAGGATCGGAGGGTACGGGTAGGGCGATAGGAGAGAAGGAGGGCTTTGTATGTGAGGATGAGTACTTTGAATTTGATACGGTCTTTGATGGGGAGCCAGTGGAGAGAGTGGAGGACAGGAGTGATGTGGTCACGGGGTGTTTGAGAGCAGGCGGGCGGCTGAGTTTTGGACCATCTGGAGTCTATGGAGGGAGCGGGAGGTGATGCCGGTGAGTAGGGAGTTGCAGTAGTCAAGGCAGGAGGAGATGAAGGCATGGATGAGGGATTCAGCAGCGGGGGGGGAGAGGCAGTGTCTAATTTTAGCAATGTTTCGGAGGTGGAAGTAGGACGTCTTGACAATGGAGCTGACGTGGGGATCAAATGAGAGGGTGGGGTCCAGGATGAAGCCACGGTTGTGAGCCAGGGGGGAGGGGGTGATGGTAGTGTCCTCAATGGTGAGTGTGATGGGTCCGGTTTTATTGAGAGTGGATTTGGTGCCGATGACGATGACTTCGGTCTTGTCACTGTTGAGTTTGAGGAAGTTGTGATTAAGCCAGGTTTTTATTGCTGAAATGCAGTTTTTGTCGTCCAGGTTGAATTGGCGGATGATGTGACCGAGGGGGGGTATGTAGCAGAGGGAGAGCAGGGGGCCGAGGACTGGGACCCCCTGTGTGACAGAGGAGGAGGTGGAGGTGTGACCGGAGAGGGAGATGAACTGTTGTCTGTTGGTGAGGTAGGAGGTGAGCCAGTCCAGGGCGGTGCCTTCAACACCCACTACACACACTACACTACCGTACACACACACTACATACACTACACTACACACACACTACACTACATACACTACACTACACACACACTACACTACACACACTACATTAACACACTACACTACATAGACTACACACACTACACACACTACACACACTGCACACACTACACACACTACACTACACACACTACATACACTACACACACTACACACACTAAATATACTACACACACTACACAAACTAAATACACTACACACACTACACTACACTACACACACTACACACATTACACACACTACACTACACTACACACACTACACACTACATACACTACACACACTACATACACTACACACTACTTACACTACACACACTACATACACTAGACACACTACACACACTAAATACACTACACACACTACACACACTACACTACACTAAACTACACACACTACACTACACACACCTACATTTCGTTGTTTGGTACCTGTACTGTAGCAATGACAATAAAGTCCATTCATTCATTCATTCACTACACTACACACACTACATTAACACACTACACTACATAGACTACACACACTACACTACACTACACTACACACACTACACACACTACATACACTGCACACACTACACACACTACACACACTACATACACTAAATACACTACACACACTACACACACTAAATTCACTACACACACTACACACACTAAATATACTACACACACTACACACACTAAATACACTACACACACTACACACACTAAATACACTACACACACTACACACACTACACTACACACACTACATTACACTACACTACACTACACACACTACACACATTACACACACTACACTACACTACACACACACTACACACTACATACACTACACACACTACACACACTACATACACTACACACTACTTACACTACACACACTACATACAGTAGACACACTACACACACTACACTACACTAAACTACACACACTACACTACACACACTAAATACACTAGACACACTACACTACACACACTACACTACACACACTACACACACTACACACACTAAATACACTACACACACTACACAGGCTAAATACACAACACACACTACACACTAAATACACTACATACACTACATACACTACACACACTAAATACACTACATACACTACACACACTACACTACACACACTACATACATTACATACACTACACACACTACTTACACTAGACACACTACATACACTACACACACTAAACACACTACACTACACACAGTACACACACTACACTACATATACTACACACACTACACTACATACACTACACATAGTACACACACTACACTACATACACTACACACACTACACACTAAATACACTACATACACTACACACACTACATACAGCCTCTTTCTTTCGTACTAATTAAGAACTATTGAAAATATTGACATTGCACCAAACGAGTGGGATAATTGTGGCCATGTAAATTAGTGGTATGTACTCTCACTGACCTGTAGAGGAATCATTGGACTCACACTCCACTAAATTAGCGATTTCGGGGTAGGGTTAGGGCCGGGGGGCGGCGGTTCATAAAGTACCCCTTGAAGCACACAATGGCCCCATCCATCTCACTTGCCTTCCTTTTCAGGTCTGATTAAACGAGTGTGATGGATCTCACCGTCATTAGGGAGACTGAGAGCAGGCGGATGGGGGCTACCACAAATCAGCTTTATGGGGGGGGGGGGGGGGGGGAGCCGGTGGAGTGGCGTTGACAGCTTTACAACTCCCGTGGTATTAATGGGGTGGACCGCTCTGCATATCGCCCTCCCCCACTCCAACCCCTGTCAGATGGATAGGTTGTTTGGGGCCCCTTAAATAAAGATCTCTGCCCCCCAATCGATGGTGTCCTCTCTTTATTGCATTATTTACACGATTCACGACTGAATTCACCTGGCTTGGAGTTACAGGAAGTTAATAATTATTATTATTAATTAACCCGAAATCTAGGTGTAATTGCAGTATGCAGAGTAGATTGTCCTACAAAGACACTTAGATTTAGATTTAGTAATCAAAAAAGTATAACCAAGGACTTTCATAAAACCTTGATACAAATTTTAGCTTTTCAAAAAATGCCGGTCGAGAGAGGATGCTGGCGTTGCTTGTTCGCCGATCTCCGCCCAAAATCTAGGTGTAATTGCAGTATACAGAGTAGATTGTCCTACAAAGACACTTAGACTTAGATTTAGTCATCTAAAAATGTATTTTTTATACTTTCTTTTATAAAATGTTTTGTTTCTTTTTATTTTACTACTCAATCTTTTCCGTTTGTAAAGCGTCTTTGAGTGCCTAGAAAAGCGCTATATAAGTCTAATGTATTATTATTATTATTATTATTATTATTATTATTATTATTAATTATTATTAATTATTAATTTATAAAGCACCTTTCACAAACCCAAGGTCGCTTTACAAGGGAATGGGACAAACTCTCTGTACTCTCTGACAAACACACAAAACAAGAAACAGCAACTACAGGTTGAATGCAATGGTGAAAAGGTGGGTTTTAAGGGCAGCTTGTCCAGGGTTGGAGAGTTGTGGATATCCTTGGGTAGAGAGTTCCAGAGGGTGGGGGCTGCCACACTGAAGGCTCTGTACCCAAAGGTCCGGAGTTTGGCGCTGGGTTGGATGAAGTTAGCAGTTATCGTCAAGCGCCAACCACGCACAGAGGAATACAGGTTCCGGGTACGCTCCACGACCACTGGTCATGATGAGAGGTCTCCTCTGAGGTCTACCCCGCTCACGTCATCCTCCTCATTGGAGATTCTTCTATTCCCTGGAATTAATTTAAAAACGTGTCTTTTACCTTCTTCGTCTCCTTTCTCTCCTCCTCCATGTCCAGGTTTCATCTTCCCCCCAAATACTGATGATGTCTTTGGGGAGTTCGGTACTGGGGATTTCTGTCAGCTCCTCTTTCGAAGGGGCGGGGCTCATTGTAAATGCATGAAACGGAATGAGGAACGGTATCAAACTTGGTTTGTCCTCCGATTTCTACCTCCACCAGCCTTTCCGTCATTGGATGAGTGTGAGAAACATAGTGTGACAGTCTGTGACAGACACAGGAACTAGTGGGCAGGGAGGTAACATCACAGAGCAAGTTATCTGAGGACAACAAGCAGAGAGAGAGAGAGAGAGAGGGAGAGACAAGAAGGAGAGAGAGAGGGGGAGGCAGAGAGAAGAAGGAGAGAGAGAGGGAGAGACAGAGGGAGTGAGGGAGAGAGAGAGGGAGAGAGAAAGAGAAGGAGAGAGAGGGACAGAGAGACAAGAAAGAGGGAGGGAGGGAGAGAGAGACAGAGAGAGAGAGAGGGAGGGAGAGACAGAGAGAGGGAGAGATAAAGAGATAAGGAAAGACACATGAAAGACACATGTTTGATGCCGTTCCACATTCCATCCCATGCATTGCAGTGAGCCCCGTCCTCCGATATCAATCCACCAGCCTCGACTGGTATGTATGTATAGCTGCACATACGGCTACACATAGACGTATGACTCAGCAAAGCGCCTCTATGTCAGCTTACGATGTGTGAACCATGGCCCGTGGGGGTGAGGCAACACACTTGAATATGCATCACAGATGGCGTGCCCCTCCATGACATCCAGCCTGCTGCACTCTTGGTTGGCACACTTGCTATTCTGTTTGGCGTTTACTGTTATTTAAGTCCAAGCGCAAGTTAGACGCTGAGATGTTCTGCAGTGGGAAGATCTGTCAGTCCTCTACGTTCCAGACAAACAGAATCGTTTAAGCGTTCCGATATTACTGTGGCGCCCGTCATTTGGATCCATTGCGATCAGTTAAAAGCTGCTTGGCGGTTTGCGATCACCTATTTAATTTTAATGTTATTTATTTATTTACCAGGGACAGTGCACATTAATCAACAAATCAGTTTCCACATCAATGTAAATGTGCCAGAGTTAGCTCATGAGCTAATTTTCAGCTGTAGTCCCTGAGCAGGCTATTACACAATGAATGGTGTAGTGTCATTAGAAACATCAACAAGCACAACAAAACGACACAACAGGCAATACACTACATGACAATACAAGACAAAGCAAGACAATACAAGATAAGCAAGCACAGCAAAATGACGCAACATTGCAATACAATACAAAACAAGACAATACACAGATGCATAACAAAGTGACCAATATAATTAAAAACAGTGTTTATGAGCAATGCTTGAAATGAGTATGATTACTCAGGATTGCAAATTTGGTTTAGTTTAAGCCACCCCTTAAGTTTAAGTTTAAAAGTTAGAAAGTTATTGCACTCTCTTAGATCAGTAGGAAGAGTATTCCAGTAATGGATGGCTCTGACTGAGAAGACTGTTTGACCAAACTTACTACGTCTAAATGGTACATCACAGTCTCCTCTAGTAGTTGCCCTTGTTGCCCTGCTGTTACTATCCTTCTGAGTTAACAGTATTCGGCCCTCATTATTCTGACTGTCATTATAACACCATGTACACTCACACCTACTCCCTCCAATTATTCTTCCCGTTTCTGCTCAGATAATACAACTAATTGCATGGCATAGGAGGATGGACTATTCCCTAGCTATATGTCAGACGTGCTAAGTGATCCACACACAGTGATAAAAGCTATTTGCATACCATTAATAATGTGCACAGTTCAGACACTTCAATCTACACTATTGTCTTAATTCATCAACACTTTGAAATAAACACACATGGAGGAGTAAGTAGGGAATAGGAGAGAGGCTAGAGGTTAGAATAGGCAGGGTAGAGTAGGGTAGAGGTTAGAATAGGCAGTGTAGAGTAGGGTAAAGTAGAGGTTAGAATAGGCAGGGTAGAATAGGGTAGAGTAGAGGTTAGAATAGGCAGGGTTGGGGCGCTTAGGTGGCGTAGCGGGTTAAGCGCTGACCATATAACCGCAGGGTCCCCGGTTCGATTCCGGCCGGGGACATATCCTGCATGTCATCCCTCCTCTCTCCCTCACCCATCCTTCCTGTCTAAATCTTCACTGTAACTGTCATTAAAAATGAAAAATATGAGTGGGACTGCCCCACTCAGAAAAAAATACTTAAAAAAAAAAAAAAAATAGGCAGAGTAGAGTAGGGTAGAGTAGAGGTTAGAATAGACAGGGTAGAGTAGGGTAGAGTAGAGGCTAGAACAGGCAGGGTTCGAGGTCACCTTTCCAGGGGAAAATGGTATTACCACCGCTGTAAAATCGGGCAGATTGCCTTCAATTGAGTCGTCCAGGGGAAACAATATTAGAGAGGTCCAAAAACAAAAACAAAAGTAAGCCGAAGGGAGACACAGCAGGGCGTGAGGCTCTCGCTCCTGAAATGAGTTATATCTAAAGCATAGCTGCCCGCTGAATACACAATAGAACACAGCCAGCTGCCAGGACCACTCCATTTCTGTGTCTGCTTCATTCCCTCCCTCGGTGTGTGTGTGTGTGTCTGTGTGTGCGTGTTTGTGTAGTCATCATGGGGACATATCTCTGTTTGAAACATCGCTGACAGGATTTGCCTGGTGTGAAAATCCATCACAACATCAGTTAACATTTACCCTCTAATGTCTTGAAAGGCTTAGCACTTAAATGCCAACCACAATCCAGTCTTTGAACAAGGCCAGTTTGTGTGTACAGAACAGTAGATGTGTGAGTGTGTGTGTGTGTGTGTGTAGAAATAGCGAGGCAAGTAATTACAAGGGGGCGGCTGAGGCGCAGGGGGTAGATCCGGCATCTAATGATCGCATGGTCGGCAGGTCGGCGGTTCGAGGCACAGCTGGCCACATGTCGAGGTGTCCTTGGGCAAGACGCTGAATCCCAAATTGCTCCCAATGAGCGGGCCGGCGCCTTGCATGGTAGCTTGCCGCTATTGGTGTGTGAATGTGTGAATGAGAGGCCGTTGTAAAGCGCTTTGGAATAAGGTGCTATTTAAGTCAACCCATTTTTACCATTTCATTATTCAATACATCAACAATCATTCTATTCACATGACATTTAGACCAGACATTGGTATTAACTCAATAAAACTACACAGCTGAATAAATTGTAATAGGTAAAAGGGGAATGTAAAAGGTAAACATTTTAAAAAGGGAATGACACAGGAAAGAAATATTGAACATGCTAACTGAAATGTATTTGTGACAGCAGCTGGTGTTTTGGGGAGCAAGTAGCCAAGGTCATCTTTCAGTTTTTTACAGATTCTGAAAGGACAGATTGTAAGCTTTCAAATGATGTGTAACAAAAATAAACTTGAAGAAGATATGTGTATTTGAATGTTGGTGCACCTGAAATCATTAAGCAGAGAAAAGGTCCCTCAAAGATCTGGATCTTTTCACACTTCTGCACAGCCAGGTAATGAGGACCCAGTGGTACTACAGTGTAATCAATAGTGCAAAATGCTGTGCAAAGTACAATAAGATGAAATTCAATATGATGCAGTACAAGTAGCCAGGTAGTTTTCAAGTAGTCAGGTAGTGTGCAAGTAGTCATATAATATACAGTATATTATTTTTGTAGTGTGAGTGTGGTTGGTTTGGGGGGTGATGCAGGTAGTTGATGACTACATAGCTACACTTACTCGATGACATCCCTATCAACCGTGACACTGGTGGGGCGAGATTGGGTTTTATGTTTAATATAACAGATATAAAGAGCTTACCTTTATCAATAATGTTCATCGATGTCGCAAACGATTCATAAAATTCTATTCTATACGATCGCATCGTTTTTCCTTGCCCGGTTAATACACTGCGAGTCACAAGCTCTTGTTTACATACACGTCACATAGCAAAACCAAGCATGCTTGCTTTCAACCCCCGAATTTCCATATCATTGGTCCTCGAAAGTCATTTTTTCAGCCTCTGCTCGATTCTATTGGCTCTGACGATTCAAATGAGGGGTCAATCATGACATTCTGACCAATGGTTTTGGGAGTATTTTGACTGCGTAATTTGACCTTGTGTGAAAAAGAGGTGGGTGCGCCATAAGGGCGCACAGACAAGCTCGCAGCAGGGCCCTGCTTGGTGGAAACAGAGTCTAAACAGATACATGTGGGTGCAAATTATACCTATAGTAATATAATACATTTTACAGTCTTGATACAAGAGAAAGTCTGATACACTGATGGTGACTAAATGTCTCCAAATGGCACAATTTGGTTTTCCGCCTAAACATACCTGTACTAAAACAGGTACAAAGTTGCACTGGTTCACATTACTAGCATCTAATTTGGCACAAGTACTCATCAGACCCTGGAGTACTGATTCCTAGATGATTTGGGCTTATCCAGTCAGGTTTCCAAGCTGATATTCACTCTAAAAGCAGTTTTTTCTTTAGGCAGGTGAATTTGAGATTTTTCAGAATGTTCTAGCTCTATTTACTCTGACACAGTAACATAAATTTGATTCTGAACACCCACAGGTGTTAGCTTTCATTTGATACCAAGATCATTATGAAGGCCCTTGTGATTGTGGAGATATTCTATATTCACTGTGGGCATGTCATTTCGGGCAGAAAACCTGAAAAATACGACCTATAAGATGTGGTTAACTTGCTTAGGCATCTCTTCACAGGAGACATCAAAAAGGCTGCACTTGTGTGGAGTCAGAAAGTACATGGGCCCTGGTTGATGAGGGTCAGCGGAGTAGTGGACCTAAGAGAAGGTGATAATAGACAAAAGAAGATAAGATGCATTGAAAATCAACATCAGAGAGTAGTGTGTTTGGGTAAACCAAATCAACAGTGTTATAGGATGAACCTATTCTCACCTGTTGTGCAAAATCAAAACTGTAGTGCATTGTGATCTTCCGGCTTGCTGGTGTGGAGGGGCCAAGAGAGAGATACAAGTCCTCACAGACCTTCGCACAGGCAGCATTCATATCCTGGTAGAAAGACAGCTCCTCGAGATGCTGTTCCTGCTTATTTGCTGTTTTCACCACATCCGGCAGGTTGGTAATTCGAAAGGCTTGGTAGTTATTCCGCTGGCACTCCCAGCACAGATCAGTCTGGAGTTTGGTGCTTGTTATCTTAGGAAGCAATGTCTTGTTATCTGACTTCCACAGTAGCAACACATTGCTCTGCAAAAAAAGAATATTTTATGCGTATGAGATTGGATTAAAAATGGGTGTACAGTATCCACACAACATAGTTTTTTAGTACAAAAACATTTAACAATTCTGTCATCTATTACACTTCTGAACATGAGTCTTACACACAGTTTTTACATACCAATATTTTCACTTTTTGAATTACTTCATGTTTGTCGATAAGCCACACTGGGGCTTTGGTGACATTTGAGGGTAACAACTGTGCACTCCCTGTGAGCAGGGTGTCGGCCAGGCAGGACAATGGCGTGATCTTCTGCATAGTTTCTGATTAACTTAAAAAACGTCATCATCGAGGAAGTTGCTGTTTGTGCTGATCTTGAACCAAAAAACAAAAAACTGTGCTCCGTCGTGCTAGCTAACGCTACACGAACAAACAACAATTAACAACAACAAAGGAACAAAGCATTCGTTACCGTAGCTATAACAGACAAAGCTAGCGTAGCTAACAAACAAAAGGTTTGGCTATCTTAGTCCAGACTGTACACACTGGTTTCAGCTAACTAACAAAGGCGCTATCTACCTTATACAGCGAGACTTTACCGTACGAGATCGACGTTCCATAGAAACTTTCTTTTGTGGAGTCATGTCTGAATCATTCATAGATGTCAGTTTGGTTCCCAAAACATCTTCTTCATTTCTTTTGCGTAATCGGTGTCCACTGTTTCTAAAGATTGTTTAGAGCTGGCTGTGATAACACCGTCAGCCTCCATATTGTAAACAAAGAGACAGATACACCGCCAAACATACAAAAAAAACTAGCTATGTTTGTGTTGTGTCCTGTTTATACCGCCAGTGGGCGCTAGTATGATAGTGATGTATGCACTTCCGGATGTGAAGAAGAGGAAGTTGAATAAAGTGCGAAGTGAAGAGCAGCAGCGTGTCTCCCGGTCTCATTCTTTCCTAACTACTTTCTACTACAGAATACCACATTTTTGGCGACGAGGATGGCTATTTCCGTACCCTTACCTACACCGTTCATGCCTGTGCCAGGCGAACCTGCTATTTCTTTTCCTACTTGGTTGAGAATGTTTGAAAATTACATGCTCGTAATTGATGCTACCGGAGAAAAATGGCCGGAGGAAAGAAAGCGCGCGGTTCTTCTCCATGCACTTGGGACCGAAGGACAAAGACTGTTCTACACTCTAAAGGATACGGGTGTTACCTACACTTCTGCCGTGGATGGACTGAAAAAGTACTTTGTTCCTAAGGTGAATGTGATTGCTGAACGTCACAAATTTCGACAGAGAGCTCAGGGTCCTGACGAGACGGTTAATCAGTTCCTTGCTTCATTACGCGAGCTAGCTGCAGCTTGTGAATTTGGTGCCATGGAGGAACAAATGATTCGTGATCAACTGATTGAGCGTGTTGCTAATACACGCATACGAGACAGACTTTTGCTTGAATCGGACTTGTCTCTGGACAAAGCTACTTCAATGGCCTTACAAATCGAGGCTGGACTACGGAACTCCAACGTTCTCTCTGGAGCTACAGCTTCGGTGAGAGCCATCGAGAAACAGCCGACGAGGAGGAGGTTCGACAAGGGCAAGAAGAAAGCTCCGACGACGACTGCACCTGCCACGGTCTACAGCCAGCCAGCTACAACTGGGAATCAGCGCGCCTGCTTCCGATGCGGATCCACAGGACACTTAGCTAACAAGCCTACATGCCCGGCGGTTAAGGTGACTTGCAATACATGCGGAAAAGTTGGACATTTTTCCAAGGTGTGTAGATCGGCTCAAAAAGAGGTGCGTGAGGTAGTGGTGAATGACGTTACTGTGCTTTACATGCAGGGGGCCGTCGTGAATGATAAAATTATGTGTACTGTACGAGTTGATGCAAATTATCATTCCCATGATGTTGAGCTGATAGTGGATACAGGCTCATCTGTTTCTATTATTCCAGAGAGTACTTACCAGACACTTTTCCATACATGTGTCCTTGCTGAGCCTACAGTGAATCTGCTTACTTACTCCAGAGAGAAAATTCCTGTTAAAGGTTGCATGCATGCTACAGTTGTTCATAAGGGACATTCAGTTACAGGTTCATTGATAGTGGTTGAATCAGGAAATGCATTGCTGGGACTAGATTTATTTGTAGCATTGCAGATGTGCATTGAGGGTAACAAAATTATTACTGTTAGCCCTGCTAGCTCTCCTACTGTGCTCCGAGCACCTACTGTACAGAGTACCACTCCACAGACCGAACCAGAGGTTCTAGTACAGGAGTTAGGGTGTGCAAAAGGTTTTATGCACAAAATACAGGTTAAACCAGATGCTGTGCCAGTACAGCAGAAAATGAGGAGGCTTCCGTTCTCAGTGAGGCAGGCTGTGACCGATGAGCTCGCAGATCTACAGGAAAAAGGCGTTATAGAACGTATAGACGCATCTCCATGGGTTTCCCCTATAGTTGTGACCCAGAGAAAGGGGGGAGGAAAGCCTCGCCTGTGTGTTGACCTCAGAGAACCTAATAAGGCAATCATCAGTGACTGTCATCCCTTACCGCACATGGATGAACTGTTCGCTGAGCTCCGTGGAGCCACAGTCTTTTCTACTATAGACTTAGCCTCTGCTTATCACCAGTTGCCATTGCATCCAGATAGCCGTGATTTAACTGCGTTTATCACGCATGAGGGTCTCTTTCGTTTCTGCCGAGTGCCATTTGGCCTCGCTTCTGCTCCTTCAGCTTTTCAGAAAATGATGTCGACTGTACTGACAGGCCTGCCAGGCGTACAGGCCTACCTGGATGATGTGATTTGCTACGGCATCACACAGCAGGATCACGATGTCAGCCTACGGAGAGTGCTACAGGCTCTAAATGAAGTGGGACTTAAACTGAACATGCACAAGTGTAAGTTCAACCAGAAAGCTCTGCGCTTCCTGGGCCACACTGTGTCCAAAGATGGTCTTCATCCTGACCAAGACGGGGTCAGTGCTGTGGCGAACGCGCCTGCCCCGCACGACACATCCTCCCTGCGGTCCTTCCTAGGACTTGCATCGTGGTATAGTAAATTCATACCTGACTTCTCTACTGTGGTGGAACCGCTACGTGCTACACTCAGGGAATCTACTGACACTAAGTTTGAATGGACAGCGGATGCAGAGTCCAGTTTTACTGAGGTTAAGAGACTGATTACTGAGAGTCCTACCTTAGCATTATATGATCCTGAGTTACCTACTTATGTCACTACCGATGCTTCTAACTATGGATTGGGGGCTGTAATGAGCCAGATTCACCCAGACAATACAGAGAGAACCATAGCTTTTGCGTCCAGGACACTTTCTCCTGCAGAGAGAAAGTACTCTACCGTCGAGTGTGAGGCGCTGGCATGCGTTTGGGCGGTGGAAAGGTGGAGAACCTACCTGTGGGGACATCGTTTTGTCCTACGCACAGATCACCAAGCGTTGACAACCCTACTCACTTCCAGGGGTACGGGTCGCGCAGGTCTGAGAATAGCGAGATGGTCTGCACGTCTACTATGCTTTACTTATGATGTCACTTACCATCCAGGGAAACGTAATGTGACTGCTGACTGCTTGTCCAGACTCCCTCTGCCTTCGACAGGAGAGGTGGAGGAGGAGCCAGACATGGTGGCTACTGTGTTCACAGGTTCCTCACATGCCATATCTGTGACCGAGTTCACTGCTGCCTGTGAGGCCTGTCCTGAACTGACTCAACTGAGACAGCAGATACAGAAAGGTTGGCCAAAATGCAGTAAGAATGTGACAAAGGAACTTGCTCCATATTTTAGAGTGAGAGATGAACTGGCTGTGGATGAACTACTTGTCATGAGAGGCCCCGACCGTGTGGTGGTTCCTACTACACTACGGTCTAAAGTTGTAAATTTAGCTCATGAAGCGCATCAGGGAATAGTGCGTACTAAACAGAGACTACGAGAGCTATATTGGTGGCCGCAAATGGACAGATGTGTCCAGACATTAGTAGGCTCATGTGTACCCTGTCAATACAATGACAAAACAGCCAAAACGGCGCCTGCACCACTTACCCCAGTGGAACTGCCAGGTGGACCATGGGAGAAGGTGGCCATTGACATTGTTGGTCCCTTTGACTGTGCGACATGGGACTGCCGTTATGCTATTACACTCACAGACTATTACAGTAAGTGGCCAGAGGTGGCGTTTGTCTCTACTGTAACTACAGAGGCGGTTATTAGCTTCTTGACTACAGTGTTTAGTCGTGAAGGTAACCCTTCCTTCCTGGTCTCTGACAACGGATGTCAGTTTACCTCCCATGCTTTTGCAAGCTTTCTGGGAGAGAGAGAGATAAAGCACCTGCATTCCAGTGTTTATTATCCAAGAGCCAACGGGGATATTGAGAGATTTAATCGAGTTCTCAAAGAGTGTATTCAGACGGCTGAGAGAATGCACAAGCCATGGAAACATGCAGTAACAGAGTTCTTACTGAACTATCGCGCTACGTCGCATGCTACTACAGGAGCTACTCCCTTTGAGTTGCTGAGGAACAGAAAGATGCGTACAAAACTAAATGTCCTCCCTGTCTCACACCAAATTAAGTCACATGAGAAAGTGCAGGAGACAGTGAGACGCAAGCAACAGGAGAGTAAGGAGTACACAGACAGAATGAGGGGAGCGAAAGTGCCCATGTTCCAAGTGAATGACACCGTACGTGTCCGCAGACCGGAGCATGTAAAAAAGGGATCATCAAGATTCACAGAACCGCTGACAGTAGTTAGTAAAGCAGGACAGAATACATACCTGCTCAGTGATGGTCGAAAATGGAATGCATCCAAGCTTACACGCTTCCCCAAGGATGCTCTGTCTGGCACCAGTGGTGAAAAGGAGATTGAGCTAGAGGAGTTCATGGTGCCCGAGACAGAGAATGTGTTTAATGAACCAGGTCCAAGAAGGAACCTTAGAGTCAGAAACCCACCTAGGTGGCTGGTAGACTTTGTGCCGTAGAGAACGTACTAAAAGGGTAGGATAGAACACGGTTCTAACTTAGTACAAAAAGGTCCTACAATGCAATGACAAAAGTGAATGTTCATTTCATGTTTCACTGTCATAAACTGTTTACTGTTGTTATTCATTCTGCTGATCCATACATTTTCATTTCCTTAGTTTTCATTTTATTTCAATTGTACTGACACCAGTCTACAGAATATTGCCTTCTTTGAGTACTGTAATTCCTTTAAGAAAGGGGGAAATGTTGTGTCCTGTTTATACCGCCAGTGGGCGCTAGTATGATAGTGATGTATGCAGTGACGGAAGTGATGTATGCACTTCCGGATGTGAAGAAGAGGAAGTTGAATAAAGTGCGAAGTGAAGAGCAGCAGCGTGTCTCCCGGTCTCATTCTTTCCTAACTACTTTCTACTACAGAATACCACAGTTTGCTAACAGATTTTAGGTATGTAATGATCGTAAAACCGTTATTCAACACTTTCGTAATGTGCATTAAAAAACTGAAAATATATACATTTAAAATACTTTGTATTTTGCCACTTCCGAGGTTTGCGAGATATTCCCCCTTTCACCAGCCGGCATCACATTTAATACTTTGTGGAGAAGCCTTTGTTTCCAATGACAGCTTCAAGATGCATCCTGGATGAAAACATTTATATCTCACAGTGATCAGGTGGGATTTTGGCCCATTCTTCAACACAGACAGTCTTTAAGTCTTGAAGATGCTGGGGTGAATCTTGATCTTCAGTACCTTCCACAAATGTTCTATTGGATTTAAGTCTGGCAATTGACTAGGCCAGTCCAACACCTTTATTTTCTTCCTCTTGGACCAATTGAGTCTTTCCTTTTATGTTTTGGATTGTTGTCCTGCTGGAAGATCCACCGGCGTCTCATCCTCATCATCCTGGAGGATAGCAACAGATTCTTCTGAAGAATTTCCCTGTACATGGCTCCATTCATCTTCCTTTTGATCATTTGGATTCCACCAGTGCCATGTGAAGAGAAACAACTCCATACCAAGATGCTTCCTCTGAACTTCACTGTAGATATGGCTTTTTTAGGATCATATGCAGAGGCATTTATCCTCCAAACAGATCGTATTGTTACCGAAAAGTTTTATATTTGTCTCATCTGACCAGACTACATTCTTCCAGTAATCTACAGGCTTCTCCAAATGTTCTGTAGTGACCTTCAAACAACCTTC
>NC_137689.1:42969912-42972412 GCF_963989245.1 Nansenia antarctica | reverse complement strand
TAATTAATTATCATAAGTAATCAATTTAGCATAATAAGTACATGTGTGCATGCATCTAATTAACGGAGATCATAGAAACAGAACTTCCGTTTGAGCAATTCCGCTAATTAAAAAATGGTTAGCTCTTCTAGAAGGTAACTGAAGACTTTTCTTTAGCCTTGCTTTTAATAACCCAGAGTTTTATATGAGTTTATACTATGATTTATATTTATGTAATTAAATGATGATGAACCATGACTCCTCTCATGTCTTGTTTTTATTATTGCCATTTGATTATTTGTGTGTGTGTGCGTGTGTGTGTGTGCGTGTGTGTGTGTGTGTGTGTGTGTGTGTGTGTGTTTATGAGTTGTCTGTGTGCGTGCGTGTATTTGTTCGTGAGTGTGTGTGCGTGTGTATATGTGTGTGTTATACACTGTTGCGTGGGGGAGTAGGGTGGGAGTGAGGGAGTGGGGTGGGGGGGGGAGTGAGGGGGTGGGGGGGGAGCAGGGTGTCTCTCTCTGTCTCTGTTTCTGTCTGTCTCTGTCTGTCTGTCTCTGTCTGTCTGTCTCTGTTTGTCTCTGTCTGTTTGTCTCTGTCTGTCTCTGTCTGTTTGTCTCTGTCTGTCTGTCTCTGTTTGTCTCTGCCTGTCTGTCTGTCTCTGTCTGTTTTGATTGATTGAAAACTTTATTAGAAGATTTGCAGAAGTAGGTACATGAAAGTACATATTACATACAAGGTCAACTAACAGGATAAAAACCCAAGAAAGCCACTGGCTTATTTCAATTGGGGTCCTTGATTCTCAATTCATCGTTACATGTAAGACAGACAAAAAAAACTAGTACTATCTACAAGATAATACAGACAAATAACTATTACTATCTACAAGATAAACATACATCCATCATGGGAAGAACAATACAACAAAACATAAGGTATGTACAGCGGGTAGGACAGGTGGGGACATACACCACCGGTGGGGGCGGGGGACAAAACACAAAGTATGTACAGTGGGTAGTTCGGGTCTTTTAATCTGATTTTTGATTTAGATTAGATTTAGATTTAGATTTGTCTCTGTCTATCTCTGTCTGTCTCTGTCTGTCTATGTCTGTCTGTCTGTCTCTGTCTCTATCTGTCTCTGTCTCTGTTTGTCTCTGTCTGTCTGTCTCTGTCTCTATCTGTCTCTGTCTCTGTTTGTCTCTGTCTGTCTCTGTCTGTCTGTCTCTGTCTCTATCTGTCTCTGTCTCTGTTTGTCTCTGTCTGTCTCCGTCTCTATCTGTCCCTGTCTGTCTCTGTCTGTCTCTGTCTGTCTCTGTCTGTCTCTGTCTCTAGCTGTCTCTATATGTCTCTATCTGTCTCTGTCTGTCTCTGCCTGTCTGTCTGTCTATCTCTGTCTGTCTCTGTCTGTCTCTGTTTCTGTCTCTGTTTGTCTCTGTCTGTCTGTCTCTGTCTGTTTGTCTCTGTCTGTCTCTGCCTGTCTGTCTCTTTTGTCTCTGTCTGTCTGTCTCTGTTTGTCTCTGTCTGTCTCTGTCTGTCTGTCTCTGTGTCTCTGTTTGTCTCTGTTTGTCTCTGGCTCTGTCTCTGTCTCTGCCTGTCTGTCTGTCTGTCTGTCTGTCTCTGTCTGTCTCTGTCTGTCTCTGTTTCTGTCTCTGTTTGTCTCTGTCTCTGTCTGTCTGTCTCTGTCTGTTTGTCTCTGTCTGTTTGTCTCTGTCTGTCTCTGCCCGTCTGTCTCTTTTGTCTCTGTCTGTCTGTCTCTTTTGTCTCTCTCTATCTGTCTCTGTTTGTCTCTGTTTGTCTCTGTTTGTCTCTGGCTCTGTCTGTCTGTCTGTCTGTTTGTCTGTCTCTGGCCCTGTCTGTCTGTCTGTTTGTCTGTCTCTGTTTGTCTCTGTCTGTCTCTGTCTCTGTCTGTCTCTGTCTGTCTCTGTCTGTCTCTGTCTGCCTGTCTCTGTCTGTCTGTCTGTCTCTGTCTCTGTCTGTCTCTGTCTGCCTGTCTATGTCTGTCTATGTCTGTTTCTGTCTGCCTGTCTCTGTCTGTCTCTGTCTGTCTGTCTCTGCAGTAGGAGGAGCTGTATGTTAAGGACTGTAGTATGCTATTGCTCTGATTGTAGCACCCAACCTCGCCCTACCTCACTGAGCTAACAGCAGGCTTGCCCCACGGTGCCCTAGAGGACGCCACGCTCACCCTCTTCCACATCTCCTTAGAGAGCCACATTCAGCTTGGAAATCGGCCTATAAAAGTGAGCGGTCCATTCAGTTGTGTAATGAAGAGGTCAGAGGGGGTTTGAGGTAACTCTGGGGGTCCCTGCTGTGGCTTGGTGCGCTGCCAGCATCACTGGAGGTGTGGGGGTTTACAGGTCTTTTCTCAACAGACTTTGTATGACTTTCAGATGTGTTGTCGCTAGGCTGACAGAGATGCCTTCTATTACCTCTGTGGTGATGTGGTCGCCAGGCGCGTGTGCCCTGTGTCCCGGTGTGTTTAGTGTGTTTAGACAGACAGACAGACAGACAGGCAGACATACAGACA
>NC_137689.1:42906242-42969712 GCF_963989245.1 Nansenia antarctica | reverse complement strand
CAGAGACAGACAGAGACAGACAGACAGAGACAGACAGAGACAGACAGACAGAGACAGAGACAGAGACAGAGACAGACAGTGTGTTTAGTTTGTTTAGCGGAGGCGGATGCCCGGTTTCTGCCTCAGTCGAGTCATCGTTTATTTTACGGTCGTTCATAAGCTATCTCAGATATATGAACGTACACACACACACATCAGTAGGCCTTCGCTCACGCACAGGATGTATTCTGGGGGATACGAGTGGCTTTTGAAGTGCTGTAGAGAGAGACGAGAGCTGGGGCGGGACAAAGCATAATTGCCAAAGCGTAATAAAAATTAAAAAACACGTCAGATTACAACCTAGGGAACTTTTGGGGGGTTTTAATGTGATGTGTGAGGTGGTTTTCTCCACCTGTGGTAATGCTGTTACCTAACGTTCTCTGTTGCCTGAGTCCTCACTGAGCTGCCCCAGAGCTGAGCAGAGTCAGCGGTTACACACACACATGCCATTACTATCATAGTCATTTTGGGTTAAACCAGTGGCGGGCGGTGCATTTCACACCTAGGCCTTCAGTGATGTCCGACACATTCCTACCTGAATTATTCTACCTCTTAATACCATCGTTATGACGCCATGGCTCTAGAAACTAGACAGAAACACAGTATAACCGGGCGTTGCATCACCTTAACATAGTCAGACAAGTACAACAGAGTTATATTAATATTTCCGAAGCATTTTTAATCAATAAATCCGCATTTACAATGAAGAGTGTTAAACTAACATCTTTAAGATCGCTACATTACCCACGTCTGTCGTCTCGTCCACCAAAATAGCGACAAAGGGTGCCTTTTTAATCTCCATTTTGATCTCTTCTCCCATCACTTCAGCAATAGCAAAAATCAGGTCGTTTTGTATTTTGCCTGACGTCCCAGTAAACACTTTGTTTGTGGACAGGTGGTAATGTACATCTGGGTTGTTTTCAGCAAGAAAAGAAAGCGCACTTGTTCGTTGAGCTGTAAATCCACTCGGGTGTCCCCAATAAAGTCCATTCATTCAAAGGTGTTCAAAAGTCCCACATCTACCGGCATAGTTACGCATCTCAATAGTGAATATCAATAGTGCGTATCAATAGTGCGTATCCAATCAAAAGACGTGCTGGGTGCTGACATCATTGAGCCTTACAGCAGGCGCCGTTGTTGCTATTGCTCGCCGACTCGAAATCTACGTAGGTTTCCACTAGGAACGCCAGAGGTTTACTCGTTCAACGTTAAGTTACAGGTCGTATCCGCGGCACGGTTTTTTGTGCAGGCGGGCAGATTTCGGAGCCCCCTGGCAACACATTTTGATTGGATAAAAGCTCTAACATAAAGGCCAGCCCTCCAAATCTCAATCGGAGACTGGAAGCAGCGCAACCAAGAGGAAAGCTATGAAATGAAGAGAATAGACTATGGGGAATCATTAATACATATTTGTGGAAAAAATATGTTAAAATAAAATGTATATTCTGATGATGTTTAGGCCAGCAGAGAAGGCCTTGCTGGCCCTGACGGCACACCACTGGGTTAAACACATATTGATGTTTTTAACATCAGATACTGGTATTTGTAGACATTCTGGTCAAGGTTAGGGCTTTAGGCGAAGATTACTGAAATTGACGTTTGTCCAAAAGCACCTGTGTACCTCTATAGGATGGAAACCGCATAAGACCGGCCTGAGCATGATAGTCTTGAGATATTCCCCAGCAATGATATCTCAAATATTGAGCAGGCTGCTTGCATCAGCGGCAGCAGGCAGCTGAAGCGCTGGAAGCATGGAACAGAACGTCTGATAGGGCAGAGCCCAGGGGGAGAGAAACATGCTATGCACTCCATCCACTTCTACAAAACCCCGGTCTTACGCGGTTGCCGTCCTATAGGTAGACAGGTGCTTTTGGACAAACGTACATTTCAGTAATCTTCGCCTAAAGCCGTAACCTTGACCAGAATATCTACAAATACCAGTATCTGATGTTAAAAACATCAATATATGTTTAATTACTATGATAGTAATGGCATGTGTGTGTGTGTGTGTGTGTGTGTGTGTGTGTGTGTGTGTGTGTGTGTGTGTGTGTGTGTGTGTGTGTGCGTGCGCACGCGTGGGTGCGTGTGTATGTGTGTGTATGTGTGTGTGTGTGCGTGGGTGTGTGTGCGTGTGGGTGTGTGTGTGTGTGTGTGTGTGTGTGTGTATGTTTACTTCTATCGATTACCGTGTGGACACACAGAGTCCCTCTGCTGTATGTCTATTTCCAGGTTTATTGACAGGTTTATGGTCTGATCAATAGAACGGAGAGAAAGGAAATATATATTTTTATAATAAGCTACATACTACAGCAGTGTGTGCCCTTGGTCAACACTGGTGTGTCTGCTTTAGGGTTGATAAAAGTGAGGAGAAATGTATTTGCTGATATGGTTATTACACTTTGTAAAAAACCTTTGTGAGGTTTACGTTGAGTAGTTCAAATCAAAAATGAAGTTTTATTTGTATAGCGCATTTCTCACAAGATGTGACTCAATGTGCTTCACATGATGACGCAAGCAGGCAAAGGTAAAACACCTGTACACTGTGCAGCCAGGAAAACTCCCTTGCAGCCCTCTACTCATAGAGTAACTACTACCAGTTTGCCCACCAGCACACAGCAGTGGCCCCACACACCCGACCCGCCCCACCACCAGCACACCTGGCCCAGCCAACCAAGCACAGACCATAATAGTTGAGGGGTTAATCACTTTCCAGCATGCCAGGCCCATCTCCATATGCCAGAGAAGAGCCGTCTTTTTTCTAAACCTCATGGGTAGAGTTTGTGTTTGTCATCTAAAACTGATAATAAGAAGGGAAGTCTTGTGAGGCTGGTTGTAATGTTCCTCTCTCTTCCCTCTTTCACAGATCATTACGTTTCTTTTTTACACGCTGCGCCTAAAAGCATATTAAAGGAAGTCAGGGAATAATGCCAGCTCTAATTTTCACACTGTTAGCAATTTTAGTTTTGCCATAAAGATGATTGTTACATCATTGTTACATAATCATTAACATTTTTGTAACACGGGCTTCCTCATCCAACCCAGCACCAAACTCCGGACCTTGGGTACAGAGCCTTCAGTGTGGCAGCCCCCACCCTGTGGAACTCTCTACCCAAGGATACCCACTACTCTCCAACCCTGGACATATTCAAAGCTGCCCTTAAAACCCACCTTTTCACCATTGCATTCAACCTGTAGTAGCTGTTTCACTGTTTCTTGTTTTGTGTGTTTGTCTCTCTGGCTCTGTTCTGTTTGTCCCATTCCCTTGTAAAGCGACCGTGGGTTTGTGAAAGGCGCTATATACATTTAAGTTATTATTATTATTATTATTATTATTATTATTGTTATTATTATTATTATTATTATTATTATTATTATTATTATTATTATTATTATAGAAAAAAGAGGCGGGTGCACCAGACAAGCGCACAGAGAAGCGCGCAGCAGGGCCCTGCTTGGTGGAAACAGAGTATAAACAGTTGGATTTGGGTGCAATTTATACCTATAGTGATATGTCAATGAAATATAATACATTTTACAATCTTGATACATGAGAAAGTCTGATACACTGATGGTGACTAAATGTCTTCAAATGGCACAATTTGGTTGTCCGCCTAAACATACCTGTACTAAAACAGGTACAAAGTTGCACTGGTTCACATTACTAGCATCTAATTTGGCACAAGTACTCATCAGACCCTGGAGTACTGATTCCTAGATGATTTGGCCTTATTCAGTCAGGTTTCCAAGCTGATATTCACTCTAAAAGCTGTTGTTTTTTTAGGCGGAGTGTGAATTTTAGATTTTTCACAATGTTCTGGCTCTATTTACTCTGACACAGTAACATATATTTTGATTCTGAGGGGTGACTTCTACAGTCACCCCACAGGTGTTAGCTTTCATTTGATACCAAGATCATTATGAAGGCCCTTGTGATTGTGGAGATATTCTATATTCACTGTGGGCATGTCATTTCGAGCAGAAAACCTGAAAAATACGAGATATAGAACAAGATATATGCTTTGGCCCTTTATGTGGTGAACGAATGTGAATGCCAATGCTTTATTGCCATGCAATCAACTTGTAAGTCAGTTGTTGGAATTCAGTGTTTTTTTCTCTAGGCACAGGGTCCACCTTAGTCGGCGCCCCTGGAGCAGATAGGAGTGTCTTGCTCAAGGGCACATGCAGCTCCCTCCTGAGGCGGGGGATCGAACCAGCGATCTGATTGCTAGGCGGACATTCTAACCTCTAGGCCAGAGGTGTTACGGGTCTACTTAGATCGATGCCATCGGCTATCGACTTGTTTGCTTGTTTCTGCATGACCCGTGTGTAGGTGCCTGTTCCCTCCATCTTGATATTACATGGCTGAACTTGATACACGTCTCTGTCATCATTGCTGCATCATACCATACACAAACATGGTGTCAGAAGCTGCTGAACTCACGTTAGCGGAATATTAGATAATATGAAGTGAGTACAGGTAGAGTAGCCTATGTCTGGATCGGAATCAAGTGATTCGGATACTTTAGAAGACGAGACAAGTCAGCGAGCAACGATAGCTAGCATGGCAGCCATTACTTTTCCACCCCCTTCACCCATGAGCTTCACGGGCGATTGGAGCGTCAATTGGGACATATTCCGGGCCGAATATGAGGACTATGTCATCGTTACTGGCATAACTGAAAAGGACAAGAAAATCCAGGCTGCAACTCTGAGGACCGTGATGGGAAGTGAATGCAGATATATATACCGTCACAACTTAAATCTTTCCGAAGAGGATCAGGGGGATGCTGCGATCATACTGGCCGCGTTGGAGAAGTATTTCAAACCTACCAAGAACACAATATATGAAAGGTACGTCTTCGGGAGCTGCAAACAGGAGGAAGGAGAATCTATAGACGGTTTTGTGACCAGGCTGAGAGAAAGGGCAGCAACCTGTGAGTACGGACAGTTAAGAGATGAGATGATTCGTGACAAAATTGTACTGGGTGTTGGTAACGAGAGCATAAGGCGCAGATTGCTTAGAGAAAAGCAACTGACGTTGATCACAGCAATTGACATGTGCCGTGCAACGGAGCAGACAGACATTCGTATGAGAGCGATGGAGATAGCGAGTCCTCCGCACGTAGAAGCGGTGCTCGCCGTTGTTAGGCAACAATCTAGGCAACAACAATCCAGGCAAAACCAATGGAGGCAGAGCAATTCACCCAGAGCTGTAGACGCAGGCTATGCATGTAAATACTGTGGCAACTCGCATGCAAGGGGCAGAGATCACTGCCCAGCATTCGGAAAACAATGCAAATCATGTGGAGTAAATAATCACTTTGCTAAAGTGTGTCAAAAAAGCAAAAGACCCACTGAGGGAAAGATACACTGCATGGAAAATACAGCTGAGAGCTCAGAACAAAACAGTGAGGAAGACATATACATGCATGAGTCAATTGGTGCAGTGCAAGCCAAAGGGAAGAAATGGTTTGTAACATTACGTTTTCACAACAAGCCACAGCAATGTCAGTTGGACTCTGGAGCGACATGCAATGTCATGAGCCTTCATGACAAGAAAAGGCTGGCACCCAACGCACCACTCTGCCCAAGTGAGGCTAGACTAAAGCTGTACTCCGGGGAAACACTGAGCTCCATAGGCATCTTTGAGACAGAATGTAGAGTAAGAGGTCGAACATACAAGCTCTCATTTGAAATAGTTAAGTCTAGGCAAAATCCTCTCCTGTCAGGCTCTACCTGTGAACGCCTAGGTCTCATGCAGTTCACAATCCCTGAGGATGTGCTCAAAGTGGAACATGCACAGCCTGGAGCCCTAACCAAGGAGCAGCTGACTAACAAATACAGTGATGTATTCAACTCACCTGTGGAATCTCTACCCGGGGAGGTCCACTTTGACCTAGATCCCAGGGTTCCTACAGTTCAATGTGCCCCTCGCAATGTTCCCATTGCAATGAAAGCAGCAGTCAAAGCCCAGCTGGACAAGTACGAGGCTGACGGCCACATGGCGCCGGTCACAGACCCAACTGATTGGATCAGCAACATGGTTATTGTAAAAAAAACAGACAAGCTCAGACTATGTATAGATCCTAAGTTCCTGAACAAGGCCCTAAAGCGCTCTCATTACATCATGCCTACTCTGGATGATGTCCTGTACAAACTACCGAAGGCAAGAGTATTCACCTTAGTGGATGCCCGAGATGCATTTCTACAATGCAGACTTGACTACGAGAGCAGCCTCATGACCACATTCTGGACCCCCTGGGGGAGGAAACGCTGGCTTAAGCTACCATTCGGAGTGTCTGTGGCACCCGAGGTGTATCTGCGAAAACAACACGAGCTCCTGGCTGGACTCAAGGGCATCGAGCCCATTGCGGACGACATCCTGGTTGTGGGTTGTGGGGACACAGACAAAGAGGCTGAGAGTGACCATGATGTCAAGCTTTTGGCACTGATGGAACGCTGCCGTGAGGTCAAGCTGCGGCTAGGGTTGAAGAAGCTGCAGTTCAAAGTAGCTGAGGTCCAGTTTCACGGCCACATCCTCTCATCCACAGGGCTGAAGCCTGACCCAGAGAAGGTGAGGGCCATCATCGAAATGCCCAATCCAACTGACGCAAAAGGGGTGCAGCGTCTGATTGGCTTTGCCAACTACTTGGCCAAATTCATGCCACACTTATCAAGTGTCTGTGAGCCGTTGCGACGCTTGCTGGACAAGGAAACCCCCTGGCATTGGCTACCCAAACACGAGGCGGCAGTTCAAGAACTCAAGTCTCTAGCTACAACCATGCCTGTCCTGCGCTACTATGATGTGACCAAGCCAATCACAGTCCAGAGCGACGCCAGCCAGAATGGTCTCGGATGCTGCCTCATGCAGGAAGGACAGCCCATCGCGTTCGCTTCGAGAGCTCTTACCCCCACAGAAAAGAACTACGCACAGATTGAGAAAGAGTGTCTCAGCATCGTCTTCGCCTGTCAGAGGTTTCACTACTATCTATATGGCCGCGACCTGATCACAGCGGAGACAGACCATAAGCCCCTAACCTCCATTTTCAGCAAACCTCTCCTCAACGCTCCCAAGAGGCTTCAGAGCATGCTCATGACCTTACAGAACTACAGTCTGACGGTCATCTACAAACCAGGGCCTGAAATGTTCATCAGCGACACGCTCAGCAGAGCAACAGCAGGATGCACCGGCAGAGGAACAACCTACCAGCGGCACGCTATCTGCTCCCTGCAACAAGAGCAAGAGGAGATACAGCATGTGAACCAGGCAGACTACTTGAATGTAAGTGACCAGCGTCTCGAACAAATCAGGCTGCACACTGACCGAGATGAATGCCTGCAGGCACTTAAGTCCACAATTCTCATAGGCTGGCCAGATGTGAGAGAAGAAGCACCTCTCATTACCAGAGAATACTGGCCTTACAGAGATGAAGTCAGTGTACAGAATGGTGTTCTATTCCGGGGGCAGAAAGTCATCATCCCAAAATCACTACGCCCAGAGATGCTTACGCGCATTCATTCAAGTCACACAGGAGGAGACGCATGCTACCGACATGCTCGAGAGACATTGTACTGGCCGAACATGCAGGCAGAGATAAAGGATTTTGTGGGCACCTGCTCAACCTGCAATGAGTATGCTCACAAACAGCAAAAGGAGACCATGCTCTCACATGAACTGCCCACCAGGCCGTGGCAAATTCTGAGCATGGACCTGTTCAGTCATAGGCAGAAGGACTATCTTATTATAGTCGACCACTATTCTGACTTTTGGGAAGTTGAGCTCCTCCCTGACTTATCTGCAGAGACAGTCATCAAGCGATGTAAGGCACAGTTCGCTCGGCATGGCCAGCCAGAGAGGGTCATCACAGACAATGGCCCACAATTTACCTCTCAGTTCTCACGTTTTGCCTCTGAATGGGAGTTTGAGCATGTGACCTCCTCTCCAAGGCACCCGAAAGCAAACGGCAAGGCAGAGTCGGCCGTCAAGATTGCAAAGAATCTGTTGCGCAAGGCTATGCGTGACAGTGACGACCCCTGGAAGGCCATACTACACTGGAGAAATACTCCCACCGAAAGCATGAACAGCAGCCCGGCACAACGTCTCATGTCTCGTCGGCTGAAGACCTCTATTCCAGTGACAAACAAGCTGCTGGAACCAGTCGTTGTGGTAGGAGTCACTGAAAAGCTGCGCCACAGGAGGCAGCTTGCCAAGTCTTTCTATGACCGGTCCGCCCGGGACCTGCCGGAGCTGGCAGTCGGGGAAACCGTCCGAATGAAGCCTCTGCCTAGTGACAACACTGGCATCTGGAGGGCTGGGACCTGCCTCCGCAGGGTTGCACCGAGATCGTACCTGGTGGATGTCGACGGCTCCCTCTATCGACGCAACAGGGTGGACCTCAGAGTAGCCGAGCCGACTGCTACTCCGACCTACGAAGAGAATGACCCTGTGCCAGAGAGTACCGCTGCAGAGGCTCCCCCAACTGTGGCCGAGCCGAGCCCGGTCAGGTTCACACCTAGGACCTCACCTAGTCCAATTGGCACAGCACCATTTGAGGGACGCGCATACACTAGGGCTGGACGGCTGTCTAAGCCACCTGTGAGACTCAATTTGTAACCTAAACTATATAGGGCTGTTGCCATAAAATAAAAATGGAAACAATTAAAAAGGAAAGACACAGAGAATACAGAAGTTAACAGAGACTGTTGTTACATTTTATATAAGAACAAACGTTGGTTATTTTTGCACTAGATTACTTTTGTTATTTCTAAGTTCTAAGGTGTTTGTGTTCACTTGGAAAAGGAGGATGTTACGGGTCTACTTAGATCGATGCCATCGGCTATCGACTTGTTTGCTTGTTTCTGCATGACCCGTGTGTAGGTGCCTGTTCCCTCCATCTTGATATTACATGGCTGAACTTGATACACGTCTCTGTCATCATTGCTGCATCATACCATACACAAACAAGAGGTTCCCAAAGTGGGTGCCGCCAAATCTGCTCGTTAAAAAAAAAAAAAAAAAGGATAATATAAAATAATAATAATAATACATTAATAAACGTTTGTTTATTACATGTGCAATGGAGTTCATAAGCAAATAAAAGAGATATTTCTCAGATTTGAAAGACATTAATTTACTAACTAGGCCTACTAGTTACTAACTAACTACTCCTCACTGAAGTCTTGGACCAAGCGGTGAAAATGGTTAATTATGTAAAATCACGCCCGCTGAAGTCACGGCTGTTCAGCACATTGTGCAATGAGATGGGGTCCGAGCATGAGGGGCTCTTATTACACACAGAGGTCCGCTGGCTGTCGCGGGGCAAGGTGTTATCCCGTGTCTATGAGCTCCGAGATGAACTGATAACTTTTGTCAGTGAGCACGACTTGCCATACAAAGAACAATTGGAAGATGAATCGTGGTGGATTAAGGTGCCATCACGGTGCTTTTACCCTTCCCAACCTCCTACTTGTGCGAGCTGGCTTTTTCTTCTCTAGCATACGTCAAGAACAAGACACGCACGCGACTGTCAGTGGAACAGGACCAGCGTGTCGCGCTGTCCACTATCTCTCCCCGCATAAAGAGACTCTGCTCCCAAAAGCAGGCGCATGTGTCCCACTAATGCGCACAACATATTTCTTTGTTTTGTATTTCTCTCAATTTTTACAATTCTGTCATGATTATTATTGTTAAATTATTATAGTTGTGAGTTACCCGTTTGGTTCAGATGTGAAATAATAATCTCAGAATGAGCATTGAAATGAGAATTACATTTTAAGGCATTATTTTAAGCCCCCCAAAAAAGCATTGTTCCATTGATTGATTATACAGGCCTTTGATATTTTATTTGTGTGAAGAATTCCCTCTGAGTCTCCTCCCATATTGTACAATCCTTGAGGGCCACAATTTTATTTAATTTAGCGATAGTTTGACTGACCTATGCATTCTTGCCCATCCATTACAGTTCATTTATGACTTTTATTATCTTGTTAAAATTCATTGGGGCAATACTTATGTATTATATATAAACACACATTTTCAAACCAATTCATCGTGTATTGTTTTTAGTTTAAGCTCCGAGGCATTTTTTAAATCTTCGTAGAGTTGGGGTGCCTTGGAGAAGGGGGAAAGCTTCAGGGGTGCCTTGGTTAAAAAAAGTTTGGGAACCTCTGCTCTAGGCTACCTGCCGCCCCCCCACTCTACCCATACAGTACAAAAGACAGACATTAACCCTAAACCGGAATGACTAGAACACTTAAGGGGAGAGAAGGGGAAATTTGCAACCAGCCTTGAAAGGGGCTTTGTTGTTTTTCATTTTAGATTAAACAAGTGCTGTCGTCATTCAGGTTCAGGGTTAATGTTTGGCTTTTGACATACAGGGTCAGTAGCCCAGAAGCAGTCAGAGTATTATTGAGTAGTATATGACTCTAGATATGTTTCTTCTTTATTACAGAGCATTGATTTTTCGGTCTATGAAAAGTACCTCAGGGAGTTTTACATTGTTATATTATTACCTGATGCCCCAACAATGGTTATAACCTGGACCGCTGCAGTCAGCAGAATATCAGGACAAATGATGAGATAAAGTGTGAATGCGTCACTGTATGACAAAC
Organism: Nansenia antarctica; assembly: GCF_963989245.1. Classification (NCBI taxonomy): domain Eukaryota; kingdom Metazoa; phylum Chordata; class Actinopteri; order Argentiniformes; family Microstomatidae; genus Nansenia; species Nansenia antarctica. The sequence continues at coordinate 42,959,062 of NC_137689.1, read as the reverse complement.
AAGAAGAACTGAGGTGGGAAAGAAACAAGCTGATGCTTCCAAATGTTCCAGAGTGATGGGATTAGTTCTGAATTTGACTTATTTGGAACTATTATCTTAATTCTATTAGAAAGATCCAATATAATTCCCCAAAACTAGCAATATATACAATAGAATTCCCTCAATGTACAGGTAACTGGAAAGTCTCTCATATAAATACAGTTAGCAGTGACACCAAACTTAATGATCCACCTTATGCTATCCCGAGATTCCAGAGTGGAGACACTATATGAATCATTGGTAGTAAGACTAACCAGCTAACACATACTGAACTGAACTGAACTGAACTGTGCAGTGCAAGCGTGTCATTACTCTTCACTTTACACTAATTACATTTGTTAAAGACGGATTGTTCAAGGCATTAATAACACTTGGGGCTGGATCAAACTGTAATATGACTGATTAGAGTGGCTACAGTAGCATAGTGGTATGTGACTGCAATGCTATAATAATGGTCCACCGTGCGTGTGCGTGCCCATGTGTGTGTGTGTGCGTGTGTGTATATTAATGTGTGTGTGCTTGTGTGTATGTATAGTAATGTGTGTGTGTATGTGTGTGTATATTAATGTGTGTGTGTGTGTGTGTGTGTGTGTGTGCTTGTGTGTGTGTATATTAATGTGTGCCTGTGTGCGTGCGTGCATTTGTGTGCATGTGTGCGCATGCGTGTGTGCATGCGCATGTGTGTGTGTGTGTGTGAGTGTGATAGAGATAAAGGTGGTTTGTGACTTCATGCAGGTGTGTGACAGTGAGACAGTGAGAGCCTAGTGGAGCCCACAGGAGAGCCCAGCACAGCACAGCTCGTCTGTCTTCATTCTGGGAGCAACAGACCACAGGGCCGGGGCAGATCGAAGAGGAGAGCCATTTAGACAACAATGGAGAGGACAACAATATACTCTACCCTTGACTTACTCTCTGTTTGTGTGTGTGTGTGTGTGTGTGTGTGTGTGTGTGTGTGTGTGTGCGTGTGTGTGTGTGTGTGTGTGTGTGTGTGTGTGTGTTTGTGTGTGTGTGTGTGACTCTCTCTAAATTCTCTTTATCTCTCTTTTTTTTCTGTTACCCTAACACTATAAAATCATGATATAAAAAAAATGGAGCAAAACCTTTTAAAGACATTTTCCCAGACAAGCTGTTCCTCTAATGGATCTAAAGAACATGGCTGATGTATCACACATTAGATGAAGTTAAGTCATACAGGATCGCTTTAAATAGACTGAAACACCGTTTCAGACATTTAAGTGTACAGTTTGACAGCCCATCACACGGCACAACAATTGTTGAATTGAGAGTGGACTCCAACTGTTAAATCATATACTTTTTTGAGCCTAGGTTTGCTCAAAAAGAACCAATCTGTAATGTCCCTTAGATTGCTGAGCCATTTCTGAGCTTCAGGCCATTTAGTGTCAACTGAATTGACAGCAAATCGATCCGAATCGATTCAGAGCTCTCTGGCTAAGAAGCTACCTTGATGGTCTAAGATTGGAAGTGGAATATTTCCCAGAAAGTAGTAGCAGTAGTAAGGTGGGCTGTTCGATTTTCGCCTTTTTTCTTTTTCCTTTTTATCGGAGGCGGGGAAATTATAAGGCAAGAAATGAAATAACATGGTAAGAGTGGATGAGAGAGGGTAGAAAAGGGAGTACGCTTTGCAAAACGTAAGAGGGTCCTCTGCTCTTCAGTGTAGCATGAAGAATGCTAGTTTCATAAATCAAATAAAATTAAATCAAACTTTATTTGTCGAGCACATTTCATACACACAAACACAGTGCACTTTACAGGCAACACGACAAAACATAAGATAATAACAAGCATCACAGTCATGGGTGTTTAAAAGCAGTGAACAAGAGGACTGTAGAGACTAATGCATGAGACTAATGCATATGGAAACAAATAAAAGATGATAATAATCATATTTTATTGTGATCCTTTTTTTGTTTAGTTTTTTCAAGATGAGCTAAAAGAACCAAATGACTAAAAGACTCAAAGCAAAAGGTGTGTTTTAAGATGCGTTTGAAAAATGTCCACATTGTCTTTTGCATTGATATCACATCACTGTAAAAGAACAGCCCGTTTCAGAAGTTATTCCAGCGCCAATCAAAGAAGGATTGAAAGTGCTGTTACAGTATCATTTACAGCAAATCAAACATCAGTAAGCAAAATCACAGTCAACAAAACCCCTCATGGGGCTGACACACCACACACCTGTTTTGCAGGAACTTTACCATGAAATGAAAGCAAATTGAGTGGAATTGAAAAGCTTCAGGTTGTTGAGGTCCAGAGGTGTGTCTCTGTGTCTCAGGTGATTATGACGCTCTCACCCTGCACATCTGTTACCTCTATTCCCTCTCTCATCTGGATGGATAACAAGACATGTAGAAGGATTACTAATACAAAAGGCCTCTGTGTGTGACGAGCAGCAGCAAGGTTATTCTTTGGTAGTGTGTATGCTCACTCTTTGTGTGTATGCTGTATTCTTTGGTAGTGTGTATGCTCACTCTTTGTGTGTATGCTGTATGGAGCTTGACCTCCATAGAGAAACACCGCCTCTGTGTTCTTTAGCTTGTTCTGGTTGTAGACCGGAATAAAACAACTATCCGTTTTCGTCTATTATCTTTGGCAAAGATTTCCAGCTATCTTTTCTTGATAGCAAAATATATGCCTAATGTTGATAATCTGACTCCAAAGAAATTATCACTATGTGCAAAGGATTGTTGAGTCTGTGCTTATTTAGTGCAAGAAAGGTCAAATAGAATAAATCATGAGGCTTTTATAATAAAGTATTCTTATACATCTATTACAAGGCAAATACTTTTCTTGTTTCTCCACGTTTACACCGTCCTAACAACCACAGTATTGAAACTATAGGAGCTGTAGATAAGGACCAACCAACCGACCGGCCAACCATCATTCATCTTATTGGAACTGAACGGATGACATCACAGTTTCGACACCTCAGCACATTCTACAGGACTCACTGCCATTCCTCCTCGGGGGATGGTAACCTTGAGACAAAGGAAACGTTCCCTCTTCATGGTCTTGATTGTTTCTCTCTCATTTAGAGGCCTATTGAGTCCATACAGTATTATTCTTCTAGCATCCACAGTGGGTTGAATGAATGAATGAATCGTCTAATTAATAGTTTAATGACCACACGACCAAGTGGTCAGTGGAATTTGTTGTCGGTACAGATGGAAAAAAACTCAATACAGCAGTGTCAGATACATCAAACATCCACACATTACACTTGACTATCACAATGGACAATGTACACACACAACCACAAGACAAAAACATAGTCAATATTTACAACTATAAAGTGCAGTACATCTGGCAGGGTTAGTGCAGTGAGTCAGATGTTGAGAGTCCTTATAGCAGAGGGGAAAAAACTACCACCGTCCAGAGGGCAAAAGTTGAAACAGGTGGTGAGCAGGGTGGGAGGGGTCAGAGATAATTTTATTTGCTCTATTGGTTAGTGCGTTTGAGATCTAATGATTTGACTGATGGGAGAGGGGTGCCGATGATCTTAGATGATTTTTGTGACTATTCGCTGTAGTTTCTTCCAGGATTGACTGTCCGTGCTGCTGTACCAAACTGTGATGGATGAGGTGAGTATGCTCTCAATTCTCTTGTTCATTCTCTTTTTGTTTTTGTTTTTATTGTGTTAAACCCAAACCCTTATATACAGTATATATACAGTAGGTCATATACTCTATATACATGCCTACAGTAGAACCAGAAATAGTAATGAGGCTCTTTCTGTGGGAGCACCCTTCAAAGAACCTTTCCACAGAGGGTTTTACATGGAACACCAAAAGGGCTCGTCCACACCGACAGCTGGAGAACCTCCTTGGAACGCTTCTCTTCTAGTGCAGTTTTAGTGCTGATGTGGAGGTGTTTTTGGGCGACTTGATCCTGTGCCTCTGACATTTTATCCAATAACAGTTAATCCATGTGACTTCCAGTGAAAGCCTGCGAGTAAAGATCTGAGGCACCAGCTCTCATCCTATACCACTCACTCCTTCTCCAGATGAAAGTGGAGCAGAGGTGGGGAGAGAAGACACTGGCAGGGAGGCAGGCCCTGGGGATCTGGCGATGGGAGTGGAGGTGGTGGTGGTTGGCGGGATGTGTGTGTGTGTGTGTGTGTGTGTGTGTGTGTGTGTAGGGGGGGGGGGGGGGGTTACTTAAAGGGAACTCTCCAAGGAGTGTGCTCCCGTAAAGAGGAGGAGGAGAGGGGTGGGGTTGGACTCTTGACGCTCCCTCAGGAGGAGCTGTATGTATGGTAAAACACTTTATCTGAAGAGGTCTTCTCCACCTGCAGATGTGGAGAGCATGATGGATGCCAAAGGGGAGGGTTACACATGAGATGTCTTAAATGGCAAACACACCCATGCACACGCACACACACACACACACACACACACACACACACACACACACACACGCGCGCGCGCACACAGAGCGAGAGAGAGAGAGTGAGAGAGAGAGACACACACACAGAGAGAGAGAGAGAGAGAGACAGACATGCCAAGAAGCGTGTGTTTGTGTAAATGGGTGTGTATCTAGGAGGGGGTACACTCACACTAAATATTTCAAAGGACCACGAATGAGAACAAAGGGAAGATGGATATCGGAATCTGGAGCACTACTCCCGGAAGAGGCTCCTTTTTCCCAGCAACAACAGAAATAAAATCGTTTGAACTCTGCCGCTTGTTTCATTGTGCAGTGTGTCCTGCTTTTTCCCCCCTTTGTTTGGCGGGCCTGGGCTTGGCGGTGAAGCAGGCAGCGAACACGTGGAGGTAAACACACTGAGTAAATATGTTTGCTGACGGAACCCACAAAATGGTGGATCTCACCAGAGACCCTAACCCACAAACCAGTTGTTTTGGAACTGTTTCCAACACCTTCCCACTTTAATCAGTCTAGTCAAAGCAGCCCTCCTCGCCTGTTTGTTTAAACACCTCACGCAAGCTTCTCTCAACGTTTACAAATTCACACGAAGAAACGCCAGAACACATTGTGTTATTGCGTAACTAAACCATTGAAACAGAGTCAATAATCCTCACCCTTATTATTTCCACGGCCCAGTACAACAGCTGGATATGTCAATGGAGTCGTTTAGATGCAGGGGATGGGGAGAGCTACAGCTGGATAGAAATCCACATCTATCAAGCATGAAGCTGTTTCTTTACTCAATCACCTCTCTCTCACACTGTGCCACCTGGATAGTGGATACGATTGAATCGGCCTTAGAACACACGCCCATCTGCTTATAAGACTGCAGGATTCCCAAGGCAGGTAATATCTCCATGGGCACAGTAATGTGAGACTCATTAGTAAAATGTTTGATCTGAAAAACACTCTGGTAAGCTTAGAGCTGCTACTGTAGGTTGGTGAGGATCTGCTCACCCCTCCAGTGTGAAAACAACTGGTGTATTTAGTTTGTGGTCAGCACACTACAATGAAATGGGTTAGTTAGTGTTGGGTCACTTCCTGTCCAGTCACAGTTTCCTGCCTGGGTCGCTGTTCCTCTGTGTCCACGTCACTAAGGACCTAGCATGGCTACACACTCATTCACTAAGGACCTAGCATGGCTACACACTCATTTACTAAGGACCTAGCATGGCTACACACTCATTCACTAAGGACCTAGCATGGCTACACACTCATTTACTAAGGACCTAGCATGGTTACACACTTATTCACTAAGGACCTAGCATGGTTACACAATCACACTTATTCACTAAGGACCTAGCATGGTTACACAATCACACTTATTCACTAAGGACCGAGCATGGTCACACACCACACTCATGTGCCTGTTTTTCTTCAGGCGTTTAAGGAATTTTGGAGCACCAGATCCTCTGCATCCTTCTACAGGTGCACCACAGAGAGTATAATAATAATATTCATAATACATTTTTACTTGATTGGTGCCTTTTGGACACCCATGGTCACCTTACTTTAATAAAAGTACAATTAAAATCAAGGAGATGAAAAAAAAAAAAGATAAAGAAAGACATGATCAAACATAATAACATAACACAAAACTGCAGCAACAAGGCATGGACGGTATAAAAATACATCAAACAACTAGACAGACTCCGAAACAGTAGGAGACAAACAGGTCTATAGTATTATCCTGCTCTGTTGGTCTGGTCTACAGTATTATCCTGCTCTGTTGGTCTGGTCTACAGTATTATCCTGCTCTGTTGGTCTGGTCTACAGTATTATCCTGCTCTGTTGGTCTGGTGTACAGTATTATCCTGCTCTGTTGGTCTGGTCTACAGTATTATCCTGCTCTGTTGGTCTGGTGTACAGTATTATCCTGCTCTGTTGGTCTGGTGTACAGTATTATCCTGCTCTGTTGGTCTGGTCTACAGTATTATCCTGATCTGTTGGTCTGGTGTACAGTATTATCCTGCTCTGTTGGTCTGGTCTACAGTATTATCCTGCTCTGTTGGTCTGGTCTACAGTATTATCCTCGTCTGTTGGTCTGGTGTACAGTATTATCCTGCTCTGTTGGTCTGGTCTACAGTATTATCCTGGTCTGTTGGTCTGGTCTACAGTATTATCCTGGTCTGTTGGTCTGGTGTACAGTATTATCCTGCTCTGTTGGTCTGGTCTACAGTATTATCCTGCTCTGTTGGTCTGGTGTACAGTATTATCCTGCTCTGTTGGTCTGGTGTACAGTATTATCCTGCTCTGTTGGTCTGGTCTACAGTATTATCCTGGTCTGTTGGTCTGGTGTACAGTATTATCCTGCTCTGTTGGTCTGGTCTACAGTATTATCCTGCTCTGTTGGTCTGGTCTACAGTATTATCCTGCTCTGTTGGTCTGGTGTACAGTATTATCCTGCTCTGTTGGTCTGGTGTACAGTATTATCCTGCTCTGTTGGTCTGGACTACAGTATTATCCTGCTCTGTTGGTCTGGTGTACAGTATTATCCTGCTCTGTTGATCTGGTCTACAGTATTATCCTGCTCTGTTGGTCTGGTCTACAGTATTATCCTGCTCTGTTGGTCTGGTCTACAGTATTATCCTGCTCTGGTCTACAGTATTCACACCGGTTTTGAGCACCGTTCTCTGTGGGGTTCTGTCTTGTTGAAGAAGATTTCTTCTGTAGGGTGTCTTCAGGAGAAGATTTTTTCCTGTGGCTTTTCATGATAGTTTTCTGTTGCAGTAAAGCGTCTTTAGTTGTGCTGCCTGCTGTCATCATTTGATCCTGTACCACACCTGTACCACACCTGTACCACACCTGGTCCTGTACCACACCTGTACCACACCTGTACCACACCTGTACCACACCTGTACCCACACCTGTACCACACCTGGTCCTGTACCACACCTGTGTACCACACCTGTACCACACCTGTACCACACCTGGGTCCACTGCACGCATGTACATAATGTTTTACGTTATAACAGTTCTCATTTATTTGTATTCATATTTTTCAAGCTCCAATGTACACACTTTTCTATTCCTATTTTAACCCTTGTGTGATGTTCACTTTTTGAACCCTTTCGTACTGTTCGGGTCCAGTTGACCCGGGACATCATTGGGGTTTTAAAAGCACTTGTCTTGACACGGTGCTCCTAGTCCCAAGGGTGACCCGTACAAGGGGGTATACTCAGGGCGCAAGAAAGCCCCAAAATATCCCATAATATTAAAGGGCGCCTCCTGTGGGCACAAACAGGTACTGTACCCAATAATGCACAATAGGTACTGTGTACACATTCAAAAGTGCATATATTTTGTTCTGGTGGATCTCGGGGGCTGCCCTTTGGAGAGGCTGGAGCAGAGGATGCTTTGTAACAACCCACAAAGTGTCAGATCCCTGGGCATAGGTGGGGCCGAACGACAGCATGATGAGTAGAAGCGTTTTTACGCACATGATGTCCCTAACTTTGAAAATGCAAAATCCACTATAATAAAGACCTGGGTGTCATAAATCATACTTATCTAGGAAAAATGTTAATGAAACAATGTTTTCATTGCTGTTTATTATTTTGAATTCATATTCTCAATTGAATTTCACATTTATCTAATTATAATCAAAGCTGTAAAGAAAATACAGGTGATGAACAAGAATAGAAATGAAAGAACCAAACTAAGATTGTTTTTGCCAATAGCTCTGAAATACATCTCTCAAAAATGTCTGCAAATGCTGAATCACAAAACACGAACGGAATGTACACTGTTTTCACTGTCACTGTCGAAATACAGTATTATGTCTGAAAAATCCCAAATAATTCTGAAATACCACTGGCTACAATTGTGTGTGCATGGGTATGCCTGTCTACACAACACATGAAGCACAGAATGTGACAGTGTGTGTACCTCAAATTTACTTTTTGCAGTTGCTGCATACGTGCTGTACAGTGCAAGAAAATGTAAAAATGTTTACAATGTTGCACTTCAAAGGGTAAAAAGTGAGAGAGCAGACGGCTTCTTGGCGTGGGAAAGCCAGAGCAAAGGTGTGTGAGTGAGTGAGTGAGTGTCAGTGTGAATGTGTGTATGTTTCTGTGTGTCTCTGTGCATCCGGGCCTAAATGACCCGAACATCTTATGAAGGACATACATTTGTTGGGGTATTGACGGATGTGTAAAAAAAAAAAACTTCACTTTTACATGTTTTTCATAGAAAATAAGCCAAGGTTTCAGATTGATAAAATGTATTCTTGTACCATTTCTCTTTAAGTAAAAATGTAAAACGGGTCCGGTTGACCCGAACACCACACAAGGGTTAAGTTATCTTAACCTACCTGTATACTACGCATATACACAGCTCTGTTTAATCATTTCTTTATTCTAGTCGTACGTTACATTCTTCTTCTTTTTTATCTTCACACTTGCTTTGGCAATGTAAATGTATGTTCCCCATGCCAATAAAGCACTTTAAATTGAAATCAAATTGAACTGAGTGAAGGGCGGAGGCTGGAGGTGTTATGAAGAGATTTGGGGAGGCTGCATTCTCATTTTATGCACCCAAATTGTAGAATGCACTGCCAGTTTACACTAGGGATGCAACCTCAGCAAATACAGTATGTTCAAGTCAAGACTAAAAACCCATCTTTTTATTATTGCCTTTAAATGACCAAATAATTAAATGATGATTATATAATGATTGGAGCATTTTGAGCTGCAACGTTTTCAGGAAAAGCGCTATACAAATAAAGTTATTATTATTATTAATATTATTATTATTATTATTATTATTATTATTATTATTATGGAGGTGGAAAAACGCAGTGCATGTTCCTGAAAGACTGTATCAGCCTGGTACAGCAGCGTGGTGTCACCTCCCTCCACCACCTCCCGGGCTCTACGGAGGGTGTCACAACTTCCCAGGCTTTACGAGGGTGTCACCACCTCCCAGGCTCTACGGAGGGTGTCACCACCTCCCTGGCTCTACGGAGGGTGTCACGACCTACCAGGCTCAACGGAGGGTGTCACCACCTCCCAGGCTCTACGGAGGGTGTCACCACCTCCCCAGGCTCTACGGAGGGTGTCACGACCTACCAGGCTCAACGGAGGGTGTCACGACCTACCAGGCTCAACGGAAGGTGTCACCACCACCCAGGCTCTACGGAGGGTGTCACCACCACCCCAGGCTCTACGGAGGGTGTCACCACCACCCCAGGCTCTACGGAGGGTGTCACCACCTCCCAGGCTCTACGGAGGGTGTCACCACCCCAGGCTCTACGGAGGGTGTCACCACCACCCCAGGCTCTACGGAGGGTGTCACCACCACCCCAGGCTCTACGGAGGGTGTCACCACCTCCCAGGCTCTACGGAGGGTGTCACCACCTCCCAGGCTCTACGGAGGGTGTCACCACCCCAGGCTCTACGGAGGGTGTCACCACCACCCCAGGCTCTACGGAGGGTGTCACCACCTCCCAGGCTCTACGGAGGGTGTCACCACGTCCCAGGCTCTACGGAGGGTGTCACCACCCCAGGCTCTACGGAGGGTGTCACCACCTCCCCGGCTCTACGGAGGGTGTCACCACCCCAGGCTCTACGGAGGGTGTCACCACCACCCCAGGCTTTACGGAGGGTGTCACCACCCCAGGCTTTACGGAGGGTGTCACCACCACCCCAGGCTCTACGGAGGGTGTCACCACCCCAGGCTTTACGGAGGGTGTCACCACCCCAGGCTCTACGGAGGGTGTCACCACCTCCCAGGCTCTACGGAGGGTGTCACCACCCCAGGCTCTACGGAGGGTGTCACCACCACCCCAGGCTCTACGGAGGGTGTCACCACCACCCCAGGCTTTACGGAGGGTGTCACCACCCCAGGCTCTACGGAGGGTGTCACCACGTCCCAGGCTCTACGGAGGGTGTCACCACCCCAGGCTCTACGGAGGGTGTCACCACCTCCCCGGCTCTACGGAGGGTGTCACCACCCCAGGCTCTACGGAGGGTGTCACCACCACCCCAGGCTTTACGGAGGGTGTCACCACCCCAGGCTTTACGGAGGGTGTCACCACCACCCCAGGCTCTACGGAGGGTGTCACCACCCCAGGCTTTACGGAGGGTGTCACCACCCCAGGCTCTACGGAGGGTGTCACCACCTCCCAGGCTCTACGGAGGGTGTCACCACCCCAGGCTCTACGGAGGGTGTCACCACCACCCCAGGCTCTACGGAGGGTGTCACCACCTCCCAGGCTCTACGGAGGGTGTCACCACCTCCCAGGCTCTACGGAGGGTGTCACCACCACCCCAGGCTCTATGGAGGGTGTCACCACCTCCCAGGCTCTACGGAGGGTGTCACCACCACCCCAGGCTTTACGGAGGGTGTCACCACCCCAGGCTCTACGGAGGGTGTCACCACCTCCCAGGCTCTACGGAGGGTGTCACCACCCCAGGCTCTACGGAGGGTGTCACCACCACCCCAGGCTCTACGGAGGGTGTCACCACCACCCCAGGCTCTACAGAGGGTGTCACCACCCCAGGCTCTACGGAGGGTGGCGGAAACCCTCTTTGATTGGAGAAGCCTGATCAGTGTTCCATGTTCCTAATAGAAGTGTTTTATTGGGACTAGGCCTTAATGGCCCAGATAGCACAGGTACTTGTGTTTCTGCATTACTGTGCTGTGTTGTCCACTCATAACACAAGCCTGCTGCCTTATCAGCGGCCAGCTGGAGTCTCTCTCTCTCTCTCTCTCTCTCTCTCTCTCTCTCTCTCTCTCTCTCTCTCTCTCTCACACACACACACACACACACACACACACACACACACACACACACACACACACAAGCACCCGGCGTCCTCTGTGGGTCGTTTCCTTATCGCCAGGTCGCATGAACAGTCCCATTCATTAGCATTGATTTCCCTTTGAATAACCATAAAGAAGGTCTCAGGGCCATCCCTCTTCTCTCTCTCTCTCTCTCTCTCCCTCTCTCTCTCTCTCTTTCTATCTCTCTGACTCTCTCTCTCCCTCCTTCCCTCTCTCTCTCTCTCTCTTCCCTACTCCCTCTCTCTCTCTTCCCCTCCCTCTCTCTCTCTCTCTTCCCCCCTCTCTCTCCCCCCCCCCCCTCTCTCTCTCTCTCGTCCCCCCTCTCTCTCTCTCTCTCTCTTCCCCTCTCTCTCTCTTTCTCTTCCCCTCTCTCTCTCTCTCTCTCTCTCTCTCTCTCTCTCTCTCTCTCTCTCTCTGAGTGATTCCTCATTCTAAGCACTAGGTGAGGTGTTTTAATTGCTCACAGCAATAAGAGGTTATCAGTTCCCCAGCAGAGAGGGGTTTGAATAATAAAGGAACAACACAGGGGCCACTTAGGGGACAATTAGAACAGGAAAGAGGTTTCGTGTTTGTTTAGGAAACGGGGAAGAGAGGGGTGTGGAGCGGCCTATGTGAAAAGATAAGATGTGGTCACAGAGTATTGTGTCAAGGGGGGGGGGGGGGGGGGGGCACACTTCAATAGGGTTCGACGTAAGGTGATAACAGGTAACAGGCGACAGTTAACCTCGTTGACACAAGGCTGTCGTTGTTTCGGAAAAGCCCTGGGGAAATCCTTTGCAGAAACCAGCTACAAAGGAAACCTGTTTGAAATGAGTGATGCCTTGCAACACATCAAACCAATCAAATACCTTGGTTGGGCAGCGCTCCAAAAAAAACACTGTTCAGGTTTTCTGTCATTTCCTTCGATGTTGCAAACCATCATAGGCAACAACTCTTGCAAAATAGTCCTACCTGGGGGGTATTCCATCACCATCGCTAAAGGAAAATCCAGGCTTATTCCGACAAGTGTCGCGAGACTTGGATAAGCCTGGATATTTCTTTAGCGACATGGATGGGATACCCCCCTGGTCAGAAAAGATGACGTGCATGACAACAGCCAGCCATCCCCCGAGCTTGTTGAGGGAGGGTTCTTGGAATGTAACATCCAATCAGGTCAATCCCTGCGCCCAGTTTCATCCAGCCAGATCAGCTCATCTAAAATTCTACAGACCTTCAAAGGAGACGTGAGAACGTGATTGGACAACATGATTTTGAGGTATGGCTTGTCTACACACCTAAGACTAGCTGATACTGTACGTAATAGGAATAGATAGATAGATAGATAGATAGATAGATAGATAGATAGATAGATAGATAGATAGATAGATAGATAGATAGATAGATACATAGATAGATAGATAGATAGATAGATAGATAGATATATACAGTAGATAGATAGATAGATAGATGGATAGATAGATAGATGGATAGATAGATAGAATAATACAATCAAATCTAATAAAATCTATTCGAATGAACATTATGGAACATTATATACAGTAAGAATAGTCCAGTATGATTGAACATTTTGGAATATTGCAAAAGTTAGACATTTTCTCCGGCAAGCTGATGCAGAAGTGTTAATGCATGCTTTTGTTATTACCCGTTTTGGTCTTCCGAAGAAAGCTACTGGCCAGCCGCAATTAGTCCAAAATACAGCAGTGAGAGTTTTACCCAAAACAAGCAGACGAGCTCATATAACTCCTGTTTTAGAGACTCTACACTGGCTTCAGATCAATTAAATTCAAGATCCTTCTGCTTGTTTATAAAGCTCTCACTGGCACAGCACCAGAATATCTGAAATACCTTTTTCTAGCATATCAGCCCAATAGAGCTCTCAGGTCTTCTGACGCTGGCTTTCTCTGTGTACCACATCTCCAAAAGGGTTAGGGTTAGGGCTGCATTCTCATGTTATGCACCCAAATTGTGGAATGCACTGCCAGTATACATTTGTTTACATTATTTACATTATTTAATTATTTACATTGTTTTCCAAAGCTAGAGAGTCACAAGATCTCCCTGTTTTAACCTTCCACAGAAAATAATTTGAACTAGTCATAAGCTCTAAGTATTTGGGCATTCACATTGATCGCCAACTGTCCCATATCTCAAAGCTAGTCTCTAAGCTCAAGGTAAAGTTAGGTTTGTATTTTAGAAACAAATCATGCTTTTCCCATGGAAATAGGAAATATCTTGTATCAACGACCTTCTGACCTCTGCTAGATTATGGTGACCTCCTGTACATGAACGCGTCTGCTCCATGTCTGCATTCTCTGGATTCTGTGTATCCTTATGCCTTGAGATTTGGTTGTAAACACCTTACTCATCACTGCACATTGTATATAAAATATATAAAAGCGGACTGGCCTTCCTTGTATGTACGCAGGTATACCCACTGGTTGAGCTTTATATATAAAACTCTCCTTGGCCTGGTCCCTACCTATCTGTGTACATATCTCCTCAGAAACCATGAACATTATAGCCTCCGCTCACAGGACACTTTACAATTGCAGGTTCCGCGAGCTCGTACTGAGCTGGGCAAAAAAGCGTTTAAGTACGCTGCCCCCTCTGCCTGGAATACTCTCCAGAAAGACTTAAAATGAAAAGAACTAATCAGTTATGAAGCTTTCATAAGGATTTTAAAGATCTTAGAAGGTGAAGGTTTTGGAAATTGTCATTGCTTTTAATTCAGTATCTGTGCCCGCCCAAACCTGCTTTTAATTTATTGTTATTTCGTATTATGTGTATCTGTGTATTGCATGTATGCCTGTGTCCTTGTGCTGCCCCTCTTGGCCAGGTCCCTCTTGGAAAAGAGATTCCTCATCTCAATGTATATATAGTATATGGACCAAGCCACACCTAGGATCTAATTTTCCATCATCACCTGTGTGTGTCTGTGTGTGTGTGTGTGTGTGTGTGTGTGTGTGTGTGTGTGTGTGTGTGTGTGTGTGTGTGCGCGCGTGCATGCATGTGTGCGTGCATGTCTTAGTTTGAGCACATCTCTCCTGGTCTATCTGTCTGTTTGTGAACATGTGTGCGTCATGTGTCTATGGATCAGTGTGTGTGTGTGAGAGTGGTCGTTTTGATGCCTATCTGATAACGGTATCAGTCGTTCTGTGCTGCAGATGACTTGAGCAGTCCTTGTCCTGGTTCAAAGCATTTAAGGCAGTTAGAGAGGAGGACGGAGGGCATGAGGGGGCTTCAGATGGAATCTCCCTCTCTCTCTCACTCTCTTGTTCTCTCTCTCTTGCTTTCTCTCTCTCCCCCCCCCTCTCTCTCTCTCTCTCTTCTCTCACTCTCTCATGCTTTCTCTCTCTCTCTCAAACTTTCTCTCTCTCTCTCTCGCTCTCTCAAACTTTCTCTCTCTCTCTCTCATGTTCTCTGTCATTTTCTACAGCCCCCCCCCACCACTGCTTACTGCTCTACCTCTTACCTCTTCATCTGGAGTTACTGTCCTACTGCTCTACCTCTTACCTAGTCATGTAGAGTTACTGTCCTACTGCTCTACCTCTTACCTAGTCATGTGGAGTTACTGTCCTACTGCTGATGATCAATGTGCCGCAGACTCCAAGCTGAGGTGATCACCCCCCCCCCCCCCTGCACCCTCCCAACCCCCCCTGCGCCCTCCCAGAATGGAGCTGACATATTATCGTTCCATAGAGGTCAGAGGGGTTGGGGGGGGGGGGGCGACAGTGGAGAGGGAGCTGTGACATGATGTGGAACTGTAATGAGGAGGTATAGATTTGTTTTCAACGCGGTGGTGTTGGCGTCGGTAGTGGTGGCTGATTCTATGCCCTGGGTCGTCTCTTTCCTCGGTGTGGTCCGTGTGGCGTGACGTAGTTTCAGCCATGCCCTGAAGCAGGTGGACTCCACAACCCAGGATTTCTTTAAAAAAAATGTTGGACCCTTTTTGGAGCGGGTGCTGAGCTGCCTGTCTTCACTCTAACCCGGTCATCCAAAACACTCCTTCTCTCTCTGTCTCTGTCTCTGTCTCTCTGTCTCTGTCTCTCTGTTTCTGTCTCTCTGTCTCTGTCTCTGTCTCTCTGTCTCTGTCTCTGTCTGTCTGTCTCTGTCTCTCTGTCTCAGTCTCTCTGTCTCTGTCTCTGTCTCTGTCTCTGTCTCTCTGTCTCTCTGTCTCTGTCTCTGTCTCTCTATCTCTGTCTCTGTCTCTGTCTCTGTCTCTCTGTCTCTATCTCTCTGTCTCTGTCCTGTTTCTCTCTCTCTCTCTCTCTGTCTCTCCGTCTATGTCTCTCTCTCTCTGTCTCTCCGTCTATGTCTCTCTCTCTCTCTCTCTCTCTCACTCTGTCTCTCTTTCTGTCTCTCACTCAGCCTCTCTATCTCTCTGTCTCTCTCTCTCTCTCTCTCTCTCTGTCTCCCTCTCTCTCTCTCTCTCTCTCTCTCTCTGTGTCTGTCTGACCTCTGTCTCCTCCACCCTTTGTTGCTCTCCGTCACTCCATGGCACTATCCTCTAGAGAACCTAATTCCTCTCCAGTAGAGATAGCAGAAAGCAGAAAGGCTTGTTTTTCGTAGTGGTGGCGGTTGTTCTGTGATGTTGTGGTTGTGGTGGTGGTCATTTTCTACACCACTAAGCATCTATCTAGAGGTCTCCAGATGCTATTAAAGGCATGTACTGTATGTGGTCCTGTCAGCCTAGCAGGACCGAATGAAGATTAGTCGGGGGCATTAGTGACTGAAATGTTCGCTGTGGGGCAGATGTATTAAAAAAAAGAAGAAAAAAAAAGCACAACACAAAACTATGGTTGTTGTGGATTCGACTGTCTATGGTCGCCATCTTCACCTCGACACCATCTCTCTGTGGGCAGGACGAGGAAAAAAGAGTCATTGACAGTCAGGGTTACTGACAATTTGCTCTCACAAGCTCCAGTAGCTTTGAGACAGAGGATGGAGAGGGGGGAGGGGGGAGGATATTGGAGGGGAAGCCTATTCCTGGGGCTGCTGATATACAGTAGGAAATTGATGGATGTCTCGGGGGTCGATCTCCTTCCCCGGCCGCAGTGAGCTGTGCCGCCGTTGTCACAGGCGGTGTGAGAATCACCCTGGTGTGAGCAGCACCGCGCCTAAGAACCAGGTGATGGATGGTTCCCATGAGTCCAGGTGGGGGAGAGAGCGTGGGTTCAAAGGGGCTCAGCGTCTTCCCGCCCCCCCCCCCTCCCTCCCTGCCCCCCCCCCCCGACTGTGAAGCACCTCTGGGGGAGGAGCAGATTCTTCCTTTAGTGGTTATCCCTGCTGAGGAGAAGTCCTCTCGTTAGGACTGACCTCACTCATTAGGACTCTCCCACCCTCCCTCCCTCCCCCCCACCTCCCTCACTCCCACTTCATACACCCCACACAGGGAGGGAAGAGAGACAACAGTGGAAGCATCTAGCATCTTTACCACTTCCCCCCCAGTTCTTCTGTCAACAACCTTTATGACTGATTTCCCTCTTCTTCTTCTTCTTCTTCTTCTTCTTCTTCTCCTCCTCCTCCTTCTTCTTCTTCCTCTCCTCTCAGCTAGGAGCGGCGCCGCGTTCTCCCTATGTGTCTCTCGACTTCTTTCCATCTTTCTTCAAGGCTTTCCTTCCCTTTCTCTCCTCGGTTACTCTCTCTCTCTATCTCTTTCTCTCTCTTTCTCTGGATCTTGTTCTTTGGCACTCCTTCTAGTTTTCCTGCAGCTTTTTCACTACTTCCTCTCATCTTGTATTTTTAGACCTGTGGCCTCATTACTTGCCTCTCTCAATGCTTTAAGCTCGCTGTAAAAAATGGATGGAAAAAACACAAACACAGAAATAAAGGATGCGACTTTATTCAAATAAGAATTCAGAGGGACAACAAACAGAGTCTAGTAAACTCCTTGGGAACCACCCCCCCCACCCCCCCACCGAGCGACGGCCCAGCTCCAGCAGATCAAACGCCTCTCTCTCAACTCCTCACTCCTTTTTTTTTTTTTTTTTTTACATCCCTTTTACATCCCTATTTTGGTCGTCTTCTTTCATGTTGCAGAATAGTGGCTTAAGTGGCTCTATTGGAGCTTTCTGATGGGCTCTCAAATGAAGCCGCTGAGAGGCTGAGAAATAAATTGGTTTCGGCTGTGGCTGTGGCCCCTCTTGCGCCCCCTGCTGAGATCCGTCTGATCTGTGCAGTTGTAGATGGACAGGGGGGTAAAGCTTAGAAAAGCAAAACACACTGCCTAAAGCAATGGGCGTCATGAGTCGCAAGAGATGGAGAAACGTTTCCTTCTTAGAGCAGTTTTTATTCCAGTCTGTTCCTATAGCATAGTTTGACATAATTGAGTGAGTGGCCCGAAATTCACTCATTACATTGGGATGGTGTAATTCAAGGAGAAGTGTGGATCCACAGTGCTATCTAGTGGACACAATGTGTTATGGCATTATAGGTTTGTAATCCAGGTTTCAAAATGTAGATTCCCACTCTTGTTGAGTAAAATGTGATGTTTTACATTGCCAATGTACATTTACATTATGATCGCAAGATACTCTGGCTATACAAAAATAATGGGGTTCTCATTCATATATCAGAGAAATATGCCGTTATTTACGCTCCATGACTAAATTGATAGATAGGGGCATGGGCAAACATGGATCAGTTTCCCAACAGTCATTATCAACTTCCTCTCCTTTCTGGCATACAGACCTATCCGGTCTCTAATACTGCCACAGGATACATTCTCACTCTCACAATCTCACTCACATGTTCTTCAAACCAAATGAACTAAATCATACTTCAATAACAGTCGCCTTAAGTTCAACTTTGTGCATTTTTAATCAACTATTGACCTTTGTGTAATCCTTCCACCATTTGATTCTTATAGGCTACACTACACCATTGTTATGGACATTTTTACTTTGGGCTTTTATTTTGGATGATTTGTGCTTAATGTTTTGAGTTATATTTATATTTCATGATTAATGTTTATTTTATGTTTTTAGTTATTTATGTTATGAATAATGTTTCTTTTGAATGTTTTTGGTTATAGAATTATTAATGTTTTAGTCGTAATTGATTGTCACGTGGTGAGGTGACAGGATAGGCCCAGGTGTATTTAGGTAGACAATTAGTTGCACTTGGGCCAAGGGAAACAGGTTAGTTTGGAAAAACATTATTTTGACCACGTTCACGCTATTCTTTAGTCCCATACCTTACCATCTGCTTTATTACTTTTCATTTTGTTGGATTCATTGGATTACTTTTGATTATGGACAATAAACCTTTCAATTTTTCTACAACATACAAGGACAGTGTGGCGTGCGTTCTTATCCAAACCGGACTATAACTGTTTTCATTTGCATGGTGGAATTGGTGGCTCATTTCTGTCACTGTCCCCTCTGAACCTTTCTAGATACCAATGCAGGATCTTACAGTTGGCTTATCTGTGTGGAGGGCTGGTATGTGCGCAGGGCGTGCCCTGTACTGTGTATCTGTGTAGAGGGCTGCCATGTGTGTAGGATGTGCCCTGTACTATATTTCGACCAGCAATTATCCCTCAAGAGTTGGGGTTAGCATGTCTGAGGGTTAGCATTTCTGAGTTTACTTCAGATACACTGTAGACATATTCATTGTGAGAGAAAGACAGTAGCCTGGGATGTTTGAGCCTGTCATAAATAAGTTCCCAACAATTATATAGACTACTTAGACTATAGATAGACTACTTCTCTAATCAAGCAATTCAATGATGATGCCAATACTGTGTACAAAGTCACCACAGTCATCACAGAGTCATACCAGAGTCACCACAGAGTCAGAGTCACCACAGAGTCATCACAGAGTCATACCAGAGTCACCACAGAGTCAGAGTCACCACAGAGTCATCACAGAGTCATACCAGAGTCACCACAGAGTCATACCCGAGTCAGTCATACCAGAGTCACCACAGAGTCATACCAGAGTCATACCAGAGTCAGTCATACCAGAGTCACCACAGAGTCATACCAGAGTCAGTCATACCAGAGTCACCACAGAGTCATACCAGAGTCACCACAGAGTCATCACAGAGTCATACCAGAGTCACCACAGAATTATACCAGAGTCATACCAGAGTCATGTCTCATCAACTCATCAGAACACTTCAAATCAATGCATATTCTCAATAAACCCATTGTGGTATTGATGCGATTGCTGGACTAATACGTTCATAAGTAATGGTTTTCAGCTTCGTTCAAAACCGGCTATTCGTAATCTATGGGCCTACCTCTTTGCTTGAAGCTCAACATTAAAAAAAAAAAAGCACTTACATTTATCAGACATGAAAGCCGCTTATGATGCCAGTCCAGGGGGCGGAGCCGCAGAGGCGAACTGGTTATTTGATTGGACGCGGGCGCGTCAGGAAGTGTCGAACATCCAATGGCAAGCAGCGCCGAGCTTGGTCCCTGTCTGTCCGTCTGTCCCACCTACCTACCTGTCTGTCTGTCCCACCTACCTGTCTGTCGTTAACTGACCCACCTACCTGTCTCGCAACAAAAGTCTGCTTCACAAATGAAAAACGTGTCTAAAGTTTTACTTTTGCAACCTCAGGATCTTTTAAAAAAGATGGCTTATGGAGAATGAAGCGGAGCGAGAGGGAGTGTCATGAGTGCGGGATAGCGGAGTTGTTCTAGGTCTCTCCCTCCTCCCTCTGTGGGACAAGTTCTCTTCCTCTGACCATCTCAACTTTTCGGGATGACATTTGTTGCGAGCAGTAAAATGGACTGGGTGTACCAGCGATGTCACAAGGAGTCGTTCGTTCACACCCTCGTCCGTTCGGGATTGTTCATCATCTGTATGGTAATTATTTGTTTGGATTAATTGTATGCTATGTATGGATTGATGGCAATTATGTTTTTTTCTTTTTTAATCTGTGGAAGAGTTCGTTCGATAACAACCAGTTACCGTGAACCTATGTGGTGTTTACCTTAGTAATGTGTTTACATTTTATTTAGTAATATTGACAAAAATGTGTATGAGGTAATTTTCTCATTTCTTTAGAGAGATAGAGATAGAGAGACAGACAGACAGACTGACAGACATCTGCATGCTGCAGGACATCCGATAAAGCATAGCGGATTATAAATTGGCCATGTTCCATCCACTCATTTAGTTGTGACAGGCATCGCACAAAATAATAAGAGAGGATAGACAAGGCTCTGCCCAGGAAACACAGCATTCCTCATTAAATTTACTAGCCAGGAGGATAACACACTCACTGTGCACTGGATCTCACCATACACATACCAAGGCCCCCGAAGCACAGCTTGCTCTGAAGTGACCTCTGAGTATCTGAGTGGTGACATCATCATCCATCCACCATCACAAGGTGGGTGACATCTCTTGATTGGGTGGAAGTCCATTGAGTTGTTGTTTCTTATCCCCCCCCTTGTCCAGACGATAGTCCTGTCTGTGTCCATGTGTCCCATGCTGCGGACCCTAGGGCTCCGTGTCCACTCTGCCTTCACAGGGAGCTACGTCCCAGGGCACCACTCTGTCCTCCTCATCAACTGCCCCAATGAGCAGGCAGCCAAGGACATCGGCAGGTAATGTTTAATAATAATAATAATAATAATAATAATTCATTGTATTCATATAGCGCTTTTCCGGGGCTCAAAGACGCTGACAATATCGGAAAAACAAAAAAACACAGAAATAACAAGCAACAGATAACATGAGCACATAGAACACAGAGTTAACGAAGAGGGAACAGTTAACACAGGAATGTCTCGGGGGGGCGGGGGGGGGGGGGGGCAGGGTTAGGAGAGATGGTTAGGGGTAGGGGAGGTTGTATGCAAGGGAGAACAGGTAGGTTTTGAGGTGGGATTTCAAAGTGGAGAAAGAGGGTCTCTTTCTCTGAGTGGTTGAGGGAGAGAGTTCCAGAGGCGGGGTGCAACTCGTGAAAAGGCACGGTCTCCGAAGCCTTGGAGTTTACATTTACCTTTAGAAGAAGAATGGTTCTATATGCCTGCCATGCAATCAACTTGTCAGTCAGTTGTTGGAACTTGTTTTTTTTTGCTCTAGGCACAGGGTCAGCCATAGTGCAGCTCCCTCCTGAGGCGGGGATCAAACCAGTGACCTTCCAATAGCTAGCCGGCCTCTCTAACCTCAAGGCTACCTGCCCCCCCCATTTACATTGACATTTTGGGCATTTAGCAGACGCCTTTATCCACAAAGCGACTTTCAGCAAATACATTTGTCTAAGTATATGCTGTACCAACCACCAACCGCTACCACACACCTACAATACTACACACCTACAGTACTACACACCTACAGTACTACACACCTACAGTACTACACACCTACAATACTACACACCTACAATACTACACACCTACAGTACTACACACCTACAATACTACACACATACAGTACTACACACCTACAGTACTCCACACCTACAGTACTACACACCTACTACAATACTACACACCTACAGTACTACACACCTACAATACTACACACCTACAGTACTACACACCTACAATACTACACACCTACAGTACTACACACCTACAATACTACACACCTACAGTACTACACACCTACAATACTACACACCTACAGTACTACACACCTACAGTACTACACACCTACAATACTACACACCTACAGTACTACACACCTACAGTACTACACACCTACAGTACCACACACCTACAGTACTACACACCTACAGTACTACACATTGTACCATACCGTGGTGAATACTGTCTTAGGACATCATGGACCTGTTAGATGGATGGTCAAGTGATGTTATATGCCATTTTTTTACCGAACATGTATCAACAGACAGCCTATGTGAAAAGTTGAGTGACTCCCAGTGGTTGTGTACGGTTTAAACTGTTTCAAATGAAGGATTGAGGATACGGGCGGGCGGTTTGAGGGCCTTGGGATGATAATAGATATGCTGAGAAGGCTGAGGGGTGAGAGACGAGGTGATCAGTGAAGTAGACAGGTGTTATGGGTTGGTAGGCGAGGGGGTTGGAGGATAATCAGAGAGTAATGTGAACATGTCATTAGCCTTTCTAGCCCAACCCTGGCCTTTTAAAACACATTCATATAACATATCACTCAGTTGCCTACTGTTACTGTTCATATTGCTAATTTAAAGTCGAGGTATGGGAATACAGTCTATGACCATTATACTGTATATATTTCTCCACAATATAACCCTAGCTCTCTCTACCGCTTTCTTTCTCATATGTGTATTTTTTCTGAATGATTCCCCATACAATAATACATACAAACAGTCGATGATGGATTCTGGAGTATTTCATGCAAGAGGCAGTGATTTATCACCAATACTGTCAGGGCAGGGGATGTTGTTGTTATGTACGACACTCAGCGGAGTGCCAGACCTCTACCAAGTGACAATATTAGCGATAAATCTCAGCCTCTCGGCCATTATTGCTTTTGTTCAGAGGTTACATAACAAATCAGAAAATTGTGACAAGAAAACAGCGCTTTGAGTATTTATTTTGTGATAGATTGTGGTGGTTTCCTGCCCCCGCGCTGAGAAATATAATTCTCAAACTATAAATGTTGTCAAGGGAACGTGGCACACACACACACACACACACACACATCTACTGCGGCATAGGAATATCATAATAGATTGATTTCACTGTGACATTATTGTTATGAAGTCACAGCTTTTGGACGCCTCTAGGCTGGTCACAAGGCTTGTTTTCATCCACCCGTTTGCGTAAGGAGCAACAGAACTGCTCGCCTCACTAAGTCAGACTCGCCGATTGAAAGCACTTGTCAAAAAGTGCTGAAGGGAGGGGCGCTGCCTCCTGGGAACCTCACCAACAACACGTGTGTTCCACTGATGCTCACGCGTGTTCTAGTGACAAACAGAGAGAACTGCTTCAAACGGAGGCAGGGATTTCAACAGAAATCTTTTTTTTTATATACGTCATTTGAATGCACACTGCTCATCTGACACATGCTGGCCTCTAAAACCTGTTCAGCTAACTTGTTCAGCCATGTTTTCATGTCATACCATGCATGCACATAGGTCTATACACAACAGCATGACTGGGGCAGGAGGAGGCTCATCAGTGTGCAGATTCAGGTGGCGCTCGCAGCAAAACGTTTCAGAGGGGTTGTGGACTTGCTTATAACATCCCAGCACTTTTTGAAACCCCTGCGCCCCCCCCCCAGAATCTCAATCGAGAGTTGTTGTTGTTGTTTCTCTCTAGATTTGACAAACCAGAGTCTGCCTCCTGAGCTACGAGCCGGAGTGGAACTCTCTCTTACATCTGTGACGGCTTTTTTAGCTGCATCTCGTTGAGCTGGGCCTATTTACTGTGTGCTCGGGGAGAGAACACTGAGTGCCTTTGAAACCAGGCACGGTCGTTTGCCAAAATGTAAATGTCCTGCCTCACAGGTTAGAGGAGTATTGTGCTGGTGAGGGAATGCCCACAGTTCAGTGGCGACCGAAATATCCATCTGGATAAATGCGACGTTTCTCCCTGTGACTGTGACTATGGGACTGGGCTGCATTGTAATAAGTGAGTCAGTCTCACACAGTCTAATTGGTAAACAGCTGGTCTTCTCTCCACACAGAGCCATCATGGAGAAGAGGATGGCAGCCTGCATCAATATTCTCCCCAGGACTGCCACCATGTAAGTCTTGCTAGTGTGACCCTTCACTTGTGAGTTTTCCCACTGAACTTTGGTCCACCCCTCCACACACACGCAGACACACACACACACACACACACACACACACACACACACGCACATGCACACACACACACACACACACACACACATGCACACACACACACACACACACACACACACACACACACACACACACACACACATGCACACACACACACACACACACACACACACACACACACGCACATGCACACACACACACACATGCACACACACACACACACACACACACACACACACGCACACACACACACACACACACACACGCACACACACTTCCTGAGTGCCTGTTACCCAGGAAACCATTGTGGTGGTGAACTGACTGAATGTAAATGGCTTTCATCACTTCTCAACAAGCCATTACCAGTAAGCAAGAGGGGAAAGTTCTTCTCAAGTGTGACCTTGTTCTTTGTGCTTGATAGAGAGGGACTTGTTAATGCATAATCCCAAGGTCGATCCCACAGAAACGAAAAAGGAAAACACATTAGCGTAAATAGCATCGATGATTAGGTCATGGAAAAACTGGAACTGACAAAGACATTGAGATGGTGATGGTGGCTAGAACGGCCTCACCTTAGCTTGGTAACCGCCGAAAGTACTGAGTTCATATTAACTGGGTTAAATGACCACAAAAGCCAACTATCAAGACTGAAAATACACAGGCAATATACTAGTTGATTTGAATGGGGAAAGTGTGTCCAAACTTTTGACTGGTACTGTATGTGACACTTTTTCCACCACCTTCATTTTATAGACAGTGGCATTTGACTTGTGTTTCATTGTTGTGCTAGGTATTACTGGAAAGGGGAGATTCAAGACGCAACAGAGATTCTAATGGTAAGTTGACTACGTTGCCGCAACACTTTCAAGTCTCTGTTTAAAACGTTATAAACTCTAACATAAAAAATAAATAAATAATAATATTCCTGTTTTAAACCTGCAAGCAAATATCAATAATTGGAGGTGATATTTGACATTGTAGTTGGTGAAGACACGGACCTCCAAGATCCAGCGTCTCACCGACTATGTGAGGTGAGTCACACACTGTAGCGTCTGAAGCGTCCCAGCTGACCATGTGACAGGAAGTGCTCCCTCAGTAAAGTGTGATGGGAGCTTCCTACGCTGTAGTTAGACAGAGCGTAGTGTTTAAAGTAAGTGCGTAGTGCACCCATAACTCTCTTTGGGCATCCCCTTGTTGCACTCAATCAATCAATCAAATGTATTTATATGGCACATTTAAACATGACACTTGTCAACCAAAGTGCTTACAGTAAAAGTACTCCTAAAGTGTAAATAAACAGAAAATAAACAACCAACAGAACAACAGAGAACAGAACAACACGTCAAAACAAACAAGGCAGGAGTCAGAGTGAGTCAGGGAACGCTAAGGAATACAAGTGAGTTTTGAGCTTAGATTTAGGACTCGATGGAGGGGGCAGATCTGATGGACATGGGGATGCTGTTCCAGAGGTCAGGGGCTGCGACAGCAAAAGCATGCCCCCCCTAGACTTGAGGTTGAATTTACGGATGGTTTGGAGACCCTTATCAGCAGATCTAAGGGCCCTGACGTTGGTATATGGGGTGAGAAGGTCTGCTAGGTAGGAGGGGGCCTTACCATTAAGAGCTTTATAGACCAATAGAATAACTTTAAAGTCTACCCTATAACGTACTGGGAGCCAATGACAGCACTACAGACTGTCCAGCTACCTTTCCCTCAGTACTATTGCACTACCTTCTTTTTTGTCTTATTTTGCACTTTTAACCTATGCACTTTATTTTCTACTGTGCCTATGGTCACATACTCATATGTCCTATTGTATTCTGTATTCTGTTGTATAATGTTGTCCATTATTCTTGTTTTTATCTTGTTTTATCATTATTCTTGTAATTATTCTTGTTTTTATCTATTGTACGATTTTATGTCATGAGGAATACGGATGCAAATTAGCTCACAGCTAAATCTGCAATATTTACTGTCACAATACTCTGTATAAGTGACTGTTCATTAATGTGCACTGTCCTGACTAAATAAAAAGATCTATCTATCTATCTATCTATCTATCTATTTATCTATCTATCTGTCTGTCTGTCTGTCTGTCTGTCTGTCTGTCTGTCTGTCTGTCTGTCTGTCTGTCTGTCTGTCTGTCTGTCTGTATGTCTGTCTGTCTGTCTGTATGTATGTATGTATGTATGTATGTATGTATGTATGTATGTATGTATGTATGTATGTATGTATGTATGTATGTATGTATGTATGTATGTATGTACAGTATATATCTGTCTGTCTGTCTGTCTGCAGTGGTGCAAACTTGTCACCTTTAGGTGAAATTCGCAGTTTTTACCTCAAAATAGGTGACCTACATGAATCATGCAGATCTGCAAAAAAAGTAAAAAAAAAAAATTGGGGGTCTACATCTCATCTCATCCAAGTCACATGATGCCCAAGATAACATCTTCCTGTCTGCTAAACTCTGCTGCAGTTGAAATAAAACGTCTTAAGATGGAAGTAGAAACATAAGAAGTAATAAAATAAAATAACATAGAAGTTATTTCTATGTTGCGATAACTTCTCAACAGGATTTTACAGGGTTCGTTCAAACTATCGTAATTCTTGAACTATAGTATGTGCAATCGAAAAAAATCCAACAGTTTCTGAAAGCACAGAAGTTGCACTCTCTAGCCATTTAGGGTTATTACGGTAGTTCACCAAAAAAACAAATGCACTGACCAGTGGCGGCTGGTAATAAAAATGTTGGGTGGGGCACAGGTTATGGGGGCATGCTCCACGGGGAAGAATATCAACTTTATAATCTGGATTTACAGTCGATTTTAGCATGAGAATATATATATAACTTGTGTTAAAGGGCAAACTGCAAACACAACAAAAATATAATGCACAACAACTGATAAATCAACTGGAATAGTCTTTGTTAGGAGAGTAGACCTAATGTTAACAGAATGGACTTATACCCTTTGTCTATCTGTGCAGCGGTAAGGTGAATAATTCTAGCTGCTCAAATGGATTGTACTGTCCAGACAGTTGTCTTGTTTAGCCATTCAACTAGGCATTATTTATTCAATGGAGAAAGACATGGAACACAATGCAATTGTGATAATAAATGTGTTCTTTGTTACTTCTTTAATTAAATTAAAGTGTACCTTTCTATTATCATACAATATTTCCTTGAACATGTCAACTCTATAATCATACCGTTGTCTTTCTATTAGTTGTCTCTGTCATACTGAACTGTTTGTTATCATCCTGAACTATCTCTGTTGCTCACCTCACCTCAGTTCTGTCTCTATTGCTCTCCTCTCCTGTTGTCTGTCTCTCTGTTGCTGTCCTGTTGTCTGTCTCTCTGTTGCTCTCCTCTCCTGTTGTCTGTCTCTCTGTTGCTGTCCTGTTGTCTGTCTCTCTGTTGCTCTCCTCTCCTGTTGTCTGTCTCTCTGTTGCTGTCCTGTTGTCTGTCTCTCTGTTGCTCTCCTCTCCTGTTGTCTGTCTCTCTGTTGCTGTCCTGTTGTCTGTCTCTCTGTTGCTGTCTTGTTGTCTGTCTCTCTGTTGCTGTCCTGTTGTCTGTCTCTCTGTTGCTGTCCTCTCCTGTTGTCTGTCTCTCTGTTGCTGTCCCCCATGTTCACCTCAGTGCTGCTAGCGACACCCGACCCAGTGCTAACTGCTTCGTAGCTCTCGGTCTCAACAATTATAATAATAATAATAATACATTTATTTTATAAGGCGCCTTTCATGGCACTCAAGGTCGCCGTACAACAACACATTTAAAAACAGTTACAAAATTCCAAAAGCAAAACACATAGAAATATACAGTATAAAACATAGCTAGCAGCAGAGCAGCACGGGAACAGTAAATCAATAGGGATATGCCTGTGTAAACAGGTGGGTTTTGAGGTGGGTTTTGAATGAGGAAATTGAATCAATGTTCCTGATGTCGGGGGGGAGGGAGTTCCAGAGGCGAGGGGCGGAGCGGCTGAAGGCTCTAAACCCCATGGTGGACAGACGGGCTGGGGGGACGGTCAGGTTGATGGAGGAGGCAGACCTGAGGGACCGGGTGGGAATTTTGATGTGGAGGAGCGAGGTTATGGAGGACAGGTATGGAGGAGCGAGGTTATGGATGGCCTTGAAAGTATGGAGAAGGATTTTGTAATCGATGCGGTGTTTGATGGGGAGCCAGTGGAGTTGGTGTAGAATGGGGGTGATGTGACTGATGACAGGGGTTCTGGTGACAATACGGGCAGCAGCGTTCTGGACCAGTTGGAGCTTGTGGAGCAGTTTGTGGGGGAGACCAAAGAGAAGGGAGTTACAGTAATCTAGGCGGGAAGTGACAAGGGAGTGGACCAGGATTGCGGCGCTGTTGGGAGTGAGTGAAGGGCGGAGGCGGTTGATATTACGAAGATGGAAGTAAGCAGACCGGATAGTGTTGTTGACGTGGGAGTGGAATGAAAGGGTGCTGTCGAGGACGACACCCAGACTCTTAACCTGGGGGGAGGGGGAAACCAAGGAGTTGTCTATGTTGAGGGTGAAACTGGGATGCTTGGTGAGTGTGGATTTGGAGCCAATGAGAATTACCTCTGTTTTATTACTGTTTAGTTTAAGGAAATTTGAAGTGAACCAGGATTTAAGTTCATGTAGACAGGCACAGAGGGAGGAGGGAGGGAGGGTGGAAGTGGGTTTGGAGGAAACGTAGAGCTGGGTGTCGTCCGCATAACAGTGGAAATGGATGTTGTATTTACGGAAAATCAGACCAAGTGGGAGGAGGTAGATGATGAAGAGGATGGGGCCAAGGACAGAGCCCTGGGGTACACCAGAGGAGAGGGGGGACGGATGGAATGTGAATGATTTTAACTGTATAAACTGAGTGCGACCAGAGAGATAAGAATGGAACCAGTGTATAGAGGGGTGTCAGATATACCAATGGAGGCTAAACGGTTAAGGAGGGTGGAGTGCGATATAGTATCAAAAGCGGCGCTCAGATCGAGTAGGGTGAGGATGGATATGACAGTGTTTCCTCCAGGATTTTTCACATTAGTGGCGGAGCGGTTATCTCGTGCACGCGCATAAAACGCGCACTGGCGCTCAAAACAAAGACGTGGTTTCACCAAAAACTATAGAGGGTGGCAACAATTATAATTTCTTAAATAGCGGTTAAGTCATTAAAGCCGAGCAAGTGATTTTATATAGAAGGTGATCAAATACCAACATATCCTACAGCTGCAGCGGAACATGCGGAACGCACATTACACACACACACACACACACACACACACACACACACACACACAGAAAGATCAATACGAAGTAGGCCTACGTGAGAGTACACGCACAGAACCGGCTAACGTTACTCATTAACTGTTTACACAAGTAAAATCACAGTGTGACAGTCAGATGGAGCATTCGGTAAACAACAACAGCCAGGTAATGCTATCAGTTGAGTTAAAGAAAACCAACTCTTACCTCTGAGGACACCAACATGAGCCGTGTTTACCCGTACCTCCGCCGTTCTGTTCGTGGTGATTTTAGAAGCAATAGATTATTTTTGCCCCGCGCATATTGCTATGAATAGTTCGATCTCCACACATGAGTCGGCGATGTTGTCATTTAGCCAGCTCTCAGAGAAGCACATCAGGCTGCACTCCCGATACACTGAATGATGCATCACGAGTGCCTCCAACTCGTGACATTTGTTGGGTAAGGAGTTAACATTTCCCATTACGATTGATGGTAGAAACGGCTTGTATCTCCACCGCCTCCTCGATTTAGCTTTTAGCTTCGCTCCAGCTTTGCACCCCCGGTATTTCTTCCGTAGTTCCTTCGGTAATGAGTGTTTGAAACCCTCATGTTTTGCAGTCTCTCTTAGTGCAAAGAGGGCACTTCTGGTATAAACAACTCTGGCTGAGGTTGTAACATTAGACATTATACAACAACAAACCGACAAACATTAAAAACAGTGCAGCGAGACCTGCTGCCGCTCAGAACGGCGCAACGTGCCGACGTCAGCTACCATCGCATTTAATTGACCATGAACATCAGAGACATAGATTACGAATGTTCATTTAAAATACTCTATACTGAGCACTGGTATAAGAACATGAACCAGAGAACAGCAGTAAATGCAATAACCCACAGTCGTCGCTGATGATGTTCCGTTTTCGATTAGGATACGGGATTAAAGGCACCGGCGACGGGCTAAGAGAGAGAGAGGAGAGGGATTTCCTGAAATCCAAATGTCCCTCTAAATTCGGACCAATCACAAAACTGTTTTGAAAGCGCGTCGCCTCTCGCCGCGCGCCTGTTGAGAGTCTCGATTGCAGTAAGAACACAAACGACGAGGTTAATTGCAACATTGTAACATATTGTAAATAACTACGCCCTAAATCGTAACGAAATGTTGGTCTGGAAGCGACCTAAATCTAGCTTCAATCTGCTTTTTTTCTGTTCTCCGGTCATAATAACTCGCTGCCTTTCTGCGCAGCCTGAATCAAAGTGGACTGTCTGAATCATTTGGTGGCGGAGGAAATTCTTTGGTGGCGGCCCGCCACGAATAAATGCATATAGAGGAAATACTGATATGAGTCCGGAGTCAGCTGCCATCAGGATGTCATTTGTGATTTTGAGGAGGGCTGTTTCTGTGCTGTGAAGGGGGCGGAAGCCAGACTGGAACTGTTCATAGAGGTTATTGTTAGAGAGATGAGTATGAATCTGTAAAGCCACCACTTTTTCCAGGATTTTTGAAAGAAATGGCAGGTTGGAGATGGGACGGAGGTTATTGAAGATGTTGGGGTCTGAACCAGGTTTCTTCAGAATTGGTGTTACGGCTGCGGATTTGAGAGATGATGGGACAGAACCAGAGGTGAGGGAGGAATGGATGATTGCAGTTATCAGGGGCAGGAGAGAGGGGAGGGAGGCTATGACCAGGGAGGAGGGCAGGGGGTCAAGTTGGCAGGTGGATGGCTTGGATTTCCGGATGAGTTTAGATAAATCGGCAGCAGAGGGGAGATGGAAGCAGGAGAGAGGTACAGAGAGGGGGGGATGGGGAGATAGGGGAGATGGACAACTGGACATAAGAGGGGTCAGTTGCTGGTGGATATTGGCTATTTTTGAGTTGAAAAATGACATCAGGGAGTTACAGTGGTCAGTGGAGTAGAAGTGTGGGGGAAGGGAGTCGGGGGGGCGGAGTGAGTTGTTGACCACTGAGAACAGGGCTCTGGTGTTCCCAGCACCAGCAGTGATTTTGTCTGTGAGATATTGGGATTTGGCTGAGGAGAGGGCGTCTTTGTAAAGGAGGATGTGGGCATGGTGCATCTGTTTGTGAACAGTGAGACCGGTTTTTATTGAAAGCCGCTCCAGCTGACGTCCTTTGGCTTTCAGCAGACGTAGGTGAGGGGAAAACCAGGGGGCAGAATGGGGGACTGAGACAGTCCGGGTTTTGAGGGGCGCGAGTGAGTCCAGCAGAGTTTGGAGTCCATCATTATAATGAGAGACGAGCTGATCAGGGGTGCATGGGGGGGTGATGATGGGGAAAGTGTCGATGCCTGTTGTGAGATCTGCTAAATTAATGTGTCTGATGTTGCGGAAGGACATAGTACGTGACTGTTTGGTTTTGGATAGAGACAAACTTAAGTTAAATGAAACAAGCATGTGGTCAGAGATGGGGAGGTCAACAGCAGAACAGTTAAGGGGAGTGACACCTGAGCAACAGACCAAGTCCAAAATATGACCTTTAGAATGGGTAGGGAAATCAATATATTGTTGGAGACCAAAACTGTCCAGGCAAGAGATGAAGTCCTAAGTGAGAGCATGATTAGTATTATCCATGTGAATATTTAAATCACCTAACAGAATTATGTTGGATGAGAGTGAACAGATGTGGGTGAGAAATGTGTTGAATTCATCAAAGAAATCCTTGTTTGGTTTGGGTGGGCGGTAGATATTAACTAAAACAGTTGGGGTAGGTCCATTTAGTTGTAGAGCCACAGACTCAAAAGAATGAGACACTGGCATAGTGACAGAAGAGACCTTCCAGGACTCGCGGTGGATTATCGCGAGACCCCCCCCCCTCTGCCGGTGAGACGGGGTTGGCAGTTGTAAACAAACCCAGGTGGAGTAGACTCGTTCATCTGAGAGAAGTCATTGGGTTGTTGCCAAGTCTCTGTTAAACAAAGAAAGTCATACTTGCGGTCGAGGAGGAGGTCCTGCAGTAGTTGTCCCTTGCCAGTGAGGGAGCGGATGTTAAATAAACCAAATTTGAGATCGGAGTGCTGGTTGGAGAAGCCAACGCTAGCCGACCTGACCAGGCCAGCCAGCGCGCCACGGTCCACTCTCCTGCAGGTGTTTCTCGGAGGGTGGCGGCGGGTGGAGGACCAGATGGAGCTTATTGCAGTGGAGTCGTCAATGTGGTAGCTTCGTCCGGCTCCGCGATGGATGTACCTCCGACGTGGAAGGCGAGCGACGTCCGGAAAACGATGCAGCACAGACGGGGGAGCAGATTGGTAGGAACGGAGTTGATGGAGCTCCGCACTCATGTATTGGATCAGAGTTGACGCTGGATATATCAAGAAGGACAGGACAGTCCACAGGAGCATAAATCTCACAGCGAGATTGTAGATCCACATGATGAACTGGCAGACGTTAGGTTCACCGAACAGCGGTTGCAGTGGCTGGGTGAGTGGAGCATCAACACGCTAGGTAACGTTTGAGCAAACACAAACACAATACTGACAAACAGATCGATTTGACAGTAAGCCCAGGGTAGAGACCAATGGTACCACGTTCGCCAGGAGTAGATGATCTGCTGCAAACTAATAATAATCATAAAAACATTCAAAACAACCAGAGAGCAGCGGCAGCTAATCGCGCCAGCGTTCACTCGTGTTCACTTGGTCAACATTGGTCGTCAACAACATTGGTCGTGCCGACAGAATATCAGCCGCATTTTATGAGTAAACAATGTTTCTTTTTTAAAACTTTTACAAGTAGGAACTAGGAAGTGGGGGCGCGTTGGAAGGTGGGGGCAGCGCCCTAGCGCCCTCTATTGGCCAGCCGCCACTGGCACTGACCTCAAAGTGTCATGGAGTGATTTGAAGAGAAGCGGTATTTTAGCGGTGTTTTATACTTTAGTGAGTTTCTGTACATACATGTATATGTTTGTGATTGTGAAATGTCACAAAGACCATCTAGGCTAGGGTAACCAATCCACCTAAAAGTTTCGATGTAAGTGACGAAGGACTGATTTCTTCTTCTGAACCAGGGTATGGAGGTTAGTTCTAGCGAATTTACCTGATAGAACATCGACATGCTAGAAACACATAACTACACATAATTAGATGATCATTATAAGTATTTAGTGATCGTTAAACTGTTGTTTATTATATCGAGTGGGTACTTTATAACTTCAAGTTTCGTGTTATGAAAAAAACGAGTCGGCGAGTGGTTTGCCCTAGGCTGCGTTCTTAAATTCGCTCTGGAAATCTGATCAGCAGTCATGGAATGCCTCTTGTCCAATCAAATTACTTGGTCCCTTTATGACGTTGAGCCCAGTGCGCAGAGCGAATTTACGAACGCTGCCCGAGACTGTCTCGCGTCCCCCTTTACCTCGCTTTTACCCTGCTGCTACGCTGCTTCTATAACATCAGGATCAGACACAGGGCGAGATTTTCAAAATAAACCTTTTTAATGGCTTCTGTGTGCTTTAGACTTGCGTAGAATAGATTTTATTTTTATTTTAAAAAGTCAGACCGGAAAATGTATTATTGTCGCCAGACCTACTGCGTGGGAATACGACGCGTGCGGATGAGAGACAACATATAAAGCAAAACTTATCGCACACTTATTGCTCGTGTGACATTGGTTAAGCTGCGCCCAAAACCCAGATATTTTGCCACGTGAAATGATAAGACAAGAGGCCACGATATGATAATCGCCGTAGGAGGCGATTCGACTGTAGGCATGTGAAGTTAGAATTTCTTCAAACTTGCAGTGGTAGCAACGGTGTGTGTGGTTTAGTAAATATAGGGCCGGTTTCAGAGACAAGGCTTAAGCCTAGTCCTGGACTAAATCACACTTCCAATGTAAAATCTCCATTGAAGATGTTTTTTAGTCTAGGATTAGGCTTAAGCCTTGTCTGTGAAACCGGCCCATAGTGTGTGTGTGTGTGTGTGTGTGTGTGTGTGTGTGTGTGTGTGTGTGTGTGTGTGTGTGTGTGTGTGTGTGTGTGTGTGTGTGTGTGTGTGCCATATCTCAGTATGTAGGCTATGCAGTGTAAGTGAGTGTAAGTAAGTGTGTGAGTTTATTCTGTTATGTATGCTATTATATCTAGTAATGTGTTGAGAAGCAATGGAAATGAATCAAGAAATTGATAGAGTAGGCTAACTTACATTATCATTGTTCTATATGCAATAGAACAGATTACCCAGCATTGCTAATGAAAAGAATCAACGAATGTGAGTCTAATACCAATACTTGCTCAATAGGTCTTAAAATCTATTAAAAGTGGTCTTATAAAGGTCTTAAATGTAACTTGTTGAAACCTGCAGGAACCCGCATAATTATTTTGAGAACAGGTTGCTTACATTAATTATGCGGGTGTTAAGGTCAGGGCCATCGCTACTTACACGTGCATCATTGTTAGACCACTGTTAATGATAGAGCTAACCATCTACAGCAGTGGTTCTCAACCTTTTTTGGGCCAGCGCCCCCCTGTCCATTATCCAGGCCTCTTACCGCCCCCCCCATCAAAAAAAGTAGGCTTATTTTCTTCCCTAAATATTAATGTTGACTAATATTCTGTGTTATATAATTTAAAAAGCATGTCACTGAATGCCAAATAATAGATTGGATTTAACTGGGCAGTTGGAATATCATTATCATTAGTTTACCAGAGAGCAGAAAAGCCATGTGAATGTGAATAAAAATGTTGTTTCTGAGTGTTAAACAAACTCAGACAACATCAGAGTATACAAACAGACTGCTACAGAACAGCAGCAATTTCACACATGTCCGATGCAGAACAAACAGTAGGCTGCAGAACTGTACATTAAAACTAACATTGTTAGTTTTTTTTAAGTGTGCTAGTGTTGCATTTCTCCAAATTGCTGTTTTATGATGCTAATATTTATTCATTTTTGATTGGACTTTGGGGGGGGTGGGGTCACAATATGGCGGCAAACGCTAGGGGGCTATTATTTTAATATTTTATTTAGTATTCTATGGTATTATTTTCATAAACTGACCACTTCGAATTTCTCATATCAAAACATAACAAAGTTCCAAAGCTCTGGGAGCGCTCAGAGATGGGCGCTCTGACTGAAAACACGGTTTTGTCCGAGCGAACTGACCGTTCGTGCATTTACGAACGTACCCGTAATAACACTGCTGACAGCTGATCAATACAAAAGACGCTGCAGCTGATGCGTTCGTTTCCAGGACATCACAAGAGGAGCAACATATCACAAAAAAGCGATCGTATATTTTAGTTTGCAAACACATCGCAATGCTAACCTCAGAATGGCACTAGGAATAACATCCACAACACTTAACAGTAATACATTTATGTAATATACTGTGATGAACCTGCGAGGGGAGGGGACATTCGTAGCTGATTTCTCTAGGTTCGATTATTGGTAAGCGACAGAGAACTTTCAGGACTGGTTTATTACGATCGCTTTTTTGAGATAGGTTGTTCCTGCTGTGATGTTCTGGTATGGTGGTATGGTATTACCACTCATTTTAACTAAATTAAATAAGCTGTATTGAAAGGAAGCGAACGAAGCGAACGCAACAATTACAATGAGCCCACAAACTGAAACATTATGTCACTCAAGCATAGCCTACAAGGAAAACACTCATAGAAGTTGGGCATTGGTCAACATGATGTTACAGATGGGATGAACCGGGGTTCTTTCTATCGTAGCATAGTATTGCAATTTCTGCACTGTACATGAACTGTCAAGATTCTTCTACAATGCAGCTTACCCAGACACATTGGAAACTATCAAAAGCTCTGCCTTTGCTAGCTGAGTTTTTAGCTTCTCCATCTTCTTGATGACACTCTCACTTTAATTTTTTGGGGCGCTGCGCTACGTGTGTCTGCGTCAGAGCCCGGCCAAGTTCAGAGCGCTCAGAGATGGGCGCTCTGACTGAAAACACGGTTTGTCCGAGCGAACTGACCGTTCGTGCATTTACGAATGTGCCCGTAATAACACAGCTGTTTTTCATGAGAAAAATACTTTATGCATGAACGCCCCCCAAGAACACCTCAACGCCCCCCTTTTAAAAATATTTGTTCCAGCGCCCCCCGATGTTGTCTGAACGCCCCCGTTGAGAAACGATGATCTACAGGCAAAAAAAAAGTGTCACCTTTTTGGACCATCGCCAGTTTGCACCCCTGCTGTCTGTCTGTCTGTCTGTCTGTCTGTCTGTCTGTCTATCTATCTATCTATCTATCTATGTATGTATGTATGTATGTATGTATGTGTAGGAGCCATTTTAGTCCTACATGTTATTTATGTTAATCTTCTAATATGAATTTTGAGTTATTGATTTATGATATTGATTGCTTTAATTTAATTATGATAATATTTGCTTCTAAGCCTATATTCCCTATTTTATGTTATTTAGATTGTTCCTTATGGTCATTCCCCCCTGGTGGTTGGGATGAATGAATATTGGGGATATAAGGGAACAGGAAGGGGATGGTTACAGTTTTCCCCAATTGCTAAAACACAAAAGCCAATTCTCTAAACCAAATGACCAGTTCTCTAAACACATTTATTAAAACTAGCCCCCATTTGCCAAAACCATAAACACATTTCACATGAAGACACAATTCACAAAACACAATCCTCCTTTTCTCATAAATCTAAACACATTTTGTCTTGCTAAAACACAAGTTGCAAAAAACTCTGCTCAAATTCTCAAATTAAAGCTCATGTGATGCAAAATGCTTGCCACAGTCAGCAAAATTTGAACACAATGAACACACCTGGCTTCATTCATTAAACTTAACGACTCAAAATGTAAGACACTTGTTGCAAATGATTGTGGTGTGTGTGTGTGTGTGTGTGTGTGTGTGTGTGTGTGTGTGTGTGTGTGGTATAGTTCCATAAATAAATTACACACCCTGAACATTGTTTTCAGTGAGTATTGTTGTGTGTAATGGATCCTCTGTAGTGTTTGCATTGAGTTGTGATACAGTACAGTAGTGTACATGTTACGGTACATGTGGGAATACGGTACATGTGGGAAAACTAGGGTTAGGGTTAGGTGCTAGGGTGCTAGGTTTAAGGTTAGGATTAGGGGTAGGGTTGGGGTTAGGGTTAAGGTTAGGATTAAGGTTAGACATTAGGGCTGGGTATCGCCACTGATTTCCCAAAACGATTCGATTCCGATTCACCAGCTCAGTGAGCTCACGATTCGATTCGATTCCGATTCGATCTAGTTAAAATATACATTTTTTGCTTGAATATGAAAGAGATTCTCAGAATTAATGCTATAAATGGTTCAAGGAACCCTATAACATGTAGCATTGTTAAACATATCAATGAATTGACTCCAAAGCAGTTACATGAATGTACTTTTTATTGGAACACATTTTATTGGAACATATGAACATCATTGACCAACATTTTGCAACTACAAAAAGTGTTTTTTAACGTGCTTTACTGCAGCCGATGTAAATAAAGGGGCTACAAACATAGCCTACCGATAATAATCAACAAAAAAAGCGTTTCCGAACGTTTTTTGAGGGGTTTATATATTTAAAAAAAAAAAAAAAAAAAAAAAAAAAAATGAAAGATCGATCTCGGGACTTATGAATCGATAAATCGCTCATTTAATGAAGATCGATTCAGAATCGGGAAATCGATTTTTTGAACCCAGCCCTATTAGACATGCCAGCATATGAATGAATGAATGAATGGTCTTTATTGTCATTACTGTAATACAGTACAGGTACCATACAACGAAATTTAGGAGGGGGGGGCTCCCCTGGTGCTTGGAAAAAAGACTAAAAACAAGAGAGCCAAGGGTAAAACAAAAAAGAGAAAAAGAGCTGGTTGACAAAAATAAAGGCTATGTACACTATCTACTATACAATAAAACAATGTGCTGTACACTATGCTATGCTATAAATATCCTAACTTTTTCCTATATCTGAACCTTATGTAAACATGGGTTATCATATTGCACATAATACTTGTTGCACATTCATTAAAGTGTCGCAGTAGCAGATTTAGAATGTTCACAGTTACAGTAATGTACCAAGTCACCCTAGCACCTAACCCTAACCCTAGTTTCCCACATGTACCGTATTCCCACATGTACCGTAACATACATACTGTATTTTCTGTAGATTTACATACTGTTCATATGAAACACACACATCTATGAATGCCCAATACTCTACAGTAGGGATGCTCCGATCTGGATTTTTGGGGCCGATACCGATCACCGATTTTTTTCCTCAAGATCAACCGATACCGATACCGATTTTTAAAAAAATACATAACTGTAGGCCTACTGACTGGATAGCCTACATATTTTTTGCTTTTTAGACAAAAGTTTTGATCCATTAGGCACCAAGCAAACGCAGACCCATTTTTATGGCATAGTAAAGGTCTGGCCTATCACCCAGTTAGGGCCTGAAGCCCAAGTCAGTCGATATGGCTGTATAAAAGACATCATAAACGTGGCCTTCATGGTTTACATACTGTTACGTCCTCCTATGTTTTCTGTTCAGTTATCTGTCTTCCCCAGGAAAAAAAAAAAAAAAAAAAAAAAGATCGTTTTTTGCGATCAGCCATTTTTGTCGATCACCGATCGAGTCATTTGGAGTGAAATCGGCCGATTTAAATCGGTGGCCGATAAATCGGAGCATCCCTACTCTACAGTCATATATTCTGAGAACAGATACTTTAAGGTTTCTAAAAATGTGCTTTGGCAGTTGTGAAAAAAATGAACATTCTCACACACTGAACATTGTGTTTTCAGTTGTTTTGTTGTAGTCTGTAATGATGAGTATAGTGTTTACATTTTTGCAGGCTTTGAGCAGCTGTTTTGGTGTGAAAGTTTGAGTTTTGAAGAGAGAAGGTGTGGTTTTGTTTATGTAGCTTTAGAAAAGTGTGTTGTGTTTAGAGTTTTGGGAAAATGTAGGAAAGTTTTGGGAAATGTGTTTTAGCAATTGAGAAAAACTGTAATTGGGAGCAAACAAAGTTTCAACGACAGTAATTGACAGTTCAGGACAACACGGTTGTGAAAAGTAATTGACAGTTCAATAGTAATGGACAGTTTTGTGGACAGCTATAGACTTTGCTGACAGGATCGTTAATGTGGACTATGCTGATGGAGATATATTTATTTTGAGTAAATAAAGGAACCTGTTTATTTTTATACACGCGTCACTCTACCTTTTTTGGATACTGTTTGTTGGAACCTACGACTCACCCAATGTAGAGTCTATTTGGATTATTAAGAAGCCTCTACAGCAGGGGTCCCCAAACTTTTTTCTGTGAGGGCCACATCATTTTTCCTTTCTGTGATGGGGGGCCTGGGTCGGTCTCTAACATAAAATAATATGGAATGGAGGCGGTTGCGCAAAGCAATTGCGCGCAGGAGAGCACTGGTGGATGCAAACAAAGTCTAAACAGTTGAATTTGGATGGAATTTATACCTATAGTGATATGTCAATGAAATATAATCAGTTTTACAGTCTGATACATGAGGGAGGACCCTCATCATACACGGGGGGACCCATGAAGCAGGGCTGTCTGGGGGTCCTTAAACGAGCATCAAACACTTAATTTATTGCATTCTGGTGAATTTAGATGCAATTTGTGCCCTTTCTGCATCAATTTATGGTGGAAATGTCATTATTTATGTAAAGGAAAACACAATATTCAGGCACCAGATGACCATTCAAAATGTAATGTAATATAATGCAATATAAGGCTCTCAGGCATTCTGTACTTTCAAATATGTATTCTCCTTGAGCAGTCAACATCAACTATCAGCTGTTTCACTAGCAAACACGAAAGCTAACTTATTTGCGAAACAGCGACCGTTAATACGACCGTCAGAGTTTTGTCGAGAGCTGGAGGCGGCTAGAAATATGACGGAGGCGGCCGCCTCATAATTCTCTATGCAGGAAAAACCCTGCTTGACACAGATCATGAACATATCGGAAACATTATTTCGTTTTCTCCTGCAGCTGGGCATCTACATTATCTATCCCCCATTGTTTCAATTCATCTGGTGCCTACTTGGGACAGACTCACTGACGGGACACACCTCCTCCGCGATCACATTCATACATTTATTGACAAACTTCTTTGCATTTAACAATAATAATCACTTGTGCACTGTTGGTTAAAAACCCTGCATTCTGAATCAACTTTTCTCTTTACCAACCGTTTGGCCATTTTTCATCTCTCTGAATTTTCGTTCTAGCTCGCGTGCACCTGCTACAGATCCGGGCTCGTTCACTATGGAACGTTATGTTGAATGTACCGCATTCTGTGGGCGGGTGAAACTAACTAATAATGTTATTAATGAAAATAGTTTATAACTAAGGGACATTTTAATTTGAAAGCCAACCTTTAATATCAAATACAGATATGATATGATTAAAACATATATTTAAAGTTTAATTTTCAAAATATGTTTCTGGCATTGTTGAGAGTGTGTGGGGGCGACGTTGTTCAAAGGGCCGGTCCAAGTGTGGGGGTGGGCCGTGTTCGGCCCGCAGGCCGTAGTTTGGGGACCCCTGCTCTACAGTATGTATGTATGTACAGTATGTAGTGTGTCTGTCTGTCTATCTATCTATGTATCTATCTATCTATGTATGTATCTATCTGTCTGTCTGTCTATCTATCTATCTATCTATCTGTCTATCTCTCTATCACTCTATCTATGTATGTATGTATGTATGTATGTATGTATGTATGTATGTATGTATGTATGTATGTATCTGTCTATCTATCTATCTATCTATCTATCTATCTGTCTATCTATCTATCTATCTATCTTTCTATCACTCTATCTCTCTATCTATCTATCTATCTATCTCTC
This sequence comes from Nansenia antarctica, assembly GCF_963989245.1. Taxonomy (NCBI): domain Eukaryota; kingdom Metazoa; phylum Chordata; class Actinopteri; order Argentiniformes; family Microstomatidae; genus Nansenia; species Nansenia antarctica. The sequence continues at coordinate 42,918,006 of NC_137689.1, read as the reverse complement.
TATCTCTCTCTATTTATCTATCTATCTATCTCTCTATATATCTATGTATCTATCTATCTATCTATCTATATCTCTATCTATTTATCTATCTATCTATCTATCTCTATCTCTCTATCTATTTATATCTCTCTCTATCTATGTATCTATCTATCTATGTATCTATCTATCTATCTCTCTATCTATTTATCTATCTATCTCTCTATCTATTTATCTATCTATCTCTCTGTCTATCTATCTCTCTAACTATTTATCTATCTATCTCTCTATCTATGTATCTATCTATCTATATGTCTATCTATCTATCTATCTGTCTATCTATCTATATATCTATCTCTCTATCTCTCTATCTATCTCCCTATCTATTTATCTATCTATCTATCTCTCTAACTATTTATCTATCTATCTGTCTGTCTATCTATCTATCTATCTGTCTATCCATCTATCTATCTCTCTTTCTATCTATCTATCTATCTATCTATCTGTCTGTCTGTCTGTCTGTCTTTATCTATTTATCTATCTCTCTATCTCTAACTATTTATCTATCTATCTGTCTATCTATCTATCTGTCTATCTATATCTATATCTATCTCTCTATCTATCTATCTCTCGATCTCTCTATCTATCTGTCTGTCTGTCTGTCTGTGTATGTCTGTCTGTGTATCTATCTCTCTATCTATCTCTCTATCTATCCATCTCTCTATCTATCCATCTCTCTATCTCTCTCTCTATTTCTCTATCTATCTATATCTCTCCATCTATCTATTTATCTATCTATCTATATCTCTCTATCTATTTATCTATCTATATATCTCTCTATCTATTTATCTCTCTCTATCTATTTATCTATCTATCTATCTATCTATCTCTCTATCTCTCGTCCACCCCAGCAACTCCATCGTAAAGTTTGCAGACGACACCACCGTGGTGGGCTGCATCTCGGGGGGGGACGAGGCGGCGTACAGGGATGAGGTAGAGCAGCTGAGCAAGCTGTGCAAGGTTAACAACCTGCTGCTGAACAAGTCAAAGACCCAGGAAATCATCGTGGACTTCAGGAGGAAAAAATCTGAGATCCAGCCCCTGCTCATCGACGGAGAGAGCGTGGAGAGAGTCTCAACCCTCCGATTCCTGGGGGTGCACATATAGGATGACCTGTCCTGGAAGAACAACACAGCAGCCACCATCAAGAAGGCACAACAGCGGCTCTACTTCCTGAGTCCTCAGGAAGGAACACAACAAGCAGGAGATACTGGTGGCCTTCTACCGCGGCGTAGTGGAGAGCATCCTCACCTACGGCATCTGCAACTGGTTCTCCAGCTGCACAACCGCGGAGAGAAATGCGCTACAGAGAGTCGTGAGAACAGCCCAGAAGATCACCGGCGCCCCCCTCCCCTCTCTGGAAGAGCTGTACAACACATGCTGTCTCAGGAAGGCCTCCAAGATCTCCAGAGACCCAACCCACCCTGGGTACGAACACTTTGCCCGGCTGCCCTCGAAAAGGCGGTACAGGACCATGGCCGCAAGGACAAACAGACTGAAGCTCAGCTTCTACCCCAGGGCCATCCAGGCCCTGAACACAGCAAAGACCTAGGTTCTGGGCCCTGGACAGTCTGGACGGATTGATGGCAGCTGCTGGATTGAAAAAATCAGGTGTAGTGCTGAGGCACAAATGTGTACATTTCAAGCCTGCAAACTGCGACACTTTAAATGAATGTGCAATAACACTATGTGCAATATGACAACCCTAGTCGTCTTATCTGTACAGTATAGTATAGTGGATAGTGTACATAGCCTTTATTTATGTAAACCAGCTCCTTTCCCTTCTTGTTTTTTTAGTTTTTTTTTTCTTTCCTAGCACCAGGGGAGCCACCCCTCCCAAATGTCGTTGTTTGGTACCTGTACTATAGCAATGACAATAAAGACCATTCATTCATTCATTCATTCTATCTATTTATCTATCTATCCATCTATCTATCTCTATATCTATCTCTCTATCTCACTATCTATCTATACATCTATCTCTCTCTCTATCTATCTGTCTCTATCTATCTATATATATATATATATATCTCTCTCTATCTATCTATCTATCTCTATATATCTATCTCTCTATCTCTCTATCTTTATATCTATCTATCTCTCTCTATAAATCTATCTATCTATCTAACCGTGACGTCCTTGCCCAGGTCTGTCCACCCCTACGAGACCCCAGAGGTCCTCAGCTTCCCGGTGGAGGACGGGAGTCGGCCCTATCTGAAGTGGATGGACGGAGCCGTTCCTGACGACTGACAGACTAGGGAGCCCACCCCCTCGCCCCCCCCCCCCAAAAAAATACATAATAATCTGTGCCGTTATGGGATGAGGGCAAGGCAGTTTGGCCAATGGGATTGGCTGCTGTGGAAACTAGGGTCTGAGGATGGAGAGGTTGATAGAACTCTTTCCAGCGAACCCCGAGATCAGCAGACGATAGTGAGGTAGCTCCACCAAGATGTCCTCAGAGTATTGTTGTTGTTGTTATTGTTGTTGTTGTTGTTGTGGTTGTTGACTGTTCATGTTCTGCGGTTTGTCGTTGTCCCAGGGCTTTTCTGAGCATCACATCTGAATCAGAATCAGATCAGAAGTGATTTTATTACATCCCAATGTACACAAGAGTAAACGTTTTTGGTTTAGCTTCTTCAACACTGGTATACAAGATACAAAACCACAATAATAGAGTAAAGTCAAATAAGTAAAGTAATAATAAAGTGATGCTTAAGTAATACAATGATGGTAGTCGTACTGCAGCGGACCCAGTCTTACTACAGGGTGATGTGGTATTATCCCTATAATGTCTGTTGTTGGAGGAGCACTCCTATATAATGTAAATATCCCAAGATAATTACCTCAACACCACGTGGCCTGAAATGATCATGTCCAATGTTGATTCAAGGGATTGAAGTGAATTAAATATTTGGATATATTTATTTTAAATGTATTGTATTACCACGAGACACTTCTCACATTTCATCATTCAAATTGCTCTAATGTATATTCATCACATTCCAGTAGTATCTGGCTGCCTTTTTGCTGACATGGCACCCTTGAAATCAGCTTGGTTTTACCCTCTTGTGGGTACCCTTTTTATAAAACCTTAAAATAGTACAAAACATTTTCTTGTATTCCTTAGGTAATACATCATACTTTATTCGAAATAAAGGTTGTATATTGAGAGGTTTTAATGATATTTATAAAGCAAAATGTTTATTAAAGAACACCAATGTTTCACTGACATTTACAATTTGTTGACTGTTTTCTGGCTTATGTTAACAACCAAACAAGATTTGTGCCTACCCTACTACCCTATCGTTGTGTGTATACTAAAGCTCTCTGTTTATGTGTCTTTAGTCAGTGATCCATGGCTCTTTGGTGCTGAGCGGAAGCCATGTGTCCACATTAAACCTGTCCCCCTGCCCTACGGAGCACAAGGAATAAAGGACCACCTGTTCAGCACACAGACAGGCCTGAGGCTGGTGAAAGCATGGCTTGTTGAGGAACTCTCATAAAAGCAGCCACAAGGCCAAGGAAATGTTTACATTGCACACTATAGATACTAAGCTCTCGCCTCCTTGTACACACAGTCATAATACTGTTCCCGAGGGATTTGGTTGAAAGTAGTTAAAATGAGTAACCTCATTTTGAAAAGTACATGATGGTAAACTAAACGTTCTATTGGTGAGTTCTATACGAGTGTCCTATTGGTGAACCGGTCAGCGTCGCCTTCATTTGCTTCCATTTGATTCCAACATACCGATTGTACACCACCACATTGCCGGCTGGACACATTGCTTGGCAGTCATACTGGCTTACTTGGCTAAAGCTGAGGTGAGGGGTAGGACTCCCAGTCGGCAAAACACGTTTCCGGCACGAAGGGCTCACAAAAGAAATGCAGACACGGTTTAGCCTGGTGTTGTTCCTGGGGATTTACTGTAATCCCACCTCTCAGGTCAGGGGATAGGCATGGAGGGGGCAATAAATATGTCCTGACGGACCTGGGTGTGTGTGTGTGTGGGGGTGTGTGAGTGTGTGGGTGTGTGTGTGTGTGCGCGCGCACATGTGTTGTGTGTTGGAAAAATGCATGTTATAACATACATACTACAGTTCTGTTACTGTGCCACTAGAGGGCATTGTTAAGATATATATCCCACACAAACATTAAATATTATACCTCCATTATGGAGGCTCCAAACAATGTAGTCGTCTACATGAGCCATCATTCATGACCATCATTCATGACCCTCTTTACATTTCTTGCACACTTTGTTTGTTAAGCCAAATGCGGAGATGTGATTAGCAGTACGGCGTCATCAATCAGTTTCATCCAGTGGTGTTTCTGCACCGCCACCAGGAACAAGGCCAGGAATACGTCTGTCCTGTCTTGTTACCGTCCGATGGATGAATGACTCTATTGATGCGCAACTATAATTTTAAAAAATGCCAACACTGTTCATTTGATATCACGATCAACCTCATGAATAGTGACCTCCCATGAGGATGAATCAGTCAGGACCTAATGCCCAGCGCATTTAAGTGACATATTATTGACTGAACATGTCGGCCTTCAGGCTGTCAGTGAACAGCATGCTGATTAAAAATGTTCTTATACAGGGCAGGTAGGTGTCAGAAGATCTCAAAGACTTCCCGCACTACTATCAGAGAGGCCTGTTTTCTGTGTTGGCAGGCTACATTCTATTAAAAGATCTGCACGTGTCACACATTAGTGCACATTAGTGCACATTAGTTTTACGCTGATAGGTTGAGGTCATTAGATGTATTACTATTACTATATCATCATCATCATCATTACCTTTTCATGAAATAAGTCATTTTAGAAGACATATCACTTTGAACAGTCGTCTCTCTAGTCTAATCTTTCCGTTCGTACAACGTAGCTACCGCGGCTCTGCATTGACGCTACGATACTGTATGTACACTAAGTTGAGGCTTCTAATAATGAGTGGAGAAGAGAAAGGAATGAATTTCGCTCCCAGAGAGATATCTAAAGATCATCCTCTCTCAACACCCTTCGTCAATGATTAAACCATGGCAACATATGGCCCGCTCTCCACTTGGCTGTGTGTGATTACATTCTCCACAGGGTGCAGTCTTAGGAACATGGTAATTAACAATAGGCTAACGCGCCGCCGTTAGCATGCTCCCAACTGAGTGTGTTAATAAAAAGGGGATAAAGATGAACCAATTACTGTCCACGAGGAGATGGAGGAACCTCACTGTGGGGGTGCGAGGGTGCAGGGGGGAGGGGGGGCGGCAGCTCTGGTATTGGCCTTTAGCATTTCTCTGAAATTAAACAGTAGGTTTGATTAACATAGAATTCTGAAAAAGATCACAGCGAGCGTGCTACTCTATGCTTTAGCTCCACTGCTTGTGACCGATGTACAGTACAGAATGTTTATAATAAGTATGTAAGGCAGTGTTAAGCCCAATGCACACGGCGTGCGATTTTGTCGCACCGCCGAATTCGATTCCATTGTTTTGAATGCATCTCAATGAGACAATGCACACGGCGTGCGATGCGATATTGTCGCACGACAACATTCCATTCTCCATTCACATTCATTCATTCATTCATTGGTGTGAATTGAGAATCGAATGTTGTCGACAAAATCGCACGCCGTGTGCATTGGCCTAGTCTCTGCGATAAGATTTCTTCTCAATGTGGAAAGAGAGACAGACCTCGCCTTTGGTGAGATATTATGAAAACTGCATTGACGGTAGACTAGATACCACACCATGGATACAGCTAGTTTAAAAATGAATTCAAAAAGAGTCAAATGCTTTAAGAAAACGAGACAGACACATTGTATTCAGTTTAGATGCTCAGTGTGAGCCTCTTGAAAAGTTCGGCATCCCAATGTTTCCACCCACATTTCTGACATTCCGATAAACAGGGGCGGGGCAGTGCGTGAGACGAGCAGGCTTAGAGAATACAGCAGTGCGGACAGTAAGGTTCTAGAGCTGGCGCTCACAGAGCACGCAGCATACTGCTGACTGGGAGGGTTGGCCTGCCATGTGGGTCAGGGTGGCCCTGCAGTGTGGCGCTGTCCAGGGAACAGAACATAGGGAACATCTCTTTTGCTTTGTGAAAATTGGCAGTGTCGCTGCCTTGTCGAGCCACACACACACACACACACACACACACACACACACACACACACACACACACTCACACACACATGCACACACACACACACACACATGTACACACACACACACACACACACACACACACACACACACTCACACGCACACACCACCTTTTTTATAAAAGCCACCAAAGAATGGAATAGGCTCCCTGACAACATTACAAATATTACAAACTATCATAGCTTCTCCCGTGAGGTCAAGAAGAGTATTTTAAACAACCTTTTCAACATTTCAGCACTGATTGCACCTAGATGATAGGATCCTGTGGGTAGGATGGGACAAGAATGGAATATTTGTTATTTATTGATCAGACGCTGTTTAGGCTTGTGTAGTTGTCTGACCGTGCTTTAACGTGTATCTAGGTATGTAAAGATTGTGATTTGTGTTTAGTATGGTTATACTAAATACTACCACTATGTATTATAATAGTACACTATCTGGCCCTTTTACTGGTAGTAACTATGCACTTTATACTATGCGCACGCACGCACACACACGCACATACTAAACCATAGGCCGGGGGGGTGTCACTGCAGGCTGAAATAGCCTCGCTGTACCTCCCTGCTGTGCATTAAAATAGGAGAATGAACATATACATGCTAATTTTAACATGGGCAACAGGTGCATGAGTGAGCACGCCACTCGTATCAAATGCTGTCTCTCATTTTGACAAAGTCACATTTGCGAGGGCGCACACAACACAAGCACTAAATCTAAATCATGTGTTTCAAAACCATGATATCACTTAACTGAAAATCACATTATCACGACTCCGGGCGTTGTGAACAGCTCGTGTTGTTCTGCCCTGTGTAGAGTTAGGCATATAGTATCTGTGTAGAGTTAGGCATATCTGTGCAGTTAGGCATATCTGTGTAGAGTTAGGCATATATGTGTAGAGTTAGGCATATCTGTGTAGAGTTAGGCATATCTGTGTAGTTAGGCATATCTGTGTAGAGTTAGGCATATCTGTGTAGTTAGGCATATCTGTATAGAGTTAGGCATATCTGTGCAGTTAGGCATATCTGTGTAGTTAGGCATAGCTGTGCAGTTAGGCATATCTGTGTATAGTTAGGCATATCTGTGTAGTTAGGCATATCTGTGTAGAGTTAGGCATATCTGTGTAGAGTTAGGCATATCTGTGTAGTTAGGCATATCTGTGCAGTTAGGCATATCTGTGTAGAGTTAGGCATATCTGTGTAGTTAGGCATATCTGTGTAGAGTTAGGCATATCTGTGTAGTTAGGCATATCTGTGTAGAGTTAGGCATATCTGTGCAGTTAGGCATATCTGTGTAGAGTTAGGCATATCTGTGTAGAGTTAGGCATATCTGTGTAGTTAGGCATATCTGTGTAGAGTTAGGCATAGCTGTGCAGTTAGGCATATCTGTGCAGTTAGGCATATCTGTGTAGAGTTAGGCATATCTGTGTAGTTAGGCATATCTGTGTAGAGTTAGGCATATCTGTGTAGTTAGGCATATCTGTGTAGAGTTAGGCATATCTGTGTAGAGTTAGGCATATCTGTGTAGTTAGGCATATCTGTGCAGTTAGGCATATCTGTGTAGTTAGGCATATCTGTGTAGAGTTAGGCATATCTGTGTAGAGTTAGGCATATCTGTGTAGTTAGGAATATCTGTGCAGTTAGGCATATCTGTGTAGTTAGGCATATCTGTGCAGTTAGGCATATCTGTGCAGTTAGGCATATCTGTGTAGAGTTAGGCATATCTGTGCAGTTAGGCATATCTGTATAGAGTTAGGCATATCTGTGTAGAGTTAGGCATATCTGTGTAGAGTTAGGCATATCTGTGCAGTTAGGCATATCTGTGTAGAGTTAGGCATATCTGTATAGAGTTAGGCATATCTGTGTAGAGTTAGGCATATCTGTGTAGAGGCATATCTGTGTAGAGTTAGGCATATCTGTGTAGAGTTAGGCATATCTGTGTAGTTAGGCATATCTGTGTAGAGTTAGGCATAGCTGTGCAGTTAGGCATATCTGTGCAGTTAGGCATATCTGTGTAGAGTTAGGCATATCTGTGTAGTTAGGCATATCTGTGTAGAGTTAGGCATATCTGTGTAGTTAGGCATATCTGTGTAGAGTTAGGCATATCTGTGTAGAGTTAGGCATATCTGTGTAGTTAGGCATATCTGTGCAGTTAGGCATATCTGTGTAGTTAGGCATATCTGTGTAGAGTTAGGCATATCTGTGTAGAGTTAGGCATATCTGTGTAGTTAGGCATATCTGTGCAGTTAGGCATATCTGTGTAGTTAGGCATATCTGTGCAGTTAGGCATATCTGTGCAGTTAGGCATATCTGTGTAGAGTTAGGCATATCTGTGCAGTTAGGCATATCTGTATAGAGTTAGGCATATCTGTGTAGAGTTAGGCATATCTGTGTAGAGTTAGGCATATCTGTGCAGTTAGGCATATCTGTGTAGAGTTAGGCATATCTGTATAGAGTTAGGCATATCTGTGTAGAGTTAGGCATATCTGTGTAGAGGCATATCTGTGTAGAGTTAGGCATATCTGTGTAGAGTTAGGCATATCTGTGTAGAGTTAGGCATATCTGTGCAGTTAGGCATATCTGTGCAGTTAGGCATATCTGTGTAGTTAGGCATATCTGTGTAGTTAGTCATATCTGTGTAGAGTTAGGCATATCTGTGTAGAGGCATATCTGTGTAGAGTTAGGCATATCTGTGTAGAGTTAGGCATATCTGTGCAGTTAGGCATATCTGTGTAGAGTTAGGCATATCTGTGTAGAGTTAGGCATATCTGTGCAGTTAGGCATATCTGTGTAGAGTTAGGCATATCTGTGTAGTTAGGCATATCTGTGTAGAGTTAGGCATATCTGTGTAGAGTTAGGCATATCTGTGTAGAGGCATATCTGTGTAGAGTTAGGCATATCTGTGTAGAGTTAGGCATATCTGTGTAGAGTTAGGCATATATGTGTAGAGTTAGGCATATCTGTGTAGAGTTAGGCATATCTGTATAGAGTTAGGCATATCTGTGCAGTTAGGCATATCTGTGTAGAGTTAGGCATATCTGTGTAGAGTTAGGCATATCTGTGTAGAGTTAGGCATATCTGTGTAGAGTTAGGCATATCTGTGTAGAGTTAGGCATATCTGTGTAGAGTTAGACATATCTGTGTAGTTAGGCATATCTGTGTAGAGTTAGGCATATCTGTGTAGTTAGACATATCTGTGTAGAGTTAGGCATATCTGTGCAGAGTTAGGCATATCTGTGCAGAGTTAGGCATATCTGTGTAGAGTTAGGCATATCTGTGTAGAGTTAGGCATATCTGTGTAGAGTTAGGCATATCTGTGTAGAGTTAGGCATATCTGTGTAGAGTTAGGCATATCTGTGTAGAGTTAGGCATATCTGTGCAGTTAGGCATATCTGTGTAGAGTTAGGCATATCTGTGTAGAGTTAGGCATATCTGTGTAGTTAGGCATATCTGTGCAGTTAGGCATATCTGTGTAGAGTTAGGCATATCTGTATAGAGTTAGGCATATCTGTGCAGTTAGGCATATCTGTGTAGAGTTAGGCATATCTGTGTAGAGTTAGGCATATCTGTGTAGAGTTAGGCATATCTGTGTAGAGTTAGGCATATCTGTGTAGAGTTAGGCATATCTGTGTAGAGTTAGGCATATCTGTGTAGAGTTAGGCATATCTGTGCAGTTAGGAATATCTGTGTAGTTAGGCATATCTGTGCAGTTAGGCATATCTGTGTAGTTAGGCATAATCTGTGTAGAGGCATATCGACAGGGCAATTTTATCGCAGTTGTAAATGCGTCCAAATCAGCCAATCCTTTTTCATGCTATTTTTGAACGCAGAAACGGTTCAACCAACCGTTTGTAATTGTTTCCGAGCTTTATGGAGCCGCTCGCTGCACGCGCTGCAGTCCCGTATCCAAACGCGCGCGCACTTGTGAAAAAAACCTCGGCAACATCCCAGTCTGTCACGAGGAGCGGCCAGAGGAGTGAGACTGGACCGGACCGGTGGGAATAAAATAAGTCTTAAAGAAGTTTAGTCATGGATTTGAGAAGGGACACCGTTGATAACACCTTGTTTCACCTGTCTCTCAGTCACCACCAGGGATGGATCAGAGTGTCGGGTAAGCAGTCGTCCTCACACCGTCCCTCGGGAGGTCTGGAGGTTGTTGACAACTTCAATATTATGCTCCTTTGTAGAATAATATTGAAACATTGTCGCATTCAGAGGGACACCATTTTACTGAGCGTACTGGTTGTTTCCATGTATTGTTTACTAAAAGGTGACTTTTGTAGTAAACTAGAAATTCTACCTCTCACACTTTAACGGTTTAATGGGCCTACAAGATACGGGGCCGGTTTCAGAGACAAGGCTTAAGCCTAGTCCTGGACTAAATCACACTTTCAATGTAACATCTCCATTGAAGATGTTTTTTAGTCTAGGATTAGGCTTAAGCCTTGTCTGTGAAACCGGCCCATCATGTCCCACAGTGAGAGGTTTAAGTCAACAGAAAGAGGATGGTAAAGTGATTTTTCATTTATTGAGGCATTTATCTGTTTGTCTTTTGACTATGCATACTGTATGTATTGTTCAGTGTGTGTGTGTGTGTGTGTGTGTGTGTGTGTGTGTGTGTGTGTGTGTGTGTGTGTGTGTGTGTGTGTGTGTGACAATTACAGTGTGCTCTGCATAATTGTTGCTGTTCCACTAGAGAGCACAGTTTGGTACCACTGCAACATCAATGTTTCTCTCTATTCTGTTTATCACTTTATTTCTGTGGTTAGTTAGTCCTGCTCATCACTTGTTGTTGTTGTTATACACATGTTTTGTTACAGCAATTAGTCATGGAAAATGTATTGTAGGAATATATATATATATATATATACTGTTGTGGACTAGTAGACTACATCTACGGATTGTATGGCAGCTAGTGCTGAGGCACAAACATGTACATTTCAAGCCTGCAAACTGTGACACTTTAAATAACGTGAATACTTTTGTGCAATATGACAACCCCAGTTGACTATCTGTGCAGTATAGTACAGTGGATTGTGTACATAGCCTTTATTTATGTAAACCAGCTCCTTACCTTCTTGTGATTTTATTATTTTTCTAAAAGTTTTTTTTTTTCCCCTTTCCTAACACCAGGGGAGCCACCCCTCCTAAATTTCGTTGTTTGGTACCTGTACTGTAGCAATGACAAATAAAGTCCATTCATTCATTCATTCATTCATTCATACTAGTAGACTAAATAGACTAAATAGACTTTATAAACTAGTAGAGTACATGTTTATAAAGCTCTCACTGGCACAGCACCAAAATATCTGAAATACCTTTTACTAGCATATCAGCCCAATAGAGCTCTCAGGTCTTCTGACGCTGGTTTTCTCTGTGTACCACATGTACAAAAGAAGAGATTTGGTGAGGCTGCATTCTCATTTTATGCACCCAAATTGTGGAATGCACTGCCAGTTTACATTAGGGATGCAACCTCAGCAAATATGTTCAAGTCCCCCCCCCAAAAAACATATTTTTAATATTGCCTTTAAATGACTAAATAATTAAATTATGATTATATAATGATT
>NC_137689.1:42888742-42901242 GCF_963989245.1 Nansenia antarctica | reverse complement strand
GCTTCCTTGATTTCTTGCGGTAACGTATTCTACAGTTTAGGAGCATAATTAATAAATGCAGCATCAGCAACTTACAGACTAGAGCGATACCCTCTGTCCTCTTAGTTTTTGTCAGTAGCCTAGCAGCAGAATGTTGAATTAGTTGGAGCCTCTAAAGAGGGAGGCCAGTAAAGAGAGCACTGCAGTAGTAAAGTCGACTTGAAGTAAATAAAAGCAGAGTCAGTTTTTCAGCATCCTGCTGAGTTAAAAAATGACCACACCGTAGCAATGTTTCTCAGATGAAAAAAAGGGTCTTGGTCAACTTGCTAATGTGGGAATTAAGTTTAAATGTTCAAGTACAACAGAGTAATTCTTAGAGAAATTAAGTGGCAGTAGTTATTAAGAAAAAATAATAATTTGCATAGCTATGGAAGTTTACAGTGTGTGCTCTGATAATATCACCCAGCGGTAGCATATACAATGAGAATAGTAAGGGACCAAGGCAACTTCCTTATAACACCAAAATACTCCTCCGATACATGATCTCCAAGACTGACATAGAATTTCCTCCCTGTAATATTATGTACGGAACCAGCCTAGGATGCAGTCAGAGAGAACAATCCAGTGTTGAAGACGATTGATGAGGTTCTTGTGATCAATTGTGTCGAATGCTGCACTTATTAGCATCAGTGTTTAGTCTGAGATCACTGACATTTAGTGAGAGCACTCTCTGTGCTACGATTACACCTGAAACCTGACCGGAACTTTTCCAGAATCGAGAAGGGAGTTAATTTGATTATAAACCACCTTTTCCAGTATCTTGCTAATAAAAGGGAGATTGGATGTTGGTCTATAATTAGTTAGTCTCACTATCTAAATTGATTTCTTCAGCATTGGTTTCACAACAGCTGTTTTAAAAGCATCTGGAAAAAAGCCTGACTCTAGAGATGTGTTGATGATTGCCAAGACAGTTTGTAACACTGTCAAAGACTCAGACACTAGGGCAGCCGTGAGGTGTCATTCTCAGTGAGTACAAAAAAAAATCTACCTTTGCACTCGATCAAATTTCAGGACCCTCCTTTCATGACTTTTCCTAGATATCTGCGTTCTACCACCCAGCATCTTTACATTTTCAAAATCGAGTTAGTATAAAGCGATTTTGCAGTATTTCTGTGTGTGTCTGTGTATTTGCCATGGTATTCGGCTGCCATCTTTTTCTCCAAGGCTGCAATTCTCTTTTATATCAGCAGAGGTAGCAAGGGGACACACACTGTGCTCAATCTTCAGGCTTCAGTGCTGAATTAGATACAGTGGATAAGACTGATATTTGTAACATATGTGTTTATATATAGGCTATACAGTATATAGCAATAGGGATACTGTAGCATCACCCTCGCCTGGACCGGCGTAAACACCCCCCCCCAGCTAGAGAACACACAAGTCAGAGTGCAGTTTACAGTTTTTATTAGAATTTTACTGCTGGTTCCCTTGAACCCTTCCCTCGTCTGGAGGGGGCAAAAAAAGGTTAGTCCAAAAGGAAAAATCCAAAAGGGAAAAACCAGGTATAATTACAACAAGGGGTTAACTGAAATACTTCCTCTTTGGAGGGTAACTTAGGATACTGTCCTTTTCGTATTTCCGAGGCTGGCTATCGCTCCGAGCCAGGGCAAGGGGAGCAGAGGGACTCAGGCGCTCGTCGGCCGTTCGGGGTGGGGGGAGCCGTTCTCGGGCTGGGTCTCGGGGTAATCCGCTCCTATTCGCTGTAATGCAAGGGAGAATTCAATTAAATTCAATGATACTTTATTTATCCCCGTGGGGAAATTCATTTTGGGGAAAAAGAGACATGTAAGTGTCCGGTTTCATACAGTTCACTGTCGTTCTCGGCGCTTCCCCCCCTTCCCCCTTCCCTCCCCCCCTTCCCCCTTCCCTGTCCGTCTAATGGGGCTTTTCCATCAGCAGCCCAGGTCGGTTCGCGTCAGGTCGAGTCAGCCCGCTTTAGATCAGTTCTGGTTTTCCATTATACACAAACCGAATCTATGGACATGGGATGACGATTTCCATTGACCAATCAACGGTGTGCAGCGTCACACGTCACACGCAGCCTGGCAAAAAGATCCGGATGTTAAAATGTAGACCCTGCTCTCGATGTGGAGCTAAAGAAGCGACCCGAACCGACCTGGGACGACAATGGAAAAGGGGAAAAGAAGCAGGCCGAAGCGGGCTGGCCTGCTTTGGCCTGCTTTGGCGCTGTAATGGAAAAGCGCCATTACTGAGTCCTCTGACTATACTCACGGTACGCGTGTCACCCTCTCTCGTCTCCTGGTATTCGGCCCCTTTTCAGCCCGCTCCTCCGAACGACCCAGGTGCACCGAGTCGGGCTGATTGGTAGCGTTGCGGCGATTACATTCTCCGCGGCACCTGTTGTCGGGCCGAGGCGAGGGAATGCTACAATACATAAGATATGTATATGTACAGACAATAAACTGTACAGTATGTCTCCCAACATTGTAGTAGCCAATTGCAGAGTGTATTAACTATTGTGTTTGTTTGAATCCTCACTGTGTTCATGTTATAATGTGCCCCTCTCTCCCACCCAATTATTTGTGCTAGTTTCCTGCAATTTTACATGTTGTTCATAATAAACCAGCACAAGAAATGAAAATAATAAATAATAACATTTTATAAAACAAGAAAAAAATTCAGACAATATATCATATTTACGAAATCTTAATAAACAAATACAGTAGCCTACAGACTCTGAAAGAAAAATTGGCCCCATCAACAGGACTCAGCCCCTTGGTCAGCAGCAGAAAGACCCGTGGTCATCATCTTATATACAGTGCATTGCTCATAGATGGCTATCATGTTATACAGTACATACCAGGGTTTTTCCTGGGTCAGAATGAGGGCTTGGTGGGTGATTTTGTGCGCTCACTCAGCGCGCCCACATTTTTTGGGAGGGACCCCCAATTGTTGTATTTGTATTGTAAATTGTAATTATTAATAATTATTATTATTAATGTACCTGGTTATGTTACAGTAGAGAAACAAAAAACAGTTACCAAAACTGAGTATTTACTAGCTAAGATTGGCAAAAGATTGGCGTGGTGCAACCGAAATTAGTAAACAACTAGTTTGAAACCAACTAGTAACAACTAGGGGTTTAGTAACTACTAAATGCCTGCATTTAGTAATGACTTACGCCATATTGGTGCAACCCAGTCCAGTAGGCTACCAGATACGATGTTGTAATGTATGCACATATTTTGCTACCACGGTTGCCAGATGGAATTGACAATGTCCAGCCCAACCGGTCTAAAAGCTGCCGAATCCACCCGTCGAGTGTGACCAAAAGTAGCCCAATCTGGCAACCCTGCTTGCTACGTTCTTGCAGCTCATGTGAACACAGGTTCTTCCATCAGCGCTCGCCTGCCGCTTCGATTGCAGACTCAAGTTAACGCGCGTGCAGAAAGATGCCACGAAACTCATGTCCGGTAGCTTTCTTTCAAGGAATTTCACAAATAAAAGTCCCGTGTAAAAAAAAAAAAAAAAAAAAATTCTCGCCGTGAGAAATAGAGATGCGGCGTGAGAGCGTGAGAACTGGTTGAAATGCGTGAGTCTCACGGTGATTGCGTGAGACTTGGCAGCCCTGGAGATGACTCAATAAGACATATGGCATGCGCTCTGCGCTGCGGGCTACATTTGATTATGTAATAATAACGAACGGATATTTATAATATTGTATTGTATTTTTTGTATATAATGTTGTTGTATAATGTTTTTTCTGAGTGGGGCAGTCCCACTCATAGTTTTCATTTTATTGGACTGATATAGTGAAGACAGACAGGAAAGTAAGGAGAAGAAGGGCCGACGTGTGCACGACCACGGTGCTAAACCACTGGACCACCTCAAGCCACCAGTATATTGATAATTGATAATA
Organism: Nansenia antarctica; assembly: GCF_963989245.1. Classification (NCBI taxonomy): domain Eukaryota; kingdom Metazoa; phylum Chordata; class Actinopteri; order Argentiniformes; family Microstomatidae; genus Nansenia; species Nansenia antarctica. The sequence continues at coordinate 42,897,323 of NC_137689.1, read as the reverse complement.
AGATATTGATAATGTATTTCGCTGCCGCTGCGCGATCTATAGAACCTGAGCTGGACGTGTGTGGTGTGTATCCGTCTCATTCCAGCGAGGCAACTCGTGTTCCAAATACAGCTGCGGGCTATGCGCGATACAAAACAGCTGTGTTTATATCACAAAATGTACATTTGATAAGTATTTGTATATATATGTCAGATGGATATTTGTACTACTTTTCCAAATGCCGGTAGGCCCTAGATTCCTCTGTTGCTCCCTTTCATTTATCAGTTTATCTTTGACCAACAGATTATTTATGAATCATCACAAATAGAAACACGCAGAGCATGTATTTGACAAATAAACGTGTAGGCTAAGAACTAGTTTCTAAAGTGAGTTACTATCACTTGTAATGGTTGATGCATGGGGGAGGGTCATCTTATTCTCAATGATGACAAACAAAGGATGCCAATTCATCCAGCCCTTCAAACCATCCCCCCACACCTGGATGCCAATTCATGGGGGAGCTAAGCGGGTTTCAAAGCTCACAAGCTTACAGCAGTCGCCGGGGATGACAGGCTGATCTTACGGCCAGCCATTCCATATAATCACATGTAACAACCCCTGTGAGCAGTTGCAGGGGCTGACAGGCTGACGTTACCGGCGAATTTCACGACAAATAAACAGACTTTATCACTGTGAAGCTCATAACTATGATAACACAATATTTATTACTATTCTTTTTTAATAATGATAATCAACTTTCATTCATTAGTAAAGCTCCCGCAGTCTCAATCAATCTCCTCTCCATATACTGTATATCATTTAATTTGTTCCATAGTTCGTTTTCAGCTGACTCAAGCTTCATATCAGATGTCCCCGCTATTTGTTTCGCCACACTATTTACAGCGCTGTACATTTTCAAATAATGCAATAGGACATAATGTATATATGAATTTACAGAAACACATCATCATGAATGGAAACACGCAAGAGCGTGTATGTGACAAATAAAGTGTGCGGGGGCAGGAGAGAGAGAGTTGGGGGCAGCCAAGCGGGTTTCAAACACGACTCTCCCGCTTACTAAGCTAACAGCAGTCGCCGGGGCTGACAGGCTGATGTTACGGCCGGCGTGAAGTTCACGACAAATAAACACGACAGGCTTGTGCATCTCTGTGAAGCTCATAATTATAATAACACAATATTGCAATATTTATTACTATTATTTTTTAAATTATAATAATCAACCATCATTCGTTGCCTAATGAAAACTCCCGCAGTCCCGATCAATCTCCTCTCCACTATACCGTGCAGGTACGCGCTCCTGTGAGATCATTCAAGTTTCAAGTTTATTTGTCATTAATCAATCACATATAACAACCACTGTGAGCAGTTGCAGGGGCTGACAGGCTGACGTTACTGGCGAATTTCACGACAAATAAACACGACAGGCTTGTGCATCTCTGTGAAGCTCATAATTATGATAACACAATATTGCAATATTTATTACTATTCTTTTTTTAATGATAATCACGCAAGAGCGTGTATTTGACAAATAAAGTGTGCGGGGGCAGGAGAGAGAGAGTTGGGGGCAGCCAAGCGGGTTTCAAACACGACTCTCCCGCTTACTAAGCTAACAGCAGTCGCCGGGGCTGACAGGCTGATGTTACGGCCGGCGTGAAGTTCACGACAAATAAACACGACAGGCTTGTGCATCTCTGTGAAGCTCATAATTATGATAACACAATATTGCAATATTTATTACTATTCTTTTTTTAATGATAATCAACTTTCATTCGTTAGTAAAGCTCCCGCAGTCACAATCCCCTCTCCATATATATCATTTAATTTGTTCCATAGTTCGTTTTCAGCTGAACTTCATGCATTTTTAGAGGTAGTGAGCTTGTAATTTTCTCTTCTTGTGTGACATCGCCATCCAGTGATCTTTGTGCGTCAGTTCACACTCCCCCATTGTGAAGAGTGGTCGTGTGATTCGACACCTCGTCGAAAAGTAGGTGAAAAAACGTCGCGCTCGCAGTGTTAAATAATGCAGTGGGGACAGGGTCAAGGTGAGGAGTGGACGAGTGGGTCTTGGCTAAAGTCTTGTAAAGTTCTGCTGCAGAAATGCTTGTGAACGTTGTGTAGTAATTGATGTTGTGGAACAGCATAATGCTTTCACTTTGGCTGTGTTTTTAACAAAAATGTTGCTGGCGTTCAAAGACAGTTACTTTTAAAACTGTAATATAGAGTTACTAAATATAGAGTTTAATTAGCCTTGAAATGTGTACATAGTGGTGCTGCCAAGTTCACAGCATGGCACAGCGCCACTGTTCCTGTAGAGGCTTCTTAATAAATACTAATTGTCTCTACAAGGGTGAGTCTCTACAGGGGTGGGTATACAGGGGTGAATCTCTACAGGGGTGAGTCTCTACAGGGGTGAGTCTACAGGGGTGAGTCTCTACAGGGGTGAGTCTACAGGGGTGAGTCTCTACAGGGGTGAGTCTCTACAGGGGTGAGTCTACAGGGGTGAGTCTACAGGGGTGAGTCTCTACAGGGGTGAGTCTACAGGGGTGAGTCTACAGGGGTGAGTCTCTACAGGGGTGAGTCTACAGGGGTGAGTCTACAGGGGTGAGTCTACAGGGGTGAGTCTCTACAGGGGTGAGTCTCTACAGGGGTGAGTCTACAGGGGTGAGTCTACAGGGGTGAGTCTCTACAGGGGTGAGTCTACAGGGGTGAGTCTCTACAGGGGTGAGTCTCTACAGGGGTGAGTCTACAGGGGTGAGTCTACAGGGGTGAGTCTCTACAGGGGTGAGTCTACAAGGGTGAGTCTCTACAGGGGTGAGTCTACAGGGGTGAGTCTACAGGGGTGAGTCTCTACAGGGGTGAGTCTACAGGCGTGAGTCTCTCCATGGGTGAGTCTCTACATTGGTGAGTTTCTACAGGGGTGAGTCTACAGGGGTGAGTCTCTACAGGGGTGAGTCTACAAGGGTGAGTCTCTACAGGGGTGAGTCTACAGGGGTGAGTCTCTACAGGGGTGAGTCTCTACAGGGGTGAGTCTACAGGGGTGAGTCTCTACAGGGGTGAGTCTCTACAGGGGTGAGTCTCTACAGGGGTGAGTCTCTACAGGGGTGAGTCTCTACAGGGGTGAGTCTCTACAGGGGTGAGTCTCTACAGGGGTGAGTCTACAGGGGTGAGTCTCTACAGGGGTGAGTCTCTACAGGGGTGAGTCTACAGGGGTGAGTCTCTACAGGGGTGAGTCTACAAGGGTGAGTCTCTACAGGGGTGAGTCTACAGGGGTGAGTCTCTACATGGGTGAGTCTCTACAGGGGTGAGTCTCTACAGGGGTGAGTCTCTACAGGGGTGAGTCTCTACAGGGGTGAGTCTCTACTGAGATGAGTCTCTACAGGGGTGAGTCTCTACATGGGTGAGTCTCTACAGGGGTGAGTCTCTACAGGGGTGAGTCTCTACAGGGGTGAGTCTCTACAGGGGTGAGTCTCTACAGGGGTGAGTCTCTACAGGGGTGAGTCTCTACATTGGTGAGTTTCTACAGGGGTGAGTTTCTACAGGGGTGAGGGAATCTAAACTTAGAAGCAAATATTATCATAATTAAATCAAAGCAATCAATATCATTAAGTCAATCATTAAAAATGAAGATAAATAACATGTAGGCCTAAATGGCTCCTACACTTACACTATTTAGGGAGAACCCTGTATTCAGAATCCTAGAGTTCCTCGCTAAATCAAAAGGGTGCTTTGATCACATCTGCATTCCATGCGGCATCCCATTCCCCCTCCTCTCCCCTCTCCTCTCCCCTCTCCTCTCTCCCTCCTCTCCCTCTCCTCTCCTCTCTGGACTGTTTAAAAGCTTCCAGATACTTTGTCTAAAAGAGCAAAGATCTTATCTTAGGACATGGAAGGTTAAGTGTAGAAATAACTGGAAAGAGATAGTGATATGTTACGATTGTCACAACAAAAAGGGGAGTCTACACATGATCAAGGGTTAAAGTAATACATTTATACACTTAAATAACAAATCATATAAGAATGGAAGGTGAAGTCTGTATAATCAGTAGTGGGTGTTGTGGGATGTTGTAGGATGTGAACAAAACCAGGATACAAAACCAGAAGCCAACCTGGCCATGGGAGAAGAGAGACCAAAATGGCTGATGGAGTTAACCCTATAAAGCCTGTAGGCCACACATGCACAGGGGAAACCACTTTAACAACGACCCTCCCAGCCCTGCCCACACTGGCTCCCTGAACCAGATAGGAAGCCAACAGGGAAACCAGCTGACAGAGAGAGAGGGAGAGAGAGAGAGGGGTATATATAATGAGAAGGCATTGAGCTGTCGAGTGTGTCTCTCCATCATGTCTGTGTATCGATCCAGCCCTCGCCTCCAGCTGTGAGCGTCAGGCCTAAACAGAGTCGGTGAAATTGACTCTGGAACGCAGCGCGAGCTGGGCCTTAGCCATTACCTCATACCTTTATCAGCATGGGAGTGTGTGCAGACTGCAGAGTCAGGGCCTCACCTCTGGATGTGAGGACTATATCACGTGTGGGTAATAGACTGGGACTTCATGGATCCACTGTGAACACAAATGCCTACTCAACTCTCGGTCTGTTTGTCTGTTTGGGAAAAGTAAAGAGTTTTTGGGAGTTCTGAAATGTTGAGTTGAATGTTTGGCTGTGGTTTCTTTTCTTTTTTTGGGGGGGGGGGGGAGTACTGCATTCCAATCGGAGTCAATCGGACTGATGATTAGCAATGTCAGTGGATGTCAGTCAATCATGTAACATATTATTCAATAACCTATAAAGTTACAACACTCATGTCTTTAATCCTCTGCTTATAATTGTAACCGCTTAGCGTTCAAATCCTCCCAGTAAAGCCATACAAAGGGTTGGGTAGACTCCTGTGTGCCTTGGCAGACTAACAACATTACGTCTCCTCAGATGAATGTGATTGGTACGGAACCACTGTGTAAAGTACAATGACGTAGGGACTAGGGAGGGGATGTAATAAAGGAGTTACAGAACAAAGAAAAAAATCATGTTAGAGTTTCTGTGTCCCTCTTCCACACCTCGGTCTAGAAGGAGGTGACAGAGCCACTGTTGCATAGTGTTGTCCTAATACCTCTGTCTTCAGATCACATCGTCATAAAAATCAGCTAAATGGAAACTATCTGAAGCATTTTGTTACAAGGAACACACACACACACACACACGCACACGCACACACGCACACAGACACACACACACACACACACACACTCACACACACACACACATACTACTGAGTCGTTTTTCTGTACGTCACTTCCAATCTTCTGTGTTCCCTCCCTCCCTATCTCCACCTCTCCCTCCTACCTATCTCCACCTCTCCTCCCTCCCTTCTCCCTCCCTCCCTATCTCCCTCCCTCCCTCCCTATCTCCACTTCTCCCTCCCTCCCTCTCTTCCTCCCTCCCTCCCTCCCTATCCACCTCTCCCCCCCCTCCCTCCCTCCCTCCCTCCTACCTCCACCTCTCCCTCCCTCCCTCCACCTCTCCTCCATCCCTCCCTCCCTATCTCCACCTCTCCCTCCCTGCCCTCCCTACCTCCACCTCTCCCCCCCTCCCTCCCTACCTCCACCTATCCCTCCCTCCCTCCTTCCCTATCTTCACCTCTCCCTTCCTCCCTCCCTCTCTCCCCTATCTCCACCTATCCCTCCCTCCCTCCTTCCCTATCTTCACCTCTCCCTCCCTCCCTTCCTCCCTCCCTCCCTCCCTCCCCCCTCCCTCCCTCCCTTTCTCCACCTCTCCCTCCCTCCCTTCCCCCCTCCCTTCCTCCCTCCCTCCCTCCCTATCTCCACTTCTCCCTCCCTCCCTCCCTCCCTCCCTCCCTCCACCTCTCCCTCCTCCCGCCCCTCCCTCCCTCCCTATCCACCTCCCCCCCCCTCCCTCCCTACCTCCACCTCTCCCTCCCTCCCTCCATCCCTACCTGCACCCCTCCCTCCCTCCACCTCTCCCTCCATCCCTCCCTCCCTATCTCCACCTCCTCCCTCCCTGCCTCCCTACCTCCCACCTCTCCCTCCCTCCCTCCCTCCCTAACCACCTCCCCCCCTCCCTCCCTACCTCCACCTCTCCCTCCCTCCCTCCATCCCTACCTGCACCCCTCCCTCCCTCCACCTCTCCCTCCATCCCTCCCTCCCTATCTCCACCTCTCCCTCCCTGCCTCCCTACCTCCACCTCTCCCTCCCTCCCTTCCCCCCTCCCTTCTTCCCTCCCTCCCTATCTCCAATTCTCCCTCCCTCCCTCCCTCCCTCCACCTCTCCCTCCCTCCCTCCCTATCCACCTCTCCCCCCCTCCCTCCCTCCCTCCCTACCTCCACCTATCCCTCCCTCCCTCCTTCCCTATCTTCACCTCTCCCTCCCTCCCTACCTCCACCTATCCCTCCGTCCCTATCTCCACCTCTCTCTCCCTCCTTCCTCCCTATCTCCCCTCTCCCTCCCTCCCTTCGTTATCGTCACCACCCCTCTCCCTCCCTCCCTCCCTATTTCCCTGGTCTGTGTGCTGTTTTGACAGCGGTAGTGCAGCTCTGACAATGCAAATCCAGAGGATTCGATCTCACCTGTGGACTGAAATCCTGACACCAGGCACATTATGTCTATTATCTGCTTCTCACACACACACAACACACACACACACACACACACACACACACACACACACACACACACACACACACACACACAGAGACACACACACAGACACACCACACACACACACACACACACACAGAGACACACACACACACACTGGTTGATAGCTCTATGCTGCTGTGTGTACCTCACGGACAAGGACAAGATAGGGAAGGAGGGAGGGGTAGTGGTGGTCTAGTGGATAGTGAGTTGGACTTGGGATCGGAAGGTTGTTAGTTCAAATCCCGCCTGAAGCCACACCACTACTAGTGTGCCCTTGGGTAAGGCACTTAGCCCTCAGTTTACTCCAGGGGGAATGTCCCTGTAATTCGTAATTGTAAGTCGCTTTGGATAAAAGCATCTGCTAAATGGCAAATTACAATTAAAATTACCTCAGCCATAGTGAGAGGAGAGTGCTAGCCTCACCACGGTCCTTCAGCCTCCACGTGGCTCCGCTGGCAGATGAGAGATGGAGGGAGAGAGGGAGAGAGGGACAGAGGGAGGGAGAGAGGGAGGGAGGGAGAGAGGGAGGGATGACATAGCTTGAGAGGGGGGCTGCTTTCATCTGCTTCACGTCACACACGAGACCTGGACATATGTCCATGACAAACCCACACACACACACACACACACACACCATACACACACACACACCACACACACACTCACACACACACTCATACACACACACCCACATACACAGGCAGTTATTTACAGAAATAGACATACTGTTCTATTTCTATATAAACATACTGTTCACTAATTGGCTTAAGAGAACTCCTCTGTCTCTCTCTCTCTCTCACTCTCTCTCTCTCTCCCTCTCTCTCTCTCTCTCTCTCTCTCTCTCTCTCTCTCTCTCTCTCTCTCTCTCTCTCTCTCTCTCTCTCTTTCCATTAGCCTACTGCTGGGCCCCACTACCTCAGCATGACAAAAAGACTCCCATCGATTTCCCATCCATCACTCCTTTAATGACACACACGCACGCATGTATGCACGCACACACACACACACACACACACTCGCACCATATAGGCTATAATCAGCATGCGCTCCCCAGATAAACCACCTGACAGCGAGCCATGTGCTGACAGCCAGCCTGAATTGACTGTGAGGATGAGTCAGACACAGACCACGCGTATCACATCACCAAGGACCCCCGAGAGCAAGGACAAAAACACATGATAATTATCAACCATAATGCCTTAGGTTGGCCGGGGTTGGTGTTACTGTGGCAACCGCTGCCCTCTCGCCTCACACACTGCAAATATTGGCGAGATTACTGCAAACATTCAGAGATTGTGTTACAGCGCCAGCTGATTAAATGTAGCCGGGGGACATGGAGAACATTGTAGCCATTTACCTGGCGGAGATAACCAGCATGGGTCGATGATGATGATGATGGTGATGATAATGATGATGGTGAGGATGATGGTGATGGTGATGGTGAAGATGATGATGATGATGATGGTGATGATGGTGATGCTGGTGATGATGATGATGGTGATGATGGTGATGGTGATGATGGTGGTGATGATGATGATGATGATGATGGTGATGATGATGATTGTGATTGTGATGATGATGATTGTGGTGATGATGATGATGATGATGGTGATGATGATGATGATGATGGTGATGATGATGATGATTGTGATGATGATGATGGTGATGGTAATTATGGTGATGATGATGATGATGATGATGACGATGATGGTGATGATGATATGGGATATAATGAGGATATGGTTGTCGGAAGGGAGGGGGGCTTTCTCATAGGACTGAGTGTTGTCATGGGAGTCATTGGGATGTGGGTTCATGTTATCATTAGCGTGGTACCACCGCTGTGTGTGAGATAGATAGAGCCATTCTCCTTCTTCTTCTACAATAGAGCCTCAGGCTGTGGCTGTAGTCTAGTAAACACATGAACCAACAC
>NC_137689.1:42876999-42884499 GCF_963989245.1 Nansenia antarctica | reverse complement strand
CGCGGTACGTGTGCATACATGCGTAACAGTGATTTCAGTAGCCCGGGCGTTTATTAGCTTTCACCACGGAGCGCGCCCACCCGCGCACCAAGACAGGCTATCACCAGAGACCGCCGAGTACTCTGCCCTACCCCCCCTAGCTGCAATAAACCAGTCAGACTCAGACTCATCTGATAGATGCAGTCGTTTATTACATCTAATATAATTTATTATAATAGTCATTTATTATACTATTTCCATACAAGACCGCTAATAATGATCTGTCAGACTGTTGAAAGATACCATAAACAGTCCCTCAGAATCAAAATGTGTCACTTTTAATCATCTGCTAATATCAACAGAGAATACGTGGCAGGGGAACCACGGTGTTGATTAGGGACAGGTGCTGATTTGCTTTAATGTGGTTAGTGGCCCGACTCTTATTAGAGACAGGTGTTGACTGGACTCTGCTGTGATTGGATGTTCTACGGGACAGGAACGACACCCATGGGGATAAAGAAGTGCCTTGTGTGAGATGTTGCATTTACTTCACGCACACAGCCAAGCACGCACGCACACGCACGCACACACACACACACACGCACACACACACACACACACACACACACACACACATACTACACACACGCACACACTCACACACACACACACACACACACACAGACAGACACATACACATGCGCCAACACTTACACACACACACCACACACACACACACACACACACACACACACACACACACACACACACACACACACATACTGTGTGAGGACAATCACCAGGCTCAGAGGGGTGAGGGGGTCTTAGCATGCAGCAGCACAGCAAGGTTATGCGGAGGGGAGGGGAGAGTAATGGTCCGGCGCCTGAATGTGTAAGTCTGCACTAAAGGTGATTGCTTTCTTCTTCTCTCCTCCTCCTCCTCCTCCTCCTCCTCCTCCTCTCCTTTTCCCTCTATCCCTCCCTTCCTGCCTCTGTACTCATGTTTCCTTCACGTGGGTGTGGGTGTGGGTGTGGGTGTGTTTGTGTGTGTGTGAGGTAGCTGTGCAGTGTGTGTGTGTGTGTGTGTGTGTGTGGTACTTGTGCAGCTTGTGTGTGTGTGTGTGTGGGGTGTGTGTGTGTGTGTGTGTGTGTGTGTGTGAGGAACATGTGCAGGGTGTGTGTGTGTGTGTCTGTGAGGTACATGTGCAGGGTGTGTGTGTGTGTGTGTGTGAGGCACATGTGCAGGGGATGTGTGTGTGTGTGTGTGTGTGTGTGTGTGTGTGTGTGTGTGTGTGTGTGTGTGTGAGGTACATGTGCAGGGTGTGTGTGTGTGTGTGTGTGATGTACATGTGCAGCGTGTGGGGTAGTAAAGACAGCTTCACTTGTTCTCCCGCCTGGTCTGCTCTGCTACGACTCTCTCTCTCTCTCTCTCTCTCTCTCTCTCTCTCTCTCTCTCTCTCTCTCTCTCTCTCTCTCTCTTTCTGCTCTGCTACAACTCTCTCTGTGTCTCTCTCTCTTCTCTATATCTTTCTCTCTCTCTCTCTGCTCTGCTACAACTCTCTCTGTGTCTCTCTCTCTTCTCTATATCTTTCTCTCTCTCTCTCTCTCTGCTCTGCTACGACTCTCTCTGTGTCTCTCTCTCTCTTCTCTCTCTCTTTCTCTCTCTCTCTCTCTCTCTTTCTCTCTCTCTCTCTCTCTCTCTCTCTCTCTCTGCTCTGCTACGACTCTCTCTCTCTCTCTCTCTCACTGGGCTGCTACGCGGACTCCGTCATCACAACACCCGTACACACACACACACACACACACACATACACACACACTCAAGCGTGCTCGCTAGATCGCGCTCCCTCTCTGACAGTCACACACACACACACATACACACACACACACACACACACACACACACACACACACACACACACACACACAGACTCAGTACACTGTACAAGGAGCCAGAACAGAAGATGCAGAGTCAGGAGTGCATGTCTTCTGAATCCCTGTCAGGTATAGTAAACACATCATTTGCTCCATCATTTCTCTCTCTCTCTCTATCTCCGCTTCTTCTCTCTTATGTTTTTTATGTCCCTTCTCCTCCCTCTTGCTCTCCTTTACACACTCTCTCCTCTCATTTCTGTTTTTGCTCTCTGTCTCTGTTTCTATTTCTGTCTCTGTTTCTCTCTGTCCCCCTCCCGCCTCTCGTCAGCTTCTCTGTAGGATGGACAGTAGTATCTCACGTGTGTGTCTGTATTGTGTGTGTGTGTGTGTGTGTGTGTGTGTGTGTGTGTGTGTGTGAGTGTGGGGAGCATAGTAGTGCTGTAGTGTTGTAACTAGGGCTAAAAGGAGTCAGTAGCGTGCTCTATAATACAGGGTCACTGGAGCCCCTGTATTACACACACACACACACATACACACACACACACTCACGTACACACACAGTGACTGTATTTACCGCACACTGCAGTTGGCTGAACAGATGGAGAGAGAGGCAGAAGTGCTAGAACAGAACTGATATGACTACAGCGTTTTCTTCTGACCTACTTAGACAGGATGCTGGTACTGTACCACTGCATCTGCCCGGGCTCTGTCCCTGGGTTTGACTTCTGCTGGTCGTCCTGGTTACTCCGTACACGGGGCAGCAGGAGTGCTCTGGGCGTCTCCACGCAGAGTCAGTCTGACAGAGAAGGAAGTGTTTACTGTGTATGGACATGAGTGAGTAATAATAATAATAATAATAATAATAATAATAATAATAATAATAATATTTATTTGTATAGCACTTTTCCTGCAAACGTTGCAGCTCAAAGTGCTCCAATCATTATATAATCATCATTTAATTATTGAGTCATTTAAAGGCAATATTAAAAAGATGGGTTTTTAGTCTTATTGAACAGATTTGATAAGGTTGCATCCCTAATGTAAACTGGCAGTGCATTCCACAATTTGTGTGCATAAAATGAGAATGCAGCCTCACCAAATCTCTTCTTTTGTACATGTGGTACACAGAGAAAACCAGCGTCAGAAGACCTGAGAGCTCTATTGGGCTGATATGTTAGCAAAAGGTCTTTCAGATATTCTGGCGCTGTGCCAGTGAGAGCTTTCTAAACAAGCAGAAGTAGAAGTAGACCATTGTATCGGATACATTGTGGCAAGGAAACATCAAAGCAAACAGTGAATTCTTCACTGTGGGTTGCTTTAATTGCGGCAGAGCCCTCTCTTGGCTGTTTACACGGCTGTGTGTTTTGTGGGTTGCCAGTGGCGACGTGCTTGGGCATTGGAACCGACCCATGTCGTTGCAGTGATAACTGTATCAGCTGTACTATATGGATATCCAGTGTGTGTGTGTGTGTGTGTGTGTGTGTGTGTGTGTGTGTGTGCTATATGGATATCCAGTGTGTGTGTGTGTGTGTATGAGTGTGTGTGTGTGTGTGTGTGTGTGTGTGTGTGTGTGCTATATGGATATCCAGTAGGGGGTGTGTGTGTGATTCATTTGATTGCTGCACGGTGGTATTAGTGAACATGCTATATGAGGTCATGATGTCATGGTGACAGGGACAGCTCAGGACGCTATTGGAAAACAGAAGCATTCATCACCACATCATCTATAGTCATTAGCATGGTGGTCCTAGTATAGCTGAAGACATATGGATCCAAAAATGTATATTCACTGTCAAGCAGCAGTTAGTTAACTTTAACTGTAGGTGGTTGTCAAGTAAATGCAACGTGTGTGTGTGTGTGTGTGTGTGTGTGCCTCAAGGCTTTGAGGTGGACATTTCCCCGTAATAGAAAGCTGCAGTAAATTAAATACTCAGTGTCGTGCGGATTTTTTTTTCTGGATTTGTAATCCCAGCTGGGAGCCGGTTTAATTTGTCTCTTTAATTACCTTAATGAAAAGTCTCTGAATGTCTTACTGTCGACAACCCATTGTTAAACGGTTCATAAAACTTTCTGTCTTTTGGGTGAAGTATGACTCTCCACCCCCGTGGCTGGGGATGTTCTAGGCTACAACTTTGCGAGTGTAAACACTCGTGTGAAATTGACTCAAGAACACTCACCCACCCACACCCACACACACACACACACACACACACACACACACACACACACACACACACACACACACACACACACATACACACACGTACACGTACACGTACACGCACATGCACACGCACACGCACACACACCCCCCCCCCCCCCCCCACACACACACACACACACACACCTTGCATTTACTTGACAACCACCTACAGTTAAAGTTAACTAACTGCTGCTTGACAGTGAATATAATTTATTTTGCTCCAGGAAGTAATCCTTAGATTTTCTCCCGTGTTTTGAACCTCGCTGTATGACACTTGGCTAGGGCAAGACCCAATTTAAAAATCCAGAATATCCTCTAACTCCCAGAAATGATTCGATAGCCAAAACATAATTATGTCCAAACATGAACGGTGCAGGTTCATTGACCGTACATATACAGGATGCCAAAACTGATGCTCAGAGTCAGTAACGTTCTCTCTCTCATTCCTCCACCATGGACTAGAGTATGAGTGGTAATAATAATAATAATAATAATAATAATAATAATAATAATAATAATAATAATAACAACTTTTATTTGTATAGCGCTTTTCTTGCAAACGTTGCAGCTCAAAGTGCTTCAATCATTATATAATCATAATTTAAAGGCAATATTAAAAAGATGGGTTTTTAGTAAACATATTTGCTGAGGTTGCATCCCAAATGTAAACTGGCAGTGCATTCCATAATTTGGGTGCATAAAATGAAAATGCATCCTCACCAAATCTCTTCTTTTGTACATGTGGTACACAGAGAAAACCAGCTTCAGAAGACCTGAGAGCTCTATTGGGCTGATACGCTCTGTCTATGTTACTAAAACAAGTTAGAACCAGCAGGCCTGGCCTGGCCTGCTCACATCAACCCTGAACCAGCCAGTCCCCAGCAAGCACCTGGGACACAGCAGAGTTATAGATGGGGAGGAGGACAAATCAGAGGTAAAGAGGGGGGCAGAGTACTGCTGTTCAACCATATCGCCTCTAGAGCTAACATTTACAGTATGTACAGTCACTGTAAATCCACCGCTCTAGTCTGTTGTACAACAGCTCGCCGGAGGTAAGGACACGGTTTAGAGAAAATTTAATCATCAAAATAAATAAATAACAATAATTTCTGATCTAGAGAAGCGCCTCTGCTTTTCACCTTTGATTATGGAAACGTGTTCACAGGTTTGACAAAAATAGGCTTTTGTTGGTGTATCGCTGTCGAGGTGTTTTATTCATGACTCAGCAGGACGTGGCAGACCTCTCTACCGCTCTGCCGCCCTGCCTGCCGCCCTCCAGTCAGTTTAATCAAACCCAGAAGAGAAAATACTTGTCTGTGCATCTCGTCTTTCTCTGAGAAGAAAACAAAGAAAACAAAACAGCACTGCGCTGCTGCATATCTAAATGTCTCTTTTCAGATTAGAGGGACAGACTGACACAACATACAACAACAGCTTTAGAATGAGAATGTCCTCAACCCTAAACAGAGAGAGAGAAACAGACAGAGAGAGAGAGAGAGAGAGAGAGACAGAGACAGAGACAGAGAGAGAGAGAGAGAGAGAGAGAGAGAGAGAGATGGAGAGATGGAGAGATGGAGGGGTGAAAGAGGCTACCGAGGGTAACAGAGAGGTAAATGCTTTCTCTTGACTCTGTCCCAGCTGTATTCTGTTTCCCCTGCATTAACATTAAGATCTGTTTCCCTCTCTCATGATAATGATGGCCAAACAGCAGCTTTCACAGCAAAACATTAGCATTCCCTTCTACCAAACCTCTCAAGCAGATCATACTCTCTCTGGGGAGGCAGACACGAGGTAAATGAGGTACACTTACTTACTTACTTACTTACACACACACACACACACACACACACACACACACACACACACGCACCCCCCCCACACACACACACACACACACACCACACACACACACACACACGCACACACACACACACACACACGCATCTCCCCCCCCCACACACACACACACACCACACACAAACACACACACACACACACACACACACACACACACACACACACACACCACACACAATCACAACCCCCCGTAGGCCAACAAAGCTAATACACTAACAGCTCGTGTCTAATTAAGCCTCTTACACCCTTCCCACCGCCTCCCACACCAGTGGGGGGGAAATGAGTTCATTAGCCGAAGACTGAGAGGACTGCCAGCCACTTCAGTGGTTTAGAGCACGGCTCCACAAGCTACACTACCTACTCGTGTGTGTGTGTGTGTGTGTGTGTGTGTTCTTACAGGACCATCATCCCCACCGTCCTCTGAGAGAGAGAGAGTCTTGAGCTTTTGACGTCTCCCTGTTCTGTGACACTCCGGAGCCGTGGAGTGTCAACACCAGTGAGTGTAAATGGGCTGTCAGCGCTGAGAGCATGACATCCTTTTAGAGGTTTGATGTGAATGCTGTTGTCGAGAGCGGCGAGCCAGCCAGCGGCGCTTCGCTAATGGCTCTAGGAGAAGCAGGAGGTTGTGGCTGTGATTTGCAGAGGAGGGGGGAGCGGGGCATTGTCATTTATGGAGAAGTACCGAACAAGTCATACTAGCTCTCCATATCTTCCGTCTATTTTGTCCCTCTCTTTCACCACACAGTGTTGCCCCCCCACCCCTCTCTCTCTCTCTCTATCAAAAGTGTTTTTGACTGTTTAACTGACAATGTATTAGAAATTGTGAACTGCTCTCTATCAACTGGCATCTTTCCCACTCCCCTAAAATCTGCCATTATAAAACCACTACTTAAGAAAGGAAAGCAAGATAATTCTGTTCTCTGAAATTTCAGACCAATATCTAACCTTTCATTTCTAAGTAAAATCCTTGAGAAAGTGATTTTCAGACAACTTACTGATTTTCTTAGCAAAAACATTTTATTTGAGAAGTTTCAATCAGGTTTTCGTTCTAACCACAGTACTGAGACTGCATTAGTAAAGGTTGTAAACGATCTCAGACTTATCATAGATGCTGGTGGTGTATCAGTTCTTGTCTTGTTAGATTTGAGTGCTGCTTTTGATACAGTAGATCACACTATTCTAATACATCGTTTAGAAAACTGTGTTGGCCTCTCAGGACTTGTATTAGAGTGGTTTAAATCTTATCTAGCTGGTAGGCATTTCTCTGTTGTCCTGGGAGACTCTGTTTCTGATAATGTTAACATCACATGTGGGGTCCCTCAGCGGTCTATTCTTGGTCCCTTGCTCTTCTCCCTGTACATGATCCCATTAGGTGGAATCATCAGAAAACATGGTGTACATTTTCATATGCTGGTGATACTCAGCTGTACATATCAGTATTGCCTGATAATTCACATGTCCTCAGCTCGCTGGAGAATTGTCTCCGAGATATAAAACTTTGGCAAACATGAAGCTAAGAATCTAGGTGTGATTATAGATTCTGACTTAAGCTTTGAGCCTCACATCAAATCTATCACTAGAAATGC
>NC_137689.1:42869499-42871999 GCF_963989245.1 Nansenia antarctica | reverse complement strand
ACACACACACACACACACACACACACACACACCACACGCAGACATGCATACACATACACACACACACGTACACACACACACACACACACGCAGACACACACAAGCACACACACACACACACACACACACACACACAGACACACACAAGCACACACACACACACACACACACACACGCGCACAGGTTGAGATATAAGCCCAGCGCTCCCCAAGGCGTGCTGGAGACAACCTCATTTCTATTCTCACTGTAACTGAGTTTAATAGGCAAAAGCCCAAACATGAGAAGCAGTGATGGTGATAGGCTGTAGCTGCGAGCACACTGAGCCATACCAACGCTGCAGCTTGTTTCCTGAAGGTTGGCAATAGAACTCCCATCATGCCCCAGAGCCCCCGAGGAGCCGGCTGGATGGACATCATCATCATCATCATCATTTGGCGACACATCTTGAGACGTTCTGACATGAGCGTTTAAGTACAGTAGCCCGCGGCACCCTGTATCTGTAATGTGAATGTGACAGATGTCTCCCAGATATTAGACCACTGTCTGCCTCCTCCCTTCTCTCACTTCTCTAATGCTCTCTCTCTCTGTCTCTCAGGTTCTCTATCTCTCTCTCACTTCTCTATTGCTCTCTCTCTCTCTCTGTCTCTCAAGTTCTCTCTCTCTCTCTCATTCTCTCTCTCTCTCTCTCTCAATTCTCTATTGCTCTCTCTCTCTATCTCTCTCTCTCCATCTCACTTTCTCTCAGTCTCTCAGGTTCTCTCTCTCCCCCCTCTCTCTCTCTCACTCTCTCTCTCCTCTTTTCCTTCTCTCTCTCTCTCTCTCTCTCTCTCTCTCTCATGCTGTCCTATCAGAGGACACTACCCTGGTCTCTCAGAGGAGTTGGTTGGATATGTGACTGACACTAATGAGGGACACAATTGATTGATTGATTGATTGAAAACCTTTATTGTCCCCAATGGGGAAATGTTGTTGTCAAACAGCTCAGTTAGGGCAGAAAACATTCAATACAGAAAACAGGAAGCATTCAATAAAATACATAAAACAGTGCAGGCTCAATAAGTAAAAAGTTCCAAAAGTTCCAGCTCCAGGTCTCCCCCACCCTGCAGGGCCTGGTTGTAGAGTCGGAGTGCAGCTGGAACAAAGGACTGTCCAAATCTTTTTGTACTTTGGCGGGGGAGAACAAATCTGTGGCTGAACTTGCTCCTCATCCCCGCCAGCTCGCAGTACATCGGGTGGGAGGGATTGACCAGCATGGCCCCCAGTTTTTTCCCCATCCTCTGTTCTGCCACCACCTCTAGGCTGTCCAGCCCGGTCCCCACCACAGAGCTGGCCTTCTTCACCAGTTTGTTTAGCTTCGCAGCATCCCTGGCACAGATGTTTCCACCCCAGCAGGCCACGGCGAAGAACAGAACGCTGGCAACCACCGACTGATAAAACATTTGCAGCAGCTTGTTGCAGACACCGAAAGACCTCAGCCTTCTCAGGAAAAACAGTCTGCTCTGCCCTTTCCTGAGAAGAGCCTCGGTGTTGTCAGTCCAGTCCAGTTTGTTATTAATTTGTACTCCCAGGTACCTGTAGGAGTCCACCCTCTCGACTTCCACCCCCTTGATGGTGATGGGGGCTGGGGTCCTTCTCTTCCTCCTAAAATCCACCACCAACTCCTTTGTTTTGCTGGTGTTAAGCAAAAGGTAGTTGGTGTCGCACCACTGCACAAAGCTCTCCACCAGGGCCCTGTACTCCTCATCCCTGTCGTCTGTGATGTAACCGACGATAGAGGAGTCATCCGAAAACTTCTGCAGGTGGCACTGGTCGGAGCTAAACTGGAAGTCGGAGGTATAGAGGGTGAAGAGAAAGGGTGACAGAACAGTTCCCTGGGGGGCACCGGTGTTGCACACCACCACCTCAGACTGACAGCCCTGCAGTCTCACGTACTGACGCCTGTCTGTGAGGTAGTTGTGGATCCAAGCCGTCAGGGAGTCCTCCACACACATCACTGCTAGTTTGTCAGCCAGCAGTGATGGCTTGATAGTGTTAAATGCACTGGAGAAGTCGAAGAACATGGTCCTCACCATGCTCTGTGGCCTCTCCAGGTGTGTGTAGGCCCTGTGCAGCATGTAAATGATGGCATCATCCACCCCCATGCTCTCCTGGTATGCAAACTGCCGGGGGTCCAGGAAGTCCTTCACCTGGGGCTTAAGGTGTTGCAGCACTAGCCTCTCCAGGATCTTCATGACCTGTGGTGTCAGGGCGACAGGTCTGTAGTCGTTTGTCGTTGTCTGGACCTCTGGACTTGTTCACATTCACCCTGGAGAGCTGCCTTTTCACCTGCTCAGATGTTATAAAGCTGTGAGTACCGGTGTCTCCAGGTGTGAAGCATGCTCCCTGGCTCCTGGTGTTGGTAAGGGGAGGCAATTGCTGCTGGGGTGTGAGGGGGTCAGGGGGAGTGGGGGCTACTGTTGCCAGGGGTGCGGTACATTGGAGAGGGGAGGAGAGGGTCGGG
>NC_137689.1:42836999-42861999 GCF_963989245.1 Nansenia antarctica | reverse complement strand
TCTCTCTCTCTCTCTCTCTCTCTCTCTCTCTCTCTCACACACACACACGCACACGCACGCACACACACAAAGCCTCTCTCTCTCTCTGGAAATGCTGTTGCTGAGTTTAGATACTGTAGTTATGTTGCTGTGTTAGATACTGTAATGGGGATGACAGTCGGTAAGTATGTATGTAATCTTATTGCACACAGTATCGATTCAGCTATTGTTTGTGTAATTGAAAAAATTGCTGATATGACCTTCCGGCTAAAGGCAATTATGACCCAGGGCCGTTTTAAAAGCAAGGCTGACACCTCTCTTATCTCAAGACAAACGAGGAGAGAGAGAGGGAGAGGAGGAGATGGAATGAGAGGGGGACAAGAGAGAGAGGGAGAGAGAGAGAGAGAGGGAGAAGGGAGAAGGAGGAGAGAAGAGGAGGAGACAGGGAGGATTAACTGCTAAAAGCAGTGCACTCCTCTGTCCTGTTCTACCAGTGATGATCAGTGAGGAGGAGCAGAGTGGATGAATGCAGCGTGAGCCTCCCCAGAGAGGAGGCGCTGCAGGGAGGTTATCTGCCACGGTATCGACGCGCCAAGTAAAAGCGGAGTAAAACCCCTGCTCGTCCCTCAGCCTTCAGAGTAAAAAGCCTGCTCGTCCCTCAGCCTTCACAGTAAAAAGCCTGCTCGTCCCTCAGCCTTCGATTTCCCCTCAGGTTCTCACCCCGACAGCCTCCTGGTCCTAGTCCCTGACGGAGGAGGAGCGGGAACAGGACCGGGAAACGACCTGTCCCTTTTCCCATTTGGAAAATGCCACCCCTCTGCTCCCTCACTATCCCCTCTGTCCTCTCTCTCCCCCTAAAACACAAACCAAGTTCATACAAGTTCAACCTTGAGGAGGTCAGTAAAAGTAGCCTCTCTCAACACTCCACACCTCTGAATGAAAAAAAGTCCCTCTTGTGTTTTCTTTTTTTGAGAGCTAGACATTGCCAACCAAGAAATACAAATGGTAAATGGACTGCACTTATATAGCACTTTATTCCAAAGCGCTTTAGAACGGCCTCTCATTCACCCATTCACCCACCGATGGCGGCACGCTACCGTGCATGGCGCCGGCTCGCTCATTGGGAGAAATTTGGGGTTTGGTGTCTTGCCCAAGGACACTTCGACATGTGGCCAGGCGGGGTTCGAACCGCCGATCTGCCGACCTTGCAATCGTTAGACGCCAGCTCTACCTCCTACGCCACAGTTCTATTGTCATAGAAGATGTGAACATGGGAATAGATGTGAACATGTGAACCTGTGAATAGAACATTGTCATAGAAGATGTGAACATGTGATAGAACATGTGAACATGTGTCCTGACTACCCTCCACTCTGCACTGTCCCTCCTGGCGCCAGTAAGGGACTGATCTTCTTCACGGTCATAAGTTCAACATGAACGCCATAGCAAATGCTGAAAGGACTGAAAAAAAGTCATGATGACCCACGCTGCACTAACACAGTATTACCAGTAGAGGGGGCAGTAATGAAGCCTTATGAGGAATGAATGTTGTAGAATGTGTCTGTCTATCTATCTCGTCTGAAATGCTCTTGTACTGTACTGTACTCATCTCTTAGAAATTGGAGGACGGACTCATTGTGATTCACCATTCCATTCCATGCGTTACAATGAGCCCGTCCTCCAATTTCTACCTCCGCCAGCCTCCCCTGCATGCATAACCTGCTTCATACTATCTGTGCTTCCTTTTGTTCAGAGTTCACTCTTTGATTGGATTCAATCCAACGAAGCTTCACCCCCACGATTAAAAACAAAGCAATTAGTTTAATTATGCTAAAATCAACAGCCAGGGAAAGCAAAACAAAACATGCGCGTATCTCTCTGTTCCCCAGTCTTTGTCTAGACTTATATCTAGACTGTAATTATGTAAACTGTAACGGTTGTGAAAAAAAGGAAAAAAGGATGGTTAGAATACAAAACAGGTCTCTATTCTCTCTCTCTCTTTCTCTCTCTCTCTCGCTCTCTATTCTCTCTCTTTCTCTCTCTCTCTCTCTGGGTTATTGCGATGCATCCCGATAGTCAGGATAGAATACTTTACCCAGTCACAATAATGGCTGCTTACCCCTGTGTTCTCAGCTAAGTGCAGATGGGAAACAGAGGAGATAAGGAGAGGAGACACTACTACTCAGACATACTATGGGATAAGGAGAGGTTAGATTGCTCGGACACACAAATTCTGCTCTTTCCAGTTAAAATCCAGTTAAAATCCAGAGTTAACCAGAGTTTTCTGCGAGTGGGGATGCCAGTGCAGCTGGCCTCTGGCCTTCCCTGAACAAAGTCATTAAACAGGTGAGGGAGAGAGAGAGACAGAGAGAGAGAGAGAGAGAGAGAGAGAGAGAGAGAGAGAGAGAGAGAGAGAGAGAGAAAGAGAGAGAGATAGAGATAGAGATGGGGAGGTAGAGGGTTGAGCTAACCCATGTGAGGTGGTTCGATAAGCCATTATCACACCACTGAAAGGACATCTGGCCTCTCTCTCTCTCTCTCTCTCTCTCTCACCCTTCTCCTCCCATCAGCCACCCTGTCTTTTGTCTCTCTCAGTGTAATCAACGGGAGCTCAGTATTCACTTTGTGCAGACTGCTGGCAGGAGAGAGAGAAAGGTTCCTGACACAGACAGATGCCTGGCTCCTGTCTTCTCTGGTTCAGTCCTGGCTCCTCATTCATCAGAACCTGAGAGAGCTTTACAGTCCGACCCCACCACCCGCCTCCAGAGCGCGGGGCGGACACAGAGAGACAAAGAGAGACTATGTCAGAGACTATGTCAGACGGCTGTTTTTCTGCTTGTCTTACAGAGGGATTGGGTTTGCGTTATCATTTCTCCTCTCCTCGTTCCACCTGTTCTGATCTCTGTGTTGTTTCTGTTGTCTATATCCCCCCCCCCTCTCTCTCTCTCTCTCTCTCTCTCTCTCTCTCTCTCTCTCTCTGTCTCATCATCTCTCTCCCCTTCTGTCTGTTTCACCCTCTCTCTCTCTGTCTCATCATCTTATCAGACTTATCATAGATGCTGGTGGTGTATCAGTTCTTGTCTTGTTAGATTTGAGTGCTGCTTTTGATACAGTAGATCACAGTATTCTAATACATCGTTTAGAAAACCGTGTTGGTCTCTCAGGACTTGTATTAGAGTGGTTTAAATCTTATCCAGCTGGTAGGCATTTCTCTGTTGTCCTGGGAGAATCTGTTTCTGATAATGTTGACATGCATGTGGGGTCCCTCAGGGGTCTATTCTTGGTCCCTTGCTCTTCTCCCTGTACATGATCCCATTAGGTGGAATCATCAGAAAACATGGTGTACATTTTCATAGTTTGCTGATGATACTCAGCTGTACATATCAGTATTGCCTGATAATTCACATGCACTCAGCTCGCTGGAGAATTCTCTCCAAGATACACAACTTTGGATGTCCAAAAATGTTCTACAACTAAATCAGGACAAAACTGAGATTCTTGTCATTGGACCAAAACCACAAAAAGACAAATTGTCGAATACCATGGGAACCTTGCTTTCAAACTGCAAACATGAAGCTTAGAATCTAGGTGTGATTAGAGATTCTGACTTAAGCTTTGAGCCTCACTTCAAATCTATCACTAGAAATGCTTTTTATCATCTACGGAATATTGCAAAAGACATCTTCGGCAAGCTGATGCAGAAGTGTTAATGCATGCTTTTGTTATTACCTGTTTGGACTATTGTAACGGTCTCCTTTCTGGTCTTCCGAAGAAAGCTAGCTGCAGCTTCTGCTTGTTTATAAAGCTCTCACTGGCACAGCACCAGAATATCTGAAAGACCTTTTGCTAACATATCAGCCCATTAGAGCTCTCAGGTCATCTGACGCTGGCTTTCTCTGTATACCACATGTGGTAAAGAAGAGATTTGGTGAGGCTGCATTCTCATTTTATGCACCCAAATTGTGGAATACACTGCCAGTTTACATTACCAACTGCTGCTGGAGGTCCCTAGGACCAGACTCAAAACGAGAGGGGATAGAGCCTTCTCTAAAGTAGCCCCTAGGCTCTGGAATAGCCTCCCCCTCCACATCAGATCCGCCCAGGGCTTTTAAAAAATTGGCAAAAACACACCTTTTCTCCCTGGCCTTTGACCTGAGGTGAGCCTGCCTCCCGACACTGCACTTTTTGTACTTTTATTACTGCACTTTTACTAGTGTTTTCTGTAAAGCACTTTGGGCGGCTGTTTTGTCGTTGTAAAATGTGCTATATAAATAAACATGACTTACTTACTATTAGGGATGCAACCTCAGCAAATATAATATATACTGTATATAAGTCAAGACCAAAAACCCATATTTTTAACATTGCCTATGACAAAATTATTAAATTATGATTAAAGCACTTTGAGCTTCAACGATTGCAGAAAATGTGCTATACAAATAAACGTTTTTTAAATGTTTTAATAAATAAATATATATATATATTTTTTAAATAATAATAATAATTATTATTACTATCTCTCTCTCCTTCTGTCTGTTTCACCCTCTCTCTCTCTCTCTCCCTCTCTCTCCCTGTCTCTGTCTAACTCTCTCTCTCTCTGTTTGTGATCAGTGGGAAGTATGTGTCTCTGATTTCTTTGTACAGTTGGCAGTAAAAAGTGCAGCTCTGTTTCCACCTGGTTTAGTGTGCAGTGGGTGCACAGTCTGTCATTGGGAGTCAGGTCTGCCTGTGGCGGCCTCTCTCCATGGCGAGGATTTCCTTAGTTGTGGGTCTGTCACAGTACTCAGGTATTCTGCCACTCTGGATTCTCTGTTTAGGGCTAAATAGCATTCCAATTTGCTTTGGTTTTTGGTTGATTCTTGCCAATGTGTCAGGTAATTTTCTTTTTGTTTTCTTATAGTTTGGTTTTGTATAATAGGTGGCTCTGCTTGTGATTGTGAGAGTCCCAGAACCAGCTGGCTGGCATCTCCCTAGAGTCTCTCTGTAGGTAAGGGCTTTGTTATGGAGTGTGTCAGGGTCACTTTCTTTTAGGTGATTGTAACATTTAAATGCTCTCTTTTTAATTTTTATACTTTACGGGTATCATCCTATGATGACCCTGCTCTGCATGCGTTATTTGGTGTTTTCCGTTGGAGAATGGATTTGCAGAACTCTGCATGCAGAGTCTCAATTTGGTGTCTCATTTTGTAAAATCTTGGTTGGCAGGTGGACCCCAGACCTCACAACCATAGAGGGAAATGGGTTCTATAACGAGTCCAATAATGAGTCCAATAATTTGAGCCAGATTTGAATTGGGATGTCTAACTTGATGTTCCTTTTGATGCCGTCAGGTCGTTCACAGCTTTGTTGAAGCGATGTGGTGCTGATGTTTAGGCCGAAGTAGGTATAGTTTTTTGTATGTTCTAGGGAAATTGTATCTAGGAAGAATTTGTATTTGTGGTGCTGGAGGCTGTATCTTTCTGGGAAAATCATAATTTGTGTCTTAGTGAGATTCACTGTCAAGGCAGAGGTCTGGGAGAGTTTGTGTAGAAGATCAAGGTGCTGTTGTAGCCCATCTTTGGTTGGAGACAGCAGCAACAGGTCGTCTGCAAACAGTAGGCATTTGACTTCTGTGTCTACTAGTAGAGATTGATTGACTAGTAGAGATTGACCGGGATTGACCATTTCAAGCACAACCAGTCTAAAAGCTGTCGAATCCACCCGTCCAGAGTAACCAAAAGTAGGCCTATTTGGCAACACTGGAGCGGGACATTCAATAAACGTTAATGTTAAAACCTTGTCCACGATTCTCGTTCATTCAGGTGGGTTAAACAAACTGTATAAATGCCATAATACTGTTGGTTCAAATGTAAAATATTAATTAACAAGTTCATGCCATGTTCTGTCAGTACAAACATGTTCTAATGTTATTTTAGTGAGTTCGCTAGTTAGCGAACATTAAAGATTACAACAGCTAGTTTACGTATGTCAACAATGTCTCTATTCTCAATAATTTCAGTAATAATTGTACCAAATTGGGGCCAGTAACACTAACTTGTGTGTGAGTAAGTAAAATGTGTGTGCAAGCATGTTTTTGATATTGTCAATCATCTCACGTTTACTAGGTGAGCTGGTAACACAAATATGCCAGGGGGAAAAAGGAAAATGGACATAGACCTTTTTTGGCCAAAGGGCAGCAGAGACAAGTACAGGGACAAAGGTGAGGTCTTCCAAATCTAGCGTTTTAACAGTGCAGTTAATTTAGAGTTGTGAATAGCTAAATCTGTAATGTTTTTGTTTCTAAGGAGATTGAACCAGTCTGCCTGCTAGGAAAGATGTAGATTACTATCTGCATACTGTAGTTGTCTCCTTTATTCATTACCTTAATGTCATATAAGTCAATTGTATAGAAACAACTCACCAAAATGTACTATTGCACAACTGTTTTTGAAAAAAAAAATCCACCGAGGGTGGAAACCCCCCCTCAACCCCCCCACTCAGACCTTGCCATACCTTGGCTTTTGCTGAAATGACACCACTGGTCTCATAGCCTATTGGAAATGTATTGCGTGTGTGTGAGTGAGAGCTTTTGTAAGCCCGCATGTATGATGTGGCTCTTTCTGGTACCCCAAACATTTTTGGGGGCTCTTAGTCTCCGACTGGTTGGCCACCCCTGTACTAGGGGGATGCCAGGTGCTGCAGACTGCTCTAATGTCTTTGCCAAATTGTTGATGTTGAAGAGGATTGGACTCAAGCTGCATCTAATGGGTGATCTTAATGTTAATTGGGAGGATAAGTCAGGAAGAAAATCCCTAAAACTAACAACTGATCGTTTTAGTATGACTCAGTTAGTAAATGGACCTACAAGGATAACTCACTCTTCTTAGTCCCAGATTGATTTATTTTTTAGCAGTAAACCAGAAAGAATAACTAAATCCTATAATATGATAACTGGAATGTCTGAGCATAATTTGACACTCTTAACTAGAAAACTCACAAAGAAAAGTTTTAATATCTCTACTACTAGAAAATATTTCCAACTAAGAACACCTAAAGGTGATCAAAATGCATTTGAAGATGCCATGAAAGGAATTAATTGGAGCAATCATCTATCAGGAATAAGTGTAGAAGATGATAGCAATGTCTTCTTATCCACACACAAACCACAATCAACAGTTTCCTTAAGAAAGCCAAAACTAAACAAAGCAACAAAAAAAACACTTCCATGGCTAAATGGTGACATTTGGAAGCTAATGAAAAAACGGGATTATGCACTAAAAGTAGCTCTTAAATCCACATTAGGCAGCGGTTCACAATGTTGAGAAACCTGGTAACCAAAGAAATCAGAAAAGTAAAGGCACATTTTTTTATTAAGATCATTAATGAAGCTCAGGGAAATTCTAGATTAATATTGGATAAATTAAATAAGTTGACTGGCAAAGACAACAGCAACTCAACAAAGCTACTTAAAATCAATGTGAATGGCTTAACTACACAGGATGCAGTTGCAATTTGCACAGCATTTAACTCATACTTCATTAACTCAGTGGAAACTCTAACTCAAAGTTTCATCTGTCCACTAGACCTTACACCAGTAGCTGAAGATCAACCTAGCTTCTTCTCCATTCAGGATGTCTCTGAGTCTACAGTCACTGGAGTCCTAACCTCTTGTGAGAAATGCACTATACAAATAAAACCTGATTTGATTAGATGTTTCTCTATTGGACCAAAGAGATTGGAGAAGTGATTTATATCTCCATTTTGTATGGGTAGATCCTCATGTTTTTGTTTGTTTAGACAAGTGTTCAATTTTTCTAAGAATGTGTTTGTTTTTCACTCAATACAGTGTAGCTGGTTTCTAACATCCCTTTTTTCTTTACTGTATTTTTATACACTTTTACTGTTTCTCTATAGTGAAGACGTGTGTTATGGTTGTCTGGGTCTCAATGTTTTTGTTTTGAAAGGTTTTGACACTCATTGTCGAACCATTTGTCATTGTTGTTATTTTTTGGGGCTTTTCTATTTGAGCTCTTTAGGCTGAAAGGTCAAATATATTATTACGTTTTTTAAAAAAAATATTTGTTTATTGATGATTTTCCATAACATAAAGTAGTGGCTCATACAAATACATGAGCAGCCAGAGAGGTAATCAAATGATACAACATCCATATGTACCCACAGACGCATACAACAACAACAACAACAACAACAACAACAACAACAAAAAGGACGTAAAAAATAAATGAAATAAAATAAAATAAAGTAAAAGAGAAAAAAGAGAAACCACACATAACAAACACACAGCACATAGCTTGGAGGTCCTGATATTCAAATAAATTGTCTGTGTACCCTAAAACAAATAAGCAGTAGCCTAATGTATAGTGGTCAAGAGTCAGAAATATATGGGGCCCGTATATATGGTTCCACTAGTTAATCACACACATTCAACCTAACCCAGCTGTCCCAATTGAGTAATTTTGCGTAGGTCTACCAGATGGCCTACTCCTTATGGAGCATCTGGCAGGTGTAGGGCCCTAATATAGTTAAGGAAAGAACCCCATGTTTTATAAAATCTAAGTGTTGATCCCCCCCCCTGACACATCTTATTTTCTCCATTTTAATAAAGTATAAAATGTCCCTAAGCCACACACAGTGAGATGGAGGATTGGTGGATTTCCACTGCAGTAAAATCAAACGTCTGGCCAGAAGTAGGGATGCACCGAAATGAAAATTCTTGGCCGAGGCCGAAGCCGAATTTAAGGAAACACTTGGCCGAATACCGAATACCGAATACCGAATGTGTATCGGCAGTTTTTAATTTTATCATTGCATAAACTAAATACATTTTGCTTTTTATTCATGCTTCTCAAAGAAAGAAATTGAGATTGAAAAAAAAGAACTTTTATATATAACTTATTATAACTAATTATCGTGGGATTTAATCTCTACTGCTTTCCAGGGTTCAAGTTAATGATATTCATGATTTGTCTCTACATAGGCTTCAGAAAGTATTTAGACCCCTTCACTTTTTTCACATTTTTGAATAGATTTGCCATCAATCCACACACATTACCCCATAATCTAAGTAAAAACGTTTTTTAATGTTTGCAAATGTATTAAAATGTAAATACAGAAATACCTCATGTACATAAGTATTCAGACCCTTTGTCACTCTTAAAATTAGGTCAAATGCTAAATGTCTTCAACAAGTCATTCAACAAGTTGAATTGAGTCCACCTGAGTGTAAGGATAATAGTTCATGTTATTTCAGAATGAATATCTTTTGTTTTTATAGTCTCTGGTTTGCATAGAAACCACCGCATGATACAGCTGCATGTCATAAACTCGTGTAGAACAGCTGGGAGTCTGAATATGTTTTCAACAAGGCAACAACTCTGCTTCTCACTCCAATTTTAAATTGAGCTACGACTGCTAAGCTAACTAGCTAGATGAGTGTAAGGTTGCGTTCGTAAAGTCGCTCTGAGAGTGCTGGAGCGCACACTGGGCCCGACGTCATAGAGAAACCGAGTCATTTGATTGGACGAGAGGCATTCCACGAGTGCTGATCGGATTTCCTGAGTGAATTTACGAACGCAGCCAGTTTTGAAAGCGCGTCGCCTCGCGCCGCTTGAGAGTTATATTTAATTGTATTGCGTCATCAAAACACGGCCACTATTCGGTGGTAAACATTCGGTGTTTTCACACATTCGGCCGAATACCGAATGTGCTTTATTTTGCGATATTCGGCCGAATACATTCGGTGGCCGAATGTTCGGTGCATCCCTAGCCAGAAGCATTGTAAAGGCGACCAGGCCAGCTTTATATGATGCCCATGCCTACCGCAGATTGATGAAGAGTGGACCCTACGTAGAATTTTCTCCCACAGGTCTTCTGTAATTTCTCCACCTAGGTCCTCCTCCCATCTCCTTTTAATATCTTGCAATGAGGAAGGGTGCAATGTAAAAATAAAGTTGTACATAACAGATATAATCAGGGGTGCACATAACTGGTGCGCCAGTGCGCATGCGTCGCCAAAATGCATGCTGCGCGGCAGATCAGCAGCATGAACACGCTCTTGCGCACCAACAGCTGGAAGCGCTGGGAGAGGAATTTACTTCCTCAAAATCCAACTGCTGACTGCTGCATCACTGCCAGCCCCACTAAGTAACTATTTGCCGTCCCCTCAGCCGAAGGCCCGACGAGTAATCCATCACAACAGTCGACCGACGACGACCACGGCGACTCCCCTCACGAAAACATTCGGAAAGTATCGTAACTCGTACCTTCATTCCGCGTATCGCGTATCGCACGGTTATCACGGTTATCACGCCGCACGTGAAAATTCAGTCCCGAACGACTCGTCGCTAAAAGGAAAAACAACACCAAGGGACTTCACGTTTCTTTTCTCTGAAGCTTTCAAACGTTCAGACGTTTGTTTTACAGCGTCATTATCGCACCTCGACCCCTGACCCAGGGAATATGGTTGGGAATTTTATTAGAAGAAAAAAAAACTACTTTGTTGCACAATCAAAATAATGAGCTATTTAAAGTGATAGCCTACAACATCCTCTACCATGGTTGAAATTGAGGACAGTATTAACAGCAGTCAAGAGAGCAGTGATGATGATGATGATTAAGCTTGTAGCATAAATAAATGCTTAGGCTGTAACTTTTTGTTGAAAAGTTGATTTCAGTGTTTACAGAACAGAGCAGTGCTTACAGAACAGAGCAGTGCTTAAAGAGATGTCAGTTGATTTCATTGTGTTTAAAGGAGTCTGACAGACTTTCATGCTTAAAGAGCAGTCATTTGATTTTGCATTTGTTTCTTTTGTTTTGCACACAATCATTTGTTCGTTCATCTTTATTTATGAACAAATGTCGTTTTGCTAATATAAGTTATCCATGTATCCCTTTTTCATCCATCCTGTGGGACGGGTCGTGACTCACGAGCTCGGGGAGCACCAAGCAGCATCCCTAGGTGCTCCTCTGAGCACTGGCCCCAAAAAGTTATGTGCACCCCTGGATATACGGTAATGCCCTTTGTATTAGGTACAGGTTTCAAAAAGGGGTCAATAGGGGTGGCAACTGGGAGATTGGGAAATTGAGGATTTGCAAGTATCTAAAGAAATGTAGTCTCTGGAGTGAATATTTCTCAGACAGTTGTTCAAATGATGCAAATGTGTTTTCTATATATAAATCCCTGAATGTTGTAATACCAAGAGTGGACCAGGATAGAAAATCTCTATCCATCAAGGAGGGGGGAAAGACAGGACTAGCCGCAATTGGGGCTAATAAAGAAAATTATTTTAAACCAAAATGTCTTCTAAACTGATTCCAGATCCTGAGTGTTGATTTAACATTAACAATAGTATTTTTTGTGTATAGAGTAGAGGAGAAGTTTAAAGGTGCATGTGCAAGAGCTGTCAGTGACGCAGGGCTAGAAGAGGAGGTTTCCAGCTTCAGCCACCCAGGTAATAAAGGGGAGTTCTCAAACCGAGCCCAAAACTGTAAAACTCTAAAGTTGATTGCCCAATAGTAAAACCAAAAATTAGGCAGAGCCAGGCCTCCTTGAGGTTTAGGTCTCTGCAATAACTTTCTACCTAGCCTAGGAACTTTACCGTTCCAGATGAATTTTGATACCAGGCTGTCAATTTTACGAAAAAATGATTGTGTAAGAAAAATAGGTAAACATTGAAAAAGGTATGAGAGTTTTGGTAGGGAGTTCATTTTGACCGAGTTAACTCGTGCAGATACAGACAGAGGTAATAATGACCATCGTTCAAAATCTTCTTGTAGTTTGGCCAATAGAGGGGAAAATTTGATTTAAATAAGTCCTCAAATTTATTTGAAAAAAAAAAGCCAAGGTATGTGAGACCGAGTGGGGCCATTTTAAAAGGCAAAGTGTGTAAAGGGTAGTTACGGGCTTCTGCATTTATAGGGAACAGCTCGCTTTTGTCCAGATTAAGTTTATAGCCAGATATTTTACCAAATGAATTAAGTGTGTCAAGGGTAGCTGGAGTGGGGGTTGATAAATTAGAAACATATAAGAGCAAGTCATCTGCGTACATAGAAGTCTTCTGTTCAACACCGAATCTACTAATCCCAGTTATGCGAGGGTTCGATCTGAGAGCAATGGCCAATGGTTCGATTGCAATGGCAAATAGTAATGGGCTCAAGTTGCAGCCTTGACGAGTGGAGCGAAAAAGGGGAAAGTATTCAGAATAGGTGTGGTTGGTTCTGACTGAGGCTGTGGGAGATGTATAAAGTAATTTCACCCAGCTAATAAAAGTTCTACCCAAGGCGAACTTCTCCAGAGTGTGGAAAAGGTAGCCCCACTCGACCCGGTCGAAGGCCTTCTCGGCGTCGAGCGAGATCACAGCTTCTGACATTGATGAAGTGGAGGGATTATACATGACATTTAGAAGACGCCTAATATTGGAAAATGAGTATCTGTTTTGTATAAAACCAGTCTGGTCAGGGGAGATGATAGAGGGTAAAACAGGTTCTAGACGCATAGCTAATAATTTAGAGAGAAGTTTCAGGTCTACTGACAATAAACTTATAGGGCGGTAGCTCCCACATAAAAGAGGGTCCGTGTTTTTTTTCAGGATTAAGGACATTGAGGCCTGAGTAAGTGTGTGTGGCAATTTGAGATGTTGAAATGACTCATTATATATATCCATAAGGGTTGGGGCCAGTTTATCAAAGAATTTGCTATAGAATTCAATAGGATAGCCATCAGGGCCTGGGCATTTACCTGCCTGCATGGCATGAGCGGCTCTCCCAAGTTTCTCTATAGTGATAGGCTCATCTAGTTTCTTAGCCAAGTCAGAATGACCTTGGGAATGTCAAGTGGGTCAAAGAAAGTGTTAAAGGTAGAGGGATCATTAGGTTGCTCAGCAGTATAAAGGGAGGTATAAAATTGCTTAAATTGATCATTAATTTGTTGCGGATCTGTGGTTATACCTGTCGGAATTTGGATTTGTGGGATCAAATGTGAAGCAGATATCTGTCTTAATTGGTGAGCTAGTAGTTTGTTTGTTTTGTCTCCGTATTCATAGTGACTGCTTCTAGATTTCAATAACAGTTCTTCAGTTTGGGTGGTGGAAAGAAGATCATATTTTGCTTGTAACAAGAGGCGTTCCCTATATAAGTCTGGCGATGGAGTGACAGAGTACACTTTGTCAATCTGTGTGATCTGTGTAGTAAGATTTAGCAATCTCTTCCTCCTAGTTTTTGTTTCATGTGCACTATAAGAAATGATCTCTCCCCTCAGATATGCCTTCAATGTTTCCCACAGTAAAGAAGCCGAGATCCCTGGCGTCTTATTAGTGTCCATAAAAAAATCTATCTGCTTGGAGAGAAAGACAACAAAGTCTTCGTTTGATAATAGGCCAGTATTCAGACGCCAAGGTGGGCGGGTGTTGTCACATCCCTTAATTTGTAAATCCATTAAAACTGGGGCATGATCTGATATAACAATAGTATCATATGTACAGGATAATACAGATTGAATGATTGAATTATCAATCAGGAAATAATCAATACGTGTAAACGTATGGTGGACATGAGAAAAAAAAGAGTATGCCCTATCAGTTGGATTATGAAAACGCCAAGGATCTGAGAGTGAAAACTCATCCATGAAGGATTTGATGGTTTTAGAGGAATTTGAAGGTGTTGTAGTTTTGGTAGATGAGCGATCTAATGATGGATTAAGCCAACAATTAAAATCCCCCCCTACGATAAGATGGTGTGTGGACAAGTCAGGTATCGAGGAAAACACTGATCTAAAAAATCCATTATTATCCCAGTTGGGGCCATAAATATTAAGCATGATCACCGGGGTGCCATACAGTTTCCCAGTTACAAGCACAGATCTACCATTGGGGTCAGAGAAGACACCAGAACAAATGAAATTAACAGACTTATGAATTAGAATTGCCACACCTCTGGATCTGCTTTGAAATGATGAATGATACACTTGTCCCACCCATCTCCCCCGAAGCTTGGTATGATCAGGTGATTTAAGGTGAGTTTCCTGAAGGAAAGCAATATGAACTCCAAAATGCTGAAGATGCCCAAGTACTTTGCTACGTTTAATTGGCTGATTTATGCCTTTACAGTTCCAACTGGAAAACTTTACCACTGCTCCAATCTGTTGTGATATATTAGGAGGGATCATAGGCATGGTTTATAACATAAGTAGATACATTGTAAAGGGTACATTGAGAAGGTGACCAAGCTATAGACAAGACAATAGAAAACAAAAAACAAAAAAACAAACAAACAAACAAACAAAAAAACAACATCACTCAAACATAATAAACAAACCCATACCCAACCCACCCCTGCTGATGCGTCTTCCCAAACCAGACGCGCGCCTAACCCACTATTACTAGTAGACCTTAACCCACACCTTAATGATATCTGAAGGAACGATATCATACTAACGTTACCTAACTATAGCCTATATTGTCCGGTAAACATGAAACAGACATAGCTCCTCCACTCTCCATTCAAAAATAAATGTTACGCTGGCCATGGAACAAGCCCTACAGTAGGCTAAGAGCCCTGTGATTCATCTAAGTGAACCTTTAAATCAGAACCTTTAAATCAGAACATAACAGCCAATGAGAGAATAGCCTAAGTGAAATAAATCAAAAGTTTCCTTCATTAACATGAATAGCATTTATACAGAAAAAGAAAAGTAAAGTAAAAAAAAGTTTCAACTCATTATTCAAAATGTTCTTCTCCATCAATTTGGAGCGTAGCACAGAGGAGGAGAAGAAGAAGAATGAGAGAGAATAAACCTGTAGAAGAAGAAATAGTATCTAGCTCAGTCCAGGCATCGTATTCACTGTTCTAGGATAAACTGTTCAGCCTCACCCAGCTCCTGGAAAGTGTAGATGTTGTTTCCCTTGGAGAGCTTGATTGTAGCTGGGTAGAGAAGAAAAGCCATAAACCCTTTGGTGCAGGCCTCATACATGATCACTTTATAGCAGGGCTTCCGACGTTTTGTTGTAGTCTCGCTGTAATCCGCAGCGAACTTCAGCTGGATGCCATCGAACTCCGGTAGCTTCTTCCGAGCCTCACATAGCAAGCGGTCCCTGTCTGTGTAGCGGAGGCACTTGATGATTAGCGGGCGCACTTTGCCCGAGCCGAGGCTTGGTGGACGCCCAAGACGGTGGCTTCTCATCAGCTCTGGCGGTGCAGATTTGAAGATAGGGAACCATGTCAGGATATTCTCATTCAGGTAAGAAAGGGCATTTGAGCCTTCAGCTCCCTCTTTAAGATTGAAAATAATGAGGTTGTCCCTGCGTGATCTGTCTTCCATCTCGACTAGTTTAGCCTCACATGTTTGGAGGCTCTTCATACACAAGGCAGATGACTTTTCAACATTTGAAATGCGCTCCTGTGTGTTTTTAGTTTCTGAGCGAATATTTCTGATATCCTCCGTATGCCGTGACAGAGTTAAATGCATAGTGTCTAATCGTTTCTCAAGTCTATTGAAACGGGCTTCAGATTTATCATCAGCTTCTTTGAAATATCTTCTTGCCATTGACTCTTCTATGACTTTAGCCAAGGATGCATTCTCCTCGCCCAGTTCTTTGTGTAGCTGAGCTGTCATGTCTTTCTTAGCAGCCTCAGTTTGTCTCGTTTTTCGCATTTACTTAAGACAATCGAGTGAAAAAAAACATATGTAGTTTAGCCTATTTGCTTTGCATGAAAAAATAATAGCAATCTGCTTTCACATAGCCATAGAATTTGAAAAGTTTTAAGGAGAGTGGACGCCGAGTTTGTCTATGCTGCCATGTTACCGGTGGTGGGCGGGGTAATTACGGTTTCTACTGCCCTGTTTACACCTTCACTGTTGTATTGAAAGGTTTTTTTCAGGAACTGGTCTAACAGTGATTGGACTTGTTGTTGTCTATTAGCGTTGTGATATGTTTCTACACTACCAGTTGGATCCACAAGGTCCAGAACGCTGCTGCCCGTATTGTCACCAGAACCCCTGTCATCAGTCACATCACCCCCATTCTACACCAACTCCACTGGCTCCCCATCAAACACCGCATCGACTACAAAATCCTTCTCCATACTTTCAAGGCCATCCATAACCTCGCCCCTCCATACCTGTCCGACCTCCTCCACATCAACATTCCCACCCGGTCCCTCAGGTCTGCCTCCTCCATCAACCTGACCGTCCCCCCAGCCCGTCTGTCCACCATGGGGTTTAGAGCCTTCAGCCGCTCCGCCCCTCGCCTCTGGAACTCCCTCCCCCCCGACATCAGGAACATTGATTCTATCATCTCATTCAAAACCCACCTCAAAACCCACCTGTTTACGCAGGCATACCCGTGTTGATTTACTTTTCCCGTGCTGCTCTGCTGCTGGCTATGTGTTATACTGTATATTTCTATGTATTTTGTGTTTTGAATTTTGTGGCTGTATTTAGATTTGTTGTTGTACGGCGACCTTGAGTGCCATGAAAGGCGCCTTATAAAATAAATGTATTATTATTATTATTATTATTACCTTCCTTCCATTTGTAGTATTTTTTAATAGTGTATAGTTTGGTAGGTTTTACTACTTCTACTACTACTAATGATTGGGTGTTGATCTATTCAGGTAGACAGTGGTTTTGCTGTGGTCTGACAGGGGTTTTAATGGGCTGACTGTGAATGCTCTGATAGACACCAGGCTGAGGTCAGTGATGAAGTAATCTACTGTACTGTTACCCAGAGTGGAGCTGTAGGTGTACCTACCATAGGAGTCTCCTGTACTGTTACCCAGAGAGGAGCTGTAGGTGTACCTACCATAGGAGTCTCCTGTACTGTTACCCAGAGAGGAGCTGTAGGTGTACCTACCATAGGAGTCTCCTGTGCTGTTACCCAGAGAGGAGCTGTAGGTGTACCTACCATAAGAGTCTCCTCGAAGCCTACCGTTGACTATGTACAGTTCCAGTGAAAGACAGCTGTAGGAGTTGTGACCCATGTTTGTTTGTTGCTTTGTCGTAGTTGTGTCTGGAGGGGCATATTGGGGAGGGGATGTTTCCACCTCCTGGTAGGTGTTTGTCACCCTGTGTGCTGAGAGTGTCAGGTTCTCGTCCTGTCCTGGCGTTGAGGTCTCCACAGACTGCAATGTGACCACAGGACTGGAAATGTTTAATTTCCTCCTCTAGGATGGAGAACATGTAGTCCTTAAAATATGGGGTTTCGATTGGAGGGATGTAGGTAGTATACAGGAGGATATTTTTCTCGGTTGAGGTAAGTTCCTTATTCATTTCTAACCATATGTAAACGCTCCTGTTTTGATTGGCGTAATGGAGTGAGATAGTTCTGATTTGTACCATATAACATACCTCCTGAGTCTCGTCCCTGTTTGATCCCAGTTAGCTTGGTGGATGGTACTACCAGCTCTCTATAGTTGGCGGGACAGCCAGTGGGACCATCTCCTCTATACCATGTCTCCTGTAGGCCAATGATATCAATGTTTGCAATTTCTTTAGTGAAGTCTGGGTTTACCAAAAGCAGTCGACCTCAGACCTTGTATGTTCCAGGATGAAATAGTGAAAGATTTGTATTCCATTCTCTCAAGAGTGTAATTCTCTCTCTCTCTCTCTCTCTCTCTGTCTAACTCTCTCTCTCTCTGTCTCTCTCCCTCTCTCTGTCCGTCTCCCTCTCCCTCCCTCTCTCCCTCCCTCCCTCTCTCTCTCTCTCTCTCTCTCTCTCTGTCTAACTCTCTCTCTCTCTGTCTCTCTCCCTCTCTCTCTCTGTTTGTCTCTCCCTCCACCCCTCCCTCTCTCTCTCTCTCTCTCTCTCTCTATCTAACTCTCTCTCTCTCTCTGTCTAATTCTCTCTGTGTGACCCTCTCCCTCTCTCTCCCTCTCTCTCTCTCCCTCCCTCCCTCTCTCTCTGCCTCTCTCTCTCTGTCTCTCTCCCTCCCTCCCTCCCTTTCTCTCTCTCACAGCAGATCCATCCGTTGTTGTTACAGGAGAGGCGTTCTGAGTCATGTAAGGTCCGTCTGCTGCGTCGCACCATCAGCGTCCCCGTGGAAACCCAGTTCCCAGAGTTCCACAGCCAGCTTTCCACCGAGAGAGGTGAGTAGACACACACGCACACACACACACACACACACACACACACATACACACACACACACACACACACACACACACACACATTCACACAGTTTACTTACCTTTTGTTTTGAATATCCTTGAGTTTACTTACCATGCAAGCCACAGATTCTTGCTATACCCTTATGATCCACTAGAGGGTGATTTAACCACGTTCTTAATGCCGCTGTGGTTTCAGACTTCAGTCATGAGGCCTAGGGCTGTTTCATCTACAGTGAACTACACCACTACTACAACATTACATCACTCATTGTTGCCTTCAAAATAGTTTTCTGGTATTCAACATATGTGACTAGATCCAGACAGATACCGACAGGCCCTGTCTGTTAACTCTCTTAAGCCCAAGTTCATCCCTCTCCAATCGCCAATGTATTCTCCTCTTCTTTAACAACATTCATTAAAGTGTTCTTTTTGAGTTTGATGGTGTAACCCCGCCAGTTTTTTTTTTACAAGCCACTTAACTATAAACTCTACTTCTTTCTACAAAGCTAAATAGCTGAGTCATGTTTGGGGGGAAACGTTAGCGATCCTGCGCTGTGTCGTAGTGGGGTGACTGCTACGCTACGTCACGTTGGGCTCAACACGTCAGTTGTCATGTCAACAGTGACTCAGGGTTGTTGTTGTTGTTGTCCTACCAGACGTGTCTGATCACACTCTCAGGTCTGTTTCAACAACACGTGTGTTTTATCCCCCTCTACAGTCAGCCCTTACCTTTTTTATGTCTCTTTTGTTTTATGGAAATGTAGAACGGAAAAAGCGATCCGTTTTTGACTTATGGAACGTGCACCGTTGATGACAAACAGAGTGTTTATGGTTTGAATATCCAGTTTGCTGGTTTGAGGTGTTTGTGTCGTGGTGTGCTATCCCCAGGCCCCTGCTAGTGGGTGGTATAATTGGGAGCTTGGCAGGGCTGGTACTGTGTGTGTTCTGTGTTTTGAGAAGGCCTTGTATGGTTGGACTCTAAGCCAGTCATTAGGGGCCATGTTGGGTAGTGCTCTGGGACACTGGACAGAACAAGGCTGTCTGTTGGGATATTGTAAGTGTCAATGCATGTTTGTTTACTGGGGACCAGGGTCAATTTACCTCTGGGAATATCTGGCATTTTAAATAGATATACGGTAAGAGCTGTGTGTGTGTGTGTGTGTCTATATATGTGTGGTGTGTGTGTGTGTGTGTGTGTTTGTGTGTGTGTGTGTGTGTGTGTATATATATATATGTGTGTGTGTGTGTGTGTGTGTGTGTGTGTGTGTGTGTGTGTGTCTGTGTGTGTGTGTGTCTGTCTATATATATATGTGTGTGTATGTGTGTGTCTATATATGTGTGGTGTGTGTGTGTGTGTGTGTGTCTACACATGTGTGGTGTGTGTGTGTGTGTGTGTCCATGTGTGTGTGTGTGTGTGTGTGTGTGTGTGTGTGTGTGTGTGTGTGTGTGTGTGTGGTGGTATATGTGTGTGTGTGTGTGTATATATGTGTGTGTGTGTGTGTGTCCATCAGATAATCAGATGACAACATGTCAACAGAGCAGAGGGCTATTAGAGCTGCACACCTCTGTACACACTATACCCCGTACACACTATACCCTGTACACACTACTGTATACCCCGTACACACTATACCCTGTACACACTACTGTATACCCTCTACACACTATACCCTGTACACATTATACCCTGTACACACTATACCCTGTACACACTACAACTCTCGTGTACATAAGGTTCAGAGATAGGAAATGTTAGGATATTTATAGCATACAGAGTACAGCACAGTGTTTTATTTGTATAGTATAGTAGTATAGTATAGTGGATAGTGTATATAGCCTTTATTTATGTAAACCAGCTCTTTTCCCCTCTTGTTTTTAGTATTTTTTTCCTAGCACCAGGGGAGTCCCCCCTCCTAAATTTCGTTGTATGGTACCTGTACTGTATTAATGACAATAAAGACCATTCATTCATTCACTATACCCTCTACACTATAACCTGTACACACTATACCCTGTACACACTATACCCTGTACACTATACCCTGTACACACTATACCCTGTACACACTATACCTTCTACACACTATACCCTGTACACACTATACTGTGTACACACTATACCCAGAGAGAGAGAGAGAGAGAGAGAGAGAGAGAGAGAGAGAGAGAGAGGGGAAGAGAGAGAGGAAGAGAGAGAGAGAGACGGGAAGAGAGAGAGAGAGAGAGAGAGAAGGAGAGAGGGAGACAGAGAGAGAGAGAGGGAGAGAGTGGGAGAGAGAGACAGGGGGAGAGAGAGAGGGAAAGAGAGAGAGAGATAGAGAGAGAGGGGGGAGACAGAGAGAGTGGGAGAGAGAGGGAGAGAGTGCACGCATGCACACACACACACACACACACACACACACACACACACACACACTTGAGCCACTTGGGGAGAAAGTGTCCTCTTCTCTTCTCTTCTCTTCTCCTCTCTTCTCTCTTCTCTTCTTCTCTCCTTCTCTCCTCTCCTCTCCTCTCCTCTCCTCTCTTCTCTTCTCTTCTCTTCTCTTCTCTTCTCTTCTCTTCTCTTCTCTTCTCTTCTCCTCTACAGAGCGGAAGCATTTTTGTTCACTGCGTCCTGTCTCTTTGTGTCTCTCGGGCGTTGGAGACGTTTCCTTTAACACACACTCCTCGTTTGCATACATTTGCATGTACACACACACACACACACACACACACACACACAGACATGCACACACACACACACACACACACACACACACACACACAGACACGCACAGTCATCTCTGTCGTTTTGCCCGGTGGGCTGATTGTCTAAATGTCCAGTTTAACACTAGAACAGCCGTGCCTTTTTACCTACTATAAGAGCCGCCTTTACAATGCTCAAGCTGCTATTTACACATAACAACCACTAGTTGGCCGCTTGTAAATTAGCCTGTTTCCTACACAGAAACACTGCTAAATAGCTTTATATTAGCTTATCCTGATGAGATTTTGAAAATGTAAGGATACTGGGTGGTAGAACCCACATATCTAGTCAAAGTCACGAAAGGAGAGTCCTGAAATTTGATCAAGTGCAAAGATATAAAAAGTGTTTTACTCCCAGGGTCAAATGACCCCACCCATGGCTGTTCTAGTGTTAAGTGCGGTGCTCTCCAGATGTTCTCTGTGCTCCACCTCTCTGGTCTGTTCTGGTCTCCACCTCTCTGGTCTGTTCTGGTCTCCACCTCTCTGGTCTGTTCTGGTCTCCACCTCTCTGGTCTGTTCTTGTCTCGCCCCTCCAGAGGGCAGAGGTCAGAGACTGTGTGTTAACGTTCATGAACAACTCTGTCGGTCACAAGGACGGTCTGATGTCCTCTAACCGCTCGGACGCTCACCTGTCAGACCCTGTCCACACTTGAATGCACACACACACACACACACACACACAGACATACACACACTCACACACACACACACACACACACACAGACATACACACACGCATACACACACACACACACACACACATACGCATACGACACATGCACATGCACATGCACATGCACATGCACATGCATGCACACACTCATTAACACCCACACCCACACACACATGCATGCACGTAGATAGCAGGTAATGAAAGGGGCTGTGGAACACTAGGCCTTCCATCCCTTTTCATCTCCTAAGAGTAGAGGCAATTTAAGAAATTCACCCCCTACCTCTCTCTCTCTCTCTCTCTCTCATTTTCTTCCGAGGTGGAGTGGTTTGTGCGTGCGTGCGTGCGTGCGTGCGTGCGTGAGTGTGGATGAGGTGCAGGTTATTCTGGGTGACGGCTGTGAAGAGGAGTGTCATGTGTTCCATATGCTCCACACGTCTAGAAGACCAACCCAACTGTAGCCGGGCCTGGCTTCTATTTGGGCAGACCAACAGATGCACTCTTCCTAAGAACTGTTGATAGTTCAGTTTCAGGCAGGTGCACAATTGCATTCCTGTTGGTTTCTGCATCAATTTTAGTTTTGTATGTCATCTCACTGAAAGCTCTAGCAGACGCTAGTGTTAGAAACCCAGCTGTTAAGGGGAAAGGGAAGCAACATAAACCCCATGTCATTTGGTAAAACAATGAAGTTATTTATTGTAAAGGAACTTACATTGTCCTTTTTACAACTGGTCCAAACGAAAACACAAGAGGCGAACACAAACTACGGGCACTGTACAAATCAAAGTAACAAATATAACAAAAGAAGAGATTAAGTTAAACCAAAACTAACATATATCCTCGCTATCTCATTCAGCCTTTTTAACCAAAACATTCAACAACAGTCGCCCCTGCTACTAATGAATCTAAACAAAAGTATCCTACCTTTGTGTGTGTGTGTGTGTGTGTGTGTGTGTGTGTGTGTGTGTGTGTGTGTGTGTGTATCAGTGACAACTAGGCTACGTTCACACTGCAGGTCTTGATGCTCAATTCCGATTTTTTACACAGATCCGATTTTTTTGTTTGGCAGTTCACATTACTTTTAAAATGTGACCTATATTTGACCTAGGCCTACACTGACTCCCGTGTGAACATTCCACGGCCCTGGACAGACCCGCATGTGCAGAAGGACAGCGCACTGTTTACAATAATAATAATACATTAGACTTATATAGTGCTTTTCTAGACACTCAAAGACGCTTTACAAACTGAAAAGATCGAGTAGTAAAATA
This sequence comes from Nansenia antarctica, assembly GCF_963989245.1. Lineage (NCBI taxonomy): Eukaryota > Metazoa > Chordata > Actinopteri > Argentiniformes > Microstomatidae > Nansenia > Nansenia antarctica. Next base: position 42,839,237 of record NC_137689.1, on the reverse strand, counting down.
AAAAGAAACAAAAAAATAAATAAAAGAATATAGTATAGGGGTCTTAATTTATATGTAGATTACTAAATCTAAATCTAAGTGTCTTTGTAGGATACAGGTCTACTCTGTATACTGTCTGCAAGTATATCTAGATTTATGATATATAATATATATGATAACATGATAACATATATAGGATAACATGATAACGTTACAATCGGATTCATTTTCAAGTTTTTGTGCAGCGGAAGCCGGCAAAGATATGAGCAAGATATGAGCAAGTGCGTCTAGAGTGCAGGGTTGCCAGATGGGGCGGGTTACCGCCGTATGGGCTACTGGATTTATCGGTTATAGACTGGTTAGGCTGTAAATTGTCAATCCCATCTGGCAACGCTGCTAGAGCGACGTAAAAGTCGCATTAAAAGCGACTTGACAATTCAGACGGCCGGCCCGTTGCTAAATATCAGATATGTATCCGATGTAATACCACCTCTGAACGCGACCAAGGTCGGATTTAAAAAAGTCAGATTCATGTGTGCGCTGTTCCCACCGTGATGCATAAATCAGACCTGAGTGGCGTGTCGGCAAAAAAATCGGATTTGGGTCACATTTCACTGCAGTGTGAACGTAGCCCTATTGAATGTAAGAACTATACCTGACCCAGTGTTAGAAACTCTGCTAGTGCCTCTCTCAAAACACCTACTGCCAATCACACCATCCAACACCTGATGATCACACCATCCAACACCTGATGATCATTCAGCACCATTGTAAGAGTCTCTAGGCACAGAGGGAGGTCGACACAGAGGAATGGTGTATGGAACACGTTTTTTATTCAAGTTGCACAGCTCAGCAACGCGTGCTGGAGAGAGTTCTCAATAATAAAGTTCGATAAATAATAATGCTGCCGTGCGGTCGCTTCTGCACGTCACGCCAGGCTGTTTCCCCTTTCGGGATGGATCTCTGTTCCGTCTCTGCTCCACACACCCTTTCGGGATCTGCTTGCTGTGGCTCTCTCTCTCTCTCTCTCTACTCCCTGCCTCGTTCACCGCCCGGGTCGAACAAACACACACACAGGTTAAAAAGACCGGCTGACTGCTGAGGCTGATTACTGATACCTGTCCGTGATCAGCAACGTCATCCACACTCCACCACAGTATGGCTCCACCTGCAGGCCAGAACGCGCCATGCTCCCCACAACCATCCAACACTTGATGATCACTCAGCACCATCCAACACCTGATGATCACTCAGCACCATCCAACACCTGATGATCACTCAGCACCATCCAACACCTGATGATCACTCAGCACCATCCAACACCTGATGATCACTCAGCACCATCCAACACCTGATGATCACTCAGCACCATCCAACACCTGATGATCACTCAGCACCATCCAACACCTGGTGATCACTCAGCACCATCCAACACCTGGTGATCACTCAGCACCATCCAACACCTGGTGATCACTCAGCACCATCCAACACCTGATGATCACTCAGCACCATCCAACACCTGATGATCACTCAGCACCATCCAACACCTGGTGATCACTCAGCACCATCCAACACCTGGTGATCACTCAGCACCATCCAACACCTGGTGATCACTCAGCACCATCCAACACCTGATGATCACTCAGCACCATCCAACACCTGGTGATCACTCAGCACCATCCAACACCTGATGATCACTCAGCACCATCCAACACCTGGTGATCACTCAGCACCATCCAACACCTGATGATCACTCAGCACCATCCAACACCTGATGATCACTCAGCACCATCCAACACCTGGTGATCACTCAGCACCATCCAACACCTGATGATCACTCAGCACCATCCAACACCTGGTGATCACTCAGCACCATCCAACACCTGGTGATCACTCAGCACCATCCAACACCTGGTGATCACTCAGCACCAGGCAGGGGGGTGGTGAGCTGCTCATCAGTCACAGACACAGACACAGTCACAGTCACAGTCACAGACACAGTCACAGTCACAGACACAGTCACAGTCACAGTCACAGACACAGACACAGTCACAGTCACAGGCACAGACACAGGCACAGACACAGTCACAGTCACAGACACAGTCACAGACACACACAGTCACAGACACAGTCACAGACACCATCACAATCACAGTCACAGAGACAGTCACAGACACAGACACAGTCACAGACACAGTCACAGACACAGACAGACACAGTCACAGACACAGACACAGTCACAGTCACAGTCACAGACAC
>NC_137689.1:42814499-42831999 GCF_963989245.1 Nansenia antarctica | reverse complement strand
CTAGACCTGGGACTATCACACTCCATCTGCGCATGGATCAAGGACTTCCTGTCTGACCGCCCCCAGAGGGTGCGGGTGGGCTCCCACACCTCCACAGCCCTCAGACTCAGCACTGGGTCCCCCCAGGGCTGCGTGCTGAGCCCCATCCTCTACAACCTCTACACCCACGACTTCACCCCCGTCCACCCCAGCAACTCCATCATAAAGTTTGCAGACGACACCACCGTGGTGGGCTGCATCTCGGGGGGGGACGAGACGGCGTACAGGGATGAGGTGGAGCAGCTGGGCAAGCTGTGCAAGGTCAACAACCTGCTGCTGAACCAGTTAAAGACCCAGGAAATCATCGTGGACTTCACGAGGAAAAAATCTGAGGTCCAGCCCCTGCTCATCGATGGAGGGAGCGTGGAGAGAGTCTCAACTCTCCGATTCCTGGGGGTGCACATACAGGAGGACCTGTCCTGGAGGACCAACACAGCAGCCATCATCAAGAAGGCACAACAGCGGCTCTACTTCCTGAGAGTCCTCAGGAACTACCACCTCAGACAGGAGCTGCTTGTGACCTTCTACCGCTGCACAGTGGAGAGCATCCTCACCTACTGTATTTGCGTGTGGTTCTTCAGCTGCACAGCCGCAGAGAGGAAAGCGCTACAGAGAGTCGTGAGATCGGCCCAGAAGATCATCGGCGCCCCCCTCCCCTCTCTGGAAGAGCTGTACAACACACGCTGCCTCAGGAAGGCCTCCAAGATCTCCAGGGACCCATCCCACCCTGGGAACGAACACTTTGTTCGGCTGCGCTCAGGCAGGCGGTTCAGGACCATATTCGCACGGACAAACAGACTGAAGCTCAGCTTCTACCCTAGGGCCATTCAGGCCCTGAACACAGCCAAGACCTAGGTTCTAGGGCCTAGAATCTAGGCTCTGGACAATCTAGACAATTTGATGGCAGCTACTAGATTGTAAACATAAGTGCAATATCGTAATACAACTGTGAACATTCTAAATCTGCTACTGCGACACTTTAATGAATGTGCAACAAATATTATGTGCAATATGACAACCCATGTTTACATAAGGTTCAGATATAGGAAAAAGTTAGGATATTTATAGCATAGCATAGTGTACAGCACAGTGTTTTATTGTATAGTAGATAGTGTACATAGCCTTTATTTATGTCAACCAGCTCTTTTCTCTTTTTTGTTTTACCCTTTGTTTACCCTCTTTTGTTCTTAGTCTTTATTCCAAGCACCAGGGGAGCCCCCCCTCCTAAATTTCGTTGTACGGTACCTGTATTGTATTAATGACAATAAAGACCATTCATTCATTCATTCATAGTAGACTCCTCGTCCTCTCCTTCCTCTCAAATAAATCAAGTGATTATCAAGGTCTTCAATGCCGTGACGTACTGGAGTTGTACTCCACAAGAGAACATGAGTTATCACTGACAAGTCGATGTTTAAAACACAACAGGAAAATTACACTGTATCTTTAAGATCAGAGAAAGAGGGAGAGAGAGAGAAAGAGAGAGAGAGGAAGGGAGAGAGAGAGGAAGGGGGAGAGGCGGGGGGGGCAACAACCTGGAAACAGTGTGCTACTCTATCTACTCCCTCTCCTCTCTCTCTCTCTCTCCCTCTCTCTCTCTCTCTCTCTCTCTCTCTCTCTCTCTCTCTCTCTCTCTCTCTCTCTCTCTGTGTCCCTGGAGAGGCAGGCAGACAGACAGAAAGACAGACTGACAGATGTAACAGCAGCCTTGGCTGGTCGGCTTTAGGGCGAGAGGAGAGGAGAGGAGAGAGAGAGCGTTGCGTAGCGGGGAGAGACAGTAGCAGACCTCTCTGTGGAGCTCCGTCCCGGGAACATGTGGTAACCCTTCGCCCTCGACCTCGCCCTCGACCTCGCCCTCACCCTCACCCTCGACCTCGCCCCGGGAAGCCATGGAGCCTGGCACCAGCAACCTACAGGAGGGCCACCACCGCGGTGAGTTTGTCAGAGAAGTGTTGGAGAGAGAGAGAGACAGAGAAAGAGAGAGAGAGAGAGATGAGAAGAGAGGAGGAGTAGGAGTGTGACTGTGAGTGAACTAGCGGAGGCCAGTAAAGGGGGGAGTTACTCCCTCTCTGTTCGCCCCCGTGGACAAGCCTCCGTCTACAGGCTTGTTTCAGCTCTGACCCCCTGCCTCTGTGTTGCCCCCCCCCCCGATTAAAAAGACAGTAGTAGCCTTGTCAAGATGTTTGGCAGAACTCTTCAAATCGTTGTTCGCTAATGTTTTGGCGGTGGTGTTGTTATTGTTGCTGTTGTTGTTGTGTACCGTAGCTGCGAGGGACGAAGTTTGTGAAGCGAACAGCGAGAAGCTGGGGGAGACTAGCTGGAATTCTGTGCTTGTGTTGTTGTGAGGAGGACCTTGGAGTCCTCGACTCCTGCCCTGCTCTTTGAACAGTGAAACAGCGAGCCGAATAATTGACAGCGGTGGGATAATGTGAGTGCAGTGGGTGTACTGTTACTCGAAAAAAGCACTAAGTTAATTTGATGGTTCTGTGAATCCCTATAAACGTGTGTGCTGTCTGTGTGTGTGTGTGTGTGTGTGTGGGGGGGGGGGGGGGTTGGAGTGTGTGGTGGGGGTGTACGTGTGAGAGAGACAGGGAGAGCGAGAGAGCGAAGGAAGGAAAACGAGAGAGGGAGGGAAGGAGGAGAGAGAGAAAGAGAAAGAATGAGTTATGTACACAAATAAATCCAGGGGGCTCGAGACTGCAATGTTCTCTTTCTCTCTCTCTTTCTCTCTCTCTTTCTCTCTTTCTTTCTCTCTCTCTCTCTCCTTCTTTCTCTTTCTCTCTCTGTCTTAGCTGTTACAGTACACCCACGACGGGGGTAGTCGAAAACAAAGTGAGCTTGGTTAAGTGGGCCAGACGTTTTTTCCCCTCCTTCTCTGAGTGTGGCGTGGCGCTCCCGGCCTGCTCCCGGCCCGCTGGAGAGAGCTGTGTGTTCCTCGGGAGGAACGGGGCAGAACAGAATGAGTCAACACAGAACATATTTTCAGGAGACGTCGTTTCTCTCTGCCAGCGTCTGCTAAGCCACGCTGCTTTATGTGTTGGGCTCCTTGCCACCAACAAGAGAAGGAGAAAGAAAGTGAGAGAGAAAAGGAGAGATGGAGAGAGAGAGACAGAGAGAGAGAGAGAGAGAGAGAGAGAAAGAGAGAGAGACAGTGAGAGAGAAAGAGAGAGACAGAGAGAGAAAGAGAGAGAGAGAGAGAGAAAGAGAGGGAGAGAGAGACAGAGAGAGAAAGAGGGAGAGAGAGACAGAGAGAGAAAGAGAGAGAGAGAGAGAGAGAGAAAGAGAGGGAAAGAGAGGGAGAGAGAGACAGAGAGAGAAGCAGAGCTGAACACCAGCCACAAAACCACAGCAGCTCTGTCCAGGCCCTGGTCTCACACGTGGGCCAACAGGCCATTATAACAGCCTTGTCATTTGGTTGTATTTAGCCTAGCGACCCAGACCTGGAGCGCTTGTTCCTGCAGGACTCACTGGACCAGCTGGTCCTGTCTGCCAGAACACTGCAAGTCATCATTCATAATGAGCTGCAGCCATTTCAAATCACACTTGTTTAGCTTTTTTAAGTTGAACTTTTGAACACTTCAGTGTTACATTGGCTTGTTTAGATTTTTGGGGTTTGGATATAATTCCTCATTCCATTCAATGCATTACTAGCCCTCCTCCGATTTCTACCTCCACCAGCCTCCCCTGGGCAGGGAGGGCAGTGACCTGATAATGGCCCCTGGCCTGAGCTAGATCACTCTTCCTACTAGAACTGGTGAATTGATGATTCACTTGCTTAGTCAAATGTATCGATTGTGGGGCGCTTAGGTGGCGTAGCGGGTTAAGCATCGACCACTTAACCGCAGGGTTCCCGGTTTGGCCGCGGACCTGTCCTGTATGTCATCCCTCCTCTCTCTCTCACCCATCCTTCCTGTCTAAATCTCTACTGTATCTGTCAATAAACGGAAAAATATGAGTGGGACTGCCCCACTCAGAAAAAAAGAATAAATAAATAAATACAATTCTAGATTGTAAGTCGCTTTGGAATAAGGCATCTGCTAAATGCCAAAAATGTAAATGTAATGTGATGTTGGCGTCCCTAGACAACCCAGAGGCAGTAGGATGACCAGTACTTTACCGTATACATGTCCAAGCCAACGTCAACCATACTGACCCTTCTAGTCTGTCAGCTGGGCCTCCACACAGCCCTGCAAGATGTCCTGGCTGACAGAAGATCTGATCTCATCTTGTCTCATCTTGTCTCATCTTGTCTCATCTTGTCTTACACCCCAGTGGTCGTGATCTGTCATTTGTCTTCTTTTTTTTTTTTTTTTTTTAATGAAAATGGCATCTCAGAGAGACAGACAGGGGGTAGTGGTGGTCTAGTGGATAGTGAGAGGGGGATAGATTGAAGGAGAACATGGTTTAATCGCTAGGACGGACGCACTTGTAAACAGGGCCTCTTCCACTGTTTCAGGAACAGAATGGAACAAACAGTCATTTCTGAATTTACTTTCTTTGTTTACTTACTGAGGAAGGAGGCTTGGGAGGGGTTTAACAGGACAGGAGCCCCAGTAAAAGACAGTCCTAAAGAAAGAGAATGCCAGTGAGGTGAAGGAATGTGCACTACTTCTCTACACTAACCTACTGAAGTGATGCATAGACTGTGTGTACTGTGAGCGTCTAGTAAACGTAAAAGTAGGGGTGGTAGGGGTACATCAGGTGGTAGGGGTGGGGTGGTAGGGGTACATCAGAGGAGGGGGAGGTGGTAGGGGTACATCAGAGGAGGGGTGGGGTAGTAGGGGTACATCAGGGTAGGGGTGGTAGGGGTGGGGTGGTAGAGGTACATCAGGGGGAGGGGAGGGGAGGAGTGGGGTGGGGTGGTAGGGGTACATCAGGGGAGGGGTGGGGTGGTAGGGTTACATCAGAGAAGGGGTGGTAGGGGTACATCAGGGGGAGGGGAGGAGTGGGGTGGGGTGGTAGGGGTACATCAGGGGAGGGGAGGAGTGGGGTGGGGTGGTAGGGGTACATCAGGGGAGGGGTGGGGTGGTAGGGTTACATCAGGGGAGGGGTGGTAGGGGTGGGTTGGGGTGGTAGGGGTACATCAGAGGAGGGGGGGGTGGTAGGGGTACATCAGGGGGAGGGGAGGGGTGGGTTGGGGTGGTAGGGGTACATCAGGGGAGGGGGGGGGTGGTAGGAGTACATCAGGGGAGGGGGGGGTGGTAGGGGTACATCAGGGGAGGGCTGGTAGGGGTGGGGTGGTAGGGGTGGGGTGGTAGGGGTGGGGTGGTAGGGGTACATCAGGGGAGGGGGGGGTGGTAGGGGTACATCAGGGGAGGGGGGGGTGGTAGGGGTACATCAGGGGAGGGGGGGGTGGTAGGGGTACATCAGGGGAGGGGGGGGGTGGGTTGGGGTGGTAGGGGTACATCAGGGGAGGGCTGGTAGGGGTGGGGTGGTAGGGGTACATCAGGGGAGGGGGGCGGGGGGTTTTGTTGGTGCGCCGTTGCCTCTGGAACAATAGTCGTTGTCAATGAAGAAATAAATTAAGAGAAAGAAAAAGAGAGAGAGAGAAAGAGAGGGGGGGTTGAAAGAGAAAGGGAGGTAAAAAACAAAAAAGACAATCCCTAGCCCTCATTGACATGTAAATAGGTCTGTGTGTTTTTTGTCCTAGTTGAGGAAGGCAGAGAGAGAGAGCAGAGTGTGGGAGGGAGGGAGAGGGGGTGGGGGGTAGGGAGGTGCTCAGGATGGCGACGGGAACATTGCCACCCCCCTGAGGGGGTCAAACTTTGGGAGGGAGGAGGAGGACTGTTCTGCTGCTGCCTGGCTCACTCTCCATCATCTGAAAGAGGATTACAGTGGAAAACACACAAGGCTCTCTCTCTCTGTCTTTCTCTCTCTCTGTCTCTCCCTCTTGTTCACTCTCTCTCTCTCTCTCTCTCTCTCTCTAGTTCTCTCACGTTCTCTCTCTTTCTTGTTCTCTCTCTCTCACATTCTCTCTCTCTCGTTCTCTCTCTCTTGTTCTCTCTCTCTCTCTCTTTCTCGTTCTCTCTCTCTCTCTCTCTCGTTCTCTCTCTCTCTCCAATCTTTCCCTCTTTCTTTGAGCTGGGACAGGGGACTGAGTGGTGTTGACCTGCCAGGAGGGTTCTGTGGTGTGAGACACGTCACAGTGGTGTGGAAGTGGGACACACAGTCTTAACACAGCACCACACTGCCTTAACACAGCACCACACTGCCTTAACACAGCACCACACTGCCTTCCTCTCTGTCTTTCAGTAAGACATGTAGTAGATAGATAGAATATAGAGAATATAGAGGCAACATATTATGTCTGCCCGTTTAATCTCACTGCAGTGTGCTCGTGTGTGTGTGTGTGTGTGTGTGTGTGTGTGTGTGTGTGTGATATCTGGTCTGGGTCATGTGTTGATGTGAACTTCAGACTCTTTCCCCTCTGTGCATTCCCACGAGGCTGGCCTCTGATTTCCACCCCCCCCCCCCCCCAGCCTCCCTACGGACCTCTAGAGGCACCCGGGTCATAGCTCAGGTGTCAGGGTATGTGTGGGTATGTGTGGGTATGTGTGTATGTGTATGTGTGTGTGTATGTGTGTTTGTGTGTGTGTGTGTGTGTGTGTGTGCGTGTGTGTGTGTGTGTGTGTGTGTGTGTGTGTGTGTGTGTAGTGTCAGAGTGTGTGTGCTACTCACTGTAGGTTAATGTCTCCTCAGAGTGTGTGTGAACAGATGGCTTGTTGGTCCCTCCTCTATCCTGTGTGTGTGTGTGTGTGTGTGTGTGTGTGTGTGCGTGCAAGCGTGTGTGCGCGCACAAACACCTGCCTGCCTGCCTGCGCGTGTGCATGCGCGTGTGCGTGTGTGTATGTGTCTGTCTGTGCTGATGCTGTGTATGTTCATGTGTGTGATTAGCATGTATCCATGTGCGTCCATGTGTCAGAGGAGGCTGGTGGAGGTAGCAGACAGAAGCTCGTTGTGATGCAGAGAAATGAATGAGGAACACTAACAAACACATAGGACACGGTCGCCTACGTTTCTGCAGATGCATAAGATGTGATTATATAATGATTGGAGCACTTTGAGCTGCAACATTTGCAGGAAAAGCGCTTTACAAATACAAATAATAATAAATTATTATTAATAAATTATTATTATTATTATATTATTTTCGTTTCTCTGAAGTGTGGTGGTCACAGTGCTGTGAACAAGTATTTGCCCCCTTCCTGTTTGGAGTATCTCTGTTCTGCCCTGTGGACTGTGGCCTTCTTCCCCTATTTTTTGAGCTAGCTGGCTGAGGTCTATTCCATTCATTCATTCATTCATTCATTCATTCATTCATCTGCTCCACTCTGCTAGCTGAAGCCTGCTACATCTGCTCCACTCTGCTAGCTGAAGCCTGCTACATCCACTCTGCTAGCTGAAGCCTGCTACATCTGCTCTGCTCTGCTAGCTGAAGCCTGCTACATCTACTCTGCTCTGCTAGCTGAAGCCTGCTACATCTGCTCTGCTAGCTGAAGCCTGCTACATCTACTCTGCTAGCTGAAGCCTGCTACATCTACTCTGCTCTGCTAACTGAAGCCTGCTACATCTGCTCTGCTAGATGAAGCCTGCTACATCTCCTCTGCTAGCTGAAGCCTGCTACATCTACTCTGCTCTGCTAGCTGAAGCCTGCTACATCTGCTCTGCTAGCTGAAGCCTGCTACATCTGCTCTGCTAGCTGAAGCCTGCTACATCTACTCTGCTAGCTGAAGCCTGCTACATCTGCTCTGCTAGATGAAACCTGTTACATCTGCTCTGCTCTGCTAGCTGAAGCCTGCTACATCTGCTCTGCTAGCTGAAGCCTGCTACATCTACTCTGCTAGCTGAAGCCTGCTACATCTGCTCTGCTCTGCTGGCTGAAGCCTGCTACATCTACTCTGCTAGCTGAAGCCTGCTACATCTGCTCTGCTCTGCTGGCTGAAGCCTGCTACATCTGCTCTGCTAGCGGAATCCTGCTACATCTGCTCTGCTGGCTGAGGCCTGCTCCACCTGCTCTACCAGCAGGTAGCCTGCAACCTGTAACAGCAACCGGTAACAGCAGCCTGTTCCTACCAGAATTCTCATACTGTCGTGCTAGGCTTATGGACAAACACCCAGTAGCTGAAGCTACCATCGTCACTTACAAGCGTTTGTGGAATCACCTGCAGTAATCGCCCCTCTGCTTGGACTCTGCTCTGAGGCTATTTGCCATGGGAGCTTTACAGGTAATTTGGTTGTTACTCTGTATTTTAGAGCTGAATTTGTATAGGCCTGCTTATAGTTTGGATGAAAGAGACTCATCGAGGACTTTGTACTTAGTATCATACACTACGTCAGGAGAACGTGAAGAGGTCTAACGGGTATGGAGGAGTTCCTTGAGGTAGGAGGGGGCAGTTCCGTGAATGCACTGGTGGGTGAGGAGGGAGACCTTGAATTCAATTCTGAGGGAGGCGGGGAGCCAGTGAAGTGATTTGAGGATGGGGGTGATGTGATCATATTTGCGCACCCTCATCGGGATCCTAGCAGCGCTGTTCTGGATGTATTGGAGTTTCTGGAGGCAGTTACTAGGAATCCCGATGAGGAGTGCATTGCAGTAGTCCAGCCTGGAGGAGACAAAGGCGGGGATGAGCTTCTCTGCATTTGCCAGAGTAAGTGCGGGACGGAGTTTGGTGATGTTCCTCAGATGGTAGAAGGACGTCTTGCACAGGTGTTTGATGTGGGTCTCGTAGGTGAGGTGAGGGTCCATTTTGACGCCCAGGTTGGCGACAATTGTGGAGAGGGGAATGTTCTGGCCAGAGAAGGTGATGCTGGTGATGGTGGAAGACCGGACCTGGTGTGGTGTGCCGACTAGGATGGCTTCAGTCTTGGAGCTGTTCAGTTGTAGGAAGTTGAGCTTCATCCACGCCTCTATCTCCTCCAGGCAGGTGGTTAGTGTGGATAGTGGCAGGGGTGCAGAGGAGGTGGGGTAAACTCAGAGATAGAGCTGTGTGTCATCCGCATAGCAATGGAATGACATTCCATGCCTGCGGATGACACGGCCAAAGGGGAGAATGTATAGTGTGAACAAGGTGGGGCCCAGCACTGAGCCTTGGGGGACACCACAGGTGACGTTGTGGGTGTGGGATTTTGCCTTTCCCAGGGTGACGTGCTCAGTTCTGCCAGTGAGGTATGAGGTGAACCAGTTGTGGACAGTGTCAGAGAGGCCAATGGTGGAGTGCAGACGGTGACGGAGGATGTTGTGGTCCACGGTGTCAAAAGCTGCTGTTAAATCCAGGAGAATGAGGAGGGATGGGGAGCCAGTATCTGCTGTCATCAGGAGGTCGTTGGTGACCCTGACCAAAGCCGTTTCCGTGCTGTGGCCAGGGCGGAAGCCGGACTGAAAAAACTCAGAGGTTATTTTGATTTAGGTGATCCTTGAGTTTAATGGCAACTGCTTTCTCCAGTACCTTGGATATGAATGGAAGGTTGGAGATGGGCCTGTGGTTGGCGAGGACTTCTGGGTCTACGGTGTTTTTTTTGAGAAGTGGTCTGATGACAGCAGTTTTCAGTGCAGATGGGACATGGCCGGCCTGGAGGGAGTGGTTGATGATGGCTGTGAGAGGAGAGAGCGGATGTTGTCAACTTTTTTCCTGAAAAAAGTGATGAAGTTGTTGCACCTCTCCTCTGTGGCCTCTGAATGCGAGGGTTTGTGATTTGAGAAGGTGATTTATGGTGGTGAAGAGTTGCTTAGAGTTGCCAGGGCTATTGTTGATGATGTTAGAGTAGAACTGTGAGCGAGCATCTCTGAGGGATTTAGCGTAGGCCTTTTGATGTTCTCTGTAGGCCTGTTTATGAACAGTCAATCCCGAGGCCGTGAGACGCCGCTCAAGGACACGCCCAGCCGTCTTCATCTTCCGCAGCTCGCAGGTGTACCAGGGGACTGAGTGCGAGAAGGAGACTGTTCGGGATTTGAGAGGGCCGTGGAGGTCCAGGAGACTGCGCAGGGACTGGTTGTAGAAGTCCACTGACTCAGTGACTGAAGGGAGATTAACAGAGCCAGAGGAGAGATGTTGGAGGTCCACTGTCAGGGCGTCTGGATTGATGTTTTTCAGGTTCCTGAAGTGGATTTGCCGCTTGGGCTTGGTGTGGGGGGAGGGGAACAGCAGTTCTATTGAGATCATACATGATGTCTAGTCCTTTTTCCATGATGTGGTCTTGTATGAAGGAGGATTTATTGTTGATAGATTGTGCATTAAAGAGTTCTATTTTAACATTGGATGAGGTGATGAATGTCTGTAGAGGCCGAAGCAGACTGAAATCCACTCCACGTTTTCTGTCCTGTTTGGTGTGTAGCGGTGCGCTACTAGTTTCAGGTGCGACAGTGTTCTGATGACACGGCAGACGTGCGACAGTGCACTCCGTCGACCAGATGAAGATGAAGATGGGTGTGATGAAGTTGCCAGGCTGGTAATATACAAACTTTCGACGTGAGCTTCGATTTACCGGAGTATTGAGTACAGATAGTAATGAGTACCAATTTACTCATCGATTTTATGAGTACCTATATACATCATCAGATTTCTCAAACAGATCTGGCTTGAAAGATTTAATTTCTTTAATTTCATGTAAATGTCCGTAGTTTAGTGCCCAAGCTGGATTTTGTTAAAATATGGGCAGTCTCCACAGATGAAGATATTTTTGCTTTATCGGAGACATGGCTGAAAAAGACAGTTTCTGATAATGATATTGCTATTGGAGGTTATAATGTATTTTGCACAGATAGGAGGAGCAAGGGGGTGGGTGTCGTTCTTTACGTGAAATCTAAGTATCATGCCACTCTGTTGAAATCCATGACTGTCAGTAAATGTTTTGAGATGCTGGCTATTGACTTAAAATTAGGAAACGCCAGTCTGATTGTTGCTTGTTGCTATAGACCTCCGTCAGCTATTAAAGAAGCTTTATCTTCACTTTCAACTGCGCTTGCAGATATTGTGCATCAGAAATAAATGATTCTGCTTGGGGATTTAAATTGGAATTGGGTGAAAGATGATTCAAAGGACTTCAAGGCTTACTGTGATTCTGTAAATTTAACACAAGTAATAAATGCTCCAACTCGCCCAAATACCAAAGATGCAAAGAAATCTACTTTGATTGATGTCATTTTGATAAATAACCCTGACAAATGCACTCAGATTGGTATTTTCTCTAATGATGTGAGTGATCACTATATTGTTGGAATGATTCAAAATTGTAAACTTGTGAAGACAGCACCACAAATTGTGGAGAAACAGTATTTTAAGACATTTGACCAGCAAGCTTTTCTTAATGATATCTATTATTGTGATTGGTATAGGGTGTCCCTAATTCCTGATGTTGACCTGGCATGGACATATTTTAAGGATCTATTCATGGGAGTCTTAACACTAGAACAGCTATGTTTTTTTACCTACTTTTAGCGTGACGAGGTGTCGAATCACACGACCACTCTTCACAATGGGGGAGTGAGTACTGACGCACAAAAATCACTGGATGGCGATGACACACAAGAAGAGAAAATGACACTACCTCTAAAAATGCATAAAGTTCCAGAGAAACGGGGACAGAGCAGAGAGTCAGCTGAGAGGAACTATGGAAGAAATGATGGCATATATATAATAACGTATGCATGCCATATTGTAGATGTAACGTAAGTGGAGAGGAGATTGATCTAGGAGATTGATCGAGACTGCGGGAGTTTTCATTACTAAAGCCCAGTTTATGCTTCTGCGTAAAATCGACAGCGTAGGCTACGCAAGGCTACGCGGGCCTACGCAAGCTACACCGTAGCCTACGCCGTCGATTAACGCACACCTCTCCAAAAATGTAAGTACGCGTCAGTTTCACGCAACCATAAGCTCTGTGATTGGTCCGCTTGGTAGCACATGATTCCGACAAGATTCCGACTCTCTCGTCGGCCAAAATGCGGAAGCCATGACAGAAATGTCATTTACTTTTTATGTAATTACTTATTAATAAAGATTTGAAAAATTATGATAACCATCGTATTATCTTAGTTTAATGTCATTTCAATGCATCATATAACTTTTATTTACAACAAGCATAAAAAAAAAACGCTATTATGCCGCTTTGAGTAGAGCGCCCTATGGTATGGAAGCGTCAGGCACAGCCTTCCTATAAGGAGCGCGATTCACATTTACGAGATGTACAATCCTGTTTATTTAGAAATAAATGATTAGGGGAGCCCCATGGCTGTTCGTTGGGTTTAAATTTATGATAGTCATATTTAATGTAAAGTTATCTATAAGAACTGTGATTGGTCCGATTGGTAGCGTCACATTCCGACTCTCTCGTAAATGCGGAAGTCATGACAGAAATGTCATTTACTTTTTCTGTAATTACTTATTAACACTAGAGGCGCAACGTTTTTTTACCTACTTTTAGCGCGACGAGGTGTCGAATCACACGACCACTCTTCACAATGGGGGAGTGTGTACTGACGCACAAAAATCGCTGGATGGCGATGTCACACAAGAAGAGAAAATGACAAGACACTACCTCTAAAAATGCAGTTCCAGAGAAGTGGGGACAGAGCAGAGAGTCAGCTGATAAGGAACTATGGAACAAATTATGGCATATATATATATATATAATAACGTATGAATGTATGTAACGTAAGTGGAGAGGAGATTGATCTAGGAGATTGATCGAGACTGCGGGAGTTTTCATTACTAACGAATGAAAGTTGATTATCATTATTAAAAAATAACTGTAATATATATTGCAATGTTGTCCCTTTCACACATAGTTCCAAGTAATTTCCTTGGAATCCCAAGCTGTGTTGACCAGGTATCTGTAATGTTCACATTTATATATAACAGTAATAAATATAGCAATAAATGACAGCACTGTAAATAGTGTTATTTCTTGCACAATTGCACCCACAACGTGCTATTGCCGTCCGGAGTTGATCAGCTCCAGATTGAACCAAGGCTCTTCGCTACAGAAACATTTTCACACAATGACAAACATGTGATGCGTTTTATATTATATTCTTTGAACAACAGAACGGGACAGGCGCGAGAAACTGCCATAATATACCATACATATATCTGCCATATATTGTACCTCCGTTTTATATTGAGAAATATGATGATAAATACATATAGGGCAGAGGTATGCTATGTGGTGTGTGGCTAGATATTTTCATGTAGCACTGTGACTGTGCCTATCTGTGGATTATTATTTATAAACAGTGGTCTCCTGAGAGGAGCGAGTCTTGATTTGTTTTATGCAACAAGGAGGAGAAAATGGTTACAGAAACACACCGTTGGGACGTGGTGGAGCGGGGGAAACCCGATGTCTTTGTCTTTGTTGATCGGAAACGATCGAGAGCCATCAACCCTCCCCCATCAACATCAAGTGATTGTAACTCACTTGTTAGAAACGAGTTGTCCCATACAGTGATTTTATTAGAAGCCTACTTGTTAGAAACAGAGCCTAGTATGTTTATAATCAAGTGCTTTAGTTGGCGAGCGGACATGCCACATATCATCCCCGTACCTCCATCCCACATGTCTTTTATCATCATATTTGTCAATATATGTTGTATAAATACATATATATATAAACATTGAGTATGTTTGCATATGAACACACTTATTCCTATGTAGCCTATTGCATTATTTTCATACATAATAATACATTCAATGCGCAGCTTTCCGAGAGCCCACGGCACATGAGAGTAAAGTTAAAGTTCTATAAATAAAGTTCTCACATACAGTGCCTTTGGAATAGTAGAGCTTATTATGTTTATAATCAAGTGCTTTAGTTGGCGAGCGGACATGCCAGTGTTATTCTTGCACAATTGCACCCACAACGTGCTATTGCCGTCCGGAGTTGATCAGCTCCAGATTGAGCCAAGGTTCGGAAACATTTTCACACAATGACAAACATGTGATGCGTTTTATATTATATTCTTTGAACAAGCAGAATGGGACTGCTCAGAATAAAAATAATAATACATTATATACTGTAGGCCTATTATAAATATCTGTTCGTTATATAATATTCGTTGATGATTACATAATCAAATGTAGCCCGCAGCGCAGAGCTGTCTTATTGAGTCAACACGAGTTGACTCGCTGGAACGAGACAGACTGATACACACCACACCTCTGCCATATCATACATCGGTCCCACATGTATTTATTTACCATCATATTGTTCATTATAAAACGGTATGATATGGCAGATATAAATGGTACATTGCAATCGCATACAACCGTCTTGCCTGTTGTGTATTATCATTGCCGACACAGGTCTAATCATAACTGAACATCTGATAATAAGGTGAAGGGCAGTATTATTCATCTTTACTTTATTGGGTGAATAAACTCAATATGAATGATTGCACAGTTCTCTATAGGCAAGAATGGGCTGAAACAATGACAGTTACAGTCTCGCTCAAACTGTAGCGAGATTAGGAAACTACTAATTGTAAATAGTAATCCACAATTATGGTTATTACTGGTGGCCTGAGGTGGTCCAGTGGTCTAGCACCGTGTTCTACAGTGATATACAAAAAAGACATTATATACAATATTATAAATATCCGTTTGTTATATAATATTCGTTGATGAGTACAGGCATAATCAAACATAGGCTACTGCAATCACTTTACTGCGGTAGCTATGCATGCACCACACAACTTGATAGGTATATACTGTGCAGTGTATCATTCATAACTGTACATAGGCTACACATATCATAATATCTTATCACTATTGCATGGAACTTGGGTAAACCCGCTGTGAAAAAAAACCCTCAGCTCCAACAAATCTGAAGGGATTGGGAGACAACTGTACAGTTTATCATTTTCATAACTGTCTGTACATATACATATCTTATGTATCCCTATTGCTATATATAGCCTATATATAAACACATTTGGCCGGTTTCAGAGACAAGGCTTAAGCCTAGTCCTGGACTAAATCACACTTTCAATGTAAAATCTCCATTGAAGATGTTTTTTAGTCTAGGATTAGGCTTAAGCCTTGTCTGTGAAACCGGCCCATTATGTTTCATACTTATCAGTCTTATCCACTGTATCTAATTCAGCACTGAAGCCTGAAGTTTGAGCACAGTGTGTGTCCCCTTGCTACCTCTGCTGATATAAAAGAGAATTGCAGCCTTGGAGAAAAAGATGGCAGCCAAATCCCAAGGCAAATACACAGACACACACAGAAATACTGCAAAATCGCTTTATACTAACTCGATTTTGAAAATGTAAAGATGCTGGGTGGTAGAACGCACATATCTAGGAAAAGTCATGAAAGGAGGGTTCTGACATTTGATCGAGTGCAAAGGTAGAATTTGTTGTACTCACTGGTGCCCTACGACACCTCACGGCTTTCCTACTGTTAAATAAGCATGCACCACTAAGGAAATGTAAGGTTAGGGGGAGGGACAATCCCTGGTTTTCTGATGCATTATCCTCTCTGTTACATGACAGGGATTTAGCCTGGGCAAAGGCAAGGAAATCGGGTTTATAATCTGATTGGTCTCTTTTCCGATGCTTAAGAAACAAATGCACCACACAGATACGTAAAGCTAAATCACAATTTTACTTGGATGAGACAACCAGAAACCTGCAGAATCCAGCAAAAAAAAAAGGGAAAACTGTCAAGTCTATGAAATCAAGGTCCACATCTTCGATTCTACCTAAACAAATTAGTGTTAACACTGTACAAATTATTGATAAAAAATAGATAGTGGACTCCTTTAATAAGCACTTTGCATCTGCCGGGCTCCTTTTTAGGTCAGTGCCAAATCAACAAGCAGACATAGTCCTACACTCTCCCAATGCTGGAAGATCAAATATGTTTTCTTTTGAGCCGTACTCAAGGCAAATGGTTCTGTCAGCATTGCAAAATATAAATAGTAGACAGTCAGCTGGAACTGATGGACTTGATCCGTCTCTCCTTAAGCTTGCAGCTGATAGTATTGCTGGGCCATTAACTCACATTTTTAATTCATCCTTGGAACAAAACATTATACCGGAATCATGGAAGACAGCACATGTGACACCACTTTTAAAAAGTGGGGATCCAACTATATTGGACAATTATCGCCCTATCTCAAAACTTTCAGTCCTGGCTAAAATCTTTGAGTCTTTAGTTTAGTTTAGTTTAGTTTATTTATTTAGCACACAAGAAATTGTGCAAGGAGGGAACGAAGCCCAGCAGGCTTGTACATAGTTCCACTCCCGTCAATATCAATGGTTCAAATAAAGTCAATTAGTCAGTGATCAATTAAAATAATGTCTAACTTGTAACAGTATTCTCACTCCTTTTCAGTCAGGCTTTAGGAAAAGGCATAGCACCATCACAGCCCCACTAAAGTGATTAATGATATTGTCAGTGCTATTGACTGTAAAAAGTCATGTGCTGCAATATTCGTTGACCTTTCCAAAGCGTTTGACATAGTAATATACACACCATAATATTCTGTTACAGTGTCTAAATAAAATTGGGTTATCTACAAATGCTATTGGGTGGTTTAAAAACTCAAAAATCTCACAAGTAGATTTCAATGTGTTATATGTGATAGTATTACATCAGAGAAGGCAGAACTTAAGATTGGAGTTCCACAAGGCTCCATTCTTGGGCCATTATTATTTATAATCGATATAAATGACATTTGCACACAGGTAAATGCTGATGTGCACCTCTATGCAGATGACACCATTATTTACTGCACTGCCACTTCTCCGCGTCAGGAGTTAGAGAAACTTCAGGAGGTTTTTATAGTTTTACAGAAAAACTTGTTGAAGTTAAAATGTGTGTTGAATTCCAAAAAAACCAATATGCTGTTCACTCTTTCTAAAAATGTCCAACCTGAGTCTCCAATTGTTACCTTACAACAGCGTTTCCCAAACTGTGGGGCGCGGGGGTACTGCAGGGGGGGCGCAGAAATAAATAAATAAAATAATAATGTTTAAAAAAACTGTGGGAATACTGCTGCCTTTTGCAACATCGTACCTGTGTGAGATAGGCTTTTCTGCTGTTGCTGCTATCAAAAGCAAATACAGGTCGAAGTTGAACATTGAGAATGAACTGAGAGTGGCAGTCTCAAAACAACAACCCCGCTTTGAGAAGATTTGCAAGGCAAAGCAAGCACACACAAGTCATTGATCGTAATTGTGATAGGAATGTGTAGAGTAAGAATAGTGATGCAGTAGAAATTAGTTAATGTTGATATGTTGAATATTTCAGTGGCACAGGATCATTTGCCAAGCACTTATGTTCCTTTTCAACCCATAATAAAATATAAAACTATAGTTGGATATATGTGTCTTGTTATTATTAGAAGAGAAAATGTAATGTTTGTACAACTTTATACAATTATGCAACTTTATACAACTTTATGCAATATGACAACCCTAGTTGACTATCTGTGCAGTATAGTACAGTGGATTGTGTAC
>NC_137689.1:42804499-42809499 GCF_963989245.1 Nansenia antarctica | reverse complement strand
AAAAACACACACAGTTGTAACATTCCAATCAATAAAAATGTTTAATCTAGTGGAATGACACAGAAAAAAGTATTGAACACAGTAAGAAAAAGCACTAGCTTATGCCACTAATGAGTTCTCCTACCTGTGCTAATTAGAATCAGCTGGGGTAGTGCATGTTGGTGGGTTTCAAAAATGGGTTTCCCACCTCTGAATGCAAGTAAACAAATAATTTGTCACGAACCGAAGATCAAGATCCACCAGCGGAACCCCCGTAATCTTCAAGACTTAAGGCCAATGCACACGGCGTGCGATTTCGTCGCACGACAACATTCGATTCTCAGCCTGCCTGGTCCGACTTTGGTGGTGTGAATTGAGAATCGAATGTTATCGTGCGACAATATCGCATCGCACGCCGTGTGCATTGTCTCATTCAAAACAATGGAATCGAATTCGCGGTGCGACAAAATCGCGAAGAATCGGCTAAAATCCCACCTGATCACTGTGAGATTAGCTTAATTTTTTCACACAGGAAGTGTCTTGGAGCTGTCATTGGAAACCAAAGCTTCTCCACCAAGTCTTAAATACATTGCCTTTTATTGACATAGTGTTATTCCTCTTTATTGCACATGACCTTTTATGGATTGGCGTGTTCCAATTTCTTTAGCTGTGTAGTTTTATTGAGTTAATGCCAATCTCTGGTCTAAATTGTGAATAGCGGTAATGGAAATATGTTGAATTCAAAAATGTTGATGTGTTGAATACTTATTTTCCCCACTGTATATCCATTGATTCTTCTTTGTTGTTATTTTAATCCCAGCTTGCAGAGGTGGGAGTAAATCGCACATGTGCAAGTCACAAGCAAGTCTCAAGTCTTAACATTCAAGCCTCAAGCAAGTCCCAAGTTACTGTGGTGAGAATCAAGCAAGTCATTTCTCAGGTCAAGCAAGTCACAAGTCAAGTCATATGAAATTCTGATGATCTACCCCAGTGTCTGCATTTAAATCAGTTAATAGACAGTGGTCATGAAAATAAATAATAATTTTTAAAAAGTCACGTCCTTTCGAGTCATTTGTCTCAAGTCTAAGTCAAGTCTCAAGTCATGAATACCAAGTCTAAGTCAAGTCGAGTCTGTCGAATCAATGTCAGAGAAGTCTCTAGTCCTCAAATTTGTGACTCGAGTCCGACTCGATTCAAGTCATGTGACACGAGTCCCCCATCACTTCCAGATTGCCCCTTTAACCTGAGGTCACGTACGTGTTGGTTTGTCAGTAGTTTGATCCACTGTTCTAAGCATGTTGCTGATGTGAACCTCTACCTCTACTTCTACCTCTACCTCTACCTCTACCTCTACCTCTGCCTCTACCTCTGCCTCTACCTCTACCTCTACTTCTACCTCTACCTCTACCTCTACTTCTACTTCTACCTCTACTTCTACCTCTACCTCTACCTCTACTTCTACTTCTACCTCTACTTCTACCTCTACCTCTACCTCTACTTCTACCTCTGCCTCTACCTCTACCTCTACCTCTACCTCTACCTCTACTTCTACCTCTACCTCTACTTCTACCTCTACCTCTACCTCTACTTCTACTTCTACCTCTACCTCTACTTCTACCTCTACCTCTACCTCTACTTCTACCTCTGCCTCTACCTCTACCTCTACCTCTACTTCTACCTCTACCTCTACCTCTACTTCTACTTCTACCTCTACTTCTACCTCTACCTCTACTTCTACCTCTACCTCTACTTCTACCTCTGCCTCTACTTCTACCTCTACCTCTACTTCTACCTCTGCCTCTACCTCTACCTCTGCCTCTACCTCTGCCTCTACCTCTGCCTCTACCTCTACCTCTACTTCTACCTCTACCTCTACCTCTACTTCTACCTCTACCTCTACTTCTACCTCTGCCTCTACTTCTACCTCTGCCTCTACCTCTACTTCTACCTCTGCCTCTACTTCTACCTCTGCCTCTACTTCTACCTCTACTTCTGCCTCTACTTCTACCTCTACCTCTACCTCTACTTCTACCTCTACCTCTACCTCTACCTCTACTCCTACCTCTGCCTCTACCTCTACTTCTACCTCTGCCTCTACCTTTACTTCTACCTCTGCCTCTACCTCTACCTCTACCTTTACTTCTACCTCTGCCTCTACTTCTACTTCTACCTCTACTTCTACCTCTACCTCTACTTCTACCTCTACCTCTACCTCTGCCTCTACCTTTACTTCTACCTCTACTTCTACCTCTACCTCTACCTCTACCTCTACTTCTACTTATACCTCTACTTCTACCTCTGCCTCTACCTCTACCTCTACTTCTACTTCTACCTCTACCTCTGCCTCTACCTCTACCTCTGCCTCTACCTTTACTTCTACATCTACCTCTACTTCTACTTCTACTTCTACCTCTACCTCTGCCTCTACCTCTACCTCTACCTCTACTTCTACCTCTACTTCTACCTCTACTTCTACCTCTACCTCTACCCTGTACCTCTGCCTCTACCTCTACCTCTACTTCTACCTCTACCTCTACTTCTACCTCTACCTCTACCTCTACCTCTACTTCTACCTCTGCCTCTACCTCTACCTCTACCTCTACCTCTACTTCTACCTCTACCTCTACTTCTACCTCTACCTCTACCTCTACCTCTACTTCTACCTCTGCCTCTACCTCTACCTCTACCTCTACTTCTACCTCTACCTCTACTTCTACCTCTACCTCTACTTCTACCTCTACCTCTACCTCTACTTCTACCTCTACCTCTACTTCTACCTCTACTTCTACCTCTACTTCTACTTCTACTTCTACCTCTACTTCTACCTCTACCTCTACTTCTACTTCTACCTCTACCTCTACTTCTACCTCTGCCTCTACCTCTACCTCTACCTCTACTTCTGCCTCTACCTCTACCTCTACCTCTACCTCTACTTCTACCTCTACCTCTACTTCTACCTCTACCTCTACCTCTACTTCTACTTCTACCTCTACCTCTACTTCTACCTCTACTTCTACCTCTACTTCTACCTCTACCTCTACCTCTACCTCTACTTCTACCTCTACCTCTGCCTCTACCTCTACCTCTACTTCTACCTCTACCTCTACCTCTACTTCTACCTCTACTTCTACCTCTACCTCTACTTCTACCTCTACCTCTGCCTCTACCTCTACCTCTGCCTCTGCCTCTACCTCTACCTCTGCCTCTACCTCTACCTCTACTTCTACCTCTACTTCTACCTCTACCTCTACTTCTACCTCTACCTCTACTTCTACCTCTACCTCTACTTCTACCTCTACCTCTACCTCTGCCTCTACTTCTACGTCTACCTCTGCCTCTACTTCTACCTCTACTTCTACCTCTACTTCTACTTCTACCTCTACCTCTGCCTCTACCTCTACTTCTACCTCTGCCTCTACCTCTACTTCTACCTCTACCTCTACTTCTACCTCTACCTCTGCCTCTACCTCTGCCTCTACCTTTACTTCTACCTCTACTTCTACCTCTACTTCTACTTCTACCTCTACTTCTACCTCTACCTCTGCCTCTACTTCTACCTCTACTTCTACCTCTACCTCTACTTCTACTTCTACCTCTACCTCTACTTCTACCTCTACTTCTACCTCTACTTCTACCTCTACCTCTACTTCTACTTCTACTTCTACCTCTACCTCTGCCTCTACTTCTACCTCTACCTCTACCTCTACCTCTGCCTCTACCTCTACCTCTACTTCTACCTCTACCTCTACCTCTACTTCTACTTCTACCTCTACTTCTACCTCTACCTCTACCTCTACCTCTACTTCTACTTCTACCTCTACTTCTACCTCTACCTCTACCTCTACTTCTACCTCTACTTCTACCTCTACTTCTACCTCTACTTCTACCTCTACCTCTACCTCTACCTCTACTTCTACCTCTACCTCTACCTCTACTTCTACTTCTACCTCTACCTCTACCTCTACTTCTACCTCTACTTCTACCTCTACTTCTACCTCTACCTCTACTTCTACCTCTACCTCTACTTCTACCTCTACTTCTACCTCTACCTCTACCTCTACCTCTACTTCTACCTCTACCTCTACCTCTACTTCTACTTCTACCTCTACTTCTACCTCTACCTCTACCTCTACTTCTACCTCTACTTCTACCTCTACCTCTACCTCTACCTCTACTTCTACCTCTACTTCTACCTCTGCCTCTACCTCTACTTCTACCTCTACCTCTACTTCTACCTCTACCTCTACTTCTACCTCTACCTCTGCCTCTGCCTCTACTTCTACCTCTGCCTCTACCTCTACCTCTGCCTCTACCTCTACTTCTACCTCTGCCTCTACCTCTACTTCTACCTCTGCCTCTACCTCTACCTCTACGTCTACCTCTACTTCTACCTCTACCTCTACCTCTACCTCTACTTCTACCTCTACTTCTACCTCTGCCTCTACCTCTACCTCTACCTCTACTTCTACCTCTACCTCTGCCTCTACCTCTACCTCTACCTCTACTTCTACCTCTGCCTCTACTTCTACGTCTACCTCTGCCTCTACTTCTACCTCTGCCTCTACTTCTACTTCTACCTCTACTTCTACCTCTACCTCTGCCTCTACCTCTACTTCTACCTCTACTTCTACCTCTGCCTCTGCCTCTACCTCTACTTCTACCTCTACCTCTGCCTCTACCTCTACTTCTACCTCTACTTCTACCTCTACCTCTGCCTCTACCTCTACTTCTACCTCTGCCTCTACCTTTACCTCTGCCTCTACTTCTACCTCTGCCTCTACCTCTACCTCTACCTCTACTTCTACCTCTACCTCTGCCTCTGCCTCTACCTCTACCTCTGCCTCTGCCTCTACTTCTACCTCTGCCTCTACCTCTACCTCTGCCTCTGCCTCTACTTCTACCTCTACCTCTGCCTCTACCTCTGCCTCTGCCTCTACCTCTACCTCTACTTCTACCTCTACCTCTACCTCTACCTCTGCCTCTACTTCTACGTCTACTTCTACCTCTACTTCTACTTCTAC
>NC_137689.1:42796999-42801999 GCF_963989245.1 Nansenia antarctica | reverse complement strand
CGTCCGTATACATGGGGATGGGGTGTACTTGGGGATGATAGTCAATTGTCTACAGTGGGCCTGTTCATGTTCTTCACTGTATGGATATTGCAATCATTGGACTTATCGGGAATGTTACCCTTATGAAGAGGTACATTACTGTGAAGTCAATGGGACGGTGGTCAACCTCGCGTGCAATGAATATGAATGTAAAAAGTAAATATATTTGCATGAAAATCAATATGATATGTACAGTAAAGATATATATAGTGTGATGCGTACAGGACAAGGACCAATAAGATATGTGCAGTGTGCACGTATCCTTAGTGTGCACTCCTTTGAGAGGCAATATTTCTTATGTCGGTGGAAATGGTATCCATTTCAAAGCGTTTCTCCTCTTTCATCCTTCTGCCAGCGGAGTCGCATTTGCTAATTTCTCCAGTTTCTATGCGTACGCATGGGTGCCAGTGTGCTTAAAGGTGTGCACAGTTTCACGCCAAGTTCCTTTTTTATAAATCCCAAATTTGCGGGAAACTTACTTACGCAAGTCACACAAAAAAAAGGGTGGGACAAGACGCTCGTTCACGTGTGCAACATTAGGCCCTGTCCACACCTATATGTTTTTTTGATAAACGTGGATTTTTATATTCGTTTTGGGGGGTTCGTCCAGACGCAAACAAGTTTTTGCCCTCTGAAAACGAAGATGTTTAAAAACGCCTGCCAGAGTGAAGATGTTTAAAAACGCTGTATATTCGCCGTATATTTTTGACGTGTGGACGAGATAGACAGAGCTTTTTGTATTCGTCACGTCATCATGCGCGTAGATTTCTATGATCATGCGCACTGCAGCTGTTTGCTGTTCCCTCCAACGTCATATCCTGGCACCAGTAACTACTATGTTTACAACAGGCAACGGTGTTCGAGGCTATACACAAGCGAGGAAAATGGATGTGAACAAAGTGCTTCTAGTTCTTTCACTGTTAACTGGACTTTTAACCTGTTCACAGATAAATGCACAGTTAATGATCGAGAACATTGAGAGACAGAGGCGTCTGATTGGCCAGCGGGGCTATGGGGATAATATTATATCACCGACTACTGGTGTGGAATGCTCAATGACAGCGTGTATATTGCGTTCATGCGTATGCATGTGGACACAGACATTGTTTATAAACATGCTGGTGTGGACGGTAAATATTTTTATATACGAAAAACGTTTATCAAAAAAACGTATAGGTGTGGACAGGGCCTTAGAGTTGATTGTGATTCATAAAGGGAAGCAGGCGTGGAACTTGCAAATTCCACCGGCGTGCTCACCGTTTTATAAATCCGAATGTTGGTGACGTAAATGTTCTTGCTTTGCAAAGGTGCGTTGGTACGCAAAGCGTAGGTACGCAAAGCTTTATAAATGAGGCCCCAGATTAAGACAAAAACAACTAAAAGATAATTTATCAAAACAATAAAATCAGCAAAGAATGAAACATAGATACAACAACTTTATCTGAAGTTTGTGTCTCTGTCTCTTGAAGACAGTCTTTGATGTCACCCGCTTGTTTTTAAATGTGCAAATGCTAATTAAAAACTAAATTGAAGAGATACGTTTTTAACTGGCACTTAAAGATGTTTGCTGAGCTTGCTTCCCTGATTTCTTGCGGTAACGTATTCCACAGTTTAGGGGCATAATTAATCAATGCAGCATCAGCAACTTACCTTTCGGATATGATGCTAACCTCCAGCAGTAGAGTGCTCTTGAGGGCGTATAGATTGTCAGCAAATCTTGGAAGTCAATTCTAAACAATACAGGGAGCCAGTGCCGAGCATTTAAGACTGGAGTAATTATGCTCTTTCCTCTTAGTTTTTGTCAGTAGTCTAGCAGCAGATTTTGAAGTAGTTAAAGTTAATATAGGTCTCGGTGTTCGCCAAAACATATGATTGACGTTTTTTTCATGAAAATACCACTCAGATTTTAATTCCAGCATTCCTTTAAACGCTGTGAGACTCAGGCATTTCAACCAGTTCTCACGCTCTCACGCCGCATCTCTATTTCTCACGGCGAGAAATAACAATTGTTTTACGCGACTTTTATTTGTGAAATTCCTTGAAATAAAGCTACCGGACCTGAGTTTCGTGGCATCTTTCTGCACGCGCGTTAACTTGAGTCTGCAATCGAAGCGGCAGGCGAGCGCTGATGGAAGAACCTGTGTTCACGCGAGCTGCAAGAACGTAGCAAGCAGTGTTGCCAGATTGGGCTACTTTTGGTCACACTGGACGGGTGGATTCGGCAGCTTTTAGACCGGTTGGGCTGGACATTGTCAATTCCGTCTGGCAACCGTGGTAGCAAAATATGTGCATACATACATTACAACATCGTATCTGGTAGCCTACTGGACTGGGTTGCACCAATATGGCGTAAGTCATTACTAAATGCAGGCATTTAGTAGTTACTAAACCCCTAGTTGTTACTAGTTAGTTTCAAACTAGTTGTTTACTAATTTCGGTTGCACCACGCCAATCTTTTGCCAATCTTAGCTAGTAAATACTCAGTTTTGGTAACTGTTTTTTGTTTCTCTACTGTAACATAACCAGGTACATTAATAATAATAATAATTATTATTAATAATTACAATTTACAATACAAATACAACAATTGGGGGTCCCTCCCAAAAAAATGTCACCCAAAATCACCCACCAAGCCCTCATTCTGACCCAGGAAAAACCCTGGTATGTACTGTATAACATGATAGCCATCTATGAGCAATGCACTGTATATAAGATGATGACCAAGGGTCTTTCTGCTGCTGACCAAAGGGCTGAGTCCTGTTGATGGGGCCAATTTTTCTTTTAGAGTCTGTAGGCTACTGTATTTGTTTATTAATACTTACATAAATATGATATATTGTCTGAATTTTTTTCTTGTTTTATAAAATGTTAATTATTTTAATTTATTGTGCTGGTTTATTATGAACAACATGTAAAATTGCAGGAAACTAGCACAAATAATTGTGTGGGAGAGAGGGGCCGCCGCTACCAAAACGCGCACAGTTTAGGGTCGCTCCACCGCCAAATCTCACTCCAAACTTTTGGTGAAACTTGGCAGCCCTGGTGTTAGTATTGCCATCAGAATATGTTCAGACCTTTTGCTAGCATATCACCCCAATAGAGCTCTCAGGTCTTTTGCTAGCATATCAGCCCAATAGAGCTCTCAGGTCTTCTGACACTGGTTTTCTCTTTGTACTACATGTACAATATAAGAGATTTGGTGAGGCTGCATTCTCATTGCATTCTCATTGTCGCACCCAAATTGTGGAATGCACTGCCAGTTTACATTAGGGATGCAACCTCAGCAAATATGTTCAAGTCAAGACTAAAAACCCATCTTTTTAATATTGCCTTTAAATGACTAAATAATTAAATTGTGATTATATAATGGACTTTTAATCAAGGGGTTTAGATTCCAAAGGCTGTTTAAAAGCATAGCCTGTTTGTTTTTGGGGCCAAGTAAGAGAATTTCAGTTTTGTCCTAAAAATAGTTATTGTTCATCCATTTATTGACAGCTGACAGTTAGTGAGGGAGCTAATAGCATTAATATAATTTATGTAATACTAGATATAATTGGGTATCATCCGCATAGCTATGGAAATGTACAGTGCTCTGAGAACTGTGAGATAAAAGTGGTACCGTGTACAGTGAGAATAGTAAGGGACCATGGCAACTTCCTTGTGGAACACCAAAACGTATATATCATACTCATCCGATACATCATCTCCAAGACTGACATAGAACATTTTCCCTGTAATGTACGTTGTAATGTTTGAAGACGATTGATGAGGATCTTGTGATCAATCATGTTGAAAGCTGCACATAACACTAGAACAGCCGTGCCTTTTTTACCTACTAAAAGAGCGGCCTCGGGGCAAATGACCCCCTCTTTACAATGCTCAAGCTGCTATTTACACACAACGACCACTAGTTGGCCGCGTGTAAATTAGCCTGCTTTCTGCAAAATAGCTTTATATTAGCTTATCCTGATCTGATATTGAAAATGTAAGGGTACTGGGTGGTAGAACGCACATATCTAGGAAAAGTCATGAAAGGAGGGTCCTGAAATTTGATCGAGTGCAAAGATATACTTTACTCACAGGTCAAATGACCCCTCATGACTGTTCTAGTGTTAAATTCAAGAGAGCAAGAACAGAAACCTTATTAGCATCAGTGTTTAGTCTGAGATCACTGACCAGTTTAGTGAGAGCAGTCTCTGTGCTATGATTAGATCCTTAGAAACCTGACTGAAACCTTTTGGGACAACTTTTTGACAGGTTATTTATTTGACAAATGACATTGTTTACAAAAAGTTCTGTCATCACTTCCGTAGCATCTTAAACCACACAGACAGAGTTGCTGGACAAACACTTAAGGCGTTTATTATATAAAGCAATTTATGATGGTTTTATGACGGTATTGACAAAAAAACGTTGCTATTTCTTTAAACCAAGGTTTACAGTTTAACCCTAAAACCGCCCAAGCCTAGTAGGAAGGAGTTAATTCAATTCTAAACCACCTTTTCGAGTATCTTGCTAATAAAAGGGAGATCGGCCTATAATTAGTTAGTCTCACTATCTAAATTTGATGTCTTCAGCAATGGTTTCACAAGAACTGTTTTAAAAGCATCTGTAAAAAGGCTTGATTCTAGATATGCTTATTGGATACACACACACACACACACACACGCACGCACGCACGCACGCACGCACGGTCAGACAGACACACACACACACACACACACACACGCACGCTCAAACAGACACACACACACACACACACACACAAATGTAGACGTATGCCTTGGACATAAACACATTGACATTAACAGCAATACAAACAAAGAGAGAGAGTGAGGGAGGGAGGGGGCTCAGTGACAGAGGAGGATAGAGATAAAGGGAGAGGTGTGTCAGAGTTGTCTTTAGGAGGAGAGAATTCACTGCCCCTCTTTGTGTTCCTGTGTAACTCTATAGCCCACATA
>NC_137689.1:42776999-42781999 GCF_963989245.1 Nansenia antarctica | reverse complement strand
CTCTCTTTCTCACTGTCTCTCTCTCTCTTTGTCTCTCTCTCTCTCTCTCTCTCTCTCTCTCTCTCTCTCTTTCTCTCTTGCTCTCTCTCTCTCTCTCTCTCTCTCTTTCTTGCTTACAATGCGTCATTAAAACAACTGCTTGGTTGCTGAATAACTGAACTGAGTGTTTTTGTCCCGTGGCTAACAGGCTTGGGCCCAGCGCACAGCGGCCTCAGTGGTAGTGAGCTCTGTGGTAGTGAGCTCCCTGCTAGCTCCCTGCTAGCTCCCTGCTAGCGCCATGTGACTCTTTGAAGCCGTGAAGCCCACCAGTGTGGCGGGGAGATAAGAGAGGAGGCCATGCCCGCGAGGAAGACCACTCGCTAAGCTCAGCGCCGAGAGTCCATGACTCTGCCAGACGCCTCCCTCTATTCAGCCTTGTGATAGGGTTATAACACACACACGCACGCACTCGCACGTACCCGCACACACACACACAATATAATCCCATGGAAGTCACTGGGTTTGCGTGTTTGATGGTTTGCGTGTGTGACCATGTTGACATGATGACGTTGTAGCCTAGCTAGTTTAGGGAGCTGTGTTAGTGCTGTATGATGTTGACTCAGTATCACTGTGTTAGTGTTGTATGATGTTGACTCAGTATCACTGTATACTCTGAGCATCACACTCTCCATTATGGGTGCTGGAACATCATATGGTATTGCGAAAAATACAGAGATTAGCCTCTCTTTAACAGTCCCCTTTGTAAGGCGTAAGGACACCAAGTAGAGAGGAGGCATACCCAATGTAAATGTACAAACTTGCAACTGAATGCCTCTGACAGTGATATATATTTATTTTTTAATTATTATTATTATTATTTAATGTATTGCCATTCAATCAACTTGTCAGTCAATTGTTGGGATTTTGCTCTAAGCAAAGGCTCTAGGCACAGGGTCAGCCATAGTTGGCGCCCCTGGAGCAATTGGGGGTTAAGTGTCTTGCTCAAGGGCACATGCAAGCTCCCTCCTGAGGCGGGGATCGAACCAGCGACCTTCCGATTCTAGTGATTATTTGCATGACGATTGACCGCTTCCTAAAACGCCTTGACCGTCACAGCCCTGTCCTCTAGCCCTGGTAAGTGTGTGAATCCCAAACACGCTACGCAGAGAGAGAGTGAAGGAGAAAGGAGAAGTGGTAAACCAAGTCCAAGGAAGGCTTTGAACATTAGAAGGTGAAGCAGTGTTAACCCCCTCCCGACCGCAAGTTGACCATTAACCATGAATCAGCTCTGCTACCTGCTGTTGAGTCATTGACCACCGTGTAACCTAACTGGCAGGCGTGACCGCTGGCCCTTGACCACAGCGCTGAGGTAATTGACTGTAAACGGAGAGTGAGAGGTTTAACACTAGAACAGCCATGAGGGGTCATTTGACTTTACTGTGAGTAAAGAAAAATGTTATATCTTTGCCAATTTCATTACCCTCCTTTCATGACTTTTCCTAGATATGTGGGTTCTACCACCAGTATCCTTCCATTTTCAAAATCACATCAGGATAAGCTAATATAAAGCTATTTTGCTGTTTTTCTGTGTAGGAAGCAGGCCAATTTACAAGCGGCCAACTAGTGGTCGTTGTGTGTAAATAGCAGCTTGAGCATTGTAAAGAGGGGGTCATTTGACCGGCTCTTTTAGTAGGTAAAAAAGGCACGGCTGTTCTAGTGTACACCATTAACTGTCAGCTGGTGCTGGTGAGGTCCACATAGACACACGTGCACTGACCTCTGACCTGTATCTAAAGCCTGTACTGTACCTTCTCGGGGAGCGAGTATGGTGGACGTCTCTCTGTTGGCATGGCTAGTCATCCTCCTGGTTTGGCTGTCAGTGTGTCCCTATCTTCTGCTGTAGACTGAAGACCCATCTCTTCTTCTCAAAAAAATAAAATAATATATATATATATACATACATATATGTATATTCTTCCTTCTTCTAGCATTACGACTGCCAATGGCCCCTGGCCCAAACATTATTCTGCTATGACTGTTAGATGACTCACTTACTTAGTCAAATGGATTTGTTGTTAGCAGCTCTGGGTGAAGGCGTCTGCTAAATGCCAAAAATGTAAATCCAAATTTGTGGTTGGTCCTGATTTGAATATAACTGTCTTCTGGAGTTCTATCTCGACATCTACCGTGTTTGTGTGTGTGTACATGCGTGTGCGTGCGTGCGTGTGTGTGTGTGCGTGTGTGTGTGTGTGTGTGTGTGTGTGTGTAAGCGTTTGCAGAGAAGGATCGGGTGACAGGATCGGGATCACTGTCTCACTCTGGACCAAGTCATTTGATTTGATCCATGAGTGCTGATCAGATTCCTTCAGATTAGCGAATTTGCAAACACAGCCTTCATGTTCTCAAAAACATCTCAGGGAAAAGGTGATCTACAGACAGACACTCTCCCCACAAATCACAGGTCTCTCTCTCTCTCTCCCCCCCTCTCTCTCTCTCTCTCTCTCTCTTCCTCTCTCTCTCCCTCTCCCTCTCTCTCTCTTCCCCCCCTCTCTCTCTCTCTCTCCCGCTCTCTCTCTCTCTCTCCCCCCCCTCTCTCTCTCTCCCTCTCTCTCTCTCTCTCTCCCTCTCTCTCTCACGCACTCCCACACCCACACCCACACAGATTGCTGCAGTGTGTTATGTGTATTATGGTTTGTTCAACATATTTACGTAATCGCCCTTGAGGGATGGGTCGTGTGTGAGCAAGATCAAATATTAATTCATTCACACACACACACACACACACTCACACAATGTCAATGCACTGTGCGTCTCTTCCTGTGTGTGTGTTGTGCCTGGCTGCAGACAGCAGCGTGTGGAGGGAGAGTGTTAGTATCTGGGTCTAGCAGGCCATGTTACCTTGCTCTGCTGTAAACAGGCCTGTCTGTTTCTCGACCGGCTGCTCAGCCAGCCTTCATTAGTGAAGCAACCCAACAGTGTCTCCTCTCCTCTCTTCTCTCTTCTCTCCTCTCCTCTCCTCTCTTCTCTCTTCTCTCCTCTCCTCTTCTCTCCTCTCCTCTCCTCTTCTCTCCTCTCCTCTCCTCTCCTCTCCTCTCCTCTCCTCTCCTCTCCTCTCTTCTCTTCTCTCTTCTCTCCACTCCTCTCTTCTCTCCTCTCTTCTCTCCTCTCCTCTCCTCTCCTCTCCTCTCCTCTCCTCTCCTCTCCTCTCCTCTCCTCTCTTCTCTCCTCTCCTTTCCTCTCCTCTCTTCTCTCCTCTCTTCTCTCCTCTCCTGTCCTGTCCTGTCCTGTCCTGTCCTGTCCTCTCCTCTCCTTTCCTCTCTCCACTCTTCTCCCCCCTCCTCTCCTCTCCTCTCTTCTTTCCTCTCCTCTCCTCTCCTCTCCTCTCCTCTCCTCTCCTCTGTTCTCTCCTTTCCTCTCTTCTCTCCTCTCCTCTCCTCTCCTCTCCTCTCCTCTCCTCTCTTCTCTCCTCTCCTCTCTTCTCTTCTCTCCTCTCTTCTCTCCTCTCCTGTCCTCTCCTGTCCTGTCCTGTCCTGTCCTGTCCTCTCCTCTCCTCTCCTCTCTCCACTTCTCTCCCCTCTCCTCTCTTCTCTCCTCTCCTCTCCTCTCCTCTCTTCTCTCCTCTCCTCTCCTCTCCACTCCTCTCCTCTCCTCTCCTCTCCTCTCCTCTTCTCTCCTCTCCTCTCTTCTCTCCTCTCCTCTCCTCTCCTCTCCTCTCCTGTCCTCTCCTCTCTTCTCCTCTCCTCTCCTCTCTTCTCTCCTCTTCTCTCCTCCCCTCCGTTATATGGCCCCAGGTTTGCATGACGGTGGAGAACCCCCCAGTTACTTATGTCTGCACAAAGGGTGACATTGCCACCACGTTGGCCAGGGACTTCCACAATGGCACGTTGACCAATTGTGTTCCTGCCTCTCTGCCTCCTTTTGGCCAGATTGAACCCTGCTTCTTCATCTATGAAAATGTATTCATGGGGCCTTTCAATGTAAACGTAGCAACTGCAACTACTAGCCTACAATAACAGTAGGCCTATGAGATAGAATTGTACTGGGTTGTGATCAAAGGGTACTCTGTACACTTGTTTCATGCTAAGTCTGTTGCGTTTGAGGACACAGTCAATAGTTGACAGAGATACACTGTTGATTCCATCAAAGTTGACATTGTCTTCAATCACTCTCTGCTGGATTTCACGGAGTCGGATGGCATTATTTTGAAGGACCATGTCAACAATGAGTGCTTCTTGTTGTTGGGAGAAAAGAGCAGTCTGTCCACCCCCATTGGGTTGTCTTTCAATTCTACAAAGGGGAATATGCACTTACAAACGTATACACCCAGTAAAAATAGTATTGTAATGAACATTACAGTACTTACAGTATAGTATATGTATGTCAAATGTTCTACAGCAAGAAACAATTAACTGTTCTCTTCCCTGAATGTCCTGATGATGCTGGCCACAGAGAATCTGCTCAAATTGGGTTGGAGTCTTTGTTCTGCTTCCCTCATTGTCATCCCATGAACAACGACATTGTGTACAATAGTTAGTCTCAACTTTCCTAACCCTAACCCTGACGCTAACTTTGTAACTAGTTGTTACTTCTTGTCAATCCGTCCGTTGGTGTTGTATGGTGTGGTATGGTGTGGTATGGTGTGGTATGGTGTGGTATGGTGTGGTGTGGTATGGTGTGGTATGGTGTGGTATGGTGTGGTGTGGTATGGTGTGGTATGGTAGGGTGTGGTATGGTGTGGTATGGTGTGGTATGGTATGGTGTGGTATGGTGTGGTATGGTGTGGTATGGTGTGGTATGGTAGGGTGTGGTAGGGTGTGGTAGGGTGTGGTATGGTGTGGTATGGTGTGGTATGGTGTGGTATGGTGTGGTGTGGTATGGTGTGGTATGGTGTGGTATGGTGTGGTATGGTGTGGTGTGGTGTGGTATGGTGTGGTATGGTGTGGTGTGGTATGGTGTGGTATGGTGTGGTGTGGTATGGTGTGGTATGGTGTGGTATGGTGTGAACCCGTGTGTGTGGTACA
>NC_137689.1:42764499-42774499 GCF_963989245.1 Nansenia antarctica | reverse complement strand
TCTCTAGCCCAATGTATCACCAAACAGCGCTCAATTTAGTCACTCACTATTCGCCTACCCCTCCCCCACACAGCACCTTCCACAGCTAGCAGCACACTCAGGCCTCAGCCGTTCATTTAACATTGCCGAACTCCTGAACTTTAAGGTTAAAATAAATATATACAATATCCTTTGTAAAAGTCAAACCCTGAAAAGTCATCAAACTGTGATGGAGCATATTAAGCCAGTAGCTTTTGGAAAATGGATGCATTTTGTGCATTCCTGGGCCTGCTAGTTAACTGAGAACCAATCACTATTCGCCTCCCCCTCCCCCACACAGCACCTTCCACAGACAGCAACACACAGGCCTCTGCTGTTCATTTAACATTGCCGACCTCCTGAACTTTAGGCTCACTTTTGGGACACTTCCTATGTAGCCAGGGGAACAGAAAAAGACACACACCATCAGTGGGATGCCAGCTTTCAGACAAAATTGTTTTCAAGTCTCTAGTCCATTGTATGGCCAAACAGGGTTTAACTTATTGGGGATAGGCCTCCATTGACATTACATTGCCGACCTCCTGAACTTTAGGCTCACTTTTGGGACACTTCCTATGTAGCCAGGTGAACAGAAAAAGACACACGCCATCAGTGGGATGCCAGCTTTCAGCCAAAAGTGATTTCAAGTCTCTAGCCCAATGTATCACCAAACAGCGCTCAA
This sequence comes from Nansenia antarctica, assembly GCF_963989245.1. NCBI lineage: Eukaryota > Metazoa > Chordata > Actinopteri > Argentiniformes > Microstomatidae > Nansenia > Nansenia antarctica. Next base: position 42,773,799 of record NC_137689.1, on the reverse strand, counting down.
TTTAGTTGTGCACTATGCAGACAGAGCACTGATTTGCACCCCTCCCCCACACAGTTAAGTTTCTGTTCTGCTGAAATCTGCCTCGCTCTGTTCAATTAACCTTCCTTCATGACCGGCTCACGGTGGGACCCGTGCCGTGCTGGCGCACTCATGTCCATAATCGAGAATTTCTCTTAGCTTCTCTCCCACCATGTCAGCCATGCAGAGAGCGATTTTTTTACTAAAATAAAATAACCAGAATGTTTATGATATGCTTTTTGTTAACTTTAGCACTGTGAGACTTGCAGTTGGAGTTCATATAATTGTAATCTCACCATATATGACAATACTCTTAAAAGGGTTAAAATAAATACATACAATATCCTTTGTAAAAGTCAAACCCTGAAAAGTCATCAAACTGTGATGGAGCATATTAAGCCAGTAGCTTTTGGAAAATGGATGCATTTTGTGCATTCCTGGGCCTGCTTGTTAACTGAGAACCAATCACTATTCGCCTACCCCTCCCCCACACAGCACCTTCCACAGATAGCAACACACAGGCCTCTGCTGTTCATTTAACATTGCCGACCTCCTGAACTTTAGGCTCACGTTTGGGACACTTCCTATGTAGCCAGGGGAACAGAAAAAGACACACACCATCAGTGGGATGCCAGCTTTCAGACAAAATTGTTTTCAAGTCTCTAGTCCATTGTATGGCCAAACAGGGTTTAACTTATTGGGGATAGGCCTCCATTGACATTACATTGCCGACCTCCTGAACTTTAGGCTCACTTTTGGGACACTTCCTATGTAGCCAGGTGAACAGAAAAAGACACACGCCATCAGTGGGATGCCAGCTTTCAGCCAAAAGTGATTTCAAGTCTCTAGCCCAATGTATCACCAAACAGCGCTCAGTTTAGTTGTGCACTATGCAGACAGAGCACTGATTTGCACCCCTCCCCCACACAGTTAAGTTTCTGTTCTGCTGAAATCTGCCTCGCTCTGTTCAATTAACCTTCCTTCATGACCGGCTCACGGTGGGACCCGTGCCGTGCTGGCGCACTCATGTCCATAATCGAGAATTTCTCTTAGCTTCTCTCCCACCATGTCAGCCATGCAGAGAGCGATTTTTTTACTAAAATAAAATAACCAGAATGTTTATGATATGCTTTTTGTTAACTTTAGCACTGTGAGACTTGCAGTTGGAGTTCATATAATTGTAATCTCACCATATATGACAATACTCTTAAAAGGGTTAAAATAAATACATACAATATCCTTTGTAAAAGTCAAACCCTGAAAAGTCATCAAACTGTGATGGAGCATATTAAGCCAGTAGCTTTTGGAAAATGGATGCATTTTGTGCATTCCTGGGCCTGCTTGTTAACTGAGAACCAATCACTATTCGCCTACCCCTCCCCCACACAGCACCTTCCACAGATAGCAACACACAGGCCTCTGCTGTTCATTTAACATTGCCGACCTCCTGAACTTTAGGCTCACGTTTGGGACACTTCCTATGTAGCCAGGGGAACAGAAAAAGACACACACCATCAGTGGGATGCCAGCTTTCAGCCAAAAGTGATTTCAGGTCTCTAGCCCAATGTATCACCAAACAGCACTCAATTTAGTCACTCACTACCCCTCCCCACTCAGCCGTTTAACATTGGCGACCTCCTGAACTTTAGGCTCACTTTTGGGACACTTCCTATGTAGCCAGGGGAACAGAAAAAGACACACACCATCAGTGGGATGCCAGCTTTCAGCCAAAAGTGATTTCAGGTCTCTAGCCCAATGTATCACCAAACAGCACTCAATTTAGTCACTCACTACCCCTCCCCACTCAGCCGTTTAACATTGGCGACCTCCTGAACTTTAGGCTCACTTTTGGGACACTTCCTATGTAGCCAGGGGAACAGAAAAAGACACACACCATCAGTGGGATGCCAGCTTTCAGCCCAAAGTGATTTCAAGTCTCTAGCCCAATGTATCACCAAACAGCACTCAATTATATGCTCAATATATTTTAACAGTGAAAAAACAGGAAATACAGATTTTAAAAAATAAATAAATAATCACAATAGTATGTTATTAGAATGATATAAACTTAAAATAAAATCAGTCTACTGTTAATAAAACTACTGCTGCAGATTTCTGTTGGTCTGTTTCTCAGACTGAATTGGTTCCATACTGCTTGGCCCTCTGAAAGGTCACAGCCAGGTCAGCTGCAGGTTGGGGCGGGGGAGGGGAGACATCAATTAACCACCTGCACCTCCAAACTTTCCCCAAAGCTACTGCTGCATTCAATGCACACGGGAATAACTGGTTTTCTGGAACAAGATGAATAATTATTATTCATAAATGTAGAACTGCTTAATCCCTTTATGTTTTGTAATTATTCAAAGATAAAACAACAGTTTTAAATGTTTTTATAATTTAAACCATTATATGGCTTGCATGATTGAGAATGTTGTCATTTTTAATACACAGTTTTGGTACACTACATTAACGCATTTACAGAACTCTCCTTAAAATTACAAATATAGTACTTATTACTAATACACTCAGGCCTCAGCCGTTCATTTAACATTGCCGACCTCCTGAACTTTAGGGACACTTCCTATGTAGCCAGGGGAACAGAAAAAGACACACGCCATCAGTGGGATGCCAGCTTTCAGCCAAACGTGATTTCAAGTCTCTAGCCCAATGTATCACCAAACAGCGCTCAATTTAGTCACTCACTATTCGCCTCCCCCTCCCCCACACAGCACCTTCCACAGCTAGCAGCACACTCAGGCCTCAGCCGTTCATTTAACATTGCCGACCTCCTGAACTTTAGTCTCTAGCCCAATGTATCACCAAACAGCGCTCAATTATATGCTCAATATATTTTAACAGTGAAAAAACAGGAAATACAGATTAAAAAAAAAAGAAAATCACAATAGTATGTTATTAGAATGATATAAACTTAAAATAAAATCAGTCTACTGTTAATAAAACTACTGCTGCAGATTTTCTGTTGGTCTGTTTCTCAGACTGAATTGGTGCCATACTGCTTGGCCCTCTGAAAGGTCACAGCCAGGTCAGCTGCAGGTTGGGGCGGGGGAGGGGAGACATCACCAGAATACCTCTGTGTCATTGGCTGCTATAGGCATAAAAGGAGAGAAACTCATGGTGTGGCCCCCATCTTCCCCTGACCTCAACCCTATTGAGAACCTTTGGAGCATCCTCAAGCAAAAATATATATGAGGGTGGGAGGCAGTTCACATCAAAACAGCAGCTCTGGGAGGCTATTCTGGCATCCTGCAAAGAAATTCAAGCAGAAACTGTCCAAAAACTCACAAGTTCAATGGATGCAAGAATTGTGAAGGTGATATCAAAGAAGGGGTCCTATGTTAACATGTAACTTGACCTGTTACAGTTTTTCTCAGTCGCTTTGGTGCATTTCTCACATCACTATTAACATTTGCACAACAGTTAGTGCATTTCTCAGAACAATTAGTACAAACTGCAAAACCTAGGTGTTAACCTGCAAAAGCGTGTCACTTGCTCAAAATGGATAGTTAATTCCTCAAAAGCAAGTATTCATGTCAATGAAAGTGTCAGTGTCATCAAAATGAAAAGTCCTGACACCATTGTTTATGAACAAGATAGTCAAATGGCTTTGTCATGTTTTCATTATGACAGTTCACTCTAAGTGTTTTCCAATGCAAAAAAGTCAGATCTTGGTGACACTACCTGAAAATGCTCAAGACAGTACTATACACTATTTGCACAGCCATTTGAAATCTACAGTGGGTTACACATTACTGTATTTAGTGAGGTAAATGAGTACAAGACGCTGAATAGTTATGTTTCACATTTTTACTGCATATGCTCTTTGCAATTCTAATTTGTTCACAGCATTGTGCAAAAGAAAAATACAAACTTGTTTACCACAAACATAAGAAACACCCTTTGGGTAGAGCTGTGCACAACTGTAAACAATATTGCAGTACATATTGGAACTGAATTGGAACATCCAACATACTGTAAATCATTCATTGACATCCAGACGTTCCTGTCTGTCTGGCCACATATTTTCATCGACATCACAGCGAATATCATCCCTGGTAATGCAGCGAGGAAAGTATCTCCCTGAGTGGCGAATCCACCCTCTGCTAGCAAGGCCATTTGGGTATGTGGATGCCGGTCATATACCTTCCACCTCCAGGCAGAGAAAAACTCCTCTATTGGATTCAGGAATGGCGAGTAGGGAGGGTGCTGCAAACCACTGTCTGACCAGATCTGAGTGGTGAAAACGCACATTATCCCATACAACAACATACTTGTTCAGATGGTCTCCATTTAGACCCCTCTCATTCTCAGGGATTATGTCCCTGTAAAGAGTGTCTAAAAAGTCAGCAGATGTTGTGTTGTGTGGACCAAGACAGGGTATATGGGTGAGGACGCCGTTTTCTGAGACGGCTGCACACATTGTAATATTCCCTCCTCGTTGGCCTGGGACATCAATGGTTGCTCTCTGTCCAATGTGATTTCTGCCACGCCTTCTACCTTTTGCCAGATTAACGCCTCATCAACGTATATGAATGTGTGCAGCGGTTCCCTGGCCTCCAGCTCCAGTACACACTTTATCCCAGAATAGAGAGAGAGAGAGAAAAAAACTCATTTTGGACAACATATTGTACAGTATGAATTGTCATGTAAGTGTACTGCATGGCACTACACAAAGTAACCAGTTTACAGCACTGGACATTAGAGTATGCATAGAACACATAAATGTTTTACCTGTACATACTGGTGACGGATCTCCTTCACTCTGTCGCTGTTCCGTTCAAATGGCACATTGTACAATTGTTTCATGCGCATTTCATTTCTCCTGAGCAGTCAATTGTAGCGATTGAAACGGATTCAATATTCCCAAAGATATTGTCATCCTCTATAACAGCGCTTTGTATCTCTCTCAACCTTATGGCATTGTTTGCAATCACCATTGCACACATGGCTTCCTCTTGTTGTGGAGTAAAAAGGGGCCCTTTTCCACCTCTGCAAGGTTGTCTTGCCTTGTCTTGTCTATGTGGTGCAGAGTAAAATTACAGTAATGTACAGTAAACATGAGATATACGGCTTTAACCCATATTACTGTAGTGAACAATAACAGAGAGAAATTGTTCAATTTGGGAGACATTTTCAGGAAAAATGATAAAGAAATGTATACAATTTGCTTGACAGATTTTGACAACTTGTTCAACATTTTTGGATGTAATGACTCAAGCAATGAAATGAGGACTTAGTTTTATAGGGAATGACTATTAAGCATCCAAAAGTATAGTTCATTTTGACTGACATGACATAAGCAAATGATAATGTTATAAAACAGCAGAGAATTGTATGACAGCAATTGATGCATGTCCAAAAGCATTTGCAATTTGTTTGAAGGAATGAGAAACTGCTACTATGATGTGCACAAATGACTAAATGTTGTGGAGGTTGAACTAACAGTTATGAGAATTTCAATTCTGATCAGAGAAATGCACCAAAGCAATTGAGAAAAACTGTAAGATGTTTTTGTTTGAAATAGCTTTTGATTTCAGTAAATATGACCTCCTAATATGACCTCCTAACCCTAAATTCATCACAATTGTTTGTTCTTTACAACCTATAAAATGTTTTGAAACTCTGTTGTGCATAATAATTTGGAACAGTGCATTTTGAGTTTTTTATTAAAAAAAAAAATACTGTTATCATTGGGAGGTTTGTTCAATAACATTTGAATTATACTCTAACGGTTGATGACTTGAAAATTATACTGATTGTCATTTGCATCGACTATTTAGGAAAATCTGATAAAAATATAATTTGCATAATAATTTGGAACGAGGTGTATATTTAACCTTTTCGAGAGGGAACTGTGCTCAGTATAGTTTTAACAATAAAGGTCCCATATTATCTTATATCTTAATTCACTTCCTGGTAATTGCTATGTTGCAAATACCCTGCGTTATTAAAATATGGAGAAATATGAATTAGGAAATTATGGAAATACTGTAATAGGTACAGATTTTAAAAGCATGCCCCCATCAGAATCAGAATCAGAAAAGTGTATTGCCAAGTACGTTCACACATACAAGGAATTTGCTTTGTAAAACATGGAAAGGTAATAAAAACAAGTGCCATAACCTGTGCCCCACCCAAAAACCAGCCGCCACTGCTATTTACACCATGGAATTATAGTCACACACTTTCTAGTCACAATAATAAGACCAATGTTAACCAGCGTTCTCTGTCAGAACACTCAGCCAGTATATTTGCTAGCGTTTCACCCTGCAAAAACTCTCGCGTCGCGCGCACACACTCGTCTCGCGCGCACACTCGCGCACAATCTTGTATTATTCTCCAACGGCACAACGCGAAACGAAGTGTGCTCCGTCCCCACTAATTAGATCTTCAGCCAAACCTGCACACCTGTCTCCACCCCCAATCATGTGCTTGATGCAAAGTGCACGTGACAGACAGGCAGCTCATATGATTGGCTGCAGGAGTGTTAAATGTGTGTTAAAATTTCTGCCATTTCTGTGAAAAAAATAGTAAAAAATGGCGATTTCGCCACCAGGGGCGCACTCTAAACACTGATTAAGCACTCTTTTCAGACTTATGTAGCAGTGTGGGTCAAAATTTAAAACATAGAAATATTTGCACTAGACATATCAGCAACACTTTTTCTACCAAATTCAATGAAAATCGGTGTGGGGACCCGTTTTGGGTCCCCACACCGATTTCGAGTCCCCACACCGTGGTTGTGCTGTCAGACCTCAGTCCCCACATAGTAGTATACACAGGCACACACACACACACACACACACACACACACACACACTCACACACACACACACACACACACACACACACACACACACACACACACACACACACACACTATAAACTATAAACCAGTGTGTTGTACACTGAAGAAAAGTTCTCTCTACTGTATGTCTGTGTGTCTCCCCCCACAAAGCCCCACCTAGTGGCAGAACAGGGAAAATTAGAATACCTTCCTCCCCACCTAAATATATTAATTTGAGGCAATATAAAAAAATGAATGTTGATTCATTTATTAACGATATAACTGCAATTAACTGGGATAGATTCCAATTGATACCCTTTCCGGAGGATGCATGGAGTTTCTTATGTTTAGAATTTAAAATAGTTATTGATAAACATGCACCTCTAAAGACATTTAGGGTTAAAGGCAGGCATCTACCCTGGATCAGTACTGAACTATTCAATCTTTTTAAACAGAGAGATAAAGCCTGGGCCAAACATCGTTTGTCAAATGATCCTGCTGACTGGGATATGTATAAAGGTTTGAGGAACTCTTGCAAAACTAAAACGCGTAACGCAAAATCCAGTTACTTCCGTGATAGTCTTTCTCAAGACTTTAATAACCCTCGACAATTTTGGAAACAGTTGAACCGAGCTCTCAATAAAACTAACAAAGGCCTCATATCTCAAATAAAAATTAACGATGATATAATTTCTGACCCCCTACATATTTCACAGGCCTTTAACCAACATTTTACTTCTATCGGTGATGTTATAAATACTAAATAATCGGATCTTGCAGATTCCTCAAACCCCACAACACATAGGCCTACTACTACTTTCTCCTTTAATAAAATCATGCCTATGGATGTTTATAATGCAATCTTTGATTTCAAAGGTGGTGGTGCTGGTCCAGACGGTATTGAAGATAAATTTGTTAAACTAGCAGCACATGTGTTAATGTATCCTCTTGCAGATTTATTTAATTTGTCAATTTCTACCTGCTCAATTCCCTCAATGTGGAAATGTGCCCGTGTTACCCCTATTTTCAAGAACGGAAATGTAACTGACATGAATAATTATCGCCCAATTTCAATTATTTGTTTCACTGCAAAAGTTTTTGAGAAACTGATTTACAATCAACTGTCTCACTACCTTAATTTATTTGATATTCTTTCACCATTTCAATCTGGGTTTAGACCCAACTTCTCAACTACTTCTGCTCTCCTCAAGTTTACTAGTGATGTTTTCTCATCCTGTGACAAAGACCAACTGACTGGTGCCATCTTCATCGATCTATCTAAAGCTTTTGATTTGATTGATCATTATCTTCTTCTTGATAAGTTGTACTCCATTGGTTTTTCTCAGAAGGCTCTTTTTTGGTTTAATGCATATTTGCATAATCGCCGTCAATATGTTTCTTTACAGGGTTCTCAGTCCGATTACTTAATTGTGGACAAGGGTATTCCTCAGGGTTCTACTCTGGGACCACTCCTCTTTTCTATATTTATTAATGATCTCCCTAAGTCTTGTTCTAACTCTGATATTCATCTTTATGCAGACGATACGGTTATCTATACTTCTCACAGAGATCTAACACAAATTCAAAGCTCCTTGCAATCAGATTTTGCATCTGTTCAGAACTGGTTCTTTAATAATAACCTTGTTCTGAATATGAACAAATCCTGTTGTATGGTGTTTGGTGCACATTATCGGCATCCCCACCTCTTAGATTTAAATATTGTTTATGATGATGGTTCACCCCTAGAAAATGCTAAATTATTTAAATATCTTGGTCTCTGGGTTGACCCTGAACTCTGTTTCAAGCCACACATTGATAATCTTGTTAAAAAAGCCTATGGTTGCCTTGGTTCTTTATATCGTTCTATTGATTGCTTTACTTTTGAAATCAGGAAAAGATTAGTTTCTCAGCTTATTTTACCAATTATTGATTATGCTGATATTGTGTACCAGGGTACCTCTGAGACCTGTCTTCGTCCCCTAAATGTCTTGTTCAACTCCCTCTGTCGTTTTTTTCTCAGATGTCATTATTTTACACACCACTGTCTAATGTATGATTCACTCAACTGGTTTTCACTTGAAGACAGAAGGCAATCTCATTGGTTACAATTTATTTATAAATGTATTTACTTTAAATATCCCATGTATTTAAAAGTTTACTTGGTCCCCCGTAGTTCTCCCTATCCACTCAGACAACATCAAAACCTCTTTTTCTGTGTTCCCAGATACCGAAAAAAATTAGGTCGTAATTCATTTGCCTACAAGGCCCCTAGTGACTGGAACAATCTCCCTTCCCCTTTAAGGTCCCTCACATCCTTTCAATCCTTTAAATCATCTTTACTTTCCTATTTAAAAAAGCCCTGCTCATGTTATTAATTATGTGGGGGGTTTGGACCGGCTAGTTTTCAGGTTGTTTGTATTTGTATTTTCCTTAAATGTGCTTTCTGTTGTTGCCAATTTCGATTACTTGCTGATGTC
>NC_137689.1:42744499-42759499 GCF_963989245.1 Nansenia antarctica | reverse complement strand
CACACACCACTTCAAAGTATGCACACACACACACACACACACACACACACACACGCTTACACACACACACACACACACACACGCACACACACACACCACACGCACACACACACACACACACACACACACACACACACACTGTGTGAATTCAATCACCTCTCCTACACTTCCCATGAACTGTGGTTGTCAATCATTGGTGAATGCAAGCTGTCAGTGTGTGTCAGTCTGTCACCAGTCAGTGACATGCATCTGTGTACAGACCAGGTGGATGACCACACACAATGTTTCTATCCTACTTGCTGCTTGTGTGCGGGCGTGCAACACATGTATGTGCATGTGTGCTGACAGTATTGACTGTATGTATGTCTCTGTGTGTGTGTGTATATATATGTGTGTGTGTGTGTGTGTGTATTTGTATGTGCATGTGCATGTGCATGTGTATGTGTATGTGTGTGTGTGTGTGTGCCTCATTAATATCCTAACTGTGGAGGCGTTGCAGGCCGTTATGTGCCCAGTGCTGCCAGTCCAGTTGGGCCCTCCATTTTAGCCCTACCCCTCCGTTTTAGCCCTGACATGAATGACAGTCCCGTATTTTGACATGTCGCATTTCCCCCCTTTGATGGCATATGACGCCCGAAATGTAACTAAAGCTCAGCCGCAAAGTTGTTCCACTGGTGTCTTGTATATCCTATGGCAGGGTAGGAGCACGGGTTGCCATTCTGTCATGAACTGGCTTGGTAATGGAGCATTGTTCTTTTTCATTTGCATACACTTAACAGTATGTGCAGTATTGCCTCATAGGTTGTATTGTATCCCAAGAATATCGCTGTGGGACCAGAGAAAGTAGGAAAAGCCGGTCTAACGACTATCTCTGTTTGTCTTCCATGTGTCTCCTCTGGATGTGGCCCCTCCTCCTCCTCCTCCTCCTCCTCCTCCTCATCATCCTCCTCATCATCCTACTCCAGGTAAGAGCAGATTCATCCATGTAACTCTTCCCTTTAACTTGTATCTTTGCCCCTGTGGTTCTAGTGGGGCGAATGGCTGACGTCAAACTCTTTTTCACTCACCGTCTCAGAGATGAATGGACACACATGGAACACAAAGCATTGTCCAGATGCATATCTCTGTACCACACACACACACACACACACACACACACACACACACACATACACACAGCAGTGATGTAGTCCCAGGGGGTGTTTTGGGGTCCCCGGGAAGTCCTGAGAACAGGAAGTGACCTTGTCTCCGAGGCAACCCCTGACTGTGACCAAACACACTCACACACATTTGGCCGGTTCCACTTTCCTGTTGGGTCAGCTCTGGAATGTCTGCACTGTTTAAACTGTTTACATCCATACTGTATATGTATACTGTGTGTGTGTGTGTGTGTGTGTGTATGTGTGTGTAGCTGTGAGCCCCCTATTCGCCTGCATAATGCTGCATAATCCATCCAGACAGCTGTAGCGTGAGATGGCTGCAGTCATCCTGACCCTGACCCTGACCCTGACCCTGACTCTGACTCTGACCCTAACCCTGACCCTGACCCTGATCCTGACCCTGACTCTGACCCTAACCCTGACCCTGACCCTAACCCTGACCCTGACCCTGACCCTGACTCTGACCCTAACCCTAACCCTGACCCTGACCCTGACCCTGACTCTGGCCCTGACCCTGACCCTGACCCTGACCCTAACCCTAACTCTGACCCTGACCCTGACCCTGACCCTGACCCTAACCCTGACCCTGACCCTGACCCTGACCCTGACCACACTCCTGAGCTGTCTGTTGACACCTTTAACGGCCTACAGTTACACACTGTTCATTGTGGTGGTCTGGTCCAGTGGACTAGGCTGATATACTGCAGTCTCCACTGCGCTGGCTAACAGAGACAGTATTGTGAGACCCCTGGAGTGAGCCTGACCACCCATGGTGGTTATGATAGGGGTTCTTTGTCTCGGGTCTAGTATGTTTTTGTGTGTCCATGCGTGTTATTTACTTTAGTTTATTAGCAGTTCCCCTCCCAATATGACATAACACACAGGACACTGGACAGAACAGTCCTCTATCCACCCAGATCCACCGTAGACCAGTAGAACACCCTAGACACTGGCTGACTGGGTTTCTGTGAGAAAAAGAGGGCCAGGAAAAGAAATGTGTTTTTCAAAAGAAATGTATTAACTGCTTTAGGAATGATACAACATTGAAATTCATCTCACTGAATGAGAGACGCTTTCAGATGTTGTTGTTTTTTTTTAAACTGGGAAAACTTGTGTTGTTTGTGTTGTGGCAAATTATTCCTCATCTTTATGCAATGTGGTGCATGCATAAAATATTGTTGTTGGTACAGCGAAGAAACCCATAGTCCTGTCTGGTGGGGTTATTCAGTATCTGCCGTATGTGCAGCTAATACTGTGTGTGTGTGTGTGTGTGTGTGTGTGTGTGTGTGTGTGTGTGTGTGCGCGTGTGTGTGTGTGTGTGTGCGTGTGTGCGTGCTTGCGTGCGCACTCGGCATGTGTGACTGTGCGACTGTGCATGCATACTGATGTGTGTGTGGAAGCGTTGCAGGCCATTATGCTCCAGTACAGTTGGCCTGGGTCCTCTGCAGAGCTGTACATCTACCCCTGTCCCCTTAACCCCCCCTGGTCTACCCCTGGTCTACCCCTGTCCCCTTAACCCCCCCTGGTCTACCCCTGGTCTACCCCTGTCCTCTTAACCACCCTCTGGAGACCCCACAGAGCACGCCTGGCCTGTCTATCAGCACCAGAGGTGATTAAAAGGACTCTGGCGTATGGAGGAAGAGAACCTCTGAGTGTTAGCGTTGAGCTGTTAGCTCCAGGGCTTCTGGCTCTGTCTGCTGACTCTAACAGGTGGAGCGCTCTCTCTCTCTGTCTCTCTCTCTCTCTCTCTCTCTCTCTCTCTCTCTCTCTCTCTCTCTCTGTCTCTGTCTCTCTGTCTCTCTCTCTCTCTCTGTCTCTCTCTCTCTGTCTCTCTCTCTCTCTCTCTCTCTCTCTCTCTCTCCTTCTCTTTGTTCCTGGCAGAAGCTGAACTCCTATAGAACTCCAAATAGACTCGGAAGCCCATTGTTCATATGGTGCATTGTCCACAAGTGTACGGTTGTGTACACATGGATGTGTGTGTGTGCGTGCGTGCGTGCGTGCGTGCGTGCGTGCGTGTGTGTGTGTGTGTGTGTGCGTGTGTGTGTGTGTGCGTGTGCGTGTGCGTGTGCGTGTGCGTGCGTGTGTGCGTGTGTGTGTGTGTGTGTTTGTGTGCGTGCGTGTGTGTGCGTGCGTGTGTGTGCGTGCGTGTGTGTGTCTGTGTGTGTGTGTGTGTATATATTTGTGGCGTATGGTTCTCTGGGGTTTTTGTCTCTCTTCTCATTGTGTCCATCTGTCTTGGGTCTATAGTCCAGCTGCCTGAGCCCACACCTCTGGAGCTCTCTCCTATCGGCTCTCTGACAAGGCTGCCTGTCTTCTCATTGGTCGTCAGTGTCATGCCTGGAGGCGTTAGCCACCATGGGCTCCTAAACACTGAGTTAGCCACCATGGGTCCCATTACAGGGACAGAGCTAAACACTGGGCTGGAGTAGAGAAGGCTCCATTACAGGGACAGAGCTAAACACTGGGCTGGAGTAGAGAGGAGGACTGGAGCAGGAGTGCTTTTAGAGTGCTGTGGAATCACCCTGTCAGAATCTGAATCAGAATCTGAATCGCTTTTGTTATACATCCCAATGTGTACACAAGTACAGGGTAGTGGTGGTCTAGTGGATGAGGGTAGTGGTGGTCTAGTGGATAGTGAGATGGACTTGTGATCGGAAGGTTGTGAGTTCAAATCCCGCCTGAAACCACACCACTACTAGTGTGCCCTTGAGTAAGGCACTTAGCCCTCAGTTACTCCAGAGGGAATGTCCCTGTAATTCGTAATTGTAAGATTAAAAGCGTGTGGCAAAATTATTATTATTAATTCTTTGGCTTAGGTTCTTCAACATTAACAATTGCAGCAAGATACAAAATCACAATAATAGATGAAAGTAAAATAAGTAAAGTAAGTCGTAATAAAGTGATAAAGTGATGGCAGTCGTACTAGTAAGTAAGTAAGTAAGTAAAGTTTATTTATATAGCACCTATCACAGACCAGCGGTCACAAAGTGCTTTACATGGCCTATAAAAACATATTTAAAGAGCAAAAGTAACAGCAGGTTAAAATAAATAAAAGGTAAACAAGTGGAAAAAAAAAAAAAAAAACAAAATAACAAAATAAAAAATGTACAACAAATAATAACAAGACACAAAAAGTGAACCAGTCGTACTACAGTGAACCAGTCATACTACAGTGAACCAGTCGTACTACAGTGAACCAGTCGTACTACAGTGAACCAGTCATACTACAGTGAACCAGTCATACTACAGTGAACCAGTCGTACTACAGTGAACCAGTCGTACTACAGTGAACCAGTCATACTACAGTGAACCAGTCATACTACAGTGAACCAGTCATACTACAGTGAACCAGTCATACTACAGTGAACCAGTCGTACTACAGTGAACCAGTCATACTACAGTGAACCAGTCGTACTACAGTGAACCAGTCGTACTACAGTGAACCAGTCATACTACAGTGAACCAGTCGTACTACAGTGAACCAGTCATACTACAGTGAACCAGTCATACTACAGTGAACCAGTCATACTACAGTGAACCAGTCATACTACAGTGAACCAGTCATACTACAGTGAACCAGTCGTACTACAGTGAACCAGTCATACTACAGTGAACCAGTCGTACTACAGTGAACCAGTCATACTACAGTGAACCAGTCGTACTACAGTGAACCAGTCATACTACAGTGAACCAGTCATACTACAGTGAACCAGTCGTACTACAGTGAACCAGTCATACTACAGTGAACCAGTCATACTACAGTGAACCAGTCATACTACAGTGAACCAGTCGTACTACAGTGAACCAGTCGTACTACAGTGAACCAGTCGTACTACAGGGAACCAGTCGTACTACAGTGAACCAGTCATACTACAGTGAACCAGTCGTACTACAGGGAACCAGTCGTACTACAGTGAACCAGTCGTACTACAGTGAACCAGTCGTACTACAGTGAACCAGTCATACTACAGTGAACCAGTCGTACTACAGTGAACCAGTCATACTACAGTGAACCAGTCGTACTACAGTGAACCAGTCATACTACAGTGAACCAGTCGTACTACAGTGAACCAGTCATACTACAGTGAACCAGTCGTACTACAGTGAACCAGTCGTACTACAGTGAACCAGTCGTACTACAGTGAACCAGTCGTACTACAGTGAACCAGTCGTACTACAGTGAATCTGTCGTACTACAGGGAACCAGTCATACTACAGTGAACCAGTCGTACTACAGTGAACCAGTCGTACTACAGTGAACCAGTCATACTACAGTGAACCAGTCATACTACAGTGAACCAGTCGTACTACAGTGAACCAGTCGTACTACAGTGAACCAGTCGTACTACAGTGAACCAGTCGTACTACAGTGAACCAGTCGTACTACAGTGAACCAGTCATACTACAGTGAACAAGTCATACTACAGGGAACCAGTCGTACTACAGTGAATCAGTCATACTACAGTGAATCAGTCGTACTACAGTGAATCAGTCGTACTACAGTGAATCAGTCGTACTACAGGGAACCAGTCGTACTACAGTGAACCAGTCGTACTACAGCGGAACTAGTGCAAAGAAAAGTGTCACCACAGTAGGGCAGATACTGTGACTAGTAATCTGCTTAGACTTGGCTTCATAATGTATAGAAGGAAAGCAGGGAGCAGGGAGCACTACAAATCATCATCTTATATTGACACTATCATTTGTTTGACATTATTTTTCATGGAAGGAAAGAGAAAGAGATAGGTAGAGAGAGGGGGATGAACGGAGGTAGAGAGAGGGTGGATGAACGGAGGGGGAGGGAAGGGAAATTAAGACATATACATATTGTTTCTCTTTTAAAAACTGCAATGTACACACTTCTCTTATTTTCATTTGAAGTTATCTTGATTTATCTGTATATTGTATATACACAGCCCTGTCATTTTCTTTATTCTAGTCGTACATTCTACTCTTTTTTTGTTTGTTTTTATCTTCACACTTGCTTTGGCAATATGAACGCATATATCCCATGCCAATAAAGCCCTTTAAATTGGACATGGGTGGACATGGGTGATTGTAGAAAGGTGTCCCCCGTGTGATAGCCGTGTGATAGCCTCCTCCTGCTCCAGGTCCACTGTGCTGATCCTCCTGCTGCTCCATACCAGGTTTTCCCCAGAGCGCAAACTTTTCTTCTGTTGTTCTGCTTCAACTCAATGGCATACCAACTCTTGCCACGCGTGCGCGTACTGCACACTGTGCACACACACACACACACACACACACACATACACACACACACACACACACACACACACACACACTCAGTCCTTTGTAAGTGTATCTCGCAGAGTAACGAGAGGCTTTTCCCTGGGCTAGCTGACTTAATGACATACTGAGAGAGGTGGAGAGTGGACGCTGTGCAGAATTCCTCCCCCAGTCGCTCCTGTCTATGGGAACGGGAACAGCTTTCCTGTGATTCAGGATACACACACACACACACACACCACCAGCCCCTCCGGAACACTGTCGCAACACTGGAACTTTTTGGAGTGCAAAACTTTTTTTTCTTCAGAGCTCAAGTACAATTAAGAGTGAGCGGAGTGTATTTAGGAGAAGAAAAAAAAAACATTTGGGTTTCTTCTGGTGAAGAGAACACAGAAGGCTTTGACAGGAGTGTGTTTGGGGGATCTCAGGATCATCGGTCCTTTTGCTGCCATACAGAGTGGAGTGTTTTTGGGATTGGAGGATCCATCTCGGTCCTGGTTCTGAAGGGACCATGGCGGGCCTGACCAGGAAGGTGTCTGGGAGGCGGTCATATTACTACCGCTTCTTGGGAAGGACCCGTCTCCAGCGCCAACGCAGCAGGTCCCGCAGCCGCACCAGACCAGCTAGCAGGGGTAACACAGACCACCACAGACCGCTACAGACCACTACAGACCACTACAGACCACTACAGACCAGTGCAGACCACTACAGACCAGTACAGACCAGTACAGACCAGTACAGACCAATACAGACCAGTACAGACCAGTACAGACCAGTACAGACCACAACAGACCACTACAGACCAGTACAGACCACTACAGACCACTACAGACCAGTACAGACCACTACAGACCACAACAGACCACTAAAGACCTCTCTCTCTCTGTGTCCACTAAGACCTGACCTCTCTCTATCCTCTCTCTCTCTCTCACTCTCCTCTCCCTCCCTCTCTCTCTCCCTCTCCTCTCTCTCTCTCTCTCTCTCTCTCTCTCTCTCTCTCTCTCTCTCTCTCTCTCTCTCACTCTCTGTGTTGGACCACTAAGACCTGACCTCTGTCTGTGTGTCCCTGTGGTTACCTAACCACCCTCTGAGAACTAACCACTCAGTGTTAGTATTCACACTATTATGATACTCTTAAGTCTCTCTCTCTCTCTCTCTCTCTCTCTCTCTCTCTCTCTCTCTCTCACTCTCAATTCAATATCAATTAAATTCAAATGTTCAATTTAAAGGGCTTTATTAGCATGGGAAACATATGTTTACATTGCCAAAGCAAGAGTGAAGATAAAAAACAAACAAAAAGAATGTAATGTACAACTAGAATAAAGAAATTATTATACAGAGCTGTGTAGATGCGTAGTATACAGGTAAATGACAAGTGTGGACATTGCAGTTTAAAAATATGAATACAAATAAATTAACGGTGTAAACATTATGTACAGAGATCAGCATGATGCAATTACTGCAGATACTTATTTACAGTTTTTATTGTGGTGGTGTTCCATTGGACGTCCTTTTACTGTCACAACAGCTCACAAATCTCTCTCTCTCTCTTTATATATATATATATATATATATTTCTATCTCTTCATCTCTGTACTACATATTACGGAGCCCCCCTGGGGTCACATGGTAGAAAAAAAATATTTGATGTGTGAATCCGTTCCCTCGGTTTAGTGATCCGTTCCCTCGGTTTAGTAATTTGTTAGGGTTAGGGTTAGGGTTAGGGTTAGGGTTAGCATCCTTGAGATCGTTCTGGCTCGTAGGGCTTAACCCTAACCCTAACCCTAACCCTAACGAATTACTAAACCGAGGGAACGAATTACTAAACCGAGGGAACGGATTACTAAACCGAGGGAACAGATTTACTAAATCGAGGGAACGGACCACGGCATGAGGTGTTCTCTGAGCTGCGTCCATGCTGCTGTTGTGAAGTAGGGAAGTTATTCAAAGCAGAAGACTATCTTTGTTCCTCTGTTTACAGCAACGTCCACCTGTGTGTGGCTGCAGTCTGCAGTCTGACAGTGTCTGACACTCACACTGTGTTCTGGGATCTGGAAGAGCTTTTGTGTTTTGCTCAAGTAGGTCTGTCTGTCCTGAAGGGTGTTGTGATGCTGTCTCAAGTGGTGATGGAGGGAGGAGGATGTAAATCCGTCTCTCCTAAGCCAGGCTGCCGGCTGGCTGCTGGAGATGTGTTGTTGTTTGCTGTGGATGTGGCTTGGGGGGGGGGGGGGTTAGAATCATCCAGGTAGTGAGGTAGAGTTTACTCAGAAGGGGTGGTTCGGTTTCTAGTCTAACCTGAGGGGACAGACAGACAGGCAGACAGGCAGACAGGCAGGCAGACAGACAGACAGACAGACAGACAGACAGATAGACAGACAGGCAGACAGACAGGCAGACAGGCAGACAGACAGACAGACAGACAGGCAGACAGGCAGACAGACAGGCAGAGAGACAGACACACACACACACACACACACACACACACACACAGATAAACAGGTGGCCTGCGAGCGACCAGCTGCAGAGGTGGTCCTAACCAGAGGTGGTCCTAACCAGATTACAGCAGGATAATAATACAGTCGATTCATCTGATATTGGATCTGTGGACCTTGTGTCCCCTTGTGTGTGACTGGGTGAAGGGACATAGGTCCTGACAGACCCTCTCCTGGTTGTGAAGACCCTGTAGGAGCTACAGGAGGATTATTGTGTGTCTCAGGGAGAGAGACAGGGTGGCTGATGACAGGCTCGCTTTGATGTTCCCTCTCTGTCATCCACTCCTGGAAAGGACACACTCACACACATACACACACACACACACACACACACACACACACACACACACACACACACACACGGTCCCGCCTTGATCTTCATGACACAGCCACAGAACCAGAAGAGCAAGAAAAGCAGACAGGCGATGAATTCTGTCCTTTGATACACACACACACACACACACACACACACACACACACACACAGACAGACACACACACTCCAGCCCTTCACTAGACAGCTTAGTGATAGTTATAAGAGCAGACGTGTGATGGTGTGTGTCTATGGACTAGGCCCTGGGTAGTCAGTGGTTCACCTTGCCTGGTCACTTATCACATATACAGCATATCTGTGTACTGTATATCTAATAATATGGTTTATTTAATAATTCACTCATCATCTGTCTGTGTGTGTGTGCGTGTGCACTTGCATGTGTGTGTGTGTGTGTCTACATGCATATGTGCATGCGTGTGTGCGTGTGTGTGTGTGTGTGTTATCCAAACATAGCCGTGGCGTGTAGTGTGAGAGGTGTGTGTTTGTGGAGAGAGGAGGGGAAGTGAACAGACAACAGGACCTGAGAGAGATGAGACGAGAGAAGTTGAACTGGGTCACTCATTAACACCCGGGCTGAGTTCTGTCCAGTATGAGGGGGTCCTAGGGTTCTGTCCAGTATGAGGGGGTCCTAGGGTTCTGTCTAGGGAGGGGGTCCTAGGGTTCTGTCCAGTATGAGGGGGTCCTAGGGTTCTGTCTAGGGAGGGGGTCCTAGGGTTCTGTCTAGGGAGGGGGTCCTAGGGTTCTGTCCAGTATGAGGGGGTCCTAGGGTTCTGTCTAGGGAGGGGGTCCTAGGGTTCTGTCTAGGGAGGGGGTCCTAGGAACCTCTCTGGCGATTTTTTTCGCGTGCACGCGCATGAAACGCGCACGCGCGCTCAAAACAACGACGTAATTTCAGCCAAAACTCGAGGATGGCCCAAAAAAATAATTTTTTTTCCTGTACTTCTCCCGTGTGTCTCTTATTGTCTGTGTCTGCATGTTTTTCCAGCATGTAATTCCGTTGTCAATAAAAAAAATCGTCTCCCACGACTCTTTCCGGACACGTTGGAATTTTTACCTTAACCCCCGGAGAACCAAAGTTATTAAGCCGCAAAGGGTGCCTCATTTACCGCTGCTGGAGGAAAGTACCGCTTACCGCTGACAGCGGGGAGAGGAAATATTTCTACCCGGGAATTCGCTCCTTGCTGTGTCCACGGTGATAGGAGTGGAGGATCGACTCCATTCAAAAACTTTTCGATTCCATGGCTTGTCCTCTTTCCGGACACATTGGAATTTTTACCGTAACCCCCGGAGAACCAAAGTTATTAAGCCGCAAAGGGTGCCTCATTTACCGCTGCTGGAGGAAAGTACCGCTTACCGCTGACAGCGGGGAGAGGAAATATTTCTACCCGGGAATTCGCTCCTTGCTGTGTCCACGGTGATAGGAGTGGAGGATCGTAGTTTGTAGACTAGACGCAGCCTAGATGTATTCGACCAATCACAAAACAGTTTTGCAAGCGCGTCGCTTCGCGCTTGTGGGTGTGTCTAGCGCTGTGAAGGTCTGAAAAGCGGCCTAAATCTTTTTTTTTTGTTGTTGTTGAGAAATCTGAATGGTGGCGGAGGAAATTCCATCGTGGCGGCCCGCCACGATGAAATGCATGTAGAGGAAACACTGTGTATCTGTAGGTGTCTGTGTATCTGTAGGTGTGTATCTGTAGGTGTGTGTCTGTAGGTGTGTGTCTGTAGGTGCTTGTCTGTCCAGCCCTCTAGTCTGTAGGTGTCTGTCTGTCTGTAGGTGTCTGTGTGTCTGGAGGTGTGTATCTGTAGGTGTGTGTCTGTAGGTGTGTGTCTGTAGGTGCTTGTCTGTCCAGCCCTCTAGTCTGTAGGTGTCTGTCTGTCTGTAGCTGTCTGTGTGTCTGGAGGTGTCTGTGTGTCTGTAGGTGTCTGTGTATCTGTAGGTGTGTGTCTGTAGGTGCATGTCTGTCCAACCCTCTAGTCTGTAGGTGTCTGTCTGTCTGTAGCTGTCTCTCTGTCCAGCCCTCTAGTCTGTAGGTGTCTGTGTGTCTGTAGGTGCGTGTCTGTCCAGCCCTCTAGTCTGTAGGTGTCTGTGTGTCTGTAGGTGCGTGTCTGTCCAGCCCTCTAGTCTGTAGGTGTCTGTGTGTCTGTAGGTGCGTGTCTGTCCAGCCCTCTAGTCTGTAGGTGTCTGTGTGTCTGTAGGTGCGTGTCTGTCCAGCCCTCTAGTCTGTAGGTGTCTGTGTGTCTGTAGGTGCGTGTCTGTCCTGCCCTCTAGTCTGTAGGTGTCTGTGTGTCTGTAGGTGCGTGTCTGTCCAGCCCTCTAGTCTGTAGGTGTCTGTGTGTCTGTAGGTGCGTGTCTGTCCAGCCCTCTAGTCTGTAGGTGTCTGTGTGTCTGTAGGTGCGTGTCTGTCCAGCCCTCTAGTCTGTAGGTGTCTGTGTGTCTGTAGGTGCGTGTCTGTCCTGCCCTCTAGTCTGTAGGTGTCTGTGTGTCTGTAGGTGCGTGTCTGTCCTGCCCTCTAGTCTGTAGGTGTCTGTGTGTCTGTAGGTGCGTGTCTGTCCTGCCCTCTAGTCTGTAGGTGTCTGACTGTCCAGCCCTCTAGTCTGTAGGTGTCTGTGTGTCTGTAGGTGCGTGTCTGTCCAGCCCTCTAGTCTGTAGGTGTCTGTGTGTCTGTAGGTGCGTGTCTGTCCTGCCCTCTAGTCTGTAGGTGTCTGTGTGTCTGTAGGTGCGTGTCTGTCCAGCCCTCTAGTCTGTAGGTGTCTGTGTGTCTGTAGGTGCGTGTCTGTCCTGCCCTCTAGTCTGTAGGTGTCTGTGTGTCTGTAGGTGCGTGTCTGTCCTGCCCTCTAGTCTGTAGGTGTCTGTGTGTCTGTAGGTGCGTGTCTGTCCTGCCCTCTAGTCTGTAGGTGTCTGTGTGTCTGTAGGTGCGTGTCTGTCCTGCCCTCTAGTCTGTAGGTGTCTGTGTGTCTGTAGGTGCGTGTCTGTCCAGCCCTCTAGTCTGTAGGTGTCTGTGTGTCTGTAGGTGCGTGTCTGTCCTGCCCTCTAGTCTGTAGGTGTCTGTGTGTCTGTAGGTGCGTGTCTGTCCTGCCCTCTAGTCTGTAGGTGTCTAACTGTCCAGCCCTCTAGTCTGTAGGTGTCTGACTGTCCAGCCCTCTAGTCTGTAGGTGTCTGACTGTCCAGCCCTCTAGTCTGTAGGTGTCTGTGTGTCTGTAGGTGCGTGTCTGTCCTGCCCTCTAGTCTGTAGGTGTCTGTGTGTCTGTAGGTGTGTGTCTGTCCAGCCCTCTAGTCTGTAGGTGTCTGTGTGTCTGTAGGTGCGTGTCTGTCCTGCCCTCTAGTCTGTAGGTGTCTGTGTGTCTGTAGGTGCGTGTCTGTCCAGCCCTATAGTCTGTAGGTGTCTGACTGTCCAGCCCTATAGTCTGTAGGTGTCTGACTGTCCAGCCCTATAGTCTGTAGGTGCATGTCTGTCCAGCCCTATAGTCTGTAGGTGGGCCGTGTTTAAATATGCAAAGCCCCTTATCTCACCTGCACACTGATCATAAGATGTCGTAATCACACCCGAGCAAGACACACAGGCACACACACACACACACACACACACACACACACGCACACACACACACACACACACACATGCATAACACACACACACACACACACACACACACACAGAGATGCCTACACACACAATCACTCACACACACTCACACACACTCACACACACACACACACTCACACACACACTCACACACACACACACTCACACACATCCACACACACACACATGAGTGAAACAGAGTCCTGTTGCTTTCCAGTGTGAGTGAAGTAATGGCACTTTTCCACTACCGTACCGTACCGTACCGTACCGTACCGTGTGAGCCCGGTTTGATTTGCTTTCTCCACTGCCAACCGAGCCGTACCAGGCCGAAGTACCCGTGCCGGTTTTAGCTCCACTTCGGAAGGGGTAGCGAAAGGTACTATCGTGCCAGGCCGTGTGTGACGTTTGACACTGCAGACCGTTGATTGGTCAATGGAAATCGCTACAACATCGTCATCCCATGTTTATAGAGTTCACCGCTAACCGCCATTTTTAAATACCACGACAGATTTCACTCTCGGAAAATGGCATTTACTTTTTCTGTAATTACTTATTAATAAAGATTTTTAAAAATATGATGATA
Source organism: Nansenia antarctica (assembly GCF_963989245.1). Classification (NCBI taxonomy): domain Eukaryota; kingdom Metazoa; phylum Chordata; class Actinopteri; order Argentiniformes; family Microstomatidae; genus Nansenia; species Nansenia antarctica. The sequence goes on along the minus strand of NC_137689.1, from coordinate 42,746,103 downwards.
AAACTTTTATTTACAACAAGCATAACAAAAAAATCGCTATTATGGCGATGTGCTGTGCCTATGCTAGACTGTTCCAGCGCGCTTCATCATCGCGTGGGGAGCGTGGGACTGCCATGTACCATATATATATCTGCCATATCATACCTCTGTTTTATATTGAAAAATATGATTATAAATACATGTGGGACGGAGGTATGATATGGCAGATGTGTGGCGGTCTCTCGTTCCAGCGAGTCAACTCATATTAGAGTGCTTACCATCACCAAGTGCGCTCACCAACTAAAGCACTTGATTACCGTTGATATAAACATACTATACTAGTCCATAAGCACACTATGGGAGAACTTGGTGATGAGCATAATACGAGTTGCGCTCTGCGCTGCGGGCTGCAAGACAGCTGAGAGGAGACGGTGTGTGTGCACTGCGTTTATATCACAAAATGTACATTTGATAAGTAAAAGTAAGCTAGCTAAGTATGATTGGAAACAAAGTACTATCCAGTTAGAATTATAGAAGATCTAGTTGTGTTTTCCTGCTGGTCTCGCTGCCTGGGTTTGAAGAGACTTTGGGATCAACTACAACATCTCCATAAGATACATTAAAACTTTGCATCTTTTGAAAAAAATGGTGTGATGTAAGGATCTTGTAACTTCGCAAACAATAGCAGCATTTAAATAGTTTATGTTCACCTGGAAAAGGTAGTGAGCACAGAATGCATGACTTGTGCTACCGTATTTTCCGGAGTATAAGTCGCATCAGTCCAAAAATGCGACATAAAGAGGGAAAAAACATACAGTATATAAGTCGCACTGGACTATAAGTCGCATTTATTTAGAAATTGATTTCACAAAATCCAAGACCAAGAACAGACATTTAATCTGGAAAGGCAAGTTTATTCAACTACACAATAGAACACAGAACAACAGGCTGAATAGAAGTCCGGTATGTTAACATAACACATTAACAGTTATTCAGCAACACAATAGCATAAAGAACATACCTGGGAGGCTGAATAGGCTAAATTAACATAACAAGCCAGAGAGTCCAACAAGCAAGTTACCAGTAAGCAAGTTCACCAAGCTACCGTTTGCTTAGCTTCAACAAGCTAATGTTTTAGATCACTTCTTCAGGGGTATAGGAGCAGCATATAGTTGTCACAAGCCCAGAGCGGCCCAGAGCGCCCTCTGTCGGCTGTAGACGGTAATGTTTACTCCTTGGTTCATGTCAGTCAGTATGAAATTATATATATATTGATATATAAGTCGCACCTGACTATAAGTCGCAGGACCAGCCAAACTATGGAAAAAAGCGCAACTTATAGTCCGGAAAATACGGTATATAGGCTAAATAAAATTATGAAAGCGGCAAGTAAGAGGCACGTAACATCCATATGCTGTATAAATAAAGACTACCAACAAGACACAGGAGCACTCACGCGTCAAGCACAGCCTTTCCGTAGAAATACATCTCCCTGTCTAAAATATCTAACATTACATGTTTTAAGGCTGATCTGTGCATGATAGTGCTGCATTTTGACATCATTCTTATCGCATTTCCCCCCGTTGAGCTGTATAGCGGCACTTATTAAAGTGAAGTGCTCTTAT
>NC_137689.1:42731999-42739499 GCF_963989245.1 Nansenia antarctica | reverse complement strand
TCCCCCCAACCCTCTCTCTCTCTCTTCTCTCTCTCTCTCTCTCTCTCTCTCTCTCTCTCTCTCTCTCTCTCTCTCAGCTCAGAAACACTCCTCAGAGACACTTTACCGCCTTTTTATGGCCCCCACTCAGGGTAAATATGTGTCGGGGATGAAAAGTCCAGCCTGGTCCTCACAGCTCAGTGTTAAAGCACTAAGGGGCCTTATTTAGACAAACGTTGTGTGTGTCATTCATTCCTGTTAATACAAAATGAGTCCTGAGTACCGTAATTCGTTTAAAAAGCATGTGCCTTTAATTGGACAGTGTCAGCCACATTTAATTGAGATGAATCTGTACGATCGCAATGATCAGGAAACTCCTACATCATAGTAGGTGAATGGTCTTGGATACATAGATACCGTATCTAAGATACGTACTGTTGGATACATAGATACGTATGGATACATAGATACATAGATACGTATGGATACATAGATACATAGATACGTATGGATACATACTGTAGATACGTACTGTTGATACATAGATACGTATGGATACATAGATACGTATGGATACATAGATACGTACTGTTGATACATAGATACGTATGGATACATAGATACGTATGGATACATAGATACGTACTGTTGATACATAGATACGTATGGATACATAGATACGTACTGTTGGATACATAGATACGTACTGTTGGATACATAGATACGTACTGTTGGATACATAGATACGTACTGTTGATACATAGATATATAGATACGTATGGATACATAGATACGTACTGTTGATACATAGATATATAGATACGTATGGAGACAGATACGTACTGTTGGATACATTGATACATAGATACGTATGGAGACATAGATACGTACTGTTGGATACATAGATACGTACTGTTGGATACATAGATACATAGATACGTACTGTTGGATACATAGATACATAGATACGTATGGATACATAGATGCGTACTGTGTTGGATACATAGATACATAGATACGTATGGAGACATAGATACGTACTGTTGGATACATAGATACGTACTGTTGGATACATAGATACGTACTGTTGGATACATAGATACGTATTGTTGCTTTTTCAATAGTACGCACATAAACTGCTCCTATTATAATGTCCCCTGAGGACTAATACCTTGCTACCATATCCCATACACACACACACACACACACACACATACACATACGCACACACACAGCGTAGTAAGTATTACTTATGGCCTTGTCTTTGAACAGCCCAACACATGGTGTTCACAGCACAATCCTGATTCTCACTGAGGAAACACATAAATGAGTGAAATAACAGGCAGGGTGCTCTTTGATGGACATGAAACAGAATCCGTTCAAGAGAGCTCTCTGCCGCAATGTCAGCCAGTCAAGACAAGTCGTCTTGAAGTCGAGACGGAGAGAAACACAGCCATGTGTTTCTGAAGGGGAGAAGAGCAGCAGATTTCCCTCCAGACAGACAGAGCAGAGTAAACACAATGTGAGCTGCTGACAGCCTGCCATCTTCAGTCCACATATCACTGGCCGGCCTCTTTCGCTCTCTCCCGCCAGTGTGTGTGTGTGTGTGTGTGTGTGTGTGTGTGTGTGTGTCTGTGTGTGTGTGTGTGTGTGTGTGTGTGTCTGTGCATGTGTGTGTGTGTGTGTGTTTGAGAGTGTGTGTTTATTAAAGTGCAGCTCCCTCCCTCTCCTGTCATAACAGCAGAGCTGTTGTAGGCAAGCTTTCCTTCAGAAGGTTATTTCGTTTCTTCCTCAGGGAAGACGGAGAACTTCTCAAAGAGGTGGCGTCAAGGCTGAGCTATCGTTGACACAATGTCAGAGCCATTATCAAACCTCTTTGTTCATTGGCTGTGTTCTGACAGGTTAGCTCACAGGGTTTTTTCCAAATGGAGGGAAGGTGTATTAACAGTAGAACAGCCGTGCCTATTTTACCTACTATAAGAGCCTCCTCTGGGTTAGAGTTGACCATAGTCTTTACAATGGTAAGCTGTTATTTACACACAAAGACCACTAGATGGCACCTCTTGTAAATTAGCCTGCCTCCTACAAAGAAACAATTACAAAATAGCTTTATATACTAGCTTATCCTGATGTGATTTTGAAAATGTAAAGGTACTGGGTGGTAGAACGCACATATCTAGTAAGATTCATGAAAGGAGGGTCCTGAAATTTGATTGAGTGCAAAGGTATAACATTTGTTTTACTCACAAATGACCCCTCACATGGCTGTTCTAGTGTTAATGACCCCTCACATGGCTGTTCTAGTGTTAATGACCCCACACATGGCTGTTCTAGTGTTGAGTGCCGTAGAGAAGAGAGTGTTGTGGTGTGTTGTGTTGTGTTGTGGTGTGGTGTGGTGTGGTGTTGTGTGATGTGTTGTGGTGTGTTGTGGTGTAGTGTAGTGTGGTGTGGTGTAGTGTGTTGTGATGTGGTGTGGTGTGGTGTCTTGTGTTGTGGTGTGTTGTGGTGTTGTGTGGTGTTGTGTGGTGTGGTGTAGGGCTGCCACAAACTATTATTTTCATAGTCGACTAGTCACCGATTATTTTAACGATTAGTCGACTAATCGGATCATAAATTACAGCTTATCGCACAATTACTCAATCGCTCTTATTTAGCTATCATCTTCTAAATCAGCTTCTAAATTTAGCTTGAAGTTGTTAGTTGTTGTTGTAGGCATGTGCTAACTAAAAATAAAGACAATTAAAATGATTGTTCACTCAAAAGTAGATATTTTAATGAACTTTGCAGATTTATTTCTGGCATCACTTGCATGTAATGTAATGTAAAGAGTAGTAGAGGGTGCAAACTGCTGAGTAAAATGAGGTAGGCTAGGCACTAGGCAACCAAAAGAATACAAAAACAAAAATAAATACTTGTACAGAGTACAAAAGTTTTGCTTTGCTTCACTCATCTCATAGTAGAACGCGCCTTCTTAGCACTGTAACGTTAAGACAACATTTTTAGCTATTTGATAAGTATCGCTTTGATGACAACGTAAAATAATGTAAGAAGGCTTTTAACGTAACGATATCGTTAGCCAATAACAAGCTAACTAGCTTACCGAGACGAGCCATCGTCTTCCTCGTCATCTGCCACAACGTGCTTCCTTTTTAGATGCTCGCGCATCATAGACGTGTTGCCATGATAAGCGAGTTCAGCTTTGCAAATTTTACATTTTACATTCTTTTTTTCAACGTTGTGGTTGAAATGCTCCCACACTTTAGAGGTACGAGGACAGGAAGACATTTCTCTGTTTGTTTTTCCGGGGAAGTCACGTGTGCCCCGGATGACCGACACTGCGCATGTACATCAAAGACACTGGGAGACGCTAGCCAGTGGCAGCTTCAGGGAAGAAAAACGAATGCTTATCGAATGAAATGAATGGTCTTTATTGTCATTGATATAGTACAGGTACCAAACAACGAAATTTGGGAGGGTGGGCTCCCCTGGTGCTAGGCAAAAAAAACACACAAAAAAACAAAACAAAAAAACGCTTATTTCAGCTCCCAAAAAACATGCGACTACGGCGATTACCAAATTATGTCGGCGACGATTTTGGTAGTCGACGTCGTCGTGACTAGTCGACTAATCGTGGCAGCCTTAGTGTGGTGTGTTGTGGTGTGTTGTGGTGTTGTGTGGTGTGGTGCGGTGTGTTGTGGTGTGGTGTCTTGTGTTGTGGTGTAGTGTGGTGTTGTGGTGTCGTATAGTGTGTTGTGGTGTGTTGTGTTGTGTTGGTTGTGGTGTGTTGTGTTGGTTGTGTTGTGTTGTGGTGTGTTGTAGTGTGGTGTAGTGTGGTGTGTTGTAGTGTGGTGTAGTGTGTTGTAGTGTGTTGTAGTGTGTTGTAGTGTGGTGTGGTGTGGTGTAGTGTAGTGTGTTGTGATGTGGTGTGATGTTGTGGTGTGTTGTGGTGTGGTGTAGTGTGGTGTGTTGTGGTGTGGTGTATTGTCGTGTGTTGTGTAGTATGTTGTGGTGTGTTGTAGTGTGTTGTGGTGTGGTGTGGTGTAGTGTGTTGTGGTGTGGTGTGGTGTGGTGTGGTGTGGTGTGTTGTACTGTAGTGTAGTATAATGTGATGTTGTGTGTTGTGGTGTGGTGTGATGTTGTGGTGTAGTGTAGTGTAGTGTGTTGTGGTGTAGTGTGTTGTGATGTTGTGTGTTGTGATGTGTTGCGATGTTGTGGTGTAGTGTGTTGGGGTGTAGTGTGTTGTGGTGTAGTGTAGTGTGTTGTGGTGTAGTGTAGTGTGTTGTGGTGTAGTGTGTTGTGGTGTGTTGTAGTGTAGTGTGTTGTGGTGTAGTGTAGTGTGTTGTGTTGTGGTGTGTTGTGGTGTAGTGTAGTGTGTTGTGGTGTAGTGTAGTGTAGAGTGTTGTGGTGTGTTGTAGTGTAGTGTGTTGTGGTGTAGTGTAGTGTAGTGTGTTGTGGTGTAGTGTAGTGTGTTGTAGTGTGGTGTGTTGTGTTGTAGTGTGTGTAGTGTAGTGTGTTGTGGTGTAGTGTAGTGTGTTGTAGTGTGTTGTACTGTAGTGTAGTATAATGTGATGTTGTGTGTTGTGGTGTGGTGTGATGTTGTGGTGTAGTGTAGTGTAGTATGTTGTGGTGTAGTGTGTTGTGATGTTGTGTGTTGTGATGTGTTGCGATGTTGTGGTGTAGTGTGTTGGGGTGTAGTGTGTTGTGGTGTAGTGTAGTGTGTTGTGGTGTAGTGTAGTGTGTTGTGGTGTAGTGTGTTGTGGTGTGTTGTAGTGTGTTGTGGTGTAGTGTAGTGTAGTGTGTTGTGTTGTGGTGTGTTGTGGTGTAGTGTAGTGTGTTGTGGTGTAGTGTAGTGTAGTGTGTTGTGGTGTGTTGTGTAGTGTGTTGTGGTGTAGTGTAGTGTAGTGTGTTGTGTTGTGGTGTAGTGTAGTGTGTTGTAGTGTGGTGTGTTGTGTTGTAGTGTGTGTAGTGTAGTGTGTTGTGGTGTAGTGTAGTGTGTTGTAGTGTGTTGTGGTGTGGTGTGGTGTAGTGTGTTGTAGTGTGTTGTAGTGTGTTGTGGTGTAGTGTAGTGTGTTGTAGTGTGTTGTAGTGTGTTGTGGTGTAGTGTAGTGTGTTGTAGTGTGTTGTAGTGTGTTGTGGTGTAGTGTAGTGTGTTGTGGTGCGGTGTAGTGTGTTGTGGTGTGGTGTAGTGTGTTGTGGTGTAGTGTGTTGTAGTGTGTTGTGGTGTAGTGTAGTGTGTTGTAGTGTGTTGTGGTGTAGTGTAGTGTGTTGTAGTGTGTTGTAGTGTGTTGTAGTGTGTTGTGGTGTGGTGTAGTGTGTTGTGGTGTGTTGTAGTGTGTTGTGGTGTGGTGTGGTGTGTTGTGGTGTAGTGTGTTGTGTTGTAGTGTGTTGTGTTGTGTTGTAGTGTGTTGTAGTGTGTTGTGGTGTAGTGTAGTGTGTTGTAGTGTGTTGTGGTGTAGTGTGTTGTGTTGTAGTGTGTTGTGGTGTAGTGTGTTGTAGTGTGTTGTGTTGTAGTGTGTTGTGGTGTAGTGTGTTGTAGTGTGTTGTAGTGTGTTGTAGTGTGTTGTGGTGTGGTGTAGTGTGTTGTAGTGTAGTGTGTTGTAGTGTGTTGTGGTGTAGTGTAGTGTGTTGTAGTGTGTTGTAGTGTGTTGTAGTGTGTTGTGGTGTAGTGTAGTTTGTTGTGTTGTGGTGTAGTGTGATGTGGTGTGTTGTAGTGTGTTGTGGTGTAGTGTAGTGTGTTGTAGTGTGTTGTAGTGTGTTGTGGTGTAGTGTAGTGTGTTGTGGTGTAGTGTAGTGTGTTGTGGTGTAGTGTGTTGTGGTGTGGTGTAGTGTGTTGTAGTGTGTTGTGGTGTAGTGTGTTGTAGTGTGGTGTAGTGTGTTGTGGTGTGGTGTAGTGCAGTGTAGTGTGTTGTGGTGTAGTGTAGTGTGTTGTGGTGTGGTGTGGTCCGGTGTGTTGTGGTGTGTTGTGGTGTAGTGTGTTGTGGTGTCGTGTGGTGTGGTGTGGTGCGGTGTGTTGTGGTGTGTTGTGGTGTGGTGTAGTGTGTTGTCGTGTAGTGTGTTGTAGTGTGTTTTGGTGTAGTGTAGTGCAGTGTGTTGTGGTGTAGTGTGATGTTGTGGTGTAGTGTGATGTTGTGGTGTGTTGTGGTGTGTTGTGATGTAGTGTGATGTTGTGGTGTAGTGTGATGTTGTGGTGTGTTGTGGTGTAGTGTAGTGTGTTGTGGTGTGGTGTGTTGTGGTGTGTTGTGGTGTAGTGTGGTGTGGTGTAGTGTAGGGATGCTCCGATTTATCGGCCACCGATTTAAATCGGCCGATTTCACTCCAAATGACTCGATCGGTGATCGGCAAAAATGGCCGATCGCAAAAACCGATTTTTTTTTTTTTTTTTTTTCCCCCTGGGGAAGACAGATAACTGAACAGAAAACATAGGAGGACGTAACAGTATGTAAACCATGAAGGCCACGTTTATGATGTCTTTTATACAGCCATATCGACTGACTTGGGCTTAACTGGGTGATAGGCCAGACCTTTACTATGCCATAAAAATGGGTCTGCGTTTGCTTGGTGCCTAATGGATCAAAACTTTTGTCTAAAAAGCAAAAAATATGTAGGCTATCCAGTCAGTAGGCCTACAGTTATGTATTTTTTTTTAAATCGGTATCGGTATCGGTATCGGTTGATCTTGATCGGAGCATCCCTAGTGTAGTGTGTTGTGGTGTGGTGTAGTGCAGTGTGTTGTCGTGGTGTAGTGTAGTGTAGTGTGTTGTGGTGTAGTGTGATGTTGTGGTGTAGTGTAGTCGTGTGATGTTGTGTTGTGTTGTAGTGTGATGTTGTGGTGTAGTGTAGTGTGATGTGGTGTGGTGTGTTGTGTGTTGTAGTGTGATGTTGTGGTGTGGTGTGTTGTGTTGTAGTGTGATGTTGTAGTTGTGGTGTGGTGTAGTGTGTTGTGGTGTAAGTGTGATGTTGTGGTGTGGTGTGTTTTGTTGCAGTGTGTGATGTTGTGGTGTGGTGTAGTGTGATGTTGTGGTGTAGTGTAGTGTGTAGTGTTGTAGTGTGATGTTGTGATGTGGTGTGGTGTAGTGTGTTGTGTTGTAGTGTGATGTTGTGATGTGGTGTGGTGTAGTGTGTTGTGTTGTAGTGTGATGTTGTGGTGTGGTGTAGTGTGTTGTGTTGTAGTGTGATGTTGTGATGTGGTGTGGTGTAGTGTAGTGTGTTGTGTTGTAGTGTGATGTTGTGGTGTGGTGTAGTGTAGTGTGTTGTGTTGTAGTGTGATGTTGTGATGTGGTGTGGTGTAGTGTAGTGTGTTGTGTTGTAGTGTGATGTTGTGGTGTGAAGTTGTGTAGTGTGTTGTGTTGTAGTGTGATGTTGTGGTGTGGTGTGGTGTAGTGTAGTGTGTTGTGTTGTAGTGTGATGTTGTGGTGTGGTGTGGTGTAGTGTAGTGTGTTGTGTTGTAGTGTGATGTGGTGTGGTGTGGTGTAGTGTAGTGTGTTGTGTTGTAGTGTGATGTTGTGGTGTGGTGTGGTGTGG
>NC_137689.1:42706999-42719499 GCF_963989245.1 Nansenia antarctica | reverse complement strand
TGAGTATCGCGTAGAGAGGAAACGTTGTGGCAATGTGTAGCTACGCACGCTGTGGCTGCGCTGTGTGTGGGTGACTGTAAGTGTGAGTGAGTGTGCGCTTGTGTGTGTGTGTGTGTGTGTCTGTGTGTGTGTAGGAGTCTTAAAAAGACAGAGGATATGAGAGAGAGAGAGAGAGAGAGAGAGAGAGAGAGAGAGAGAGAGAGAGAGAGAGAGAGGAAGAGAAGGGCAGATGCAGACAGCACAGAAGATGAAGGGGAGAGTCGGAGTGACACACAAAGACTCAGACAGACAGAAGACGTAGTATTGATTCACTGTCAGTAAAGCAGTCTCGGGAGAGGAGAGAGAGAACGAGAAAATGAAGGAGAGAAGAGAGACGAGAAGAGGTGCGTGGTGCGTCACATGACCAATTCCCTTCCTGATACGACCTCAAGGTCAGAAGCACAGGGAATCCACGGAGACGCCGGAGTCAGCGCAGGTTCGACATCACTATTCCAGCAGTAGCACCATCAGTTGCCCTCACACACTGCCATCTGCTGGCCAGTACAGGTACTACCCTCTGCGATTTTGCACTTTGAAAGGAATGTTCAATTCAGAAGGTTTAGTGAATCAAGCATGAGAGAGATCAACTGTGCCTCTGCACCCTTTTAAACAGAAGGTACAGAGCCTGTTTTACCCTGGTTAGATCTATCCCCAATAAAGCTCAGTGCCCTCTCTATGACTGATTGAATAGGACTCTCTCACTCTTCCCTGTGTGTGTTTACATGCTCTACATCTCCTCCTCAAACCTCGGCGTGGCTTTAGCTCTGAGAGGAACTTCTATTACAGAGAGATTGAAACGAAAAGATAGATGGACAGATGGACAGACTGACGGGGATGAATGGAACGGAGCGTACATAGAGACAGACAGACAGACATCCCTCTCATCCATCCCTTCATCACGCCCAGGCCAGATATCTCTCTCTTTCTCTCTCTCCCTCCCTCCCTCCCTCCCAGTGAAAAAACTCACACTGACATCTAAAGTACCCCTCCTAGGCTTTGAGCTAAATCTGTCAAAATGGCTCTCTCTCTCACACACTTATCCTGGACTCTGTCCTGGACACATGCGCACGCACACACACGCACACACATGCACACACACGCACACACACACACACGCATGTACGCACAGACACACGCACGCACAGACACACGTAAACGCACACACACAAATGCACGCACGCAATAATAATCAAATGTCCTCTCTCTCCCTCAAACCAGCGATGCAGCAGACAGCAGTAGACATCGCTATCATCTGGAAGTGGAGCAACACTTTGACACTTTCTGATTCTTTAGTCATACAGTCATAGTTTATTGCTCAGTCGAACTCCTCTCCTGGTCCTGGGGGGGGAATTCCATCAACGTCGCTAAAGGAAAATCCAGGCTTTTTTAGAAACATTTTTGGAAGTCTTGCCAAATGTATCAAAATAACTGACTTTCCTTTAACAATATTCCTTTAGCGACATCGGCCCCCTTGGCTGATTGCACCACCTCGGTGATTTGATTCTGAATGAAGACTTTTCTCCCGTCCTCCCTCTCCCCGCCTCCTCCCCCTCTCTCTCTACCTCCCTCTAATTGGAGAGGTGTAGTAGGACCGGTGTGTTGCTGCAGCAGAAAGGGAGGGAGAGGCCTGTTGTTGGTCAGGAGACAGATGCTATCTAGCTCCATTAGGGGGTCCTAGGAAGGTGTTCTCCCCGGGAGCCGCCCCCCCCCGCCCTGGCGGGCTGCTCTGATTGGTTGAGCGCAGCGAAAGAAAGCGAAAACAAATCAAACGGCGGTGGAGAAGAGGGGAGTTGGGCAGTCCTGATCAAACAGATGCCAGGAACTGAGACAGAGCAACCAGGAGCGTTCTCTACCACTCACACACACACACACACACACACACACACACACACACATACACACACACACCTTCTTCTGCACTCACTGTGTCCGCCCTCCTCTTTCTCTCTTGCTCTCCCGTATCCTCTGTCTTTATCTGACTCCGACACACACACACACATACTCAGTATGCACACACACACACACACACACACACACACACACACACACACATAGTATGCACACACACACACACATACTCAGTATGCACGCACACACACACACACACACACACACACACACACACACACATACTCAGTATGCACGCACGCACACACACACACACACACACACACACACACATACTCAGTATGCACGCACACACACACACACACACACACACACACACATACACCCACACACACACTCATGCTCAGTATGCACACACACACACACACCCACACACACACTCATGCTCAGTATGCACGCACGCACACACACACACACACACACACACACACACACACACACACATACTCAGTATGCACGCACGCACACACACACACACACACACACACACACACACACACATACACCGACACACACACTCATGCTCAGTATGCACACACACACACACACACACACAAACACCCACACACACACTCATGCTCAGTATGCACGCATGCACGCACACACACACACACACACACACACACACACACACACGCACACGTTACACCCATTCTCATGTGAGGATACAGCAGAATAAACACCAACAGACAGAAATCCCCTTCTGGTGTGTGTGATTGTCTTTACCCTGCTGGGCTGAGCCAACTCTGAGGTGAGAGCAGACCACACCATCACACTCACACAGGCCTAACGAGCTGTCAGTCGTAGCCATGCGGGCTAATTAACGAGGCTATTGAAAATCCCGGTGTGTGAAGGTGTGATGGTAAAGTGGTGTCTGGCAGCATAATAGTCTTATCATGTCCCAGCCTGCTGTGATCATGAACACTCAACATGTGTCATAACTCAGGATGGAACGTCACATCCAAGTTATTAGATTAGAATGCGTTGCCTGAGTCAGAACATGTCTGGTGTTGGATCATGCAGAAGGGATGTATGTTATTGTATTTATGTATGTTAGGGCTTCTGTTATCAGCGACGGCAATTCAAAACAACATCATTTGAGTCGACGTGATCGTTTTAGAACTAAATGAAAGACCCCTTTTTTCTGCTCTAAATTCTAATTATAGATCATATGTCACATTAAGGCCTTGGTGTTGATCATTGTTGTCTGATTTTATAGGATATGAATATCATCTTAGAGTGGGTCTTTCAAATTATGTTTAGTAATTGATCAACTGTTAGAAAGTTATTGTTTACAGTTAGTTTTCTGTATCTGAATGCTGTGATGAGCATGAGGAACCAAAGCCAAATTACATTTACATTACATGTTTGGCATTTAGCAGACGCCATACCAAAGCGACTAACAATCGATACATTTGCCTAAGCAAGTGAATCATCAGTTCACCAGTCGTTGCAGGAAGAGTAATCTAGCTCAGGCCCGGGGCCATTGGCAGTCTCCGTGATAGAAGAAAACAAATTATTATTATTATTATTATTATTATTATTTATTTTTTATAGACACTGGAGAAACAGTACAAGGGGGGCAGTAGAAGTCTTAGGAGACACGGTATTGGGGAAAAGCGGGTGTCTCAGGAGAAGCAGTGCTGGGGGGTAGTAGATGTCTCAGGAGACACAGTGCTGGGGGGTAGTAGATGTGTCAGGAGACGCAGTGCTGTCGGGTAGTAGATGTCTCAGGAGACACAGTGCTGGGGGGTAGTAGATGTCTCAGGAGACACAGTGCTGGGGGGTAGTAGATGTCTCAGGAGACAGTGCTGGGGGGTAGTAGATGTCTCAGGAGACACAGTGCCGGGGGGTAGTAGATGTCTCAGGAGACACAGTGCTGGGGGGTAGTAGATGTCTCAGGAGACGCAGTGCTGGGGGGTAGTAGATGTCTCAGGAGACGCAGTGCTGGGGGGTAGTAGATGTCTCAGGAGACACAGTGCTGGGGGGTAGTGGATGTCTCAGGAGACGCAGTGCTGGGGGGTAGTAGATGTCTCAGGAGACACAGTGCTGGGGGGTAGTAGATGTCTCAGGAGACAGTGCTGGGGGGTAGTAGATGTCTCAGGAGACAGTGCTGGGGGGTAGTAGATGTCTCAGGAGACACAGTGCTGGGGGGTAGTAGATGTCTCAGGAGACGCAGTGCTGGGGGGTAGTAGATGTCTCAGGAGACGCAGTGCTGGGGGGTAGTAGATGTCTCAGGAGACACAGTGCTGGGGGGTAGTAGATGTCTCAGGAGACGCAGTGCTGGGGGGTAGTAGATGTCTCAGGAGACGCAGTGCTGGGGGGTAGTAGATGTCTCAGGAGACACAGTGCTGGGGGGTAGTAGATGTCTCAGGAGACGCAGTGCTGGGGGGTAGTAGATGTCTCAGGAGACACAGTGCTGGGGGGTAGTGGATGTCTCAGGAGACGCAGTGCTGGGGGGTAGTAGATGTCTCAGGAGACACAGTGCCGGGGGGTAGTAGATGTCTCAGGAGACAGTGCTGGGGGGTAGTAGATGTTTCAGGAGACAGTGCTGGGGGGTAGTAGATGTCTCAGGAGACACAGTGCTGGGGGGTAGTAGATGTCTCAGGAGACGCAGTGCTGGGGGGTAGTAGATGTCTCAGGAGACGCAGTGCTGGGGGGTAGTAGATGTCTCAGGAGACACAGTGCTGGGGGGTAGTAGATGTCTCAGGAGACACAGTGCTGGGGGGTAGTAGATGTCTCAGGAGACAGACACAGTGCTGGGGGATAGTAGATGTCTCAGGAGACGCAGTGCTGGGGGGTAGTAGATGTCTCAGGAGACACAGTGCTGGGGGGTAGTAGATGTCTCAGGAGACACAGTGCTGGGGGGTAGTAGATGTCTCAGGAGACACAGTGCTGGGGGGTAGTAGATGTCTCAGGAGACGCAGTGCTGGGGGGTAGTAGATGTCTCAGGAGACGCAGTGCTGGGGGGTAGTAGATGTCTCAGGAGACACAGTGCTGGGGGGTAGTAGATGTCTCAGGAGACACAGTGCTGGGGGGTAGTAGATGTCTCAGGAGACGCAGTGCTGGGGGGTAGTAGATGTCTCAGGAGACACAGTGCCGGGGGGTAGTAGATGTCTCAGGAGACAGTGCTGGGGGGTAGTAGATGTTTCAGGAGACAGTGCTGGGGGGTAGTAGATGTCTCAGGAGACACAGTGCTGGGGGGTAGTAGATGTCTCAGGAGACGCAGTGCTGGGGGGTAGTAGATGTCTCAGGAGACGCAGTGCTGGGGGGTAGTAGATGTCTCAGGAGACACAGTGCTGGGGGGTAGTAGATGTCTCAGGAGACACAGTGCTGGGGGGTAGTAGATGTCTCAGGAGACACAGTGCTGGGGGATAGTAGATGTCTCAGGAGACGCAGTGCTGGGGGGTAGTAGATGTCTCAGGAGACACAGTGCTGGGGGGTAGTAGATGTCTCAGGAGACACAGTGCTGGGGGGTAGTAGATGTCTCAGGAGACACAGTGCTGGGGGGTAGTAGATGTCTCAGGAGACGCAGTGCTGGGGGGTAGTAGATGTCTCAGGAGACGCAGTGCTGGGGGGTAGTAGATGTCTCAGGAGACACAGTGCTGGGGGGTAGTAGATGTCTCAGGAGACGCAGTGCTGGGGGGTAGTAGATGTCTCAGGAGACACAGTGCTGGGGGGTAGTAGATGTCTCAGGAGACGCAGTGCTGGGGGGTAGTAGATGTCTCAGGAGACACAGTGCTGGGGGGTAGTAGATGTCTCAGGAGACACAGTGCTGGGGGGTAGTAGATGTCTCAGGAGACACAGTGCTGGGGGGTAGTAGATGTCTCAGGAGACACAGTGCTGGGGGGTAGTAGATGTCTCAGGAGACACAGTGCTGGGGGGTAGTAGATGTCTCAGGAGACATCTGTGTCAAACAAACCCAACACAAAATGTCCGCCCTCCTTTCTCTTGGTTTGCTGCAGAGAACCCTGCCGTGACAACACTGACCCCTTCCACTGTCCAACGCTCCTTGTCTCTGACTTTCTTTCTTTCTTTCTTTCTTTCTATAGCCACCAATTCCACCATGCAAATGAAAACAGTTCTAGTCCGGGTTGGATAAGAACGCACGCCACACTGTCCTTTATTGTCCATAATCAAAAGTAATCCAATGAATCCAACAAAATGAAAAGTAATAAAGCAGACGGTAACGTATGGAACTAAAGAAAAGTGTGAACGTGGTCAAAACAAAATGTTTTTCCAAACTAACCTGTTTCCCTTGGCCCAGGTGCAACTAATTGTCTACCTAAATACACCTGGGCCTATCCTGTCACCTCACCACGTGACAATCAATTACGAATAAAACACAAATAATTCTATAACCAAAAACATAAAAACAAATAATTATTCATAACAAATAACCAAAAAACATAAAATAAATATTAATCATGAAATATAAATTTAGATATAACTCAACACTTTAAACACATCCAAAATAAAAGCCCAAAGTGGCCATAACACTTTCTTTCTTTTCGCTTTGCTTACAGTACAGTGTCTCTGTCTACACTGTCTCACAGTATCGTCCTCCTTTCCTTCTCTTTCTCACTCTTTCTGAGTTTTCAGACGGGCTCCTTTATTGTTCAGCGAGTTCTGCCATCCTCTCGATTTCCTCCCTACACTATCTTCCCATTAGCTGTCCTTTTCTCCTCTGCTCTCTTCTCATTCTGTCCATTCTGTTCCATCTCCTTTGAGTCCCTCTGTGGAACCCTTGCTATATTGTATTCACATTTTCTTTCCATTTATCTCCCTCCCTCTGCTCATCTTTCTCTGTTCCACACTTTCTCTCATTTTCTCCATGTTCTGCCTGGTTTGACCTCTGCTCCTCCTTCGCTCTCTCCTCTCTCCTCTCTCTCTCTCTCGCTCTCTCTCTCTCTATCTCTCTATCCTTTTTTCCATGCTCTCTCTCATTGTCTGCAGTGAGAATGTGATATTGACCGGTGCAGATAGATGAATGATTGACCTTGGTGGTGTGTAGGTCACTCTCCCAGTGTGTGTGCGTGCTTGTGTGTGTGTGTACCAGTCACTCTTATTGATCAGTGAGAAGCAGTGAGAATAGGCTCCTGTGTAACCTCAGCCCTGGGCTGTTGTCCGAATCACCCATCTTCACGTTAGCAACGTATCTTCACGTGAGCAACACGTCTTCAAGTTAGCAACACGTCTTCAAGTTAGCAACACGTCTTCCAGTTAGCAACACGTCTTTACGTTAGCAACATGTCTTCAAGTTAGCAACACGTCTTCAAGTTAGCAACACGTCTTCACGTTAGCAACACATCTTCACGTTAGCAACACGTCTTCAAGTTAGTTAGCAACACGTGTTCACGTTAGCAACACATCTTCATGTTAGCAACACGTCTATACGTTAGCAACACATCTTCACGTTAGCAACACGTCTTCACGTTAGCAACACGTCTTAATAATTTAATAATTTTGCCATTTAGCAGACGCTTTTAATCCAAAGCGACTTACAATTAAGAATTACAGGGACATTCCCCCTGGAGTAACTGAGGGCTAAGTGCCTTACTCAAGGGCACACTAGTAGTGGTGTGGTTTCAGGCGGGATTTGAACTCACAACCTTCCGATCACAAGTCCATCTCACTATCCACTAGACCACCACTACTCTTCAAGTTAGCAACACATCTTCATGTTAGCAACACGTCTTCAACAGAGAGGGTGGGGGAAGGAAATTAGGTATTAGGTAGTACTGGAGAGGAGATAGAGGAGAGGAGATAGAAGAGAGGACATGGAGGAGAGGAGATAGGGGTACTCTACTGGAGAGGAGATAGAGGGAAGAAATAAGAGACATTATTCTATAGTATTATGCTCTCTCTCCTACTTTCCCTCTCTCTCCTATTCCCTCTTTGTCTCTCTCACTCTCTCTGTCTGTCTCTCTCTCTCTTTGTCTATCTCTCTCTCTCTCCCACTATCTCCCTCTCTCCCTCTCTCTCTCTCTCTCCCACTCTTTCCCTCTCTCCCTCTCCCTCTCTCTCTCACACACCCTCTCCCTCTTTCCCTCTCCCTCTCTCCCTCTCTCCCTCTCTCTCTCTCCCTCTCTCCCTCTCTCTCTCCCTCTCTCTCTCCTTCTCTCCCTATCCCTTTCTCTCTCTCTCTCTCTCTCTCTCTCCCCCCCTCTCTCTCACACCCTCTCCCTCTCCCTATCTCCCTCTCTCGCTCGCTCTGTCTCTCCCTCTCTCTCTCTCTCTCCCTCTCTCTCTCTCTCTCTCTCTCCCTCCCTCTCTCTCTCTCTCTCTGGCTCTGTCTCTCTAAATAGCTGATAGCTGAGTTCTTGATGGAAAGCCGACCCATCAAGAGAAGGAGAGAAGTGAACCCAAAGCAACCTGCCTCTAATAATCCTCCTGCTCCCTCCACAGAGACAGGCTGCTATTCACTTACTTATTTATTTGGCTGAGAGTAATGGAGGGGTTTTCATTTGTTAGCATCGTGTGCGTGTGTGCGGTCTCACCTTCTCCTGAGGGAACGGGAGCTGTGTGTGTGTGGATGAGACGGAGGACGACTGAACTGCTTCAACTCCTGTGGTGTATAATGTAGCGGTGGTAGCTAAGGGTTTGTGTGTGTGTGTGTGGGTTGCTTTTTGACGGCGTTGCTTTTTGTACCCATAGAGTAGATATAGTTTTACAGTAATGCTATTCTATCTGTTAACCCACATTTGAAACATCCTCTGTGTTAATATTGTATGTGTACGATGGTTGCTGTACAGTCACAAATGTAAATGAATGACTCCCAATGAACTGATTGCACTGTTAGTGGTTTATGTCCTTAATGGACTTTGTATTCATGTGGACATAAATAAAGCATTTAAAATGTTTGTGTGTGTGTGTGTGTGTGTGTGTGTGTGTGTGTGAGTGTGTGTGTGTGTGTGTGTTTATGTGTGGATGGGTGGGTGTCTGTTGGTGTCTGTGTGAGCCTGTGTGTGTGATTGCATGGGTGGTGGGTGTGTGTGTCTCTCTCAAGGGACCCACAGGCACACATACACACACTCTCTATCTCTCTCTCTCTCTCTCTCTCTCTCTCTCTCTCTCTCTCTCTCTCTCCCTGTGTTTATAAAACATGTCATGATTTGATTGGGCTGATTTGAAGGCTGGAGCCTCATTACGGTGTGAGGCAACAAATACTCTGGCTGGTGTTCTCCTGTGTGTAGGATGTTAGCACCAGTCTTCTCCTGTGTGTGTGTGTGTGTGTGTGTGTGTGTGTGATGTTAGCACCAATGTTCTGCTGTGTGTGTGTGATGTTAGCACCAGTGTTCTCCTGTGTGTGTGTGATGTTAGCACCAGCGTTCTCCTGTGTGTGTGTGTGTGTGTGTGTGTGTGTGTGTGTGTGTGTGTGATGTTAAGCGGGGTACACACATAAGGAATTTCTGCGATTTCAGCGATTTTCGGATGTCTGAAAACAACAGAAAACGCCCGGTTATCAGATGGATCTTAACATTTTCCTATAACAAAATCCTGGGGTGTGAGGTGTGTTAAGAGTCACTTCTCTTCAATTGTGCAATCAACTCTCCTGGCAACCTGCTCGGAAAATGGGCGTGGCCGGCAATCGTAAATGTGAAATGCGTTCAATACTTCCGACCAGAAATCATAGGGTTGCCAGATTGTTTGGTGGAATTAGCGGTTTTAGACTGTGGTTAGGGTGGAAAATGTCATTCCCATCTGGCAACCCTGCTCGCCAATCAAGAAGCGAGCTGACTTCTTCTTTTCGTTTTTCTGCACTTTATTTGCCCTGTCGCACATGGTTGTCTCGTACAGGTCAGTCAGGGTACTACGTTAGATAATAATAACTTTATTTGTATAGCGCTTTTCCTGCAAATGTTGCGGCTCAAAGTGCTTTAAGCATTATATAATCTTAATTTAATTATTTTGTAATTTAAAGGCAATATTAAAAGGATGGGTTCACGCGAGATTTCTGGCTTGGGGAACGAGACTAGAGAGTCCGGAATCTGTCGTTCCCCACGCCCATTTTCCGAGCAGGTTGAGAGTTGAGAGTTGATTGCACAATTGAAGAGAATTGACTCTTAACACACCTCACACCACAGGATTTTGTTATAGGAAAATGTTAAGATCCATCTGACAATCGGGCGTTTTCTCTCGTTTTCTGTCGTTTTCAGACATCCAAAAATCGTGCCAAAACCGGCCAAAAACTCCTTATGTGTGTACCCCGCATTAGCACCAGTGTTCTCCTGTGTGTAGGATGTTAGCACCAGTGTTCTCCTGTGTGTAGGATGTTAGCACCAGTGTTCTCCTGTGTGTAGGATGTTAAGCCGGGTACACACATAAAGATTATCTGGCCGATTTCGGGCCGATTTTCCCCCTTCCGACCAAACACAGAAATCGCCCGATTAAGCGGGGTACACACATTAGGATTTTCAAAATCTTAACCGAAATCTTATCTGAGACAGACCCCACACATGAAGAAACAAAATCTTGGATTGAACAGCCTTGATCGTATTGTGTGTGGTGTGCGGCGATTTTCCCATTTCAGCACCCCACAGGCATAAAGATTTTCGTTACGACAGACTCCAGACTCTCTAGAGCAGGGGTCGGGAACCTTTTTGACTGGGAGAGCCATAAAAGCCAAATATTTCTAAATGTATTTCATTGAGAGCCATATAGTATTTTTTAACATATAATAAATTAAATATGTCTTACTTTTAATGCGATTTCTGGTGCTGCATGGTTTTGCTGATGTCCTTGTAGTCTGGTTCATACGTGGTGAGGTTGAGCTTCATGCAGGCGTTGAGGCTTCCATCAGTTAAACGTGAGCGTAGGTTGGTCTTAATGTTCCTCATATGCGAGAATGACTGCTCACATACATATGTAGAGCCAAACATGGTCAATACGGCAATACTAACACGCTGCATTGTGTGGTATGTCACAGGAAGCTCGTTCCAAGTTTTCAGAATCAGCTGGTCTTCAGGTTGAAGTTTTTTAATTTCTGTCCACTTGTGTTCCCTCGCCAGCTCTGCTCGCTGTCGCGCAAGACTTTCCAACTCTCCATTAAGTGTCTTGAACTTACTCATCCACATGTCTGATGCCTTCAGGTCAGCAACTTCCAGCTCAAAGTCTCCCATAGAGACCCCAGGCATGCATGTCAGGTCGATTTTGTCCACTGCACACTCATGTGGATGAGTGATGAACTTGAAAAGACCAGTGCGCGCACGAAATTCTCCAAAACGTGCTTTGAATGACTGCAGGAGATTGGACGTAAAGCCAGCTAGCTGCTGGAGATCCAGATGTTGAGTGGAGTCACTTGCTAAGCATGCATCTCTAAATTGTTGCAGTGTTACAAAGTGCAGAAGACGACCTGTTTCAATGTCCCTGAGAAAGACTTCCAGCTTGCTTTCAAATGCAAACACTGCTTGTTGAAGGGATGAGATTGTATTTCCAATACCTTGCATTTTCACATTGAGCTGGTTCAGATGGCCTGTTATGTCCACGAGATAGTGAAACTGCAGGAGCCAGTCAGTGTTATCTAGCTCAGGATGCTTGACACCTTTCATTTGAAGAAAAGTCCGGATTTCACTCAGGCAAGCTGCAAAACGGCTGAGCACCTTTCCCCTTGACAACCAACGCACATTGCTGTGTAAAAGCAGACTGGGATAATGATTCCCAACTTCTTCTAACAGAGCTTTAAACTGGCGATCATTTAAAGCTCGGGCAACAATGAAGTTGACCACTCGAATGACCAGCGACATCACCTCACCTAGCTCCTGGCCACACGTCTGAGCGCAAAGCGCCTCCTGGTGCAGGATGCAATGAAAACTTAGGATGGCTCTCTTTTCATGTTCACGGAGAAGCGCTACAAATCCTTTGTTCTTCCCCAACATACAGGGTGCACCATCAGTACAGACAGAAATAAGTTTATCCATCGGCAGTTTTTTTTCTTTAGCAAACTAAAAAAGATGTGAATAAATCCTCTCCTCTGGTTGTCCCTTTCATTGGCAAAACAGCCAAGCTTTCCTCACGCAGTGTGTCACCTGCAGCATACCTGGCAAATATACTGAACTGAGATAGATGGCTAACATCTGTTGACTCATCTAACGCGAGAGAAAAGTATGTCACCGTCACCGTGACACCCACGCAGTTGCTGTTGACTCGTCTGCACTCTCCGCTGTAGCTCCTCGCATGCCTTTTTCCTGCTGTCCCCCGCTGGATATTTCGATGCAAATGAAGCATGATGCGTATCGAAGTGCCGCTTTATATTTGACCGTTTCATCGATGCAATTTTATCATTGCATATTAGACATACCGGCAGATCCTGCGATCTCCACAAATGCAAATTCCTCTGTCCACGCAGCCTGGAATGCACGGTAATCATCGTCTTTTTTTCTTTTTGCCATCTTTCTCGTTACAAGGGTTGAAGCGTATAAGCTAGTTCACTATCTGATCAAATTGTTTTTTATTTATTCACCTTTACAAAGACCTCTGACACTCTCGCGAGACATTGGTTCCCGACCCGACCCACGGGTCACGGGTCATGGGTCCCGTGAAGAGTCCCGTGA
>NC_137689.1:42664499-42686999 GCF_963989245.1 Nansenia antarctica | reverse complement strand
TGTGTGTGTGTGTGTGTGTGTGTGTGTGTGTGTGTGTGCATGCATGTGTGCGTGGGTGCGTGCGTGTGTGTGTGTGTGTGTTCCTTTTCCAGTCTTTCATCTGATCAGACAGACTAGGCCCACACCAAAACCCTACAGTATGCTAAACTCTAACTCTGACCCACTCATATAGACTCTCCAATGTAAATCCCATGAGCTTGACATGGAAACCTAGGCTCTAGAGACTACAGCATGCATGACTGCATTAAATACCCATACAGATGTAGGGGATAGACAGAGACATACAGATGTAGGGGATGGACAGAGAGACAGAGAGATTGTGGTCCTCTATGGCTCACTTGGTAGAGCATGGCACTAACAATGCTTAAATATATCTCATTATTTCTAACAAAACCACGTGCCACAATTAGTGGCACCCCTGCATTTAATACTTTGCACAACATCCCTTAAAATAAGCAATAAACAATAATAAAACAATAAAACAGCACTGAGTCTTCTCCTGTAACATTAATCAGGTTGGAGAATACAGAGCAAGGAATCTGAGACCATTCCTGTTAACAGAATCTCTCCAGATCATCCAGGGTCCTCGGTCCTCTCTTGCCAATAATTGTGGATGGCACTGTATATACATACACAGTGCCATCCACACTCACCGGCCTTTTTATTAGGCACACCTTTCAACTGCACGTTAACGCAAATATCTAATCAGCCAATCACGTGGCAGCAACTTTAGGCATGTAGACATGGTCAAGACGATCTGCTGAAGTTCAAACCAAGTGTCAGAATGGGAAAGGAAGGTAATTCAAGTGACTTTGAACGTGGCATGGGTGTTGGTGCCAGACGGGCTGTTTTGAGTATTTCAGAAAGTGTTGATCTACTGGGCTTTTCCTGCACAACCATCTCTAGGGTTAAAAGAGAATGGTCAGAAAAAGAGAAAATATCCGATGAGCGGCAGTTCTCTGGAGGAAAATGGTGGTGGTGGTTTAATGGTGTGGGGATATTTCCTTGGCACAAATCTTCAGCAACTGTGTGATGTTATAATGTCAATATGGAGCAAAATCTCTGAGGAATGTTTCCAGCACCTTGTTGAATCTATGCCACGAAGAATTAAGGCAAAAGAGGGGGTCCAACCCGGTATTAGCAAGGTGTACCTAATGAAGTGGCCGGTGAGTGTATATAGATGGGCTTGAATGGATTACAGTAGGCTTGTGTCCCTCTGGTCTTAGTGTGAATGTGAATAGGCCACGGGTTGTATGGGCTGTGTGTCGTACTGTCTAGAGTTGGCAGGGCCTCCACACTCTCACTGGCGTTATGGACCCAGGCTCCTGTGTTCACTATGGGTCTCGTGCGCTGATCTAGGATCAGTTGTGCCTTTGGAATCAGATTCTGTGGCCAGATGGGGACTCTCCTACTCTGAGACATGGTGGACATGCTCCTACTCTGAGACATGGTGGACATGCTCCTACTCTGAGACATGGTGGACATGCTCCTACTCTGAGACGCATAGAGCATCCATGGATGTGTGTACGCTGTTCTACTTGTTTGGTTCCTTTTAGATTTAGGATGTGTCCTCAATTTGTAGGTACTTCAAAAAGTACTACTTTTACCTTATAAAGATTTGTTAGACTGTCATGGTTATTTATTGATGGTATTTTATTTATTATTTGATTACTGTGAGAATAAACAATTATGTTTTTATTTTCTTGTTGGGAATTCCACCAGTCGACAGAGATAGTGAGTAGCCAGTATCTGCTCCAATCCATCATTGAAACCAAAACTAGACATATTTTAATTAACGGAAGGTTAATTGTGTGGGCCCGTATCGTCCTGAATATTTGATCATATTTGGAAGCGTGTATGTTTGATTAAAACTACATGATATGACTAGTAGTAAGGAACCTGTCTGTAAACCAACAACTGGTAAAGGCTGTAGTGGACCATCTGATGTTCATCTTGACCACATAATGTATGTTTTTATCATGCTAATCCCTTTTCTTTCTTTTGCACTGTATTGCTGATGTCTAGGGATGGGAATCCAGAACCAGTTCCAGTTGAGAACTGGTTCCAGTTGAGGGGGGGGGTAGTGGTGGTCTAGTGGATAGTGAGTTGGACTTGTGATCAGAAGGTTGTGAGTTCAAATCCCGCCTGAAATCACACCACCACTAGTGTGCCCTTGAGTAAGGCACTTAGCCCTCAGTTACTCCAGGGGGAATATCCCTGTAATTTGTAATTGTAAATCGCTTTGGATTAAAAGCGTCTGCTAAATGGCTAAATTAAATTAAAATTAGAACTGTTAACAAATTGTTGGATCCATCAGCATCATTCACCTCCAAGTTTGTCCTATCCTTTTATCCATGCCGCCATGTCTTTCTGACACTTGCGCGTTGCAAAAAGTCATGCCTCATGACGTCAAAACTCAAACTCAGTGTAGCAGTGTTGTATCGGAGTGTACAGTTGTATTTATTTGCAACAAGGACAGTATTCAAGCGCTCAGGCTATGCCACAACGCCTGTTATCTGTTCGCAAACTTTGTTTGAGAAAGCTGATAAAGTAGCACGTTATCTATTTAGAATGTGACAAACAAAGTCAAAGGAAATGCAACGTCATGGATTCTAAATGGTAGATGACCTGCACCTCGCAGCCACTGAATAATAACACACCCATTGATACTTTGCGCTCCGTGCCAGATACTGCTACCAATGTGTTAACGTTTCTTTGTCTCAAGTGAGGTCAAGGAATTGTGCAAATACTTCTTACAGTAAGTTATATTACTATAGTATAGTATATATACTCAGTGGCGGGCGGTGCATTTCACACCTAGGCCTTCAGTGATGTCCGACACATTCCTACCTGAATTATTCTACCTCTTAATACCATCGTTATGACGCCATGGCTCTAGAAACTAGACAGAAACACAGTATAACCGGGCGTTGCATCACCTTAACATAGTCAGACAAGTACAACAGAGTTATATTAATATTTCCGAAGCATTTTTAATCAATAAATCCGCATTTACAATGAAGAGTGTTAAACTAACATCTTTAAGATCGCTACATTACCCACGTCTGTCGTCTCGTCCACCATAATAGCGACAAAGGGTGCCTTTTTAATCTCCATTTTGATCTCTTCTCCCATCACTTTAGCAATAGCAAAAATCAGGTCGTTTTGTATTTTGCCTGACGTCCCAGTAAACACTTTGTTTGTGGACAGGTGGTAATGTAAATCTGGGTTGTTTTCAGCCAGAAAAGAAAGAAGCTCAACGTAGTTTCCTCTGTTTGTGGACTCGGCGCTTTTATCGTGTCCCCTAAATGAAAGTTATTGTTTACCCAAAAACAGGACACAATCGATCAGTATTATCGATCAGTCAACGAAAGCTTTCGTTGTTGAGCTCCGTTTCCCTGCGCACTTTCAAAAGTTTCACATCTACCGGCATAGTTACGCATCTCAATAGTGAATATCAATAGTGCGTATCAATAGTGCGTATCAATAGTGCGTATCCAATCAAAAGACGTGCTGGGTGCTGACATAATTGAGCCTTACAGCAGGCGCCGTTGTTGCTTTTGCTCGCATCTACGTAGGTTTACTAGGTACGCCACAGGTTTTCTCGTTCCAACGTTAAGTTACATGTCGTATCCGCGGCACCGTTTAGCGTGCAGGCGGGCAGATTTTGAAGCCCCCTAGCAACACATTTTGATTGGATAAAAGCTCTAACATAAAGGCCAGCCCTCCAAATCTCAATCGGAGACTGGAAGCAGCGCAACCAAGAGGAAAGCTATGAAATGAAGAGAATAGACTATGGGGAATCATTAATACATATTTGTGGAAAAAATATATTAAAATAAAATGTATATTCTGATGATGTTTAGGCCAGCAGAGAAGGCCTTGCTGGCCCTGACGACACACCACTATATAATATACTATAGTATCTCACTTCAAGTTGTATGTATGTTTGTTTGTTCCATGTAAATAATAATAATAATAATAATAATAATAATAATAACTTTCATTATGTTCCATTGGTTTATTCATTTGGTAAATATATGTTGACGCTACTCTTCCAATTAATGAGAAAGCTGAAAATAGATTTCAGTAAAATGCATAGTTATGCCTAATATGATCAGTTTGTATAGCATAATGATACTGCTGGCTGCACTGTAGCCTCTTTTCTAAATAGGACAAACATCAGTCTTCACATGATCTTGTTTTAGCCACACCTTCTAAATCCTAAAGAAGAATTGTTTATTTTATCAGTTTTAGATACAAGGAGCATTGTAATTCATTTTAACATGTTCAAAAGTTATTAGGCACTGGCAGACATTTTACACTGTGTTCAGAGACTACAAAGACTATTATCTCAGAGATAATAAAACAGCTGCTTTGATGCTGAAAACCTGTGTGGGCCTAGTTTTCTCCACACAGAAAATTGATCAGGAATCGATAAAGAATCGTATCGATAAGCAGAATTGATAATGGCATTGGTATTATTATTATTACTATTATTATTAATTCACTTGGATTTATGATCAGCTCTGTACCATGCAATGTACAGTGCTGCCTATATTTATGATGGAGTTCAGTGTTACCCAATCCTGGCTCTGGAGTTAAAACCTCATTGGTACAGAGAGATACAGTGCTGCCCTGCCCCCCACTTCTATGTTTGTTCTCTCTCTCTCTCTCTCTCTCTCTCTCTCTCTCTCTCTCTCTCTCTCTCTCTCTCTCTCTCTCTCTCTCTCTCTCGCTCTCTTGCTCTTTCTCTCTCAGGAGGTATGGATTAATGGGGGGCGGGTGGGTGGTCATGTGTGTGTGATGGTTCTGCCTCCTCACACTTGTACAGAGTTGATTATCACAAGCTCCTTTACCTTATCTTTACCTTATCTTTACCTTATCTTTTCCTTATCTTTACCTTATCTCTTTATTATCTATTTACCTTATCTTTACCTTATCTCTTTACCTTATATTTACCTTATCTCTTTACCTTATCTTTATCTTATCTTTACCTTATCTCTTTACCTTATCGTTATCTTATCTTTACCTTATCTTTACCTTATCTTTACCTTATCTCTTTACATTATCTTTATCTTATCTTTATCTTATGTTTACCTTATCTTTACCTTATATTTACCTTATCTTTACCTTATCTCTTTACCTTATCTTTTTACCTTATCAGTCACTTATCAGTCCCAGTCTAATCCCAGTCCAACTCCCTCTCCCACCCCACCCCTAGACCCACTCCCTCTCCCACCTCACCCCCAGGTCCTCTCCCTCTCCCACCCCCAGACCCACTCCCTCTCCCTCTCCCACCCCAACCCAGACCCACCCCCAGACCCACCCCCTCTCCCACCCCCAGACCCACCCCCAGACCCACTCCCTCTCCCACCCCCAGACACACCCCCTGACCCACTCCCTCTCCCACCTCACCCCCAGGCCCTCTCCCTCTCCCACCCCCTGACCCACTCCCTCTCCCACCCCCTGACCCACTCCCTCTCCCACCTCACCCCCAGGCCCTCTCCCTCTCCCACCTCCAGACCCACTCCCTCTCCCACTCCCACTCCCACCCCCAGACCCTCTCCCACCCCCAGACCCACTCCCTCTCCCACCCCCAGCCCTAGCCTCTCCCTCTCCCACCCCCAGCCCTAGCCTCTCCCGGGGCAGCAGCAGCCCTAGCCTCTCCCGGGGCAGCAGCAGCCCTAGCCTCTCCCGGGGCAGCAGCAGCCCTAGCCTCTCCCGGGGCAGCAGCAGCCCTAGCCTCTCCCGGGGCAGCAGCAGCCCTAGCCTCTCCCGGGGCAGCAGCAGCCCTAGCCTCTCCCGGGGCAGCAGCAGCAGTGGTGTCTTCCTGGGAGGCAGCAAGCCTCTGACTGAGCCGACAGGACAAAGAGCACACACTCCCACACACACACACACACACACACACACACACACACACACACACACACACACACACTCACACTCCCACACACACACACACACACACACACACACACACACACACACACTCCCACCAGAGACGCGGGGGGTAGGGCTAATCCTGGCTGCACCACACACACACACACACACACACACACACACACCCCTCCCTGCATGCAGAGAAAGAGAGGAGGGGTGGGGGTACTACAGTCAATCACAGAGAGAGACCGAGAGAAGGAAAAGGCTGCAGGATCCCCCTGCTCGGAGCATTGTGTACAGGCACGCCTCCACGCACGCTCTCACACACACGCAGAGATAGAGGGATCGAATGAAAGAGAGGGGAGGCTGTGTCCCATTTCAGAGAGGGCACATGAAGTAGGCCAGCGTCTCTGCCGATAGAGGGAGAGGAACAAGAGGAAAGCCAGAGAGAGAAGGGAGAGAGAGAGAGAAGAGAGAGAGAGAGAGAGAGGGAGAGAGAGAGAGAGAGAGAGAAGGAGAGAGAGCGTTGTGTCACCGATTCTCCGCCCCTCATCTTTGAAGCAGCAGCACCAGCAGCAGGGAGAAAGAGAGGGAGGGAGGGAGAGAAAGAGAAAGAGGAAGAGAGCCACAAGGAACAGCGAGAGAAAAGGAGCGAGCAGCGCCACTCGGCAGTGCGAGGGGGAAAATGGTGCTTTGAGAGAAAGCTGCTGCGCTCGCTACTCCTCCTCCATTATCCTCCCCTCCGTTCTCCTCCTGCACCAGACTCGGTCATCACTCCTTCTCTGTGTTCGATTGTTCTGTGGGATTCGGACCATGCCTGGTGAGTGTTCTCTTTCTCTGGACATGTCAGTCACCCTGCGGTTCTGCTGCGCGTCTGTGCTTTTGTTTGAGTGTGTGTGTGTGCGTGTGTGTGTGTGTGTGTAAGTGAGTGTGTGTGTGTGAGTGTGTACGTGCGTGCGTGCGTGCGTGCCTGCGTGTGAGTGTGCGTGCGTGCGTGCATGCGTGCGTGTGTGTGTGTGTGTGTGTGTGTGTGTGTGTGTGTGTGTGAGTGCGTGTGTGCGTGTGTGTGTGTGTGTGTCAAGGAGCTGAGGGACATACAGGGAGTAGAGGAGCTGGGTTCTGCAGCTGTCTTCTCATCTTGCTCAGGGCAGAGCTTTTACCCAGCCAATGCACAGGTCTTTCTATATAAAACACCCCTTCTTTCTCTCTCTCTCTCTCTCTCTCTCCCTCTCTCTCTCTCTCTCTCTCTCTCTCTCTCTCTCTCTCTCTCTCTTCCTCTCTCTCTCTCTCTCTCTCTCTTCCTCTCTCTCTCTCCCTCCCTCTCCCCTTCTCTCTCTCTCTCTATCTCCCTCTCTCTCTCTGTCTATCTCCCTCTCTCTCTCTCCCTCTCTCTCTCTCTCTCGAATGTTGTGTGTGACATCCACAGCAGCTATAGCTATGAGTAATACTGAAGACAGTATTTTCAGAACGAAGGTTCAGCTCTGTGTTTTTGAACAAAGCCTAGAGTCCAGAGCTCAGCCCTGGGGAGATGCCAGCCAGCCCAGCCCGGCTTGGCCCTCGGTGCTGCTGTGTGTGTTGTGGTGTGTAGAGGGGCTAGCTCGCAGGGCAGCAGACTCCTAGCCTAGCCAACGGAGGAGTCAGATGACTGGGCGTTCTGCCGCTAAACTGATCTAGGCCACCGTCCCGGGCCCCCGCTCTCTCGTCACCGCCGATGAGGTCATTTGTGGGTTTCAAGTCATCCACCCTCCAGCCCCCAACCCCCCCCCCCCCCCCCCGACCCCACGCGCGTCCGGAGAGCAAGGAGAACGTCGCGGCCACAGCTAATATCAGTCCAGGAGCGCTAACACTATGACACCGCTAACCCTGGTCTGTCTCTCTTCCATCAGAGAGGGAGAGTTGCTCTATCCTAATCTCTCTCCCTAATGCAGTATTGGATTTATGGTAATCCATAGAGAGGGTATTATGATGTAAATGTTAGGAATTATTGCTCGCCGTTCATGTTGCTCATGTGGATCAAATTAGCAGATTCTTTTTTTTGTACGTTTTGGATCCGTTTTATTTTTTTCCCTATACCACGTTCTATTGTTGTGCTGCCTCTGCCTCTGTCTCTGCCTACTGTTAATAATGCGCTGTGCTGCCTACTGTTAATACAGCGCTGTGCTGTCTATTGAGAAATTCTACTCAAACGGAAATTCCCTAAATGATTCCCTTTTAAACAACTGTTTTTTACATTTGAGAGCTAATTTCATTGGATTCTCAGACTTGTAGTCTCTGGTTTAGTGGTTTAAAGGACACGCGTAAAGGATGCCGTGACAGTTGAAACAGAGTACATGTTAGCTTAGCTGAGAGCATCATAGCATAGATATATGGTTTATAGCATAGATATATGGTTTATAGCATAGATATATGGTTGTTGTGTGAGAGCTCAGCTGGTGTTCTGTTTGTGTTGCTCCTTGCTGCCCTCAGGTATAGAGGAGTGTTGTTAGAGGTATAGAGGCGTGTTGTTAGAGGTATAGAGGAGTGTTGTTAGAGGTATAGAGGAGTGTTGTTAGAGGTATAGAGGAGTGTTGTTAGAGGTATAGAGGAGTGTTGTTAGAGGTATAGAGGAGTGTTGTTAGAGGTATAGAGGAGTGTTGTTAGAGGTATAGAGGAGTGTTGTTAGAGGTAGAGAGGCGTGTTGTTCTCAGGTATAGAGGAGTGTTGTTAGAGGTATAGAGGAGTGTTGTTAGAGGTAGAGAGGCGTGTTGTTCTCAGGTATAGAGGAGTGTTGTTAATTTTTAAATTAATTTTGCCATTTAGCAGACGCTTTTATCCAAAGCGACTTACAATTATGAATTACAGGGACATTCCCCCTGGAGTAACTGAGGGCTAAGTGCCTTACTCAAGGGCACACTAGTAGTGGTGTGGCTTCAGGCGGGATTTGAACTCACAACCTTCCGATCCCAAGTCCAACTCACTATCCACTAGACCACCACTACCCTATACCCTATGTTGTTAGAGGTATAGAGGAGTGTTGTTCGAGGTATAGAGGAGTGTTGTTAGAGGTATAGAGGAGTGTTGTTAGAGGTATAGAGGAGTGTTGTTAGAGGTATAGAGGAGTGTTGTTCTCAGGTAGAGAAGAGTGTTGTTCTCAGGTAGAGAGGAGTGTTCTTCGGTGTTCTCCCTGTGACGCCAGCCTCATCAACAATGCCAGCCTCATCTACAATACCCATCGCCCTACCCCGATGCCACAGGATGCTATCTACAACACCCATCCCCCTCCCCCAGATAACACCCATAATCAGTTGATGCTCTAACAGTCCCCGCTTCCATAGAGTTGATACCATTGACATTCCTGATATAAAGCTGGGACTCTCAATTCTTGCTATCCCTGTTCATATCAGTAACAGAACAGTTAATTTTAAGTCTAAATGCTTTATACACCCCTCAAATTTAATTTCTGTACCCTGCCACAAACAGCCCACACAGAGACCAAACACAAAACCACTCAAGCTAGCACTTTTCAATGCCAGATCCTTAGCTAATAAGTCTCTCTTAATCAACGACTTGATTAGCTCCTATGAACTAGATTTCTTATTTATAACTGAGACTTGGTTAGATAAAGATAACAAGACACCAATTCTTATTGAGTCAGCACCCCCCAATTTTAGAACCTTAGATGTCCTTAGATCCCATAAAAAAGGTGGTGGAATCGCCTCTTTTTTTTCCAAGACAGTTTTAACTGCAAACAGACATTCTTCTGGGAATGTTTATCATTTGAATATCTTTCAGTTGTTTTTAAATGCTCCACTCAAATTATTTTTATAATTTTATACAGACCACCCCAATACTCTACTAGCTTCTTTAATGAACTTACAGAGCTTCTCTCCATCGTTACTACTGAATGTAATGGTCTGATCATTGCTGGTGATTTCAATATTCATGTAGATAACTCAGAGGACAACAAAGCCAAAGAACTCTCTGTTCTGTTAAATGTTTTTGAACTTCAACAACATGTGAACCTCCCTACTCATAATCAAGGTCACACTCTGGAACTTATCATCACCAAAGGCCTAGATATTTCAAATGTTGTTGTAACTGATATTGCCCTGTCTGACCATTGTTGCATATTCTTTGACGTATCTATCTTTCCTGTTTTTCAAACTATGTCTAAAACTATTTCCAAACGATATATCAATGAAAAGACCAGTGCACTGTTCACACAGGCCTTTTCCCTAGCCCCCCCCCCCCCCCAACTTCTATTCCAACCTCAGTAAATGACCTTCTACACGATTTAAACTTAAAAATCACAAAAACCGTTGATGATATTGCACCCATTAGATCCAAATGCATCTCCGTGGAGAACTGCCCCATCCGTAAAGACCCAGAAAAGAGAATGTCGTAAAGTAGAGCGCAGATGGAGAAAAACGAACCGAGTCCACTATGATATCTATAAAGAGAATCTTCAAAACTATAACTTAGAAATAAGAAGCACCAGGCAATCATTTTTCTCTAAGATCATAAACAATAACATCAATAATGCCCGCATCCTTTTCAGAACTGTTGACAGACTAACAAATCCCCCAACACCCATTGCTCAGGAATTTCACTCGACTAGTAAATGCAATGAACTTGCATCCTTTTTTACCAATAAAATAGAAACCATTAGACAAGGCATTAGGTCTTCTGTGTCAGGCATGAACAACATGTCCCCATTAACAACCCAAATAGGGCGGACATAACAATCATGTCACAATTTAACACCATCGATTACAAGACCCTAGATAAAATCATGTCACGTCTTAAACCATCCACCTGTGCCCTTGATGTCCTGCCAACAAGCTTTTTCAAAAACATATTTAGCTGCATGGCAGGCGAACTAATACAAATAATTAACACTTCCCTTTCATCAGGAATCTTCCCTGAAGCCCTGAAAACTGCAGTTATTACTGCCTCTACTAAAAAAGAACGCCCTAGACCCATTTGTACTTAACAACTACAGACCCATATGAAACCTTCCTTGTACAGGAAAAAATATTGAAATGGTTGCCCACAAACAACTTAGCAATTATTTGACCCTAAATTATCTCTTTGATGACTTTCAATCAGGCTTTCGCCCCTACATAGCACTGAAACGGCCCTTATTAAGGTCCTTAATGACATTTGTGTAAACACTGAAGGCCGATTTAAGCTTCTGCGTCGAATTTACGCACGTCTACGCCGTAGCCTACGTAAGGGGTCTCCAAGTTTATAGTTCTACGTTCTACGCGGACCGCGTTGCGTTGGTCGGTGTACTCATAGCGGCATAGAAAAATATGCTTTTCTTATTCTATCTCGTTAACGGTACATGACTAAGACTCCATTCAAAGTTCAGTGTGGTCAGCATGCTATTTTGGTCATGGAGCATTTTTGTTTGGAATTCTAACCCATTGTGACGCGGAGATATTCGGCTGTAAGTGACGGGTCCCCCCCCCCCCCCCGCTGCTGCGCACACCACCGCTTCCTGGTGGATGAAACTCCCGTTGACAGCAGGGGGAGAGACAAGTTCTTCCCGGGAAT
The DNA here is from genome assembly GCF_963989245.1 of Nansenia antarctica. NCBI lineage: Eukaryota > Metazoa > Chordata > Actinopteri > Argentiniformes > Microstomatidae > Nansenia > Nansenia antarctica. The sequence goes on along the minus strand of NC_137689.1, from coordinate 42,675,578 downwards.
TCGCTCCTAGCTGTGTCGATCGTGATAGGAGTGTCGTATCGACACCATTCAAATGGTTTCAGATTCCCTGTCCTCTCCCCTATCCGGACACGTTTGAATTGTTATCCTAACCCACGGTAAACCACAGTTATTAACCCGCAAAGGGTGCCTCCGGGTTGTGCCTGACGCTTCCATAGGGCGCTCTACTCAAAGCGGCATAATAGTGTTGTTGTTTTTTTATGCTTGTTGTAAATAAAGTTCTATCATGCATTGAAATTACATTAAACTAAGATAATACGATGGTTATCATAATTTTTCAAATCTTTATTAATAAGTAATTACAGAAAAAGTAAATGACATTTCTGTCATGGCTTCCGCATTTTGGCCGACGAGAGAGTCGGAACCTTGTCGGAATCATGTGCTACCAAGCGGACCAATCACAGAGCTTACGGTTGCGTAGAAACTGACGCGTACTTAAATTTTTAAAGATGTGCGCGTCAACCCTCTTCGTAGGCAACGCAAGGCCATGCGGGCCAACGCAAGCTACGCCGTAGCCTACGCCGTCGATTTTACGCAGAAGTTTAAATCGGCCTTGACTCCGGAAAAATCTCAGTTTTGGTACTACTAGATCTTAGTGCTGCCTTTGACACTGTAGACCACAACATTCTAATAGATAGACTAAAAACCTGGGTAGGACTTTCGGGCACTGCCCTAAACTGGTTTAGATCCTACCTACAGGACAGAAGCTACTGTGTCTCCATTGGCAACTTTGTATCTGACCAAATTAAAATGACATGTGGGGTTCCCCAAGGGCCAATCCTTGGCCCCCTTCTATTCAATCTATACATGCTTCCATTGGGACACATCATACATTTTTTGCCTACAACACCTGACAAAAGATCGAAAGTCAGTGCAAAACTTGATTCTCTCTCTCTTCAAACTAAAAAACAGGTCAGAAATATAATAATAATTCTAGACTCTGATCTAAACTTCAACAGCCACATAAACTGATAACTAAATCAGCCTACTATCACCTGAAAAACATAACAAGAATGAGAGGTTTCATGTCCAAGCAAGACCTTGAAAAACTCATCCATGCATTTGTTTCGAGTAGACTTGATTATTGTAATGGTCTACTAACAGGCCTATCTAAAGGAGCTCTTCGTAAATTGCAGCTCATCCAAAATGCCGCTGCTAGGGTCCTAACAAAAACAAAGACATTTGAACACATTACACCAATCCTGAGATCCCTGCACTGGCTACCAGTCTCTCAGAGAATTGAATTCAAAATCCTTCTAATTACATACAAATCACAAAATGGTCTTGGACCAAAATACATATCAGATCTCCTCCCACCCTATAAGGTCCCTAAGGTCAGCTGAGACTAATCAGCTAATAATTCCAAGAGTAAAAACAAAACACGGTGCAGCAGCTTTCAGTCATGCTGCTGCATGCTCCTGGAACAAACTCCCTGAAGAAATCAAACAGGCCCAAACCCTTAAAATATTTAAATCTAAGCTAAAAACCTTCATGTTTTGCAACACTTATGATTAAACACAAACACTTCTATCAATGTATTTTTTCCATTAACTATTGTCTTCTTAAATGTTTTATCTATTTACTTATATTTGCTTTTATTCATTGTAAAAATGAATACTATGCTCCTCTTGCTGTATTTTTAAATAATGTATGTAAAGCACTTTGAATTGCCCCTGGTGCTGTACAAATAAACTTGCCTTGTCTTGCCTTGCCTTGTCATATTCTGATGTGGTGCAGCTTATCTCCAAATGTCACGAGTTCATGAGTAATATACATTTGAAACTGGCCTTTGAGACTAAAGGATTGTGGGTTGGTCTTGGTCTTGGTGTGTGCGTGTGTGTGTGTGTGTGTGTGTGTGTGTGTGTGTGTGTGTGTGTGTGTGTGTGTGTGTGTGTGTGCGTGCGTGTGCGCGTACGCATGTGTGTGTGTGTGTGCGCGTCCCTGTGTGTGTTCGCCTCTGTGTGCTCACCGGTGTGAGTGCATGTGTGCGTTGGTGTGTTTGTTTACCACTGAGCCCAGTCAGAGCTAGCTAGCTAGCTAGCCAACAGACAGAGGCAGCCGCCAGTCATGTTCACAGCCTGACACCTACAGAGAGAGAGGAAGCGAGGGAGAGAGAGAAGAGAGAGAGATGGTGTAAATAGGAGACATGGAGATGAGAGAGAGAGAGACAGAGTGTGAGGGAGAGGGGGAGTGAAGAAGGGTGGATGGGAGAGGAGAGGAGAGGAGAGAGTGTGATGCTGTGTACAGTAGGTGTCGGTACATGGTGTGTACGGTCGGAGAGGGAGAGAGGAGATGTCACATAGGGAGGGGGGGGGTGAAGAGGAGGGAGAGGCTTTAATAACTACACCTCACAACAGGCTTATAACATATCAATAACACAATGTTCTATTTAAGGATTTAATAGAGAGAGAGAGAGAGAGAGAGAGAGAGAGTAGTCTTTTAGTCAGAGAGTATGCATGTGTTAATTCATGTCGGTGTGTGTGTGTGTGTTGAGTGCGAGAGAGAGACAGAGGGAGACAGAGGGAGACAGGGAGACAGAGGGAGAGAGAAACAGAGTGAAGAGAAAGCCCCCGTAAATGCTCTCCACCCTTTCCCCCCCCCCCTCCCCTCTATCGTTCTGCCTTCCTCCCTCTGTGCATTGCTTTCCTGCTCTCTCTCTCTCTCTCTCTCTCTCTCTCTCTCTCTCTCTCTCTCTGTGTAATTACTCTGTCATAGCTCATCTCTCTCATGTCCATTGATTTACTGAGAGCTGATGAAGTGGAGCGTATCTCAGTGTTTTTGGGGCAGATGGAGGGAGAGACAGGGGGGGGCGGGGTTAGAGGGCTCCTCTGCCCAGCTCTGGACCACTCTACTGGGGGTCAGAGACCACTCTACTGGGGGTCAGAGGTCCACATCCTGGGGAGACTGGTGTGGCATGGACTTGACACACACACACACACACGCGTGCACACAAACACACACACACACATACACACACACACACAGACACACACACACACACACACACGCACACACACACACACACACACACACACACGCGTGCACACAAACACACACACACACACATACACACACACACACACGTGCACACACACACACACACTGTTAGGCTGGTTAAAGCAGGCTTAAACAGGACTAGCAAGGTTAGCGCTATAGGGCATATGTTTTTGGATTCGGAGCGGATGAAACTGAAGTTCAAACATGACCTGAAGGTATGCAGATGGGAGAGGACAACACACAGAAATATCACATTTTGAAATGCTTGAATTTAGGTTACACACTCATTTATTTCCATGCGGGACAGATATCTTCTTAGTTTCTTGTTTTCCCCCGAAAACCAACTTGCTTTTAAAGGCCACTGCTTAAATCAAGCGTTACAATGAGAGTGTGTACAGCCTCGAGAAAAAGAAAGTCTATCAAACATTCTGGAATGAACAGAAGAAACAGTATGAAGTGAAGGACATGGTTTCATTCAGTCACACGTGCTTCTCATCCCTCTGGTCCGGGAGGATGAAAGAGAAGTGTGTTCTTATGACTTAACCACGTGTGTGTCGTCAATAATTGAATCACTCTCATCTGAAGGCCGAGAGAGTCAACACACACACACACACACACACGCACACGCGCGCACGCACACACACGCACACACACACGAACACGCACGCACACACACGCACACACACGCACACACACAGCAAGCTGCTTTTCAGAGAGAGGATGGGGAGGAGGGGGGTTGAGATAAGGCATGGATGGATGGATGAATGGATGGAGGGCTAGAGAGGAGGTGGGGGGTTCGGCTCTTGCTCTTGACAGGGGAGAAGGGTATAGCGGTTCTAAACTCAAACCCACCAAAGGGAGGGAAGGCGTATGAAGAGAAGCTCTGTATCTCTCCGTTTCCCCCTCATTATTTCCCGGTGTCTCTCTCTTCTTCTTTCGTGTAACGTCAGAGGTCCAACTCGGTGTCGCGTAGCCATGCCCGCATCTCTGGTTCTAAGTCGAAGAGGCTGGCTTCTGGGGGTGGTCTATATAAGGGGCAGATGGTGATTATATGGTCGGTGGTCTGCTCTGGGTCACCGCACTCGCATGCCGCACTGTCCGCCAGGCCCCACGCCTTCATTGATGTTTTAAAGCGACCGACACCAGTTCGTAGACGGTTCAGTGTGGTCCATTGCCGGCGTAGTAGGTCGTCTCCTCCAATGGCGCCATCTCCTGGGTCCCAGATGTAGCGGTGGATTCGGGAGGGCCCGGCTGACTCCCACTCCTGCTTCCAAGCTGCTGCCAACAATGCATCTCTGGAGATGTCCTCAGAGGTGGAGTTGAGCATGTCTTGTGCTGCCTTGTTGTAAGGGTGGCGGGTCTTGAGTCTGCTTAGAGGTGCTGGTGTTATTGTGGTGTTGTGCAGGATGTGCCAGTCATACTTTTGTGCCTTCCTGGCCAGGGCGAGGGTGGCAGCCTCCCGTCGGAGGCCGGCCGGTGCTATTCCCGCGAGGACTGGCAAGACGGATGTCACCTTGGCCTTGATTTCTTCCAGGTGTTGCTTGAAGGATAATGTCCGATCCAGACGCACTCCAAGGTACTTCGGGGCTTGCTGGACCTCCAGACATTTGTTGTCAACGCGCACCTCAAGTTCCCTCCTGGCTTCTCTGGTGCTAAGGTGGTATGCCGCTGCGACTGTCTTTCCGACACTGAGTTGTAGACGCCACCTTCGAAGGTATGCTACCAGTGTGCCTATGTCTTCGTTAAGACCCTCTCCCATCGCCTTCCACGTTGGTCGGCTCAGCATGATGGCAAGATCGTCTGCGTAGCCATACTTTCTGGATGCTGTATCAGGTAGGTTGTGGATGTAAACATTGAACAGCATCGGCGAGAGAACAGACCCCTGCGGTACCCCGTTCCTCAGTCTTCTGAGCCTACTGCACTGGCCACTGCTGGTCTGTAAGATGAAGCTGCGGTTGGAAAGTGTCTCCATGATGAACTTCACCATGTGGCGGTCCGGTATTGTCCTCAGCAGCTTCAGGTGGAGTCCCCGGTGCCACACGGTGTCATATGCAGCAGTCAGATCCAGGTACACTACCCCAGCTTTCTCATTGTCCTGGAAGCTGTCCTCGATGTCCTGACAGAGTAGTGTTACCTGGTCTGCTGTTGATCTTCCACGATGGAAACCAGCTTGTTCCCGTGGGAGCTGTGAGTCCACCATTGGCTCGATGCGGCTATGGATCATCCTCTCCAAGATCTTAAATGTTTTGTCTCTCTCTCTCTCTCTCTCTCTCTCTCTCTCTCTCTCTGCTGGTGTCTCTCTCTCTCTCTCTCTCTCTCTCTCTCTCTCTCTCTCTCTCTCTCTCTCTCTCTCTCTCTCTCCGCTGCCAGGGTGCTTACCCTAGCTAGATTTCCCAGACGTGGTATAGGCAGCGATGATATAATCTCAGCTGCAGTAGAGGCAGTAATCATGAGGAAACAGACAGACAGACGCACAGACAGACGGACGGACAACTGACAGACAGACAGACAGACAAACGGACGGAGTTGGCCTGAAGAATCTTAACACTTTATTTCTGATTAATCTCCTCAGAGTGTAGTAGTAATACTACTACTACTACTACTACTACTACTACTACTACTACTACTACTACTACTACTACTACTACTACTACTACTACTACTACTACTAATACTACTACTACTACTAATAATAATAATAATAACTTTATTTGTATAGCGCTTTTCCTGCAAACGTTGCAGCTCTAAGTGCTCCAATCATTATATAATCATAATTTCATAATTATTTAGACATTTAAAGGCAATATTAAAAAGATAGGTTTTTAGTCTTGACTTGAACATATTTTCTGAGGTTGCATCCCTAATGTAAACTGGCAGTGCATTCCACAATTTGGGTGCATAAAATGAGAATGCAGCCTCACCAAATCTCTTCTTTTGTACATGTGGTACACAGAGAAAACCAGCATCAGAAGACCTGAGAGCTCTATTGGGCTGATATGCTAGCAAACGGTCTTTCAGATATTCTGGTGCTGTGCCAGTGAGAGCTTTATAAACAAGCAGAAGGATCTTGAAATCTATTCTGAATTTAACAGGAAGCCAGTGTAGAGTCTCTAAAACAGGCGTTATATGAGCTCTTCTGCTGGTTTTGGTTAAAACTCTCGCTGCTGCATTTTGGACTAATTGCAGCTGGCCAATAGCTTTCTTCGGAAGACCAGAAACGAGACTGTTACAATAGTCCAAACGGGTAATAACAAAAGCATGCATTAGCTCTGCATCAGCTTGCCAGAGAAAATGTCTAACTTTTGCAATATTCCGTAGATGATAAAAAGCATTTCTAGTAAGTTAGTAGTTCTCTACGCTCCTCTCTACACTCCTCCTCTGCAGTAAGGGTTCACATCTAGAACATGTTTCTGCCTTTTCCCTCCTCCTTGAACACTGACTCGACTGACCTGACATCCACTGGTTCTCTCTCTCACTCTCTCTCTCTCTCTCTCTCTCTCTCTCTCTCTCTCTCTCTCTCTCTCTCTCTCTCTCTCTCTCTCTCTCTCTCTCTCTCTCGCACTTTCTCTCTCTCTGTCTATATAGATATATGTGTGTTTGCCTGTGGTAGAGGCCTGTGGGAGCTTGTCTGGAATGCCTCTGTTGTCTGTGGCTCTGATCTCTCTCTCTCTCTCTCTCTCTCTCTCTCTCTCTCTCTCTCTCTCTCTCTCTCTCTCTCTCTCTCTCTCTCTTTCTCGGTCTCTCTCTATCTTTCTCTCTGTCTCTCTTTCTCTCTCTCTTTCTCTGTCTCTCTCTCTATCTTTCTCTCTCTCTCTCTCTCTCTGTCTCTCTGTCTGTGTGTCTGTATGTCTCAGGGGGGGCTCTGTTAAACAGGTTAGCGGTTAGCGTGGGTGGAGCCCCTCAGAGGTGGGCCCTACAGGGACTCTGAACAGACAGCTAGCTCACACAGCCTTGTCTTCTCCTCCTCCCTCCTGACCCTGTCCTGTTTCAGGCTGCGTCAGTACACTCCCCCTATGACCTTGTACTCCTCCCCCACCCACCCACCCACACACACACACACACACACACACACACACACACACACACACACACACACACACACACACACACACACACACACACACACACACACATACACACACACACACACACACACACACACACACACACACACCTCCTACACTAAATTGTAGAATACACTGCCAGTTTACATTAGGGATGCAACCTCAGCAAATATGTTCAAGTCAAGACTAAAAACCCAACTTTTTAATCTTTCCTTTAAATGGCTAAATAATTAAATGATGATTATATAACGATTGGAGCACTTTGAGCTGCAACATTTGCAGGAAAAGTGCTATACAAATAAAAGTTATTATTGTTATTGGAATTATTAATATTAATATGAATATGAATATGAATATTATTATGATTATTATTATTATGACACAGTTATCATCCTATGTGGGTTCGTGCATGCACACACACACACATACCACCACCACTCAGATTGACATAAAGGATACTCAGATATCCTGAATTTAGTAAATGAAAATATGCAGCCAAATGGTATGCTAGGCTTGTATTCAGAAGCGCTGTGTGTTTCCTATGAACACCAAAGATGTGGAGATATGACGTGTTTTCTATGGTGGCCTTACACTACACTAGTTACAAACAATACTGTATTTCCATCTACCGATAGCCTGGTGACATTTTGCATTTTTATTCCAAGAACCATGTGGAAGTATTATTAACCCAGTCAGACTCGCCCTTCCGATATAGAGTCGCTAGTCACTAGTCTCTAGTATAGTTAGACTTTAACTAGTCACTAGTCTCTAGTATAGTTAGACTTTAACTAGTCACTAGTCTCTAGTATAGTTAGACTTTAACTAGCCATGTTGTAAACACCACGGCCAGGCCGCTTGCATAGGATAAGAACAGCTATGCCCACACACACACACACACACACACACACACACACACACACACACACACACACACACACACACACATAAAGCTCCTTCAGTTTCGGTTCTCAGCTCTCAGTTTGTCTTGTGTTCTCATTGATAACACATGAGTGATAACACATGAGTGTTATCAAGAACTTCAAACGGAGTCAGCATCCAGCACCTACGGTACATTTTTTGGCAGGGGGAGGCTGGTGGAGGCAGAGGGAGGCTGGTGGAGGCTGGGGGAGGCTGGTGGAGGCTGGGGGAGGCAGGGGGAGGCTAGTGGAGGCAGGGGGAGGCTGGTGGAGGCTGGGGGAGGCTGGTGGAGGCAGGTGGAGGCTGGGGGAGGCAGAAATCGAAGAACGGTTCTCATTGTAAACACATGGAATAGAATAAGGAATGGTGTCAATACCATTCCTCTACCTCCACCAGCCTCCACTGTTGTTTTGGTGCAAAGCCACTACAGTGCACAATGGTGGGCGTTGTAAGCGCTGACACTACTTGCTTTCTCATGAATCTTCACCCGGTCTTCACACAACATGACCAGACAGAATAGCTACTGTGCAGAACAGTTGAATGGCTTCCTTCCCTACTGTAGGTAATGCAGTAACATCAAGCTCATAATATAACAAACTCCCGTTAATGAGTCTCTGGATGGAGAATCGCCCCCCTGAACAAGGGGCTTTTATATGAAGCACCGGACCAATTTGCACCCAATTATTTCACAGGAGCGGGTTCATTATTGTTTGCTCTTGTGCGAGGCTTCTCGTAAGTGCAAGCGTCCATAATGCGTATATGGGAGCCATTTGAAGTCGGTAACGGCCTCCTTTGACTCCTCGACACATTATTGTTCACGGCACGACTCAGCCGCAACGTCAGCCGCTCCTCGGAACATCTCCTGGTCTGTGGAAACAGCCGAGGGATACATCTGGCAACGCTTCACGTCCAAGAACCTGACTGGCCCCATTTTACCCCTCCCTCTCTGTCTCTCTCTCTCTCTCTCTCTCTCTCTCTCTCTCTCTCTCTCTCTCTCTCTCTCCCTAATTTTCATTTTTTTCATCCCTTTTCCTGGAGTCCCACTCCGGCCAAGGTCTCTGCATTTTCCCACACATACCGGCTCAGCCATTGTTTCCTCCTGGAGGGCCTCTCTAGAGGGAGGAGGCAGTCTGGCTTCCTGTCTGCCCAGGCCCTGGGGCAGTGTGGGAAACATTGGTGGTGGGGGTGGGGGAGGGTGAAGGGCCCTTGGTAACACAGTGTGACAGTGCGGGGGGGAAATAAGCTCGATCCACCTGAGAGAGAGGTGGAGAGGAGAGGTTGCAGCTCTTAGCCACAGGTCTAGGACTGGCTTACCTTACCGTAACCATTTACAACTGATCATTCACATCTACTGGCATCTTCATCCGGCCTCCAACAATGATTTTAGTAGCATTTTCTTTGGTTGTTGATCTGTCCATAACATATGACTATCCATGGCATTTTGATTTAGAGCACCATCATTATTAGCCTTACTGTAAATCATCATGTTTTTATATGATTCAGGTTCTATAACGTGAAGGCAATTTTTTATTCGATTTTTTTTAAAGCTCATGTTCATAATTCCATCGTTATAATACAATAATGTCACCAAATGAACGGACATGCCGGGGAGAGGGGGTTTTGGTTTTTCCTTAAAAAGGAGCGCTATCCGTTTAAATGGGATGTGGAGAGGGGTGTGTTTGAAACGCTGCAGAGAGACCTCCCCAGGGAGCAGCCTGGACTCGGGGAGAAGCCTGGAGCAGCGCGGCGGCGCTCAAAGGGCAAGCTGCGGCCACGCATTCCCAGGGACGCAGAAAGTAGTCGGAAAAACGCGCAGCGATTAGGCAGCGGAGAGGAATGCGACCCAAATTTAAGTCGTGTGTCTTTGGAACCCCGCGTGAGGTTCCATGGAGCGATGTTTCACATCTTCAGTAAATCGTAAGTTGTAAACCGCTGCTCTCATGTTTTACATTAACGCCTGGTGTTATGAATATGATAACGATGGATATACAGCTGCGCGCTGTTAGATGTGTGTGACCGATCTGTAGCTGCAGCTCGCCTCGCCCACGATAGTAAACTAGTTTACTGTTAGTAGTGGCCTATTATAAAAAAAAATATTACAGCCTATGACCGTTTTTTAGTAAAGTTTTTAGTCCGTTTTTTTAGTAAATGCGACATTATGATTTAGGTCGATGGTGTAGAGTCCAGAGTAGGAAGGGTGGAAGGATCGTTCGCGTAAACAGGAAAAGTCTCCGAGGAGAGAAGCCTGGTTTAGAAGGTTTCTAGAGGAATGAGGGACAGGCTCAGACTTGAGCAGGGAAATATTCAGCGCCAGCGGCAAAACTACTGTAGTTAAGATGCATTCAGCATAGTTTATTTTTGGGAAGCAATTTGCTTGTAGTAATCAAACTATATTGCTTGTCTATTGGACTACTGAAACTGTAAAGCCCTGTGTATCTCATGTTATTGAAAATACAGAATGGGAAACAAAAGAAAAGTGAATTTGTGCGAAACTATTTTGTTTACCATGTCTATGCCATTGCCAGTAATGCATCGACTTTTTTCTATGATGTTGCAGACAAGCCTTCTGGTCAAATCCATCCATTGTAGTCCAGTGTCTCTGACTTGTACTGGTGTCTTTCTCATCCTGGGGTTGAATGTAGCTCTAAAAACATTACAGGTCAAGAGCTCCAACAGAAAAACTAATATTTTGCCTTTCTCCTCTCCTCATCCACATACTGCTCTGGCTCCCCTTCCCCATTGGCTGTTATGCAACAGCTTAAGTAAAACGCCTGCTTACTTGTAACTAATTGATATGTTCCCCAGCTCAGTGTACTGAATGCTTCATGGTAAAACATTATGTAATGTGTTTATAATAGTGTGTCCCTGTGTGTCCATGTTCATCCTCTTTTCTCTCTGTCACACACATACACAAGCATGCAGGCACATACATACACAAGCATGCAGGCACACACATACACAAGCATGCAGGCACATACATACACAAGCATGCAGGCACATACATACACAAGCATGCAGGCACACACATACACAAGCATGCAGGCACATACATACACAAGCATGCAGGCACATACATACACAT
>NC_137689.1:42634499-42659499 GCF_963989245.1 Nansenia antarctica | reverse complement strand
GGTGTTGTTACACAATATATGTTTTTTAGAAACAAACATACAGAGAATAAAAGTTGAAAGAGATTGTGTGTATAACAAAAAGGTTGCAAACCTAGACACATTTATACTTAACTAGGGCGAATAGTGCTTTAGATTGAGTCATCATAGGGTGGAGATTTCACTCTAATGGATCATTGGGATGGTGCTGGGTATGCAGCTCTGTCTGTATGTGATGAAATAAAAGGCAGAGATAGAGAGGAGAGAGTTTCTAAGTCCCCAGAGCTCCTCCCTGCCGTATCTGGAGCTGAAACAGAGAGATGGTTCTGATTAAGGGAACAGTGTTTGGGTTCCAAGGCCCGTATCCACACGTCAGCGGTTCCGCTCACACACGTCTCTCCCCCGTTCCACGCCAGTGCCTCCTGACAGGCTCCCCCTCCCCCTCTCTCCGATCTGCCTCTGCATTTGTTTGTCAGCCTCCTCACTCTCTCTTACCGTCCCCTCTGTTCCACCACAAATGCTGCGATTGGCAGCTGGCAGGTACAGTACACACACACACACACACACACACACACACACACACACACACACACACTATCCAGATCACAGTGTCCTCAAGTAACAAGATCAAAAGTTGACTTTGACTTTGAGATGAGTCGGCAAATACAAACAACACCAAACAGCGCCACGACTACCTACGGCAGTTCTGAACAGACAGTTCTGAACAGACCTCAGGGACCTCAGGGACTCATTATTTAAACCACACAGTCATATGAAGGAAGCACATCTGTTCAGGCCACATGACAGATGATGCCTATGACAGGCCGCATGGCGCAGCGACAGGCGGATAATTATCTGATAGTTGTCTGGTAGTTGTCTGGTAGATGTATGATAGTTGTCTGGTAGTTGTCTGGTAGTTGTCTCATAGTTCTCTGATAATTGTGTGATAGTTGTGTGATAGTTGTCTGATAGTTGTCTCATAGTTGTCTCATAGTTGTCTCATAGTTCTCTGATAATTGTGTGATAGTTGTGTGATAGTTGTCTGATAGTTGTCTGGTAGTTGTCTCATAGTTGTCTGATAGTTGTCTGATAGTTGTGTGATAGTTGTGTGATAGTTGTGTGATAGTTATCTGATAGTTGTGTGATAGTTGTCTGATAGTTGTCTGGTAGTTTTCTGGTAGTTGTGTGATAGTTGTGTGATAGTTGTCTCATAGTTGTCTCATTGTTGTCTCATAGTTCTCTGATAATTGTGTGATAGTTGTCTGGTAGTTGTCTGGTAGTTGCCTGGTAGTTGTGTGATAGTTGTCTGGTAGTTGTCTGATAGTTGTCTGATAGTTGTGTGATAGTTGTCTGATAGTTGTCTGGTAGTTGTCTGGTAGTTGTGTGATAGTTGTCTGGTAGTTGTCTGGTAGTTGTCTGATAGTTGTGTGATAGTTGTGTGATAGTTGTCTGGTAGTTGTCTGATAGTTGTCTGGTACTTGTCTGATAGTTGTGTGATAGTTGTCTCATAGTTGTCTCATTGTTGTCTCATAGTTCTCTGATAATTGTGTGATAGTTGTGTGATAGTTGTCTGGTAGTTGTCTGGTAGTTGTCTGATAGTTGTCTGATAGTTGTCTGGTAGTTGTCTGATAGTTGTCTGGTAGTTGTCTGATAGTTGTGTGATAGTTGTCTGGTAGTTGTCTGATAGTTGTGTGATAGTTGTCTGGTAGTTGTCTGGTAGTTGTCTGATAGTTGTGTGATAGTTGTCTGGTAGTTGTCTGGTAGTTGTCTGATAGTTGTGTGATAGTTGTCTGGTAGTTGCCTGGTAGTTGTCTGATAGTTGTGTGATAGTTGTCTGGTAGTTGTGTGGTAGTTGTCTGGTAGTTGTCTGGTACTAGCTTCAGTCCCAAACCTGATGGGACTAATAACTCACAATAATCCGCTGTTTGTCTGTGTGTGCTTGTGTGTGTGCTTGTGTGTGTGTGTGTGTGTGTGTCTCTCTGCAAAACTCTTACCCAATCATCTCTCTGCGAAACTCTTACCCAATTGTCTCGCTCCACTGCAGCTCTCACCCAATCAACTCCCCACAGCATTCTTACCCAATCAGTCTGCTGATGAGGTTCCAGTAGGTACGGCTAGCGGTGCTGCGGCTGTAAATATTGACATGCCGGGAGAGTTGAATTCCTCTGCTCCGGTATGATGACTGAACAGTATGGTGATTAGGTGATTTTGAGGACAGAGTGGTTGCTTTTACAGTACAGAACGCCAGCTCGTTCAATAAGACTGCAACCCTACACACGATTGTTGCAAAGTAAGGGATATTCGCATGCAGCGTTTTGTGCTTTTGACTTGTTTCACCACCTGTGTGTGGGAGAGGGTCCACCTTAGACCACACTATGGTGTGGTTGCTTGGACCCTCTGATCACACACACACACACACACACACAGCCTCAGCTGATAAGGTCACTGTGTATACAAAGACACCGTAGGAGGCCGTGGTGGGTGGGGGGGTAGGGTGGGGGGTGGTGGGTGGGTGTATGGGTTGGGTTGGTTGACTGCCCACCCGTCCATGTGCGGAAGCGTTTATCGATCGTTGGAAAAAGCGGCGGTCTAAAAGCAGAGCCCCAGCCATGTCAACACGGGGGCTAGGCATAGCCGCCTCTCTGCAGCAGAGTTTCCCAAACAGAACCCTTTGGGTGTGAACGGCGGCCTCCATTAGCTGTGCTCTGTTTATCTACCTCTCCCTGCCTCTCCCTGCTTGTTTACCAGCGCTGGGGAAGGGGGGTGGGGAAAAGGCAATGCTTTAAATACAACCCTTGTGTTTATTGTTCTTGGTTGGTATCTACAACGGTTACACTGGTTTCATGGACGCAAATGAAGACGAATCCTAGACTAAAAAAAGCATCTTGGATGGAGGTTGTTTCCCATGTGTGCAAGTGTGATTTAATCCTGGACGAGGGCTGAGGCCTGGTCTGAAGCCTGGCCTTATACAGTGTGTTTTTAGAGCTTTTAGTCAGATGTTGTTTTCTCTGGAGTGAAGTCTTGAAGGCTAGCCAAGATCAGAGAGGGGGGGGGGTCACAAAGTGAAAGCCTACTCATTCGGTCTTCATAGTGATAGCGAAGTTGCTAAGGCTACTACATACCGTTAATAACCGTGTGTTTCTCGCAAAGCAGCACTGTGCCCTGTTGGTCAATAGTGCTATGGTTTTAAGTGGTGTTCAGACTCCGTCGTATGGGAGTGTGGCTCTGAGTGTTACTTAGCTCCGCAGTACATTACCCCGAGCCTGTTTACACTTATCCCAGGATCTGCAGTCCCCTGGTGAAAGCGCCCCTGCATTACTAGCGCCTAAGTGCTCTGACGCCTCCGCTGGTTGTGTGTGATTCTGAGTTCCTAGCAGATCTATACTCAGATATCCAGAGTCGGAGTGTACCGAGGGACAGGATGCAGACAGGGGCTGGGCCGGGCTGGGCCGGGCTGGGTGTGGTCCTCCTCCAGTCTTACTTAAGGCCCATTACAACACTCTCTCCTCTGGCTCCGGCCTGCTCTTAAACAGGTTAGTATGGACCCCCCCCCCCCTCGGGGCTGGGCTCAGGCGTGTTGGATACTGTGACTGTGTGCAGACCGGGTCTGGCAGGCGTGGCCCAGGGAAAGGCCTCCTAAATGAATCATGTGTGTATTCTGAGAACAGGCCCGCGTTTAGGAGGTGGATAAGACGCCAGAGGCTGGTTAGCCCACTTGATTGCTCACTGTAAAACCATGCATATCATCACCATGTGAGAGAGATTACAAGGAGGGTGTGTGTGTGTGTTTGTGTGTGTGTGTGTGTGTGTGTGTGTGTCTGCCTGCCTGCCTGCCTGCCTGCCTGCCTGTTGGCCTGCCTGCATGTCCATATACAGGGGTTTTCTCTTTGCAACATTGCTCCTGTTCTTTTTAACCGTATCTCAACATAGCCTTTCTGTATATGTTTCGACCTTGTAAATTAAACATGTATTTTACTACAAGGCTTTAAATATCTCCACTGTGAGTCGGTGGAAGTTTTTGGACTGAGAAGAGGGGTCTGTTCTATTCCTGCGCAGTGCCTGAAATATTTAGAGGGTGAGAATAGAGCCCAGAGGACAGGAGAGAGGGAGGGAACAGCCCCCCCACCCCCTCCATGGAACGAGGGATGAGGAAAAGCGAGAGGAGGGGGAGGACACACTGAGAGAGGAGAGCGTGGGAGGAGAGGACAAGTACTGAGGCGAGAGAGATAGAGAATCCCCCTTGCGTAAAGTATACCCCCTCCCCAGGTAAACATGGAGTCAGAGAGAGAGAGAGAGAGAGAGAGAGGATTTTCAAGGACACTGGAGGACGTTGACTGTGAATAAATGGCGTTGGGGGAAGGGCGAGAGGAGAGGAGAGAGTGGTCCTCTGTGGCTCCGTCGGTACAGAATGGCGCTAACAACGCTTAGGTTGGCGGTTCGATCCCCCGCTGGGACCGTATATACTGAAACATGCACTCACTGCAATGGAAGTTGCTTTGGATAAAAAAAGCGTCAGCTAAATGGCAAAAGGAGAAGAGGGGTTGATTGTGACACTAGTTGTTATTAGCGGGTTTGGCAGGACTGGCAGGCTAACCCATCATAGGGGATGTGCTCTGGTTATTAGGTTATATCGCTTAAAACAATTCATTTGACATGCTCAATAGCATAACCGCTTCTGTCCTATCATATCTGTGCTTGAGGTATGCATGCACATTCACAGAACAGTGCATGCGGGATGGAATGCCACATTGATATTCATATATTCACATTTACTCTTGTTTCCCATTAACACAAATGTCCACTTGGTAGATGAGCTGATGGACGAGGGTAGAGTGAAACAAGAGGCTGAGAGGGAGAGAGATCCACCCGGTACATACCTTTGTGCACCAGGGGAGGAAATCGGAGAACAGGCTCGTAATGCGTGAAATGGCAATCAAACACTTGTGTTTCGATATCATTCCTCATTACATTTCATGCATTACAATGAGCCTGTCCTCTGATTTCTACCTCCGCCAGCTCCCCTTGGTCTGTTCATACCTCTGTGACAGGTACCTATCCTGCCCTGACACAAAGTCACACCCTCTCCTTCCATCCAGCCCCGCTACATTCCTCAGGAGTACAGCACTGATGAGGACTGAAAACCCCAATCTTGGGGGGGGCACTGTTCTGTTAGCATGTGTGCTAGCTTGCTTTAGCAGCATATTGCAGTGTTTGTACTTTAGCTTTCCCTTCCCATCTGATGACCGTTCAATAACTTGGATATCCGTAAACCCACACAAAGCCATTGGACGTGCGTCTGGTTCTGAGGTAGCACATCCATTACCCTCTATCGACTGGCAGCCTGAGAAGGGGGAGGGGGTTCTGACCCGTCCCACGGTGCTGCCATATTGGGTTGCCATGTTAAGTCCACTTTAATGAACTGTATTGGGAATGCACTGAGAGAGCATCTGGAGACCGGGGCCTGTCTCTCTGTCTCTGTCTCATAAACACCCTCTTTCAAATACTTCATTCACGGATGGATTCATGATTCTCCCTCCTCCTCCTCCTCTCTCTCTGTCTCTTTCTCTGTCTCTCTCTCTGTCTCTCTCTCTCTCTCTATCTATGATGGCTCAGAGTCTTCCCTCTGTGTGGTATGTTTCCACAGAGAACAGGAAGTGTAGCACCAGTGTGTCGGGGTGTTTAGAGAAGTGTGTCCTCAGCCAGCTGACGTCCAGCCTCTGGGACTGTTCCTCCAGAGGGTTTTAGTTTTTTGTATTTATATTATTATTATTATTATTGTCTTTTTTTTTTTACAACAACACAGCATTAGTTTTGCGAGTCTATTTTTCCCCGCCTCGTCTTTCGTTGCATTTCCATCTCTGTCTCTGTCCGTCTTTCTAACGTGCTCTCTCTACATGTCTGTCTCTCTAATTGTCTGTCTCTCTACATGTCTGTCTCTCTACATGTCTGTCTGTCTACATGTCTGTCTCTCTACATGTCTGTCTGTCTACATGTCTGTCTCTCTACATGTCTCTCTACATGTCTGTCTCTCTAGATGTCTGTCTCTCTACATGTCTGTCTGTCTACATGTCTGTCTCTCTACATGTCTGTCTCTCTACATGTCTGTCTCTCTAGATGTCTGTCTCTCTACATGTCTGTCTGTCTACATGTCTCTCTACATGTCTGTCTGTCTACATGTCTGTCTCTCTAGATGTCTGTCTGTCTACATGTCTGTCTCTCTACATGTCTGTCTCTCTACATGTCTGTCTCTCTACATGTCTGTCCCTCTACATGTCTGTCTGTGCTCTATTGACTGACGTCCGTTTGACATTTAGCAGACGCTTTTATCCAAAGCAATTTACGATTAGAGATGACAGGGACAGTCTCCCTGGAGTAAGTTAGGACTAAGGATTTGAACGCATGACCTTATGGTCGCCAGTCCAACTCACTATGGCCCACCAGGCCGCCCCCACCCCACGTCTATCTGTCTTTGATTTAGAAGAGCCCGCTCTGTTTGGGCATGGCAGACGGAGGAGGCGGGGTCTGGCGGCAGGGTGATTGACAGGTCCTCTGACTGGTTAGACGACAGATGAGAGTGGTGGACGGTCGGAATGTTGGACTCCGGTCTTGAGGGCCGTTCCCACTGGTCGTCCTGTCAGCCTGACTCCAGGTCAGGAGGGTTGACGTCTGGATGCAGGTCTGTGGAGCTTGATACTGCAACACATCCGCTTCTCAGCAGGCCCCACAACACCCCTCTGCTCAACATCCATCCCACTCCAACCCTCTTCACTCTCCCTCTCTCTCTCACTCTTCTGCCCGGTACCTCAGCAGCCAATCAGAGAGCAGAGTCAGGCACTCAGACACCTCCCCCTGCAGCTGGACCCTGTGATTGGCCAGAAGCTCCCAAATCTGAAGCCTGACAGATCCCCGGAGTGAGCTTTGAGCTCTGTAACGCTCTGACTAAACGAGAGGAAAACAGAGAGAGAGAGAGAGAGAGAGAGATAGAGAGAGAGGGGGGGGGTGTTTCAGAGTATGCATGCAATTGATCGAGAGAATGGGAGTGTATGTGTGTATCTGTGTGTGTGTGTGTGTGTGCGTGTGTGTGTGTGTGTGTGTGTGTGTGTATGTGTGTGTGCGTGCATGCTCGTGTGTTCATCTGTGCGTTCATTTATGTATGCGTGTGGGTGGGGAAGGGTGGAGGGTGGGTAGTGTGTGAGAGTGAAATGGTAGAGTAAAAGAGAGAGAGAGAAGGAGATATCCCTCCTAAACAGGCCATTGTCCGGCCCGGCCCGGCCCGGGCAAGCCTGGATCTGAACAACAAAGCTGGCTTCCTCTACAAAGGCTGCCTGTGGCTCTAGTCTGCAGTTATGGGCCCTGGGTCTTTTTTCCCTGGAATGCTCTTCTCTTTCATGGAGCACGGCTCATCACAGACGTGCTAGGATTAGCATGTAAGTCCCCTGTAGAGACTGTTATTAAAAGACTCGTCCCTCTCATTACGCTGGCTATTGACCTCCTCGTCACAGTATAATGCCAGAGACCGGTCCCAGAGTCAGAAGCCAACGCTAATGCAGCACGCTGGCCCGGCTCTCCTTCATGTATAGCGTCGGCTCTTCACATTCACATCACTACGCCACAGCCACTGATTGGGCCGCGGGCAAGGTTAATGATAATTGAGATGCAGCTTCTCTATCTCTCTCTATCTCTCTCTCTCTCTCTCTCTCTCTCTCTCTCTCTCTCTCTGAGGCGTGCCGCTTACATGTGAATCACTGTATGGGTGATATACCACTCCTGTCGCTCCCATTGTAAACGGGGAGAAGAATAGGGTCCCGTGGAAATGCTTTTGAGATAATGAGCTGGTGAGGGCAGGACACTGATTAGCCTGGTAGGACTCTCACTCCGATGTTGGGCAGAATACTAAGACCTGAGAGCTCAGAGTGTCCCACGTTCCAACATTCAGGGCACTGCGCTCTGGGAGTATGCTCTCTGACTGTCTCTGACTGTCTCTGACTGTCTCTGACTGCTCTCTGACTGTCTCTGACTGTCTCTGACTGCTCTCTGACTGTCTCTGACTGCTCTCTGACTGTCTCTGACTGCTCTCTGACTGCTCTCTGACTACTGTCTGACTGTCTCTGACTGTCTCTGACTGCTCTCTGACTGTCTCTGACTGCTCTCTGACTGCTCTCTGACTGCTCTCTGACTGTCTCTGACTACTGTCTGACTGTCTCTGACTGCTCTCTGACTGTCTCTGACTGCTGTCTGACTCTCTGGGAGCACGCTCTCTGAAAAAGACGGTTTGTCCGAGTGTCTGAACATTCCAATTAAAAAATGTCGGCGCAAATCTATATACCGGTATGTATTTTTTGCGGCTTGATTGATACTGTAGAGTATTATTCAACACATATCTACGTGTAACAGAACAGGTAGTAATCATGTTTATACACGGGATGAATTAACATTCATTAGTTTTTTCTATTAGAAAATAACAACGTTAGTTAAGGAGTAGGCCTATTCACTGTCAACATCACTAAAGTTAGTAACAGAGCTAGCTAAAGTTAATGTTAACACGATAATGTAAAATTGTTGGCCGCCAGAAAAATGATGGTAATGTTACCATTGCTGGTGGTAATGTTACCATTGCTGGTGGTAATGTTACCATTGCGATCATTAGAGGGCAGCTCTACCTCCTGCGCCTCAGTCGCCCACACGCTTAGACAAGTGACTGTAGAAGAACCATGTAGAAGACCATAGTAGAAGATGGAGCCTGTGTGTGTGTCTGTGTGTCCGTGTGTCCGTGTGGGTCTGTGTGAGTGTGTGAGTGTGTGCGTGCGTGCGTGCGTGCGTGCATGTGTATGTGCGCACGCGTTTGTGTCTGTGTCCATAAAACAAAGCAATAATTAAACAATTGGCTCTATCACAATGAGCCTACATTTCCTGATCCAGAATTTGCATATATATTGTTTTTGTCATAAACAAACACACACACATAAAAAAAACCTGACATTTCAGTCTGAAGAGATGAATTGTGTTGTGTCTCCCATGAATGACAATGCATATGTTCCCAATACTTTACTGTCAGGAAGTTGATTGAAAGCATAGGTAATGGTAGTAGTGAATCTCAATAGGGAGTGGTAGAGTGCGTGCTTGCAGGCTTGCTAGAGAGAGTGTGTGTGTGTGTGTGTGTGTGTGTGTGTGTGTGTGTGTGTGTGTGCGTGTGTGTGTGTGTGTGTGTTTGTGTGTGTGTGCCTGCGTGTGAGAGAGGGAGGGGGGGAGGGGGGAGTGAGAGTGCATGTGTTAATGTGGATTGCGTGGAAAGTAAACTAAAATGTGGTTATGGTCGTACAGAGTTGAGGACACATGACTTCCATGGCCTGAGCTAGATGACTTCTCCTGCTACGACTGGTGGACAGATGATTCACTTACTTAGTCAAATGTATCGGTTGTAAAGTCGCTTTGGAATAAGGTGTCTGCTAAATGCCAAAAATGTAAATGTAACTTCAAGAAAAGAGTGTCCACATCTCAATGACATTCACACATTCTCCAGTGTGTTCTCTCTCACATACAGTACATGCTCTCTCTCTCTCTCTCTCTCTCTCTCTCTCTCTCTCTCTCTCTCTCTCTCTCTCTCTCTCTCTCACATACACATTAATGACCCTACATTGTGAATAATCCCCCCCCCCCCTCCTCCTCCTCTCTGGGTAGATCTCATCTGATGCCGAGACTGAAGGAGTCTCGCTCCCACGAGTCGTTGCTCAGCCCCAGCTGTGCTGTGGAAGCGCTGGACCTCAGCATGGAGGAGGAGGTCGTCATCAAACCTGTACACAGCAGCATCCTCGGACAAGACTACTGTTTCGAGGTGAGGGGAGGACACACACACACACACACACACAAAACACTGTCCCAATATCAAGGCCTCTGCATAGTAAGTCCACTGCCTGGAGGTGCATTATTAGGAGGTGAAGTTAACAATATGCAACACACACACACACACACACACACACACACACACACACACACAGCAGGACCACTCTGCGTTGACGGTAACCCTGCTAGCTGTAGACACACGAGGAGGGTGGTGACTAGGCAGGTGGAGGTAGAATAAGCAGCCTCTGTCTCTGAGGAGAGGAGAGGCCTCCACTAATCTGGGTCACCAGGACTGCACATCACACACACCACATGACTCTCTCACTCTCACTGTGTTTTTTGTTTATTGTCCTGCTTCTCTTTTTTTTCCCTGTACAGTGTCCTTGAGTTTGAGAAAGGCGCTTTTAAATAAAATCTATAATAATAATAACAATAATAATAATAATAATAATCATTATTATTATTATTATTATTATTATTATTATTGTGCATGCCTGCTCCTCTCCCCTCTCTTTCTCTCTCTCCCTCTCCCCCTTCCTCTCTCTCCCTCTCCCTCTCCCCCTTTCTCTCTCTCTCTCTCTCCCTCTCCCTCTCCCCCTTCCTCTCTCTCTCTCCCTCTCCCCCTTCCTCTCTCTCTCTCCCTCTCTCTCTCTCTCTCTCTCTCTCTCTCTCTCTCTCTCTCTCTCTCTCTCTCTCTCTCTCTCTCTCTCCCTAAATGTTGATAATCCCAGTGTGTCATCTCTCTCTGTCAGGTGACCACCTCCACAGGAAGCAAATGCTTCTCCTGTCGTTCGTCAGCTGAGAGGGACAAATGGATGGAGAACCTGCGGAGGGCCGTCCACCCCAACAAGGTAAGCTGTACTGGTGAACGAGGACGGGGTGTGTGTGTGTGGGGGGGGACAACAACAAGGTAAGCTGTACTGGTGAACGAGGACGGGGTGTGTGTGTGTGTGTGTGTGTGGGGGGGGGGGTCAGAGACAGCCAAATTAGATAATCGTGTAGAATCATGTGGGCTGGTGACTGGAGGGTTGCTGTGCAATGACAAGAAGGTTGAATCTGATCTAATCTGATCTAGAAGCACCGTGATGGAGTTGAGTAATCCACACGGTGATCCAGTATGACACGACTGCAGTTAGGGCACAGCGTGGGCCCGGGGGGGGGGGGGGTCCCTAGAGGGAGGGCCGCTCAGAGCCATGGGAGAACACAGCGCCAGGCTGTCAGTGTCAGACCCAAGGGCCCGGCGCACACGCTCACTCAGTCACACCGCTCCTGCTCACTCAACACTTTCTCTGGAATCGCAAGAGCGCAGCAAAGACGAAAGGAGAACCAGCAGGCATATGGCTCCCCCCCCCCCCCCCCCGCCGTCACACCAAGAAATAATGCAAATCTGACAGCACTCTCCCGCCTTCATCTTTCATTATTTAGCAAGTGGCTTGCTAATTATAACTTTTTATTTTCTTTTTTTTAAGTTTGGCAATAACTGTCTGTTTTGGGTTCTCTCCTGGCTCCGATATCAATCTCTCCATCTATGCCTTAGAGTCTTAATTATTTAGAGATTTTCTGATTAGATACAGTATAAGTTAGCTTGTTTGTCCGTAAACATTGGAGCTTGAAACAGATGTTAGCGCTTTTGAAATTAGAAAAGGGAGCCTTTGTGGTTTTGTTCAATGCCTTGACAGATTCAAAACGTAAACCCATTTCTGAGCTATATATTTTGTGACATTGCTTGAGATTGAGATTGCTCTCATTAGCTAGTCGGTTTAATTACCGTAATGCAATGTATTTATATGCAACATCATGCAATGTATTTTGATTAGCCATTGATCTATTCTACTTGATTACAAAGTTGTGTGGTTATAGTCAGTAGCAGGGATGAATTTGACAAAGCTATTGCAACTGATTTGATGTGATTAGGATGTGTCTCTCACTAGTCATGGGGGTTAGTTTCAAGTTTCATTGTTACGTCACATTACACAAGTTTAGGAGAGTAAAGTTATTACGCTTCGGTTCCTGACATTGCAACACAAGAGAATAAGGCAATAGGCAAGATAAGTTAAGGTAAATAAAGTGACAATAGTGGAAGACATCAGTGAGACAACTGGACAAGTGACAAGTTGTGGGAGACAAATAAGACAGGATACAATTAGAAGTACAAATATTAAAATAAAATAGTACATTTCATGAGTATTGCACTCAGTGGAAGTGGGTGTGAGAGGTAGTATAGAGTAAAGTGACTGTGTGCTTAAGGTTAGGTAGTCCGTATACATAGGGTGTGCTTGTGGATGGTAGTCAATTGTCTACAGTGGGCTTGTTTATGAGCCTGATCGCCTGGGGGAAGTAGCTGTCGGTTAGATGAACCAAGTGAGCTAGATGAACCAAGTGAGCTAGATTAACCAAGTGATTGAGTGCATGACTGAAGTGAACTCTTGAGCTTGAACCAGAATCTCTCTCTCTTTCTCCGTCTCCAGGACAACAGCCGGCGGGTGGAGAACCTGCTGAAGCTGTGGATCATCGAGGCCAAGGACCTCCCAGCCAAGAAGAAGTACTTCTGCGAGCTCTGTCTGGACGACACCCTCTACGCCCGCACCACCTGCAAACTCAAGACCGACAACGTCTTCTGGGGCGAGCACTTTGAGTTCAACAACCTCCCGGCCGTCAGGAGCATCACGGCCCATCTCTACAAGGACACGGACAAGAAGAAGAAGAAAGACAAGAACAACTACATCGGACTGGTCAACATCCCCGTGGCGGCTGTGACTGGCAGACAGTTTGTGGAGAAGTGGTACCCTGTGAGCACACCCAACCCCAACAAAGGCAAGACGCCGGGCCCCATGATCCGGATCAAGGCCCGCTACCAGAGCATGAACATACTGCCCATGGAGATGTACAAGGAGTTCGCCGAGTACACCACCAATAACTACATGCTGCTGTGCTCGGTGCTGGAGCCGGGGATCAGCGTGAAGAACAAGGAGGAGATGGCGTGCGCTCTGGTCCACATCCTGCAGAGCACGGGCAAGGCCAAGGTAAGGACCCGGAGCAACTCAACTAAAAATCCTCCAGAATCAGTATCAGTATCGGAATCGGAATCGGAATCAGAATTGCTTTTATTACAGATACACAGAGTAAAATTCTCGGCTTCAGGTTCATTAGGTATTGGCATTGCTGCAGAATACAAATGCAGGATGTAAAACAACAATCAACAATCCTTCCCACTGGCTTCTCGCCTCTTGTTCCCTCCTGCCTGCCTTATGGTTATCTGACTTTGATACCCTGCGGCGATCTTCGAGTCGTCTTAGCGGACCCAGATGGCAGACAGGTGATTTCCTGTTATTTCGAAAAGAGAGTATTGAATCTCGAACTGGAGTCAACCCCCCCCCCCCCCCCCAGTGCACTCCTGCAGTTTCCTGAAGCCTGCAGATGCTTGGTTGGCATGCAACAACAAAACACCCTAACAGAATCAGTGGTGTTTGCTGCATTGTTAGCATGCCTAGATTAGTTGGTCTTTCACGACAGGGGGTGGGGGGGATTTTTAGAGAGATTATCTCTGATCCCAGGCAGCTGCCTACCACACCCACCCGCCACAGTACAGTCAAACAAGCCTTTCCTGTTTGTGTCCCACCAGTAAACGTCAGGGCTGGGCTGGAAGGGGGAATGTTGCCCCTGTTAGCCACTGCACTGCCAGTCAAGTGTGGTATATGTCCACCTCTCACTGGCTGCTGCCTTCTTAAGAGGGCGGCTCTCTCTGGCTCTAACCCCAGAATGTAAACATGGAATATACGTGTCACAAATGTTGAACTGCAACTCTAACAACTGTTAAACTGCGACAAATGGTATAAAACAAAGCATTTGTGTATGCTATGCTATTTTTCCTGGGGCAAAACATTCGTACCCTGGTGTAATGAAATAATAATGGTAATGAAAAGCTTGCTAACCTGTTAAATGGCAGTGTTAAAACACCTCATGGCTGATTTTAGCACTATGTCCCTAACTGCTCTTTATTGCACAATGTCAAGAGCTCCTTCCTTCTTATTTTGCAGTTCACAACGTATCACTTGTTCTTCAGTGTACTCTTGACTTCTTCACATGGACATGTGACGTTCTCGTACCACATTAAAATGATGAACGATCAGTACTTAAGATGTCCTGTTGAGCTGCATTGTGCCATCTATGGGTTTGTCAGTGGACTGATCGTTGCTGATGGATTGAAAAAAGGCACACTAGGTCCCTGGAGAGATGGTCACACTATTAATTAGTCTCAATTAATTGCTGTGTCCCTGAAAAGTGTTAAACCTTCACTTCTCTCTGCTCTTTGTTTCCAATGGAGACGGGTCATAAAACGTAAATACAACCAGAGACACAATGTTTCAAGGTTGCTTTTCATGAGGGACATTTTCAGCCGATGTTCCCAAAAAATCTTTGTTTGGCGCACCACACTACCGTAACAGAAGCAATTCGCTTATTCCCTGTGCTAATCACATCACATCACATCAGATCTGACTTTATTTGTGCCTTTTGTGCAATACATGCTTAACAATATAATGAAAATACAACAATACAGTGAAAATAAACAGTGCAAAATTGCAATACAAGGTGCTTAACAATATAATGAAAATACAACAATATAATGAAAATATAACAATATAATGAAAATACAACAATATAATGAAAATTATACAGATTCATACTCATCTCTCAAACAATAACCTCTATGAACAGTTCCAGTCTGGCTTCCGCCCCCTTCACAGCACAGAAACAGCCCTCCTCAAAATCACAAATGACCTCCTGATGGCAGCTGACTCCCGACTCATATCCATCCTCATCCTACTCGATCTGAGCGCCGCTTTCGATACTATATCGCACTCCACCCTCCTTAACCGTTTAGCCTCCATTGGTATATCTGACACCCCTCTACACTGGTTCCATTCCTATCTCTCTGGCCACACTCAGTTTATACAGTTAAAATCATTCACATCCCATCCGTCCCCCCTCTCCTCTGGTGTTCCCCAGGGCTCTGTCCTTGGCCCTATCCTCTTCATCATCTACCTCCTCCCACTTGGTCTGATTTTCCGTAAATACAACATCCATTTCCACTGTTATGCGGACGACACCCAGCTCTACGTTTCCTCCAAACCCACTTCCACCCTCCCTCCCTCCTCCCTCTGTGCCTGTCTACATTAACTTAAATCCTGGTTCACTTCAAATCTCCTCAAACTAAACAGTAATAAAACAGAGGTAATTCTCATTGGCTCCAAATCCACACTCACCAAGCACCCCAGTTTCACCCTCAACATAGACAACTCCTTGGTTTCCCCCTCCCCCCAGGTTAAGAGTCTGGGTGTTGTCCTCGACAGCACCCTTTCATTCCACTCCCACGTCAACAACACCATCCGGTCTGCTTACTTCCATCTTCGTAATATCAACCGCCTCCGCCCTTCACTCACTCCCAACAGCGCCGCAATCCTGGTCCACTCCCTCGTCACTTCCCGCCTAGATTACTGTAACTCCCTTCTCTTTGGTCTCCCCCACAAACTGCTCCACAAGATCCAACTGGTCCAGAACGCTGCTGCCCGTATTGTCACCCTGTCATCAGTCACATCACCCCCATTCTACACCAACTCCACTGGCTCCCCATCAAACACCGCATCGACTACAAAATCCTTCTCCATACTTTCAAGGCCATCCATAACCTCGCCCCTCCATACCTGTCCGACCTCCTCCACATCAACATTCCCACCCGGTCCCTCAGGTCTGCCTCCTCCATCAACCTGACCGTCCCCCCAGCCCGTCTGTCCACCATGGGGTTTAGAGCCTTCAGCCGCTCCGCCCCTCGCCTCTGGAACTCCCTCCCCCCCGACATCAGGAACATTGATTCTATCATCTCATTCAAAACCCACCTCAAAACCCACCTGTTTACGCAGGCATATCCGTGCTGATTTACTGTTCCCGTGCTGCTCTGCTGCTGGCTATGTTTTATACTGTATATTTCTATGTATTTTGTGTTTTGAATTTTGTGGCTGTTTTTAGATTTGTTGTTGTACGGCGACCTTGAGTGCCATGAAAGGCGCCTTATAAAATAAATGTATTATTATTATTATTATTATTATTATTATTATTATTATTAAAATATAACAATAGAGTAACAATAAATGATAATATAAGGCAATGAGTAATATAGGAAATAAGAGACATGGTACAACACAGAGGCCAGTGTAGCACAGTAAAAGAGGGTAGATTAAAATTAGATGGATTAAGAGAATGCTAAAATAAAGGTATGTCTTAAGATGTCTTTTAAAGGTGTTTACAGATGGTGACGCCCTCAGCTCCTCTGGAAGGCTGTTCCAGAGGCGAAGACCAGACAGACTAAACATGCGCAAACATGCTTTGCAAGTTTAATAATGACTGAAAAGCCTGTAATTGCTTTTACCCTGAGGAGGGAAGTATTGACTGATTTAACTAATGCTGCCGTCGGTTTGTTGCTGGATGTTAGTTCTCGCTTGCTTCTAAGTGGTAGGACGTAGCTTAGAAGCGACTTCCCTCCTATCGCTGCTGAAAAAAGTTCTTCCCTACTCCTAACTAAACACAAATATGTGTAGAGATGCTATTATATCATGTTATGTCCTGTCATTATGTTTGAATATCATGTGTTTAAAGAAGATGTCCCACAAAAACATGTTCACCACCCCCATCGACCCAAAACGTTTCCAAATCTGAGCCCAATTGAGGTTTATACCACAGTGTATATTCTTATCCTGAGTTCTACTCTGTGGTTTGTCCGTTGGTGATCCAGAGATTTAGCCCTGGGCCAAACTTCTCTGTGCTGCTTTACAGTAGGGTGTCTTCTTCAGATAGAGGTAAATAGTGTTATTTTTAGGACTCTGCCCAATCTTGCCCAAGCAACAAGATAACATCTGAGGAGGCCAGCCTCTGTGTGGTTGTTTTTCTCACCTCTCTCAGTAACAGCCTCTGGGTATTATGTCTGCTTTGACACCCCCCCACCCCAATGTTTTTATTTAGTCTTGAGACTGTTGTACTGTAGCGTCTGGAGAACAAGTCTAGGCCTTTGATCCCAAGTATCCTCTCACAGACGGTATTTCTGGAGTCTAATCCATCACAAGCCTCCTGATTCTAGTAACACCAACGGGAAGAGGTTCTCAGTGTGGTTGGGTTAGGGTTAGGGTTAGGGTTGGAAGAGGTTCTCAGTGTGGTCGGGTTAGGGTTAGGGAACGTCTCCTTGCATCCCCATCAGTGCAGTTCTGATTCTAGAGGAACCGTCTCTCTCCTGGACACGGTGTGTAGCTGTAGTCTGTCTTCAGAGGTGGAAGCCAAATTGTCTGGTGACGGGTGCAGTGATGGGTGGATGTGCTTGGAATGAATCACCCTTCAGGTCGGGGAGGAGCCTCTAGTCAGTGTTCAGGTGGGGGAGGAGTCTCTAGTCAGTGTTCAGGGGGAGGAGACTAATCATTGTTCAGGGAGAAGGAGACTAATCAGTGTTCAGGGAGGAGGATACTAATCAGTGTTCAGGGAGGAGGAGGCTAATCAGTGTTCAGGGAGGAGGAGGCTAATCAGTGTTCAGGAGGAGGAGACTAATCAGTGTTCAGGGAGGAGGAGACTAATCAGTGTTCAGGGAGGAGGAGACTAATCAGTGTTCAGGGAGGAGGAGGAGACTAATCAGTGTTCAGGGAGGAGGAGGAGACTAATCAGTGTTCAGGGAGGAGGAGACTAATCAGTGTTCAGGGAGGAGGAGGCTAATCAGTGTTCAGGAGGAGGAGACTAATCAGTGTTCAGGGAGGAGGAGACTAATCAGTGTTCAGGGAGGAGGAGACTAATCAGTGTTCAGGGAGGAGGAGGAGACTAATCAGTGTTCAGGGAGGAGGAGGAGACTAATCAGTGTTCAGGGAGGAGGAGGAGACTAATCAGTGTTCAGGGAGGAGGAGACTAATCAGTGTTCAGGGAGGAGGAGACTAATCAGTGTTCAGGGAGGAGGAGACTAATCAGTGTTCAGGGAGGAGGAGACTAATCAGTGTTCAGGGGGAGGAGACTAATCAGTGTTCAGGGGGAGGAGACTAATCAGTGTTCAGGGAGGAGGAGACTAATCAGTGTTCAGGGAGGAGGAGACTAATCAGTGTTCAGGGGGGAGGAGACTAATCAGTGTTCAGGGAGGAGGAGACTAATCAGTGTTCAGGGGGAGGAGGAGACTAATCAGTGTTCAGGGGGAGGAGGAGACTAATCAGTGTTCAGGAGGAGGAGGAGACTAATCAGTGTTCAGGGAGGAGGAGACTAATCAGTGTTCAGGGGAGGAGACTAATCAGTGTTCAGGGAGGAGGAGACTAATCAGTGTTCAGGGAGGAGGAGGAGACTAATCAGTGTTCAGGGAGGAGGAGACTAATCAGTGTTCAGGGGGAGGAGACTAATCAGTGTTCAGGGAGGCGGAGACTAATCAGTGTTCAGGAGGAGGAGACTAATCAGTGTTCAGGGGAGGAGACTAATCAGTGTTCAGGGAGGAGGAGGAGACTAATCAGTGTTCAGGGGGAGGAGACTAATCAGTGTTCAGGGGGAGGAGACTAATCAGTGTTCAGGGAGGGGGAGACTAATCAGTGTTCAGGGAGGAGGAGACTAATCAGTGTTCAGGGAGGAGGAGACTAATCAGTGTTCAGGGAGGAGGAGACTAATCAGTGTTCAGGGAGGAGGAGACTAATCAGTGTTCAGGGGGGAGGAGACTAATCAGTGTTCAGGGGAGGAGGAGACTAATCAGTGTTCAGGGAGGAGGAGGATACTAATCAGTGTTCAGGGAGGAGGATACTAATCAGTGTTCAGGGGGAGGAGACTAATCAGTGTTCAGGGAGGGGGAGGAGGAGACTAATCAGTGTTCAGGGAGGAGGATACTAATCAGTGTTCAGGGAGGAGGAGACTAATCAGTGTTCAGGGAGGAGGAGACTAATCAGTGTTCAGGGGGAGGAGACTAA
Source organism: Nansenia antarctica (assembly GCF_963989245.1). Taxonomy (NCBI): domain Eukaryota; kingdom Metazoa; phylum Chordata; class Actinopteri; order Argentiniformes; family Microstomatidae; genus Nansenia; species Nansenia antarctica. The sequence goes on along the minus strand of NC_137689.1, from coordinate 42,640,720 downwards.
TCAGTGTTCAGGGAGGGGGAGGAGGAGACTAATCAGTGTTCAGGGAGGAGGATACTAATCAGTGTTCAGGGAGGAGGATACTAATCAGTGTTCAGGGGGAGGAGACTAATCAGTGTTCAGGGAGGGGGAGGAGGAGACTAATCAGTGTTCAGGGAGGAGGATACTAATCAGTGTTCAGGGAGGAGGAGACTATTCAGTGTTCAGGGAGGAGGAGACTAATCAGTGTTCAGGGAGGAGGAGACTAATCAGTGTTCAGGAGGAGGAGACTAATCAGTGTTCAGGAGGAGGAGGAGACTAATCAGTGTTCAGGAGGAGGAGACTAATCAGTGTTCAGGGGAGGAGACTAATCAGTGTTCAGGAGGAGGAGGAGACTAATCAGTGTTCAGGGGGAGGAGACTAATCAGTGTTCAGGAGGAGGAGGAGACTAATCAGTGTTCAGGGGGAGGAGACTAATCAGTGTTCAGGGAGGAGGAGACTAATCAGTGTTCAGGAGGAGGAGACTAATCAGTGTTCAGGAGGAGGAGACTAATCAGTGTTCAGGGAGGAGGAGACTAATCAGTGTTCAGGGAGGAGGAGACTATTCAGTGTTCAGGGAGGAGGAGACTAATCAGTGTTCAGGGAGGAGGAGACTAATCAGTGTTCAGGAGGAGGAGACTAATCAGTGTTCAGGGGGAGGAGACTAATCAGTGTTCAGGGAGGAGGAGACTAATCAGTGTTCAGGGAGGAGGAGACTAATCAGTGTTCAGGGAGGAGGAGACTAATCAGTGTTCAGGGAGGAGGAGACTAATCAGTGTTCAGGGAGGAGGAGACTAATCAGTGTTCAGGGAGGAGGAGACTAATCAGTGTTCAGGAGGAGGAGACTAATCAGTGTTCAGGGGGAGGAGACTAATCAGTGTTCAGGGAGGAGGAGACTAATCAGTGTTCAGGGAGGAGGAGACTAATCAGTGTTCAGGGAGGAGGAGACTAATCAGTGTTCAGGGAGGAGGAGACTAATCAGTGTTCAGGGAGGAGGAGACTAATCAGTGTTCAGGAGGAGGAAACTAATCAGTGTTCAGGAGGAGGAGACTAATCAGTGTTCAGGGGGAGGAGACTAATCAGTGTTCAGGGAGGAGGAGACTAATCAGTGTTCAGGGAGGAGGAGGAGACTAATCAGTGTTCAGGGGAGGAGACTAATCAGTGTTCAGGGAGGAGGAGACTAATCAGTGTTCAGGGGAGGAGACTAATCAGTGTTCAGGGAGGAGGAGACTAATCAGTGTTCAGGGGGAGGAGACTAATCAGTGTTCAGGGAGGAGGAGACTAATCAGTGTTCAGGGGGAGGAGACTAAGCAGTGTTCAGGGAGGAGGAGACTAATCAGTGTTCAGGGGGAGGAGACTAATCAGTGTTCAGGGGAGGAGGAGACTAATCAGTGTTCAGGGAGGAGGAGGAGACTAATCAGTGTTCAGGGAGGAGGAGACTAATCAGTGTTCAGGGGGAGGAGACTAATCAGTGTTCAGGGGGAGGAGACTAATCAGTGTTCAGGGGGAGGAGACTAATCAGTGTTCAGGAGGAGGAGGAGACTAATCAGTGTTCAGGGAGGAGGAGACTAATCAGTGTTCAGGAGGAGGAGGAGACTAATCAGTGTTCAGGAGGAGGAGACTAATCAGTGTTCAGGGAGGAGGAGACTAATCAGTGTTCAGGAGGAGGAGGAGACTAATCAGTGTTCAGGGGGAGGAGACTAATCAGTGTTCAGGGAGGAGGAGACTAATCAGTGTTCAGGGAGGAGGAGACTAATCAGTGTTCAGGAGGAGGAGACTAATCAGTGTTCAGGGAGGAGGAGACTAATCAGTGTTCAGGAGGAGGAGGAGACTAATCAGTGTTCAGGGGGAGGAGACTAATCAGTGTTCAGGGAGGAGGAGACTAATCAGTGTTCAGGGAGGAGGAGACTAATCAGTGTTCAGGGGGAGGAGGAGACTAATCAGTGTTCAGGGGGAGGAGGAGACTAATCAGTGTTCAGGGGGAGGAGGAGACTAATCAGTGTTCAGGGGGAGGAGGAGACTAATCAGTGTTCAGGGAGGAGGAGACTAATCAGTGTTCAGGGAGGAGGAGGAGACTAATCAGTGTTCAGGGAGGAGGAGACTAATCAGTGTTCAGGGGGAGGAGGAGACTAATCAGTGTTCAGGGGGAGGAGGAGACTAATCAGTGTTCAGGGAGGAGGAGACTAATCAGTGTTCAGGAGGAGGAGACTAATCAGTGTTCAGGGGGAGGAGGAGACTAATCAGTGTTCAGGGGGAGGAGGAGACTAATCAGTGTTCAGGGAGGAGGAGACTAATCAGTGTTCAGGGAGGAGGAGACTAATCAGTGTTCAGGGAGGAGGAGGAGACTAATCAGTGTTCAGGAGGAGGAGACTAATCAGTGTTCAGGGGGAGGAGACTAATCAGTGTTCAGGGAGGAGGAGACTAATCAGTGTTCAGGGAGGAGGAGACTAATCAGTGTTCAGGGAGGAGGAGACTAATCAGTGTTCAGGGAGGAGGAGACTAATCAGTGTTCAGGGAGGAGGAGACTAATCAGTGTTCAGGGAGGAGGAGACTAATCAGTGTTCAGGAGGAGGAGACTAATCAGTGTTCAGGGAGGAGGAGACTAATCAGTGTTCAGGGAGGAGGAGGAGACTAATCAGTGTTCAGGGGGAGGAGACTAATCAGTGTTCAGGGAGGAGGAGGAGACTAATCAGTGTTCAGGGAGGAGGAGACTAAAGGGCTCTGCACACAGCGTGCGATTTCTGTTGCGCGTCAACGTTCCATTTTGAAGTTTGAATGGAAGTCTATGAGAACATCGCATTTACCCACACACGGCCCCGATTTTAATCGCACGGCGAACATTCGATTCCATTCATTTTGAATGGGACAAAGCAGTGCGACAAAACTCGCACGCCGTGTGCTTTGTCCCATTCAAAATGAATGGAATCGAATGTTCGCCGTGCGATTAAAATCGGGGCCGTGTGTGGGTAAATGCGATGTTCTCATAGACTTCCATTCAAACTTCAAAATGGAACGTTGACGCGCAACAGAAATCGCACGCTGTGTGCAGAGCCCTTAATCAGTGTTCAGGGAGGAGGAGGAGACTAATCAGTGTTCAGGGAGGAGGAGACTAATCAGTGTTCAGGGAGGAGGAGACTAATCAGTGTTCAGGGAGGAGGAGACTAATCAGTGTTCAGGGAGGAGGAGACTAATCAGTGTTCAGGGAGGAGGAGACTAATCAGTGTTCAGGGAGGAGGAGGAGGAGACTAATCAGTGTTCAGGGGGAGGAGACTAATCAGTGTTCAGGGAGGAGAGACTAATCAGTGTTCAGGGAGGAGGAGACTAATCAGTGTTCAGGAGGAGGAGACTAATCAGTGTTCAGGGAGGAGGAGACTAATCAGTGTTCAGGGAGGAGGAGACTAATCAGTGTTCAGGAGGAGGAGACTAATCAGTGTTCAGGGAGGAGGAGACTAATCAGTGTTCAGGGAGGAGGAGACTAATCAGTGTTCAGGAGGAGGAGGAGACTAATCAGTGTTCAGGGAGGAGGAGGAGACTAATCAGTGTTCAGGGAGGAGGAGACTAATCAGTGTTCAGGGAGGAGGAGACTAATCAGTGTTCAGGGGGAGGAGACTAATCAGTGTTCAGGGAGGAGGAGACTAATCAGTGTTCAGGGAGGCGGAGGAGACTAATCAGTGTTCAGGGAGGAGACTAATCAGTGTTCAGGGGGAGGAGGAGACTAATCAGTGTTCAGGGGAGGAGACTAATCAGTGTTCAGGGAGGAGGAGACTAATCAGTGTTCAGGGAGGAGGAGGAGACTAATCAGTGTTCAGGGAGGAGGAGACTAATCAGTGTTCAGGGGGAGGAGGAGACTAATCAGTGTTCAGGAGGAGGAGACTAATCAGTGTTCAGGAGGAGGAGACTAATCAGTGTTCAGGGGGAGGAGACTAATCAGTGTTCAGGGGGAGGAGACTAATCAGTGTTCAGGGAGGAGGAGACTAATCAGTGTTCAGGGGGAGGAGACTAATCAGTGTTCAGGGAGGAGGAGACTAATCAGTGTTCAGGGAGGAGGAGACTAATCAGTGTTCAGGGAGGAGGAGACTAATCAGTGTTCAGGGAGGAGGAGACTAATCAGTGTTCAGGGGGAGGAGACTAAGCAGTGTTCAGGGAGGAGGAGACTAATCAGTGTTCAGGGGAGGAGACTAATCAGTGTTCAGGGAGGAGGAGACTAATCAGTGTTCAGGGAGGAGGAGACTAATCAGTGTTCAGGGAGGAGGAGGAGACTAATCAGTGTTCAGGGGGAGGAGACTAATCAGTGTTCAGGAGGAGGAGACTAATCAGTGTTCAGGGAGGAGGATACTAATCAGTGTTCAGGGGGAGGAGACTAATCAGTGTTCAGGGGGAGGAGGAGACTAATCAGTGTTCAGGGGGAGGAGGAGACTAATCAGTGTTCAGGGGGAGGAGACTAATCAGTGTCCAGGAGGAGGAGGAGACTAATCAGTGTTCAGGGGGAGGAGACTAATCAGTGTCCAGGAGGAGGAGGAGACTAATCAGTGTCCAGGAGGAGGAGGAGACTAATCAGTGTTCAGGGAGGAGGAGACTAATCAGTGTTCAGGAGGAGGAGACTAATCAGTGTTCAGGAGGAGGAGGAGACTAATCAGTGTTCAGGGGGAGGAGACTAATCAGTGTTCAGGGGGAGGAGACTAATCAGTGTTCAGGGAGGAGGAGGAGACTAATCAGTGTTCAGGGGGAGGAGACTAATCAGTGTTCAGGGGGAGGAGACTAATCAGTGTTCAGGGAGGAGGAGGAGACTAATCAGTGTTCAGGGAGGAGGAGGAGGAGGAGACTAATCAGTGTTCAGGGAGGAGGAGGAGACTAAAGGGCTCTGCACACAGCGTGCGATTTCTGTTGCGCGTCAAAGTTCCATTTTGAAGTTTGAATGGAAGTCTATGAGAACATCGCATTTACCCACACACGGCCCCGATTTTAATCGCACGGCGAACATTCGATTCCATTCATTTGACAGTGCGACAAAACTCGCACGCCGTGTGCTTTGTCCCATTCAAAATGAATGGAATCGAATGTTCGCCGTGCGATTAAAATCGGGGCCGTGTGTGGGTAAATGCGATGTTCTCATAGACTTCCATTCAAACTTCAAAATGGAACGTTGACGCGCAACAGAAATCGCACGCTGTGTGCAGAGCCCTTAAGCAGTGTTCAGGAGGAGGAGACTAATCAGTGTTCAGGGAGGAGGAGACTAATCAGTGTTCAGGGGGAGGAGACTAATCAGTGTTCAGGAGGAGGAGACTAATCAGTGTTCAGGGAGGAGGAGACTAATCAGTGTTCAGGAGGAGGAGGAGACTAATCAGTGTTCAGGAGGAGGAGGAGACTAATCAGTGTTCAGGAGGAGGAGACTAATCAGTGTTCAGGGAGGAGGAGACTAATCAGTGTTCAGGGAGGAGGAGACTAATCAGTGTTCAGGGGGAGGAGGAGAGACTAATCAGTGTTCAGGAGGAGGAGGAGAGACTAATCAGTGTTCAGGAGGAGGAGGCTCAGTTGGCTGGTAATAGCTGCAGGTTCCAGGTGACTCTGTACATTAGTATTCTACACTTGAAACAGCTTTTTTTTTTTTTTTATGGCCAAACGTGGTGTAATTACACACTTCTCCTTGAGTTCTCTCTCTCTCTCTCTCTCTCTCTCTCTCTCTCTCTTTCACTCGCTTCGCTGCTTCCAAGGCCAGGGGATGTCAGAGGAGATGTCTTGTCGTTGCTGTATTGCTGTCTGGGTGTGTCGGTTGTCACCGCAATCACGCCGCGCGCTGCTGCAGGGATGACATCCCCTATCACCCCCATTACATTAGCGTCAGATGAGAGGTTCTTTTCTTTGTGTTTACGCATGAGGAATTAGAGCTGTCATAATTGTATTACGGGGCTCCGAAGTAGCACAAGGTCGCAAAGATTCAAGCCTTCCGGCAGCTCGTTTCACTCTTCTGACCCGGACAGCCGTGTTAGTGTACTCAGACAGCCGTGTTAGCAGAAGGACATGAACAATAACCCCGGTTTGTTGTGTTGGAGTGGCCCGGAGCATTCTCAGCATTTAGTTTTATTTTGGGTGAAAACTGGCTCCTTGTGGCAGGACTTAAATGCGCTATCGATTGAGTCCTCGCCAGCCGCCGTGCCCTGTGGAGAGATGCTGCCTAGGAGATAGTTATTTGGTCCTTGTCTTAGACC
>NC_137689.1:42553978-42631799 GCF_963989245.1 Nansenia antarctica | reverse complement strand
TAAAGTAGGGGCGGCTGTGGCGGCAGGAGGTACAGCCGGCGTCTTATAATAATTAATAATAATTTTGCCATTTAGCAGACGCTTTTAATCCAAAGCGATTTACAATTACGAATTACAGGGACATTCCCCCTGGAGTAACTGAGGGCTAAGTGCCTTACTCAAGGGCACACTAGTAGTGGTGTGGTTTCAGGCGGGATTTGAACTCACAACCTTCCGATCACAAGTCTTATGATCGCAAGGTTGGCAGATCGGCGGTTCGGGCCTGGCTGGCCACATGTCGAAGTGTCCTTGGGCAAGACACTGAACCCCAAATTGCTCCCAGTGAGCGGGCTGGCGCCTTGCATGGCAGCTTGCCGCCCATTGGTGTGTGAATGTGTGTGTGAATGTGTGAATGAGAGGCCGTTGTAAAGGCTTTGGAATAAGGCGCTATATAAGTCAGTCCATTTACCATTGACTTCACTAACCCCTCCTCCACAGCCCAACAGCCCAGTATGTTTGCGTGAGCGCACGTGTGTGTGTGTGTGTGTGTGTGTGTGTGTGTGTGTGTGTGTGTGCGTATGTTTGCAGGAGGGCGTGTGTGTGTGCGTCCAGAGTCTGGAGAGACAGTGTGTGTGTGTGTGTGTATGAGAGACCGTGTGTGTGTATGTGAGACAGTGTGTGTGTGTATGTGAGACAGTGTGTGTGTATGTGAGACAGTGTGTGTGTGTGTGTGTGTATGTGAGACAGTGTGTGTGTATGTGAGACAGTGTGTGTGTGTATGTGAGACAGTGTGTGTGTATGTGAGACAGTGTGTGTGTGTATGTGAGACAGTGTGTGTGTGTGTATGTGAGACAGTGTGTGTGTGTATGTGAGACAGTGTGTGTGTATGTGAGACAGTGTGTGTGTGTATGTGAGACAGTGTGTGTGTGTGTATGTGAGACAGTGTGTGTGTGACTCATCACTTCTCCTCCACAGTCTGAGCAGTGTCAATGTCCAATGTCACTGTCTGGACGGAATGTCACTGTGTGTGTGTGTGTGTGTGTGTGTGTGTGTGTGTGTGTGTTTTAATGTCTGCGTGTGTATCTAGATTGTTTGTGTCCATCTCTCTCTCTCTCTCTCTCTCTCTCTCTCTCTCTCTCTCTCTCTCTCTCTTTCTCTCTCTCTGTGATGAAAAAAACTGTTTTTGCTGTACATCAAGGCTCTGATTGGCTCCCTGCTGCTATGCTTTGATTAGCCAGGATATCAGGCTTTAGAAGTAGCATTAGAACTGACTAGTCATGCTGTCCTCTGTTCTCTAATAGCCATCACACTGTTTCTTCTCCTCTCCAAAGATCTTCTGTTTCTTCTCCTCTCCATAGATCTTCTGTTTCTTCTCCACCCACTCTGCCAGGGTACTTCTTCACAGTGTTGGTCTCACCACGTAGAAGTGAATAATAATAATAACTTACATTTATATAGCGCCTTTCACAAACCCAAGGTCGCTTTACAAGGGAATGGACAAACAGAACAGAGCCAGAGACACAACACACAAAACAAGAAACAGTGAAACAGCTACTACAGGTTGAATGCAATGGTGAAAAGATGGGTTTTACGGGCAGCTTTGAATATGTCCAGGGTTGGAAAGTTGCGGATATCCATGGGTAGAGAGTTCCAGAGGGTGGGGGCTGCCACACTGAAGGCTCTGTACCCAAAGGTCCGGAGTTTGGCGCAAGTGAAGAAAGCAAAGTGACTCAAACTAGCTCCGTCATCTCTCTCCCCGACGCTCCTGTGTTTAGTCGTGCAGCGTGTACCATCCATATCTGTGGCTAACCTGACTGTAGACGGTACGTGTGGCTATAGGGATTTAAAAGGCCAATAAAACGTTATTATATTATATGTAGCCAATTTCCGGTGTGTTTAAGCGGTGGAGCGGTGCTAGTTGTGTGTGGGTGTGGTGCTGTAGAGTCTGGGCCAGGTCCATATGGTAGGCACCGGGATGCTAACTCCCATTTCTCCAATTAGCTCCAGCCATGTGGATCCCTGCACATTTCACAGATCGCCACACACGCACACGGTGAAACAGCGCTCGCCACATGGCCAGGGAGAGAGCCAAAGACAGCCTCCAGTCGTGGTCGTTGTACCCCCCCCCCCCTCTCCGAACCCCCCCACCCCCTTTTCCAGTCTCCCGTCCCCTCCTCAACTAGAGCCCAGGCCTAGTCACTGTGACCTCCTCTCCTCTCCTCTCCTCTCCTCTCTCCTCTCCCCTCTCTTCTTCTCCTCTCCTCTCCTCTCCTCTCCCTCTCTCTCTCTCCTCTCCTCCCTCTCCTCTCCTCTCCTTCTCCTCTCTCCTCTCCTCTCTCTCTCCTCTCCTCTCTCTCTCTCCTCTCCTCTCTCCTCTCCCCTCTCTCTCTCTCTTCCTCTCCTCTCTCTCCCTCTCCTCTCCTCTTCCTCTCCCTCTCCTCTCCTCTCCTCTCCTCTCTCCCCTCTCTTCCTCTCCTCTCCTTCTCTTCTCCTCTCCTCTCCTCTCCTCTCCTCTCCTCTCCTCCTCCTTCTCTCTCTCTCTCCTCTCCTTCCCTCTCTTCTCCTCTCCCTCCTCTCCTCTCCTCTCTCCCTCTCCTCTCTCCTCTCCTCTCCTCTACCCTCTCCTCTCCTCTCCTTCTCCTCTCTCCTCTCCCCTCTCTTCTCCTCTCCTCTCCTCTCCTCTACCCTCCCCTCCCCTCTCCTCTCCTCTCTCCTCTCCTCTCTCTCTCTCTCCTCCCCTCTCCTCTCCTCTCCCTCCCCTCTCCTCTCCTCCCTCTCCCTCTCCTCCCCTCTCTCTCCTCTCTCCCTCTCCTCCCTCCTCCTTCTCCTCTCCTTCTCTCCCTCCCTCTCCTCTCTCTCCCCTCCCCTCTCTCTCCTCCCCCTCTCCTCTCCTCTCCTCCCTCTCCTCTCTCTCTCTCTCTCCTCCTCTCCTCTCCTCTCCTCTCTCTCCTCCTCCCTCTCCTCCCTCTCTCTCCTCTCCTCTCCTCTCCCTCCCTCCTCCCCTCTCCTCCCTCTCCTCTCCTCTCCTCCCCTCTCCTCTCCTCTCCTCTCCTCTCCTCTCTCTCTCTCCTCTCCTCTCCCTTCCTCTCCTCCCTCTCCTCTCCCTCTCCTCCCCTCCCCTCTCCTCTCCTCTCCTATCTCCTCTCCTCACCTCTCCTCTACCCTCCCCTCTCCTCTCCTCTCCTCTCCCCTCTCCTCTCTCTCCTCCCCTCTCCTCCCCTCTCCTCTACCCTCCCCTCTCCCTCTCCTCTACCTCCCCTCCCCTCTCTCTCCTCTCCTCTCCTCTCATCATGTCCAAACAAGACCTTGAAAAAGTCATCCATGCATTTGTTTTGGGTAGACGTGATTACTGTAATGGTGTACTGACAGGCCTATCTAAAGGAGCTGTTCGCAAATTGCAGCTCATCCAAAACGCAGCTGCTAGTACTTCTAATTGCATATACATTTGCGAAATACATGTCAGATCTCCTCTCACCCTATATTCCCAGCAAGGCCCCTCAGGTCAGTCGAGACCAATCTGCAAAACAAAAAAAATCCAGGAGGCGAAGCAGCTTCCAGTCACACTGCTGCGTGCTCCTGGAACAACCTCCCTGAAGAACTCAAACTGGCCCAAACTCATATTTAAAACCAGGCTAAAAACCTTAATGTTCTGCAGCAGTTATAACTGAACACTAGCACTTTATCTATGCTTATTCATTTTGTTATCCTATTTATTTAGTTTTCTTACTTAATTCTCTCTTTTATGCTCTATGTAAAGCACTTTGAATTGCCTCTGTTGAAATGTGCTATAATAAACTTACCTTGCCTGGTATTATAAGTCATTATTATGGGTGATATAACCCTGATTCATGGCATCTTTCCAGGAGAGATCCAGTATTAAGGGCTTATTGAACTACAAGGCTGAGGTTCAATGTGGATCCCGCCCTTGTCAACCACACCGCAGCAGCATTGTCTAGAGTTTGGAACCAGGATGAATGGGTTGCCAGTCGTGTGTGACATGTCGTCTCGTAGCGAAGCGTGTGTTATGAATAATACTGTGGTAAAACTCCTCCATACCTGCGTCAGAGAAAAGGAGATGGCCCATTATCACAGTGTGAATCTGCAACCGTGCAGCTATGGGCTAGGCAACGTACTGTGACACACACACACACACACACACACACACACACACACACACACACACACACACACACACCACACACACTCAGTCTCACTTCACCACTAATGGTTATAGAAAATGGACCGGAAAAAAACAGTTTTCTGTCAAGTTCTTTCCGATGTGAGCCAGGCTTGCCCATAAATGCAGAATACAGATGAGATGTCTTCTACTCTCTGACTGAAATAATTGTGTCTGTCCGTCTTCTCTGAAAGTGAATTTCCTCTCATATCGACAGCAAGCTCTGTGTGCGTACAATTATCCACAATTACCCAACCTTCCATTTGTCATTTTTGGGGCATTCAGCAGACACCTTTATCCAAACCGACTTACAACAAATATATTTGTCTAAGTAAGTAGGTGCGTTTCCATAAAACATTCTGATTCACATTTCGAGGTGATTCGCATCAGTTTGAGATGATTCACATGAGAAATGTTATGGAAACGGCTTAATTCGCATAAACTCAATGTGAATCACCTCTAATTCGCACAAAGTCGATACGCTCGCTTGAGGTGGTTTTTGCCTTATGTGAATCACCTCTGACTCGCTTCAGGTTTTATGGAAACAGGTCATTCTAATAAACTCACGTGCCTCAGCTGTTTCTGCTGTCTGCGTCTCCCTGGTTATTCCCTTACGCATGATGAAAACATGTCTGCTAAACATGTCTTAGATAGCAAACAGCAAAGAAATGCCACAATATAGCAGGACTTAAGAAACGAGATGCCCAACAAAGGATTTGACAAACCCTGGTCCATTTTGCGCAACAAGTGGAAGAGTTTGAAGCAGCGGAGACAGGGTTGCCAGGTTGCCTGGTTTTTGGTGGATTTAGCGGTTTTTAGACTGGTTAGGCTCGAAATTGTCAATTCCATCTGGCAACCCTAAGCGGAGAGTCTACACACATAGTATTATCGCACTGCTGGAGATGCACACCACACTTTGTTAAAATAAATTATTGTGCTTTTAAAAATATTTTGTATGTGTTTTTTGCATTGCAGATGGGAGAGTTCTTTACATCAAACTACATGCAAATACTGACGAGATTATGTTTTACGTAGCCTAGCTTATTCGCTCTAACCAAGTTAATGGAAACGCTCCACATTTCATGATTCGCATTTAAAAATGTGCTTAACTTTCATGGAAACACAACTAGTGAGTCATCTATCCACCAGTCGTCGCAAGAAAAAGTAATCTATGCTCGGAGCCAGAGGCCTTTGGTAGTCCAGAATGCTAGAGGAAGGATGCACTTCTTGAATTGTATTTGTATTTGACAGTGATGGGGTGGAGAGAGAGACTTCTGGGAGCCGTAGTCTCACCTCTCCTGGTCTCTCTTCTTCTCTCTCTGCTGCAGGACTTCCTCACGGACCTGATGATGTCAGAGGTGGACCGCTGTGGGGAGAACGAGCACCTGATCTTCCGTGAGAACACCCTGGCGACCAAGGCCATAGAGGAGTACCTCAAACTGGTGGGGCAGAAGTACCTGCAGGACGCCCTCGGTGAGTGGAGCGGGCGTGAAGAGGGGGGGGGCAAGGGGCTTCAAATTGCACATAAAACCTAGCGGATTTCTACGTCATCTCTACTGGCCCTGTCTGTCTGTCTGTCTGCCTGCCTGTCTGTCTGTCGGTCTGCCTGTCTGTCTGTCGGTCTGTCTGCCCTGCTCTGTCTCTATCTGTCTGTCTGTCTGCCTGCCTGCCTGTCTGTCTGTCTGTCTCTGTCTGTCTCTGTCTGTCTGTCTCTGTCTGGCACAGCCTGAGTGTGTGTGTCTGTGTGTCTGTCTTTGTGTTGACATGGGGAGAGATGTGTGTGTGTCTCTCTCTCTCTCTCTCTCTCTCTCTCTCTGTGTTTCTCTCTGTTTCTTCACTTCCCTTCCTGCTGCTCTGTGTGTATCTCTACCCACTCATGCTGAATAGAAACAAGTCCCTGTGTTATCATAAGCCAATCCAAGCCAATTAGGTGATGGTAAAGTGTCTGAAGTCACTGAGTGCCGTTCAACGACCCGTGAGGCCCCCCCCCCCCCCCCCCCCCTCTCCTGCCCACAGCCCCAGCCCCAGTCTCCATCTCTTCCTCCACCCCAGAGTGTACACACAGAGGAAGTTTACACAGCGCTAAGTGCCCTCTCTCTTCGTCCAAGGTTAGACCAAGGTTAGACCAAGGTTAGACCAAGGTTAGACCAAGGTTAGACCAAGGTTAGACCAAGGTTAGGCCGGAGCTGCAGTTGTGTTTGTCTGCAGTCGCAGTGATAAGCCAGCATTGTGTGTTTATGTATTTATCTCCCCCCCCGTCTGATTTAGAAATGTACACAGCAGCATTTTTATCTGCAGAAAAGCACACATCCTTCCTGCAAATTGTCTCTCTCTTTCTCTCTCTCTCCTCTCAGCCTTGTCTCTCTCCTTCTACATAGATCTAATATTGGTACTGCAAATTCCTGCGCATGTGATTGTTTGTGTGTGTGTGTTCGTGTCTGTGTGTGTGTGTGTGTGTGTGTGTGTGTGTGTGTGTGCGTGTGTTTCTGTCAGTGTGTGTGTGTGTGTGTGTGTGTGTGTTCGTGTTCGTGTGTGTGTGTTCGTGTGTGTGTGTGTGTGTGTGTGTCTGTGTGTGTGTGTTTGTGTGTGTGTGTCTTAGGGTTACGTTAAGAATATCATGGAAGCCTGGTGAATAATGTATGGGTATTTTTGCGTAGAGGAGCTAATGTCGTCAGAAGACCCAGGGTGAATAATTGATCACGTCTCCGGGGGAAGATTGACTGGTTGCCGTGGCCGCGCGCAAGGCGACACAAGGACGGCAGCCAACCCTCTGCGGAACATCGGAGAACAGAGGGGGGGGGGGGGGGGGGAGTAGTCTAGTAGTAATCTCTGTGACAAACAGTGGAGGAGTGACGGTCGGTGACACCGCCAGCACTAAAGATGGCTGCCTTGTTCTGTATTCTCCTTCACCTGACCCAGGCAGGCAGACAGACAGACAGACAGACAGACAGGTAGACAGACAGACAGACAGACAGGCAGGCAGACAGACAGGCAGGCATACAGACAGACATGCAGGCAGACAGACAGGCAGACAGGCAGGCAGACAGGCAGACAGACAGGCAGGCAGACAGACAGACAGACAGGCAGACAGACAGGCAAACAGACAGGCAGACAGACAGGCAGGCAGACAGACAGACAGGCAGGCAGGCAGACAGGCTGCCAGACAGACAGGCAGGCAGACAGGCAGCCAGCCAGGCAGACAGACAGGCTGCCAGGCAGACAGACAGACAGACAGACAGACAGACAGGCAGGCAGGCAGACAGGCAGACAGACATATAGACAGACAGGCAGGCAAACAGGTAGGCAGACAGACAGGCAGACAGGGAGACAGGCAGACAGACAGACAGGCAGGCAGGCAGACAGGGAGGCAGGCAGGCAGGCAGGCAGACAGACAGACAGACAGACAGACAGACAGGCAGGCAGACAGACAGGCAGACAGGGAGGCAGGCAGGGAGGCAGGCAGGCAGACAGACAGACAGGCAGGCAGACAGGCAGACAGGTAGGCAGGGAGGGCGACAGGTAGGCAGGGAGACAGGCAGACAGGCAGCTAGACAGGCAGGCAGACAGACAGACAGACAGATAGGCAGGCAGACAGGCAGGGAGGCAGGCAGGGAGGCAGGGAGGCAGGCAGACAGATATTCCTAATGACCTCCACCAAACAAAGTAAAATCACCACCAACATGTCTCAAATAAACCATATGATTTGAGACCAACTGCACACTGCACTCGGTTACTCTGCTGGAGGAAGCTGAGCGTGTGTGTGTGTGTGTGTGTGTGTGTGTGTGTGTGTGTGTGTGTGTGTGTGTGTGTGTGTGTGTGTGTGTGTGTGTGTGTGTGTGTGTGTGTGTGTGTGTGTGTGTGTGTGTGTGTGTGTGTGTGTGTGTGTGTGTGTGTGTGTGTGTGTGTGTGTGTGTGTGTGTGTGTGTGTGTGTGTGTGTGTGTGTGTGTGTGTGTGTGTGTGTGTGTGTGTGTGTGTGTGTGTGTGTGTGTGTGTGTGTGTGTGTGTGTGTGTGTGTGTGTGTGTGTGTGTGTGTGTGTGTGTGTGTGTGTGTGTGTGTGTGTGTGTGTGTGTGTGTGTGTGTGTGTGTCTCTTGTAGGGGAAAAAGTATTACTTTCATAAGACATTTGAGACATTTGGTAAAACTTGTCATTGCTTTGAGAAAGTGACTGTCTGGGCAGAATCGGCCCCAGGCTATAGAAACTGACCTCCTCTAGTCAACTCTACATTTGCCCACAATTGAATACCTCACCTCCTTTTGTATCCAATAGCCCGATTGACACCAACAAAACTTAAGACAATGTAGGTACACAACAGGGGGGAGGCCAGCCTTTTCTTTCCCTCCGAGTGTCCCTTCCATTGTTCTCTCAGAAGGAAGGGAGGGCTGAAAGCACCCGCATCCTTCATCTCTCCTCCTCATCTTCACTGTAAATGTGAACACCCCTCATTATGATTGTTTTTGGCCTTACCTGAGGGAGTGACTGTTAAATGTGTATAAAAAAATGTATGTTTGTCCTGCAAAATTACTTTTAGTGAGAACGTTTGACTATCAGACGTCTGGTCTGCTTGTAAACTGTCCTCCTTTTGCGAAAGATAATTGATATAAGGAGATCTTTCTTAGTCACGTGGCCGGAAATTATATATTGATGACTCAGAGAGAAGGTTGAATCGTAATCATTGTATTAGGCAGATCTGGGTTGCATTCCCATGTACAGATGTTTCCAAGGCAGCATGCTCTGTTAAGTCCAAGCTTCAAGCATGGCTACGACATGGCTGGTGCCGAGCCTGGCTGTGGCACAAATGCCAAGCAAAGTACTGATGTTTGTTACAGCTTATATACAGTTCTCAGAGAGGGAAATAGCTTTACCTCGTAACTTACAATAGTGACATTAGTTCCCATACATGGCTATTCTGTGTTCATGCTGTTCTGTCTTGCTGACCACTGCAGTGAGGCTCCTATGTCCTTTAGAGTTAAACTGGTCTCACTGTTACTTGATATGGTATGTGCCTGCTCCTAAACATGTTGTCCACTACTGAGAGTGGGCACACCCAAAATATGTTTAAGGTTAAACAATGAGTATTGCAATATTTGATAGGCACACAACAATTGCATAGTCACACAAAAACGCATCATATCAGCTCACTCTTTTTTTTTCCCCATGATGTAAGATTAATTTGACTGGTAAATTATTTCTATTGAAAAACATGTGGAGTTCTTAACAAAGTCAATGAATGACCACATCCGAAATAAATTAGGCATCGGTTCCATCATACAAAGTACATTATATGTCAATATAACAATGTCTGGAAGTAGATCTTCAATCAAAGGAACGGCCTTGTGTTTCTGGTAACAAGGAGTGCTATTTGATTCTTTGATGTTCATCAGTCTTGCACGTGTTCTTGCCTCTGTTCACAGTGTTAATAGGTTTTATTAACTTAAGACAATTTTAGCATTATCATTACACTACACCCCTCCTTTTCTTGACTCAAGTCTATAAAATCTTATAAAAAAAACTCTCCATCAATGGATTGTGGAATTAACCTGCTCAGAAACAGTTGGAAACAAAAATACAGATGTTAAGCATAAGTTTGTTAATTGGGTTATCTGGACTGTTGTTCCCGTCCCTTAGAATTCCTAGAAGAAAGTTTGTAAGTCCGTGCTGTTGAATTCAGCTGTTTACTGCTGATGACACTGTTAGTTGCGTGCGTCAGTACAATTGAACAATTACGACTACATAAAAGTATGTGTAAGTCTCTCTTGTCATCATCATGTCTCTGTCTTAAATCATAAGAATTAACATTTCCATTGTTTGTCACATTGAAATGTCATTAGTTTGTCTCATTTCTCTTGTTTCATCCGGCAATAGCTTCCTTCAGCATCTGCAACATTCTCTCCCCACTTCTGCAATGGTTAATATAGACCAGATCTTAACAGCATCTCGGTCTCTGAGTCCTTCGCTCAATGTCTCTTGATTTCCTTGATTCTGTCAGGAAATAGAATTGACAGGCATTGTCAGAATACATTCCAGGTCTTTCTTGCTGAATTGTGTTTTCTCCATCAGAAATGTCCTCCTTTGATGTTTCACAGTCTTAGAGTCTTAATGTGTATTTCTCTGTTCACTAAATCAATCAAAATGTTATATGTCTGCTGAATCAACACAGATTTGCATGATAATTTCAATATGAGACAAATTTGTCTATTTGTTGTATGTTGTAGCTCGATGTGTGTGTGTGTGTGTGTGTGTGTGTGTGTGTGTGTGTGTTTGGTTACAGGAGCAGTCTCCGTTCTATTAATAGCCTAGGGTCAGAGTTTTAACACTCTCGCCCTGTTGTGAAGCTTGGTTCAGAAATATGGTTGTTATTCATTTCATTCTTAATGATAACATTCTGCATGCCATACATAGTAGTTTGCTTCCCATGATGTTAATAGACATGCGGTTTTAGTAATCAATTATGTTGATTGAAACTTCTCTTAGAGTCTTTTAAATATTATGGCCAAATCTTTTCAAACTTAGTTTTCCTCAAAGTGCTGTGCTTTCAATCACGTATTTAAGGTCTTGTCCCTAACTTAATACACAATAGACTTCTGCTTTGTTCCTTACAAAGTTCAGAATCTCAATAAATCCTAACTCTCAGTGTTTTGACCAGTCACACCGTCTTTGACTATACAGCGCCTTCTATTCAAACTATTTTAATTTAGTACTTTCCAATATCAATACATCTCCTTTTTGAAAAAAATTAGATTCGTTCTAGAACAGCAATTCAGGTTAAGCAAATAATTACATTGTGCCTTACCTGTTTCGCTGAATCTAGCATCCTGTTCGTTAGAAGCCATTTGATAATAATGTTCGTGACGCCATTTGATATAAGGAGATCTTTCTTAGTCACGTGGCCGGAAATTATATATTGATGACTCAGAGAGAAGGTTGAATCGTAATCATTGTATTAGGCAGATCTGGGTTGCATTCCCATGTACAGATGTTTCCAAGGCAGCATGCTCTGTTAAGTCCAAGCTTCAAGCATGGCTACGACATGGCTGGTGCCGAGCCTGGCTGTGGCACAAATGCCAAGCAAAGTACTGATGTTTGTTACAGCTTATATACAGTTCTCAGAGAGGGAAATAGCTTTACCTCGTAACTTACAATAGTGACATTAGTTCCCATACATGGCTATTCTGTGTTCATGCTGTTCTGTCTTGCTGACCACTGCAGTGAGGCTCCTATGTCCTTTAGAGTTAAACTGGTCTCACTGTTACTTGATATGGTATGTGCCTGCTCCTAAACATGTTGTCCACTACTGAGAGTGGGCACACCCAAAATATGTTTAAGGTTAAACAATGAGTATTGCAATATTTGATAGGCACACAACAATTGCATAGTCACACAAAAACGCATCATATCAATAATTAAATACCTTTTCTATACAATCTGAAGAAAACAGGCTGCCATTTGACATTTAGATACTTAAATATTTCGATCCCACTCTCCAGGTGAGTTCATCAAGGCTCTGTATGAGTCGGATGAGAACTGCGAGGTGGACCCGTCCAGGTGCTCGTCCAGCGACCTGCAGGAACACCAGAGCAACCTGAAGATGTGCTGTGAGCTGGCCTTCTGCAAGATCATCAACTCCTACTGGTAACCACGCCAACATCACTCTGTCTCCATTCATATTCTTCTATAGCTAATCAGTGAAAATATCCATCTGTAGGCTCTTTACGTTTTGTTCTCATTTAGGTTTTGGGGGGTTTTGGTTTTGTCTGTTTTGTTATTGTGCTTGTCATGTCTCGTGTGGTTCAGTTGTCCTGTTGTTCATTTAGTTTTAGTTTATTTTTATTTATTTACAACAACAAAAAACCTTGTGTTTTTTTAAATGTTAAATGTGTTGTCTAATTGTCTTGTTATTTTATTGTTGTCGCATAGGACCCCCTCGAAAACGAGATATCATATCTCAAGGGGTTATTCCTAATAAAGCAATTTCCTCACTCTCCATGACCTAATTTTTACTGTAAAAAACATCGAATCCCTCGTAGGAGTGTCGTAACGCCCCGACCCCCCCCCCCTCCCTTACACCATTAACTCCTCCCTTGTGCCTGTTGTCTTTTGCCTGCAGTGTGTTTCCACGGGAACTGAAGGAGGTATTTGCGTCGTGGCGACAGGAGTGCAGTAACCGGGGGCGACCGGACATCAGCGAGCGTCTGATCAGCGCGTCTCTGTTCCTGCGCTTCCTGTGTCCGGCCATCATGTCGCCGTCGCTCTTCAACCTGATGCAGGAGTACCCTGACGACCGCACGGCGCGCACGCTCACGCTCATCGCCAAGGTCACGCAGAACCTGGCCAACTTTGCCAAGTGAGTGTGTGTGTGGGCGCGTGTGTGTCGTGTGCGCATCCGTGTGTGTGTGTGTGTGTGCATGTGTGAGTACGTGAACATGTATTCAGGCTCTCTCTCCCCCTCCCTCTCTCTTTCACTTTCTCTCCCTCTCTCTTTCACTCTCTTTCTCTCTCTCTCTCTCTCTTTCTTTCTCTCTCTCTCTCTCTTTCTCTCCGTCTCTCCCTCTCTCTTTCTCTCTCTTTTTCTCTCTTTCTCTTTCTCTCTACCTTTCTCTCTCACTCCCTCTCTCTCTCTCTCTCTCTCTCTCTCTCTCTCTCTCTCTCTCTCCGTCTCTCTCTCTCCACCTCCCAGGTTCGGCAGTAAAGAGGAGTACATGTCGTTTATGAACCAATTCCTGGAGCACGAGTGGACCAACATGCAGCGCTTCCTGCTGGAGATCTCCAACCCGGAGACCATCTCCAACACGGCCGGGTTCGAGGGCTACATCGACCTGGGCCGCGAGCTCTCCACCCTGCACAACCTGCTGTCCGAGGTGATCTCCCAGATGGAGCAGGTCAGTCAGTTATTCCACACACACAAATTCACTGCATCACATCTGAATATGATTCCTATGAATTGGGATTGTCAGTGCTCTTCGGCTTTAATGTGATGTACCTGGTAAATTAGCGATGTTTACCCAACACTATTCAATAATGTATCGTATGTTTACATAATACAGTTACCGCGCTTTGTTGGTGCCGGACACGGAGGAGTAGCATAGTAATGGGATTGGAAGGACACATATACATTAGCTGTGGTTCTGGATGGAGGGCTATGGTAATTAGTATGCATATATATATACTGTATATATACATATATATTATTATATTATATATATATATATATATAATAATATATAATATATTAATTATTATTATTATTATTATTAATAATAATAATATATATATTATTAATATATTATATTATTATATATATATGTATATATACATATATATGTATATATATATGTATATATACATATATATATATATATATATATATATATATATATATATATATTGAGGCCAAAGCCAGAGACTCCATTTGCCTTTTAGTGCCTTTAAAGCAGTCCAATCCTCCCAGAAATATGTTCCCTTTCAATAATGAACGACTCTCGATCCTTCCTCATCTTTGAGTCCATCTCGACTGGGCGTATTTCATTATTCAGAGAGAACGGGGATAAGTCGAGATTATTACCCTGGAATGAGAAAATAACATCCTGTTAGAGTGGTGCAGAGGACATGGCTGGTTTCAGAGCCAGACAGTTTCTCTCTCATCTCAAGGCTCCAGGTCTGTCAGCCGCTACAGAGCTGCATCAGCGCCACAGGGAAATAACCACGGGCTGTGGTTCCGATTCTCTGAGCGATGGCCAGTCCGCTTCACTCACTCAAACTCCACTTGGGGTAATCCCCCAACACTCTGGACCAATTGTTGTCAAGTGCAGGTGTGCTGCTATGCCCTCACCCTGTGCTTTTACTCCTTCAAAGCGCATCTGCGTGGATGTTGGACTCACTCTGGGCATGAAACCTCCCTCTGCGATGCAGTTCCCTTTAGGAGGAATATCACCTGCCAACATATGGGTGTGGAAGTAAAAGAATCATAATAATTGCTCAAGGCGTAACGTTATCTTAAGTCCAAATATGAAACATCTGATGTCTGACACTGATGTCTGACAACGTTTGACGTGTCGTATTTGCGTGTCGTTTTCAAGCCGGCTAAATTCGACATACAATAATAAGGCTTTTCAATAATGATTAGATGATATCTAAAATTATTCCATAATATTATGCTGTGGCCTTAATTCCGTCCAATATTTCATTCTGCCTATTAGTACTCCAGTATTATACATATATAGATCCTTCCATTGGTGGAACATTGGTGGAACAAACCTGAAAACAGGATATTTATATTTAATAAATATCCTGTTTTCAGGTTTGTTCCACCAATACGCTGTTTATCTGACAATGGATTATGTTGCCCTGCTGTGAGTTTGACAATGAATAATAATAATAATAATAATAATAATAATAACCTTTATTTGTATAGCACTTCTGACGACTGCAGGGTCTAACGAGAAGATCGCCAATTAATCAGCCCCCCCCCCCCCCCCCCCCCCCGAGGGAGAAGTGTGTTCCATTGGCCCTTAGTTACCATCACCATGGTTTCGCCATGGTTTCGAGAGTGTATGATGTCATCACTAATGGACACCCTAAGTCTCCCCCGCACGCCACACCCTCAACAACTCCTCTCCTGATCTCTGGTCCTTGTCTCCACCCCTTGTCCTCTTCCTTCCAGACCTCCGCCTCCAAGCTGGGCCCTCTACCCAGGATCCTCCGGGAGGTGAACACGGCGCTGACCAACCCGTCCAGTGTGCAGATGACCGCCCCCTCGCCTGACCACCTGGGCTCCCCGACCGCAGGGGCTGCAGGGGCTGGATGCAGCATCTCCACCGGCCTGCAGAAGATGGTCATCGACAACGACCTCTCTGGGTAAGAACAGGGGGGGAATACGACCTCTCTGGGTAAGAACACAGGGGGGGTACGACCTCTCTGGGTAAGAACACAGGGGGGGGGGTACGACCTCTCTGGGTAAGAACACAGGGGGGGGGGGGGGGGGGGGTACGACCTCTCTGGGTAAGAACACGGGGGGGGGGGGGGGGTACGACCTCTCTGGGTAAGAACACAGGGGGGGGGGGGGGGGGGTACGACCTCTCTGGGTAAGAACACAGGGGGGGGGGGGGGGGGGTACGACCTCTCTGGGTAAGAACACGGCGGTGGGGGGGGACGGTACGGGTCATGGAAGGGCGCTGGAGGAGATGGGTAGGGTCGTCAGGTAAGACAGGGTCAATGCAGAAGCGCTACAGTATAATGTAAGGCCACAGAGGTGGTAGAGAGGACATTCCTCCGTGTCTGTTTGTGGTGCTAGATTAAAAGCCCATTGACTCAGTCTCTGTGTGTCTTGAGTTCCTCCTCCAGAAGCCAGTTCCCTTTGTTCCTCCTCTCCTTTATCTCCTCCCTCCATCTCCGGACAGACGGACGGACGGACGGACGGACAGACAGACAGGTCCATTGTTTTCAGCCAGGGGCCTATGAACCTGAAACCCCCAGATTTATAGAGGCCAACGTGAATGAGCCCAACAGCCCTCCTGGCAGAGAGGCAGAGAGACAGAGAGGCAGAGAGGCAGAGAGGCAGAGAGGGAGAGAGGGAGAGAGGCAGAGAGGGAGAGAGGGAGAGGCAGAGAGGGAGAGAGGCAGAGAGGGAGAGAGGGAGAGAGGCAGAGAGGGAGAGAGGGAGAGAGGGAGAGAGTCAGAGAGGGAGAGAGGCAGAGAGACAGAGAGGGAGAGAGACAGAGAGGGAGAGAGGGAGAGAGGCAGAGAGGGAGAGAGAGAGAGGCAGAGAGGGAGAGAGCAAGAGGGAGAGAGGCAGAGAGGGAGAGAGGCAGAGAGAGAGGGAGAGAGAGAGAGGGAGAGACAGAGAGGGAGAGAGAGAGAGGCAGAGAGGGAGAGAGGCAGAGGAACAGAGAGGGAGAGAGAGAGAGGTAGAGAGGCAGAGAGGGAGAGAGACAGAGAGGGAGAGAGAGAGAGAGAGAGAGAGAGAGAGAGGGAGAGAGAGAGGCAGAGAGGGAGAGAGAGGCAGAGGGAGAGAGGGAGAGCGCTGTGCGAGTGATAGAGATTACGGAAACATAAATCATGCCTGTCAAGGTAATGGTCTCCAGACAATAAAACCTCTGTTGCGGTGGTTGAGGAGGAGAGGAGGAGGACAGGAGGAGGAGGAGAGGAGGTGTGTTGAGGAGGATTAGTGTGGATCCCAAAGCGAGGCATACAGCAGACGAACACAAGGCGTCATCTGCTGCCTTCCACTGCCCCACTCTCCGATAAACCAAATGCAAATATCCGCTTACCCAAAAAACCTGCTAGAGCTCTACAACGCAAACACCGCCTCCTCAAGTCAGAAGAGAGGAGTGCTGATGTCAGTATATTCGTGTATATTATAGACATATTATTGGTGTCTCGTGTGGATGTACTGTACGTTCAGGATATGTCACTCTTCTAGGTCAGCTCCTGGTGGGTTTGACGGGGTCATTTCTCCTGGTGAACTTGGTACAGGTCCTTGAAATCCTTGAAAGTTTGTTAATTTGAGAAAAAGATATCAAGGTCTTAAAAGTTTTTGAAAGTAGACATGAGTCTTTGAAAGTGCTTGAATTCCCCTCTCTCTCTCTCTCTCCCCCCAAAAAGAAATATATTCAAAATGTTTTACTAGTTCTGTCTCAAACTATGCCATGTTGGGTCCTTGAAAGGTGCTTGAATTTGATATTTCAGGTGGTGGGAACCCTGTTGGTAAGAAACCAGTTAAATGACAGCAGGACTCAGAACTCACTCTCTGTTCTTCCACGGCAGGTTGGTGGATTTCACCCGGCTACCCTCTCCCACCCCGGAGAACAAAGACCTGTTCTTCGTGACCAGGAACTCTGGGATGATCCAGCCGTCCCCGGCGCGCAGCTCCAGCTACTCCGAGTCCAACGAGCCAGACCTGGGCATGGCCAACGGCGGCAAGAGCCTCTCCATGGTGGACCTCCAGGACCCCCGCTGCAGCAGCACCCTGGACGGCCCCCCCGGCCCCGCCTTGGACCTCGGAGGGCTGAGCGAGGGCATGGGCATCCAGGCTGGGGGCGTGTGGTCGGCACGGACCCCCCAGGGGAACATCACCGGAGGTCCCACCCTGAGGAGGCCTCAGGCCCAGACCCCCACCACCCCCGGGTCGGAGGGCACAGCCCCGGGCCGGCCTCCTCAGGCCCAGCTCCTCCTGGCCCCCCTGTCCTTCCAGAACCCCGTGTACCAGATGGCGGCGGGCCTGCCCGTGTCGTCGCCGCGCGGAGGCCTGGCTGACTCCGGCTCCGAGTGCCACAGCTCCTCGGTCAGTTCCCATAGCAACAACGAGGACGGCGGTGGAGGGAAACAACAACACGCCTTCCTGAACCACGGAGGAGGAGGAGGAGGAGGAGGAGGAGGAGGAGGAGGAGGGGGAGGGGGAGGGGGGGGGAGCAGCGGGGGAGAGGGGGAGTACGGCGCGCGGCGCTCGGGGGAGTTCACCACCCGCAGGCAGCTGTCCCTGACCTCGGACCCCCAGCACCAGCAGAACCCAGCCGTGCCCAGGCAGAACAGTGCCGGCGGCGGCCCCCAGCGCCGGATAGACCAGCCCCCCCCGCCCCAGACCCAGACGGTCACCAGGGGGCGCACCCCCCCCGGCCTGCTGAACAGCGGGGGGGGCTACCCCCGGCCCTCCAGCGGGAGCATGATGTCATCCTCCTCCCCTGACTGGCCGGGCAGCGGGGCGAGGCTACGCCAGCAGTCCTCCTCCTCCAAGGGAGACAGCCCAGAGACCAAGCAGAGAGCCCAGCACAAACAGGTACACACACACAGCTCAGCATATGGAGGTGCCTTGTCATCAACGGCGTTAGTCGCTAGGCTAGTCCTGTCCGGTCTCCTAGACGGTGTTCCTCTTTCTGTTTTTGCTAAATGTCAGATGACGCCACAGGCCGACAACACAACACACTTATCCATTGCATGTTCACAAGGTGTGTGTGTGTGGGTGGTGTGGGTGGTGTGGGTGGTGTGTGTGTGTGTGTGTGTGTGTGTGTGTGTGTGTGTGTGTGTGTGTGTCTGTGTTTGTGTGTGTGTGTTTGTGTGTGGGTGTGTGTGGGTGTGTGTGTGTGTGTGTGTGTGTGTGTGTGTGTGGGTGTGTGTGTGTGTGTGTGTGTGTATGTCTGAGCAGGCAGGAGAAGCGCCCTTCATTTTGCCCTAATGAATAACAGTCATTGTACTATAATAACAGTAATAACAGTAATAACAGTCATTGTACTATAATAACAGTAATAACAGTAATAACAGTCATTGTACTATAATAACAGTAATAACAGTAATAACATTCCTATTGTCTCACTACTGGATCAGCCTGGGATCAGGGGGACACCATCTATTATCTCCTCATTCTCTACTAATATACGCACAGAGACACATGCATACACACGCGCACACACACACACACACACACACACACACACACACACACTCAGGTCTCTCACACACTCACTCAGGTCACTCATGTGTGTGTGTGTGTGTGTGTGTGTGTGTGTGTGTGTGTGTGTGTGCGCGCGTGTGTGTGCATGTGTCTCTGTGTGTGTGTGTGTGTGTGTGTGCGTGCGTGCGTGCGTGTGTGCGTGTAAGCGTGTGTGTGTGTGTGTGTGTGTGTGTGTGTGTGTGCGCGCGTGTGTGTGCATGTGTCTCTGTGTGTGTGTGTGTGTGTGTGTGTGTGTGTGTGCGTGCGTGCGTGCGTGTGAGCGTGTGAGCGTTTGTGTGTGTGTGTGTCTCTTAGTACAAGGTGGTTATGTATGCATTATGGTCTGGAGTGAGTGGTTCCTGTGTAGACTGACAGCAGGTCAGAGTATCAGGTCGTTATGAACCCAGTCGATGGCCCTCGCTGGCCTCCGATCTTAAGGTGACAGGAAGGACATTCCCACCCTCCTCCTGCCCTCCCCCCTCTCCCAGGAAGAGATGGATCGGATCGGGGGTGATCAATCGAGCGATCGAGAGAGCACAAGGGATCATTGGGTCGGCATGGGGGGACACAAACCTCATACTTCTACATCTTAAATGGGATTTTTATGAAGTGATGTCGAGGCGATGTCCTTGGTTTGATAATTATGTCTGTGGATCGATTTTGGAAAGTATTCGAGAACAGAAAAAATCGATTCTCTCATTGAATCAGCACAGCGCAGAATGTTTTTCAGAGTGTAATATAGTGTATGGATTGTTAACTATACGCTAAAGCCACGGACTGGAGTCTGCAGTGAGCTTCTGCAATATACAGTAGATCAGTAAAACACACTATAGCGACAACCCAGATCTGACTCTGTTTTGAAGGAAATGTGCTTTAATGATGCTGTCTCCGTCTAAAAGGGTGTCAGGGTAGACCATGTCATCTTCTACGACGACCTGCTACACAGACTAACTACACCGACTAGCTATACAGACGAGCTACACACACTAGCTACACACACTAGCTACACACACTAGCTACACACACTAGCTACACACACTAGCTATACAGACTAGTTACACAGATAAGCTACACAGACTAGCTATACAGACAGTGCGTGCGTGCGTGTGTGCTTTCTGTTTGTAGATTCAAATTCATTCAGTTCACAGTTCATCATATTTGAGGTTCAGAGGTTTGCAGTTCCAACCGACTTTTGGGACTTTTTCCCTCTTGAAGCGATCCTGCTGTGTCTCTACCTTCGCCCTCCAAGACTCTGTCTCTCACCACCTGTCACTCAGCATGCAGAATTGACAGATTGTCACACACACACACACACACACACACACACACAGACAGACAGATGGGTGGTTTGATAAGTGCCAGATGATTGAGATTAATTGAAGCTGAGCACACCTGAGCAGAGAATAGACACCCAGCCCCCTTCCAGTCTCCCCCTGCCTGACTCTGCCTCTGTATCTGCCCCCTGGCTCCCCTGCCTCTGTATCTACCCCCTGGCTGCAGTCTCCCCCTGCCTCTGTATCTACCCCCTGGCTGCAGTCTCCCCCTGCCTCTGTATCTACCCCCTGGCTGCAGTCTCCCCCTGCCTCTGTATCTGCCCCCTGGCTGCAGTCTCCCCCTGCCTGCCTCTGGATTTAATCTGATTTATTTTGCTGCTCTTATCTTGCTGTGTGTGTGTGTGTGTGTGTGTGTGTGTGTGTGTGTGTGTGTGTGTGTGTGTGTGTGTGTGCGTGTGTGTGCTTCTGTGTAAACAAACTGTGTGTGAGTGTGTGTGTGTGTGTGTGTGTGTGTGTGTGTGTGTGTGTGTGTGTTTCTGTGTAAGTAAACTGTGCGCGTGTGTGCAGGAGTGTATGTCTATTTGTATGTGTATTTATATTCATGTTGTTAATTCCATCCTGCTTCTGAGCCGATATTTTATGTTTCCATGTGCATTTCAAGCTTATTCCGGTTTGTGCACTGTGTGTGTGTGTGTGTGTGTGTGTGTGTGTGTGTGTGTGTGTGTGTGTGTGTGCGCGCACGTGTAGCCGTGTGTGCGTGTGTGCATGTGTACAGTACCAAGTCAAAAGTTTGGACACACTTTCCCATTCAATGGAATGGGGGAAATGTGTCCAAACCTTTGACTGGTACTGTATGTATGTGTGTGTATGTGTGTGTGTGTGTGTGTGTATGTGTGTGCGTGTGCGTGTGCGTGTGCGTGTGCGTGTGCGTGCGTGTGTGTGTGTGTCCGTCCCACTCCTCCGCTCATGTGTGTGTGTGTTGTGTTGGTTCCACTAGGCCCCCTCCCCAGTCAACCCCAATGCCCTGGAGCGTACGGCTGCCTGGCTGTTGAATATGAATGTGCAGTATGTAGACCCTGAGGAGCCCCCCTCCAGAAACAGAGAGGATCTCACTCAGACTGAGAAGGTAACATCCCCTCCCCCACCCCCACCCCTCCCTTTAACCTCCTCCACTCTTAAAACACCCCCTAGTCTGTCCAACCCCTCCTCCTCCTCACCTAACCCCCTAACCTGAGTAACTCCCTTTAAAGACCACCCACCACCCCCCCCCCCCACACACACACCCCCAACCCCACCCCACACACTCACTGTAACCAACACCTTTTCTCTCCCCGGTGTCAAGCAACCCCCCTCCTCACCAGTAATCCCTGATCACCTGACAGTGACTTAATATGACGTTGCATCTCCAACAATCCATATTCCTGTTTGTGTGGATGCCTACCTGCCTACCAACCTACCTGCCTACCATCTACCATTGGCTGCCTTACCTCAACTCCCATGCTTTTGATTGGCTCCCACACCCTCCACCTGTCACTCATGATCAATGCCGTGTCTAACACACTCGGCCCGTAGAGGACAGTACCATACCACCCATACAGGCTCTGTCACAGGTCAGTACCAGGGGTCAGTACCAGGGGTTAGTACCAGGTCAGTACCAGGTCAGTACCAGGTCAGTACCAGGGGTCAGTACCAGATCAGTACCAGGGGTCAGTACCAGGTCAGTACCAGGGGTCAGTACCAGGGGTCAGTACCAGGTCAGTACCAGATCAGTATCAGGGGTCAGTACCAGATCAGTACCAGGGGTCAGTACCGGGTCAGTACCAGGTCAGTACCAGGGGTCAGTACCAGTTCAGTACCAGGGGTCAGTACCAGGGGTCAGTACCAGGTCAGTACTAGGTCAGTACCAGGGGTCAGTACCAGGGGTCAGTACTGAGGACAGATACAGACTGGGGGACTGAACTGGGGAGATAGATGACAGAAATATGCCTACTCACTCATCATAGGCAAAGCACATGTATTTGTATTAACACATTATTCATGCAAATGCATGTAGACTCATAGAGCTTTACATAAAACACAAGATAAAATAACACTTAAGAAAATGTAAAAAATAGAGAGAGAGATGGAGAGAGAGAGAGAGAAAGAGAGAGAGATGGAGAGGGAGAGAGAGAGAGATGGAGAGAGAGAGAGATGGAGAGAGAGAGATGGGGAGAGAGAGAGAGAGAGAGATGGAGAGGGAGAGAGAGATGGAGAGAGAGAGGGAGAGATGGAGAGAGAGAGGAAAGCTCCACAGCCTTGTGGTTGAATAGAACTGACACAAGATACAGATGGAGGAGGAGAGAAAGTGGAGGGATGGGGTGGTGCTGGATATGCCCGTGTGGATGAGGGATGAGACAGAGAGAGAATTGACGTTTGAAGTTCTTATTACGACGGCGTGATTCCTCCCGACAGGCAGAGAGATGTATGAGACACTTCAGAGGGAGGGAGAGGGGAAGGACAGATGGAGGAGGGAAGGGTGGGGAGAGGAGAGGAGAGGATGGGGGGGGGCAAAGGTATTGGGAAGAGAATAGAAGGGAGAGATGTATTAGATGTCACCTCCTTTCTCGGGCGGGGGGGGGGGGGGGGGCAGCCTGACAGGAGAGAGGGAATGTACATATAATGAACAGAGAGGAGAGGAGAATGGGGGAGAGGAGGAGGAGGAGGGGGAGGGGGAGGAGGAGGGGGAGGTGAGGGAGGTGAGGGAAATCTATGCAATGTCAATGTTTGGAAGGCAATGTTTGGTCCCAGCGGAGGGCGGTGGAGGAAGGTTAGAGGGAGGTGACAGGGAAGATAGATGGTCTTATCCAGATTGTATAATTGATTGTGATTGTACCAAGTTAACCAGGACCAGGAATATCTCACATTACCTGCTCTCTTCACACTCTCAGACTAACCAGCTAATGTAATGACTCCTACACCCCAGAGCTGTGTGACTGAGGCCAGCGTTGGTGTGTGTGTGTGTGTGTGTGTGTGTGTGTGTGTGTGTGTGACTATAAGTCGCGCTGGAGTATAAGTCGCATTTATTTAGAAATGTATTTCACGAAATCCAAGACCAAGAACAGACATTTAATCTGGAAAGGCAAGGTATTCAACTACACAATAGCACACAGAACAACAGGCTGAATAGGTGTCCGGTATGTTAACGTAATACATTAACAGTTATTCAGCTACACAATAGCATAAATAACATACCTGGGAGGCTGAATAGGCTAAATTAACATAATAAGCCAGCGAGTCCAACAAGCAAGTTACCGGTAAGCAACCATTTCTTCAGTGGTAGAGGAGCAGCATATAGTTGTCACAAGCCCAGAGCGGCCCAGAGCGCCCTCTCGCGGCTGTAGACGGTAATGTTTACTCCTTGGTTCATGTCAGTCAGTATGAAATGATACATATTTTGATATATAAGTCGCACCTGACTATAAGTCGCAGGACCAGCCAAACTATGAAAAAAAGTGCGACTTATAGTCCAGAAAATACGGTAATGCCCTTTTTCTATCACAACAGCTAACACATCTTGCTGCTGTGTTTGCACATTATTGTACTTCACCCAGCAGATATGGCAGCTCTCTCTCTCTCTCTCTCTCTCTCTCTCTTTCTCTCCCCTGTCAAACTGAGACACACAGCACTTACTAAAACTCTCCTTACCATATTAAGCAGAGATAGGTATGAGACTTTGGAGAGAATAGTTACAGCCTATCCCTAGTGAGATGCTGTCTCCCAGTCTGCAGTAGACCTGCCCTTCAATGCTGCAGGAGGGATGTTTTTATAAATCACTCTGCAAAAGCGATCCCAAGGTCTGGTTGGAGGTCAAGGAGAGCTTTTCCAGGCTTATTCCCCAGCCTGGATTTGAGCGGTGGAAGTCACATCTCCCTCTCCTCGCTCTGTCCTCTCCATGTCCTCCCTATCTTCTCTGGCACAGTGCCCGGCTTTAAGCCCTCACTCAGCCCTGCTGCCCTAACGACACAGGTCAGGGATGCCCAGGAGAGTACTAGTGAGATGTGGGAAGGAGAGGTAGGACTCTGGTAGGAGAGGTAAGACTCTGGTAGGGGAGGTAAGACTCTGGTAGGAGAGGTAGAACTCTGGTAGGGGAGGTAAGACTCTGGTAGGAGAGGTAAGACTCTGGTAAGAGAAGTAGAACTCTGGTAGGAGAGGTAGAACTCTGGTAGAGGAGGTAAGACTCTGGTAGGAGAGTTAGAATCTGGTAGGGGAGGTAGAACTCTGGTAGGGGAGGTAAGACTCTGGTAGGAGAGGTAGACTGGTAGGAGAGGTAAGACTCTCGTAGGAGAGGTAAGACTCTGGTAGGGGAGGTAAGACTCTGGTAGGAGAGGTAAGACTCTGGTAAGAGAGGTAGAACTCTGGTAGGAGAGGTAGAACTCTGGTAGGGGAGGTAAGACTCTGGTAGGAGAGGTAGAACTCTGGTAGGAGAGGTAGAACTCTGGTAGGGGAGGTAAGACGCTGGTAGGAGAGGTAAGACTCTGGTAAGAGAGGTAGAACTCTGGTAGGAGAGGTAGAACTCTGGTAGGGGAGGTAAGACTCTGGTAGGAGAGGTAGAACTCTGGTAGGAGAGGTAGAACTCTGGTAGGGGAGGTAAGACTCTGGTAGGGGAGGTAGAACTCTGGTAGGGGAGGTAGAACTCTGGTAGGGGAGGTAAGACTCTGGTAGGGGAGGTAAGACTCTGGTAGGGGAGGTAGAACTCTGGTAGGGGAGGTAAGGCTCTGGTAGGGGAGGTAGAACTCTGGTAGGGGAGGTAAGGCTCTGGTAGGGGAGGTAAGGCTCTGGTAGGGGAGGTAGAACTCTGGTAGGGGAGGTAAGACTCTGGTAGGGGAGGTAGATCTCTGGTAGGGGAGGTAAGGCTCTGGTAGGGGAGGTAAGACTCTGGTAGGGGAGGGAGGCCTCCTTAGGGGGAGGCCTCCTCAGGGGGACAGCCTCTCAGATGTCTCCTCCTCCACACATCCACACCTTGCCAGGTCCATTTCTTCCAGTCGTTCTGGACAGTTTAACAGAACCATTCTAGAAGAGGCAGAGAACATTGTGTGTGGAGGTGAGGAGGCTGCTCTCAAGGTATACCCCCAGAATGACTCGTAACGATGGCTATGATGATGATGATGATGATGATGATGATGATGATGATAGAGACAATGATTATGGGTTAGGGTTAGGGTTAGGGTAGGCTTATGATTATAGCCCCTGACACCTTTTCCATAACTGGCAGGAAATTAATGTCTTCATGATGATGATGACCGTGTCTCTCTGTGTCTGTCCCTCTGTCCTCTCTCTCAGTACCAGCAGGAGATCGCAGTTCTGCAGGACAAGCTCCGTGCATCGGTCCAGAAGCTGGAGGAGTATGAGGCTCGTCTGAAGGGGCAGGACGACCAGGGCCAGAAGGTTCTGCTGGAGTACCAGGCCCGGCTGGAGGAGTCGGACGAGCGCCTGCGCAGACAGCAGGACGACAAGGACCTGCAGATGAAGGGCATCATCAGCAGGTGACCACGGCGGAGAGGGAGTCTGGCGTCTGTGTGTGTGTGTGTCTGTAGGTGTGTGTGTGTGTGTGTGTGTCTGTAGGTGTGTGTGTGTGCCTGTAGGTGTGTGTGTGTGTGTGTGTGTTTGTGTCTGTAGGTGTGTGTATCTATAGGTGTGTCTGTAGGTGTGTGTAACTATAGGTGTGTGTGTGTCTGTAGGTGTGCGGGTGTGTGTCTGTAGGTGTGTGTGTGTGTGTGTAGGTGTGTGTGTGTGTGTATCTATAGGTGTGTGTGTGTGTGTGTGTGTGTGTGTCTGTTGGTGTGCGTGTGTGTGTGTCTGTAGGTGTGTGTGTGTGTGTGTGTGTGTGTGTCTGTAGGTGTGTGTGTGTCTGTAGGTGTGTGTGTGTGTGTGTGTAGGTGTGCGTGTGTGAGAGAGAGGGAAAGAGCTCCACAGCCTAGTGGTTGAACCACGGGGGAAACAAAACAGAGTCAGAAGGCTGTGTGTGGTCTGTGTGTGTGTGTCTGTAGGTGTGTGTCTGTGTGTGTGTGTGTGTGTGTCTGTAGGTGTGTATGTGTGTGTCTGTGTGTGTGTGTCTGTAGGTGTGTTTGTGTGTGTGTGTGTGTGTGTGTCTGTGTCTGTAGGTTAGTTTGTGTGTCTGTGTGTGTATCTGTAGGTATGTCTGTGTCTGTGTGTGTGTGTGTGTGTCTGTAGGTGTGTTTGTGTGTGTGTGTGTGTGTGTCTGTAGGTGTGTGTGTGTGTGTGCCTGTATGTGTGTGTGTGTCTGTGTCTGTAGGTTAGTTTGTGTGTCTGTGTGTGTATCTGTAGGTATGTCTGTGTCTGTGTGTGTGTGTCTGTAGGTGTGTTTGTGTGTGTGTGTGTGTCTGTAGGTGTGTGTGTGTGTGTGCCTGTAGGTGTGTGTGTGTGTGTGTGTTTGTGTCTGTAGGTGTGTGTGTGTGTGTGTGTGTGTGTATCTATAGGTGTGTCTGTAGGTGTGTGTCCCTATAGGTGTGTGTGTGTGTGTGTGTCTGTAGGTGTGACAGAGAGAGAGAGGGAGAGGGGAGAGTGAGAGAGAGAGAGAGAGAGAGAGAGACAGAGAGAGAGAGAGAGAGAGAGAGAGAGAGAGAGAGAGAGAGAGAGAGAGAGAGAGAGAGAGGCAATGTACTTTGGCCCTCGCCCATTAAGGGCTTTGTATATAAGGAGGAGGACCTTAAAATCAACCCTACATGTTACTGGCAGCCAGTGCAGAGTAGCTAGGACCTGTGCTCTCTCCTCTTGGTTCTAGTTAGAAGTCGAGCTGCAGAGTTTTGAATGAGCTGATGTCTTGCAGTAGTTTTGCAGGCATCTTTTTGGTTTATAAGTTACTTTAGCTTTGTTTCTAAGGTGGAAGAATGATGTTTTCGTCACCTTGTTAATATGGGACTTGAAGTTTAGGTCTGAGTCCAAAATAACACCTAGACTTGTAACCTCAGGTTTAATCCATGATGTCAGTTTCCCCAGATTATTAAACAGCATTTCCCTTTTTGCTTTAGGGCCGATCAGTAGGAGTTTTGTCCTCGTTTAGCTTCAAGACGTTATTGCTCATCCATTTAGTTATTGCTAGAAGACAGTTCGTAATGGAGTTTATAGCTGAAGTATCATTTGGTTCAGCAGAAATATAGTATCAAAATATATATCAAAAAACACACAGTGATGGTCAGAGATAGCAGGCATTTCATGTACTGATACATTATCAATGTTCAGCCCTGTTGTTATTACCAAGTCCAGGGTGTTGCCATGTTGATGCATAGCTTGGTGTACGTGCTGTGTAAGTCCAAAACTGTCCAGTAGGTTCAAGAGCTCTATGCCTTTGGGGTCATCCTTCTTATTGATGTGAATTGATGCTAACAAAACATCCATGTGATGCCATCTTTCCTTAAACACACTTTTGGTGTGTGTGTGTGTGTGTGTGTGTGTACAGGTTAATGTCTGTGGAGGAAGAGCTAAAGAAGGACCATTCAGACATGCAGGCTGTGGTGGACTCCAAACAGAAGATCATCGACGCACAGGTGAGATTCAGTCCTGCACACGCACGCTTACCCTGTTACACACACACACTTACCCTGTTACACACACTCTCATACCCTGTTACACACACACACTCTCATACCCTGTTACACACACACACTCTCATACCCTGTTACACACACTCTCATACCCTGTTACACACACACACTCTCATACCCTGTTACACACACACACTCTCATACCCTGTTACACACACTCTCATACCCTGTTACACACACACACTCATACCCTGTTACACACACTCTCATACCCTGTTACACACACACACTCTCATACCCTGTTACACACACACACACACACACACACACTCTTACACACACACTCCTACCCTGTTACACACACACTCTTACCCTGATACACACACACTTTTACCCTGTTACACACACACACTCTTACACACTCTCTTACCCTAAGTAACAGGGTAAGTGTGTGTGTGTAAGTGTGTGTGTAACAGAGTAAGAGTGTGTGTAAGAGTGTGTGTGTGTAACAGGGTAAGAGTGTGTGTAAGAGTGTGTGTTGAGTCCCTAGTAATTGCTCCCAGTGTAAACCTGAAGGACCTGAGAGACGGCATACACACCCACACACACACACACACACACCTACAGACACACACACACACACACACACACACACACACACACACACACACACACACACATCCTCTGAGGTGAAGAGGAGCAAGGCTTACACAAAAGCTCATATAGCACGTTGTCAAGTGTGCCCAATGTATCGTGATGTGTCCTCTTGTGTGTGTGTGTGTGTGTGTGTGTGTGTGTGTGTGTGTGTGTGCGCGCGTGTGTGTTTTGTGTCATCTGCTCGAAGACGTGAAGGCTGACAGAACACGGAAATACAAAAAGATGTTTCAATCAGAAACCGTGGAGCTGTGACGTTAATGAGATGGGACGGGCGAGCACGTGACTTCGTCTCTTACAACAGGCTGACTCATATCTACATGTACATTACTCATCCTCCCTGTTCATAAGCTTGTTGGCTGCCACCTGTTTCCTGCGAAGTAGCATTGTAGCAGGTGGAGGTGTTGTTGATGGAGGTGATATAATGATGATTAAACACAGGATGGCTGAGGGCTGCTCAGCACCACTCCAGAGGATCATCAGTATTAGACTGTTGTCAGCCAGACTGTTGTTAGCCAGACTGTTGTTAGCCAGACTGTTGTCATCCAGACTGTTGTCATCCAGACTGTTGTTAGCCAGACTGTTGTTAGCCAGACTGTTGTTAGCCAGACTGTTGTCAGCCAGACTGTTGTTAGCCAGACTGTTGTTAGCCAGACGGATCACATCGCTCACACTGGAAACTACTCTAAGGATGAGAGACATCACACCACACCACTGCCCTGTAGAGGAAAACTAACACAAGGACAGACATTCTCTCTCTCTCTCACACACACACACACACACACACGAATGTGACTTGACACACAGTTAAAAGACACCTGACATACCCAGTGATGACTTAAGCCCTATCCATACGGGACTAGTATTATCTGGGGAGCTCTAGTAATAATAATGTCATCATTGGGGAGGTCGTCGGTGATCCTAATCCTGTGCGAATCTGCCTTGTCCATAATTTGTAAAGTAATTAATTTGTAAGTGCAAATTACCTACCATATTTCCCCAAACACAGAGTGAGATGAGAGATGTGATAATATTAGTCCTGTGCGACTTGGCATCTGGGTGATTTGAGGTTGAGGTTTTTAGTTTTCTCTGCCTTTTTTCTGCCTCGTTCTGCCTTACTTTCACCCTTTCTCTAGCTGGGAGTGTTGGTGTTGGCAGTGGTATAAGTACTCAAAGCCTGTTTCTAAACTAAAACTATTAACTATCAATAGTAAAACTGTTAATACAGTAAAATGACTGTAAAAGTAAAAAGTCCTGCATTAACATTTTGGACAATGTACTTAAATTGACTTAACGGGTGTTCAAGGTGGCGCTTTTAATTCAAACCATTTTATATATAATGCTGGATAGTTTAGCGGATGGTACACAGAGCCCTGACATCACATCCGGGGGATAATGTCAGTAAATTCAAGTAAAATACAGCCGCACGAAACACAGACGTGGGGGGGGGGGATTTCTAAATCACATGAGGTCCCCAAATAATACTAGTCCCTTGTGAATAGGGCCTAACAGACATACACACAAACACAGACATACACTCACATCATGAGCGCACACACACTCAAAAGTCCTCCACACACAGAAGTAATGAGACTTGCATAACTGAAAATAAACATGCATCGTTAAGGCAATGAGCCACCTCCAGAATCAACAGAAGGAGGATGAATATGAACAGCTCATTACAGAGAGAACAGTGAATAGGAACAGCTCATTACAGAGAGAGAACAGTGAATATGAACAGCTCATTACAGAGAGAGAACAGTGAATATGAACAGCTCATTACAGAGAGAGAACAGTGAATAGGAACAGCTCATTACAGAGAGAGAACGGTGAATATGAACAGCTCATTACAGAGAGAACAGTGAATAGGAACAGCTCATTACAGAGAGAGAACAGTGAATATGAACAGCTCATTAGAGAGAGAGTGGAACAGTGAATAGAAACAGCTCATTACAGATAGAACAGTGAATATGAACAGCTCATTACAGAGAGAGTGGAACAGTGAATATGAACAGCTCATTACAGATAGAACAGTGAATAGGAACAGCTCATTACAGAGAGAGTGGAACAGTGAATATGAACAGCTCATTACAGATAGAACAGTGAATAGGAACAGCTCATTACAGATAGAACAGTTAATAGGAACAGCTCATTACAGAGAAAGTGGAACAGTGAATATGAACAGCTCATTACAGAGAAAGTGGAACAGTGAATATGAACAGCTCATTACAGAGAAAGTGGAACAATGAATATGAACAGCTCATTACAGAGAAAGTGGAACAGTGAATATGAACAGCTCATTACAGAGAAAGTGGAACAGTGAATACTCAATTAGAAAGCAACTCGACCTTCCGACAGGACACACAGACAGGACACATAGACAGGACACACAGACAGTATACACAGACAGGACACACAGACAGGACACACAGACAGGACACACAGACAGGACACACAGACAGGACACACAGACAGGACACACAGACAGGACACACAGACAGGACACACAGACAGGACACACAGACAGGACACACAGACAGTATACACAGACAGGACACACAGACAGTATACACAGACAGGACACACAGACAGGACACATAGACAGGACACACAGACAGTATACACAGACAGGACACACAGACAGGACACACAGACAGTATACACAGACAGGACACACAGACAGGACACACAGTCCACACTCCACGTCTACAGACAGGACAACAGTACGCGCTGCCCACGGTCGTTTCCTGCGTGTACGTTTGTCCGCCCGTCTGCTTTGTTTGGGTGCTCTGTGTTTTTCCCTGTCTCTCTCTCTAATCCCATGATTGTGTGTGTGTGTGTGTGTGTGTGTGTGTGTGTGTGTGTGTGTGCGGCGTGCACAGGAGAAGCGCATCGCGTCCCTAGATGCGGCCAACGCCCGGCTGATGAGCGCCCTCACGCAGCTGAAGGAGCGCTACAGCATGCAGACACGCAACGGCATCTCCCCCACCAACCCCACCAAGCTGCAGATCACAGAGAACGGAGAGTTCCGGAACAGCAGCAACTGCTAGAGAGAGAGAGAGAGAGAGAGAGAGAGAGAGAGGCTGCTGGTCGTTTAAGTGTGTGTGCGTGTGTGCTGGCGTGCGTGCGTGTGTATGTGTGTCCATTTTGAGAGTCAAGATTTACCAGAGTGTGCACGTGTGTGTGTGTGTGTGCGCGTGCGTGTGTGCGTGTGTGTATGTGGAGGGAGATGAGGTGCTGGTATAGGACACTTCCTATGGACAATTAAGTAGCGGTGAGTGTGAGCGAAGAGACCACTGTGAGAGGGCCACCGAGAGGAGGCGGAGCTTCAGTTTGACAGAAAGATGCTGGGGAGAGGACGGAGCTGGACGCCAGAGGGCCAGAGGAGGCGGGCCAGAGGAGGCGGGCGGGGGGCAGAGCTGTAGATATGAACTGAACTCTCCATCAATCAACCCATTTGGATGTTTCCATTGGATGTATGCAGTTTGCTGGGACAATTTGAAGACTCGCTGCCCAAGCGTGGGACAACAACCACTATATAATCACACAATGTCAAAAACAGTCACCCTAACCTCTCTCTTCTCCTCTCCTCTCCTCTCCTCTCTGTTATGACCAGGTTCCATGGACCGTGTACAAACAGAACAGTTACAACAGAAACCATGATGTAGTAGTCTGGATGAAAATACTTTTTCTCAAATGTTTTATTTCCAATCTAATGTCATTCTTTTAAAAACCAAATAGGAGTTTAAGAATAATTGTTTTGTCCAAAAACAATTGACTTCATTTTTCCTTTATCAAGTCCTTGGGTGTGTTCCAAAGTGCCCCCTTGCTAACCCCTACACCCTCGCCCTCTACATAGTGCACTTTGTGAAAGCTATTGGTACATGAAACGCCTTAATTAAGGAACACACCTCTACTTTGTCCTTCAGACACCCCCCCCCCCCTGCGAAAAAGGCACAACTTATACTGTGGATTTGTAAAGGAACAAATATATTGTATAAATACATCACTTAATGTATTATGAACACTAAAGTAAATGAACTCTATATTAATGCATTTCCTTTTTCCTCTATAAAATATACATGAGTATATAGCTATATTTGATCATCTCAAATATATGAAAAGCAGACCTTTACTGAGGAGTGAGTCATTGAATATTTGACTTGTGTTTCTATTTTTCTCCATTTGACAGACTGAAGTGTTAGCATGTTAGCTGGCTAGCGCTGCGATGCAGGGGCCGCTCTGAGCAGTGAGTAGCATCGTCGACAGGAATCACTCTTTCTCCGCAGCATAAGAAACACTTCACATCATAAATGCTCTTAATACTTCATTCAGATGCAGTGCGGCACTCTACAGTACAGTACTCTCAGTACAGTGGGCTATATGGAACCATGTATTTTCAGGACTTTTTCGCTAGCTAGTAGCCTTGTGTAATTATCAAGCTGCGGGCACTTCCAGTGTTGTTTTGTGAACTGCCACGGTCTGGGGAGCTCTCCCTCTCACGGTGCTAGTCACTGGTACGGTCTGGGGAGCTCTCCCTCACGGTGCTAGTCACTGGTACGGTCTGGGGAGCTCTCCCTCACGGTGCTAGTCACTGGTACGGTCTGGGGAGCTCTCCCTCACGGTGCTAGTCACTGGTACGGTCTGGGGAGCTCTCCCTCACGGTGCTAGTCACTGCCACGGTCTGGGGAGCTCTCCCTCACGGTGCTAGTCACTGGTACGGTCTGGAGAGCTCTCCCTCACGGTGCTAGTCACTGCCACGGTCTGGGGAGCTCTCCCTCACGGTGCTAGTCACTGCTTTGGATGTGCAGGGACATGTGAGAGAGTTGTCGGTTCAAACCATTCGGACTGTTTTCGATTAGCGTTTTTTTTTTTTTTTGGGGGGGGGGGTTGTTTGCTCTAATGATTCATGTTTAAGGTTGTATGTTGGTTGTGTGTCCCTCCATGTGGAGTATGTTAGGCCTGTAGCACAAAGGGGAGAGAGCAGTGTGTTTCACACACACATATACACTGGACTGGTAGGGGTCATCTGAAACCGTGACCTCGCAGGTTGGAATTGTACTCTACTCTCCTATTATGCCAATGGTAATGAAGCATGCTGCATCTAGACTGTGATTCCC
The DNA here is from genome assembly GCF_963989245.1 of Nansenia antarctica. NCBI lineage: Eukaryota > Metazoa > Chordata > Actinopteri > Argentiniformes > Microstomatidae > Nansenia > Nansenia antarctica. The sequence goes on along the minus strand of NC_137689.1, from coordinate 42,598,632 downwards.
TTTATCTTTGAGGCATCTCTCCTCTTTTCTCTCTCTCCCCTCACCCTTTATCTCTCTCTCTCTCTCTTCTGAATGTGAAGATGCTACTCAAACGCACGGTTGGTCTTAAAGTGGGGTCGAAAGTCCTTCAGAATGATCCTAGCTCCTACTGGCCCCTATGACCCCACGTCATTTCAGCATCTAGATTTTGTATCATTTTGTATTCATTTTTTCTTACCTTGACAGACAAAAAGAGTGAAAAAAAATCTGCATGCTTCATCCCGGCGCTAGAACAGAACGTAGCGCCGGTTTCACCGTTTGTTTTCAGCTGCCAACATAGGAAGGTGATGAAACTTGTGTTTTGATTTGCTGCAGACATACATATATGATGACGAGTGTATCGAGAGGCTGGACAGCCTTGGAACGTGTAAATAAAATGTTCACAATATTTTTACCTAATGTTAACAGAGCTTTTTTGTAAATGTACCTTGTGTTCTACTCTGCTGTATCAATATGACATGGATATTGTAAATAGCTCAATCAGTCATCTGTCCTCGAGTTAGAGCTGTCCTCTTCTGCCTGCCGCATATTCAGTATTCTCTTTGTTACCTTTACGACTATCAAAGGAAAAACACTTCCAAGTATCCGTAGCAGAAATGGACCAGATGTTTGACTGTTGGGAAGTCTTGGATGATGTAATTTAAGGCTTCAGGTTAGGCTGGGTCCAGACTTCCACCAATCAATGACTCGGATCACCTGTGATGAGAAACACAAGCACAAGACCTAGCTCTCATCAGTCCAGCTCTATGCACTTTTCAAACGAGACTCTTATGTCGGTTTCCGTCTCAAACATACACTTGTGTTCGTGTTCAGCAGTGTGCCACAAAGCTACCAGTAGGAAACCCAGATTGTCATTTTCCCAATGACATGAGGTTATTTTAGACATAAACAATATCACACTAATTTCAGTGTTTCAAGGGGGAAAAGAGAGTACTGACTGTTGGTAGAAAGCCAAACAATTTTCTCTGGGCAGAACTATAATGTCAAAGATGTCTAAGGTTTCCCGGTCCCTGGCACCAGTTCACCAGGGCTTAGCTGACAGTCTTAATGTATCTTACCATGCCCTGTTGTAGCTCCCCATCACACCAGGCATCTTATGCCAGCGAATGGCTAAATGTCCTATATTAGTTAGATACAGTAGGAAGCTGTCATTTGAATTTGACCAGTAAGTAATTCATATCCAGCCACACTGCATATGCCAGTAAGTAATTCAAAATTGGAGATCTTCAATGCAATCTTCCTTTGTTTGGCTATCAGTTCTGCTTGATGGATATGTGTCAGCTCACATGGCTCCACCTCTGTTGCATCTTTATTGAGTTGGAGATAAAAAGAGGTAGAGAGAGCTGCGATGGATGCCTCTGTAGCGATACACAGTCACTTATTCATACAGTACAGCCAGTGTGTAAAAATAAACATATATAAACAAAATATAAATCTATAAATAAGTAAAAGATGTTGTATGTTTTCTAATATCTTGTAGAAAATACTTTTGTAAGTATGTTGAAAGTAAAGTATTTGCTGGATTCTGCTTCCTTTGACGACCGTGACAAAACAATAATGTACAGAGGGAATTGTTTGTGTTAATGATAATGTGGCTGTGCAATTTATGTACATTTGCAACTAGACTTATTAAAGTTTTATTTAGCTATTTTATTCTGCTTCATGTGTTTTTTTGCCACTGCGGTACAATGTTTTCCAATTGAACACTCTTAGCAAAAGATGGAGTACTGATGCCAGTCTACATTGTGTAACAACGTTAAGAAGAACTGATCGAAGTCATATTATCATTCATTGTGTTGAAAATTCAATACAACTCTTGTGAATGGAAAATACAGGATTAGTTGATGGACACGTACAGATGTCAGATAAAATGTTATTACGGAGATGTATACAAGGCAAGCTCAATAAAGGAGAGAGACGTGGAGAGGAGGGGAGGTAGAAGGGGGGGTGCTGCATCTTCCACAGTGAGGCTGACCTACATACTGCCTGATTGTCATTCCCCACAGTAGTGAGAGGAAAAGAAGACACACTGAAATGTTCCACACAGAAAACAGGAGGTAAAATGGAGGACATATGCTCCTCACCCTTCCATACATGCATACGAAACTGAATGTGATAGGATCAGAATTCAAACTTGTTCTGGAAATTGTCTGAGATCAGAGGTTGTATCCAGCCTTGAACGACTGTATGCAAAGCGGTGCAATCGTGTCTTCTCCAATCTTGTCCACATACAGCAACGGAGCTGTTTGTTTTGGAATGATTGAATTCATTAATATGTTTTTCATTCATTTTGGCTCAGCGGTGGGTGGGGGAGCAGGCGGGGAGGGAAGCCGTGTTGGGGGAATGGACCTCATTACCAGCTGCTCTTCATCGTGGTTACTTCAGAGGGAGATGTCTTTAATTGCTCCCTGAGAGGCCCCACGCTTGGACTGGCCTTGACTCTGCCTCCCTCCACTCGATGGAGTGGTCAGATTTAGGGCACGTCAAACTAACTTAATCCAACACCGACGCTATCAACACACCACACGGCACACTCGTGACAGGCACGCTTACACGCTTACACGCCCACAAGTCCAGACAGCGCTAACCGCGAGAAGGACGACATTCAAATCCAGAGATATACTGCACATGAAATCTGCTTGCTATGACCTCTGTAGAGTTATCAAGGCGGCCAAAGGGATTACGCAAAGAAATAGTGTCACAGCTAAACAGCAATAACCCACGCAGCATGTGGAATGGTCTACACGCGATATTCGACTTCAAAGGGAGCCCCAGCGGTACAACCATCACCGCTGACTCTCTACCAGATGAGTTGAACAGCTCCTATGCCCGCTTTGAACTGAGCCACACTAACCTCCTAGAGAGAGCCCACACCACAGGCGCTCCGACCATCGCAGAGGAAGATGGGCGTGCGGTTTTGAAGTGCATCAACATCCGCAAGGTAGTTGGGCCGGATGGAATTCCTAGGGGCCTCCTTCAGAGGCACAACCGAGAGCATCCTGACGGGATGCATCACTGCCTGGTACAAGAACTGCACTGCCCAAAACCGCAAAGCTCTGCAAAGGGTAGGGCGGACAGCTGAGAAGATCACCGGTTGTGAGCTTCCCTCCATCCACGACACCTACAAGGACCGGTGTGTAAGGAAGGACCTCAGGATCATTAGGGACCCCATCCACCCCAATCAGAAACTGTTCGAGCTCAGCTACTACTGTCAGGGAAACAGTACCGAAGCCTTGGGGTAAAACCCAGAGGCTGACAAACAGCTATTTCCCCCAAGCAATCAGGCTGCTGGGGAAATGCACTGGAAGGGTGCAAGGGCCTGGCACCCCGCAGCCAAACCCATGCTTACTGCGGAAATTAACATAATTTCAGTATAATAAATACTGCACACGACTGCAGTGTTTCCTCTATATGCATTGATTCGTGGCGGGCCGCCACAAATACATTTTCTCCGCCACTAATTGATTCAGTCCACTTTGATTCAGGCTGCGCAACAAGAAAGGCTGTTATGACCAGAAAAAAAGCACTATTACAATATGTTACAATGTTGCTGTGTTGTCCGGCAACACTTTCTTTATTTTCTTTAGAAAAAGTTAAAAAGTTCATATTTGATAAAAAAACGATTTTGTATAGTTCATAAGGAGAAGTAAAGTTGATCAGACTTATTTGTTGCTAAAAATGAACTACTTACAACTGTTTACAATGTATATTAATATTTCAGTTAATATTTGATGTAATGACATCACTTCCTGGTTACCGCAAATCTATTTCTGGTTTGGGAGATCGTTGCCAGAGAGAGACCGAGACGTTATGTTTGCTCTCCATTCATCATTCAACGTGTTCAACATCATTCAATGTTCAGATTTACACAAAGCAATGTTGTAAGTACGAAATATCAAGTGTTGGATTGATAGCTTTATATATTAGTCATCTTTTTTTTTCTTTTTTTTTTTTTTCTGATTTTATCCCTTTTTTCACCCAATTTGGTAGCCAATTGAACCCAACCTAGCATCCAATTATCCCCTGCCTATTGCGAGGGATCCGCCGCACGACCCCGCGGCCGGCAGTCCCAGAGGAGGCCGCCAGGCAGACTAGCTGACTGGCTCCTCGAGCCCAGCACCGTTATTCCAGCACCAGACGGGGGCGCTGTTGCGCGACGGATCCTTGTCCGGAACTACTCCTATACCCCCCTCGGGAGCGGCCGCCCAATATGCCGTTCCCCGTGTGTGCCCTGGCCATATCCGGGTCTGGCGAGCCGGGATACGAACCCCGGCCCCGGTGGGCAGCATGCACTAGTGGCCAGTGCTTAGACCGCTACACCACCGCGGGGCTATTAGTCATCATTTGTTGGGAATATTACGTTTTAGTTATTATTTTGTAGCTAGATTGTTAGTTTAGTTTAGTTTAGTTTAGTTTATTAGTTTATTATATCGAGGACAATCCAAATACATGAACCATATAAAATACAGTAAAAAAGGCAGCGTTAGCCTAGTCGGCTAATTTTCAGCTGAAGTCCCCGGCCAGTTGCAACATGGCATCCTGAAAAGTAACGTCATTAGTTAAAATAAAACATTTAAATATTCTAAGAACACGTGGCTGAGACAAGGTACTGTCATGCCAAAACCTGGCAGGCCTAATCGTTCGAACGCTCTTGCTAATTGTTTGCTAATCGTTCGAATGTTCGACGTGCGTTCCAGACTAGGTGGCGACTGTGACGTCATTCTACTGCGCTGTGTTTACTACCGCAGCAGATTAATGTGTGTATCTTAAACTGCGAAGACAAATGTAATCTTCTTGCACTTGAATAGCATTAAGGTTGATGCAGGCTCACTAGTCAGCTATATAATATCCCCAACATCACACTTGACAAAAAACACAAGTAAGCAAGCTGAGGTGATTGCAAGCGGCTACAACAAACACCACATATTATGGGAGCAGCGACATTTCAAGCACATAGAAGCCACAGGACAATTACAGGCCACACAACATTAAGCACTTACAAACAGCAATACATTAAACAAACCAAAACATACAAAAAAGGCATTATGGAGAGGCAGCACAGAGAGGGATTAATGAGGACAAGTATAGCTCTGTGTCAGCCAGGCTTTCATGTGTGTTGTGAAGGTGGAGTAAGTATGTATGTCTTTGAGTTGGTTGGGTAGTGAGTTACAGTTTTCTATTGCTATCACTGAGAAGGATTGTTTACTGAAGGTGCTTTTCCTGAATGGAACTATAAGGTCGCCACGAGAGGTGCTTCTGGTGGGCCGTAAGCTGTGGTCACGCTGGTTTATGAAAGAGTTAAGCGGGGGAGGAGCTTTGTTATGCAGAATTTTATGGATGAGACAGATGTTGAGGTGCGACATAATTGATGCGTCCATATATAGTCTGGCAGCACTCATGGTCAGTGAACTTCTGATGTACCTGAAGTTTGCCAGGCCAAACTTCACCCTACCAGATACTTTCTTGATGTGCTCTTTGAAAGTCAGGTTTGAATCAATGATGATCCCTAAATATTTGAACGACGGAACTATACTAATGTTTTGCCCTGGAATGGTTATGTTTGCCGTGGTCATATATTGTGTTGTTTGGAGAAGAACATTCCTACAGTTTTATTAACGTTGAGCTGGAGGCAAGAGCTGTTGAGCCATTTGGTGACCTTTTCCATAGCAGAGCTAAGTTTGGCAGCTGCCAGGTGTTTGTTCTTGTCATGCACATATAAGACAGTGTCATCAGCGTACATTTGTACATGCACTTCTGGGCAGACGGATGGTAGGTCGTTGATATATAGGCTAAACAAGAGTGGGCCAAGTATAGAGCCTTGTGGTACCCCGGTGCAAGACATGATGGTAGGTGAGCGCTGATTGTTTATCTGGACTAGCTGATTTCTGTCACTGAGATATGAGTTAGTGACACATAGGGCCCTTTTATGCACTTCATCAATAAGACGAGGCGGTAGATCTAAACTTAAGACGTGGAGGCGTGGTCAAGGCCACTTTGCTATTATGCGTGCTGTAGTGGGCGCCTAAAACCCGGCGCTAAGCAAAGAAATTAGTCATGGGTGTGTTTTGGGCGTCTTCTCAATCAACCCAATCAGCGTGCCAGGTGCCATTCCCTTTAAGAACCGGCTGCGTTGAGTCATTAGCGCTATGCTATTATGGAAGTCCTGAGAAGGAGGTCAGCGCGCTTCTCTGCCTCTCCCTTCTGAAATAAAGCATTTATACTGTGACCGTAATTGACGTCTTGCCGTGGAGCCACGTGCGTGTTCATGTGTGCCCACATGCATGCGCAAACCGCGGAGGTGCGCTCGTGTTTCAAAACATGCATGAAGTCTAAACTTAAGAACTTTTCAAACCACTTCTTAGCGATAGGAGCAAAGTCAGATCGCATAATAGCAGGGGCGCCTAGTGCACTTCATTAACATATGAACACTCCCACAATGAGCAATATATGCACGGGAGTTTTACGTCTTATGTGTGGGCGCCTATCGACACCTGCATAATAGCAGTAGCGCGTATGAAGCGCATAATAAGGGTGGCGGTAGGTCTTAACCTGGCGGTGCGTCTTAATTAACACTTAAGACGGCAAGTTAAGAAGTGCATAATAGGGCCCATAGCCTGCATTCCGCACACATAGTTTAGATACACACCCCACAACCATCCCACTAAACGCACCACACACTTCACGCATTGCCCTCCCCTGTTTTTGAATAAACGCGCCCACGGGCTCCTTGCATACGCTGTCTCAGAGTCACCTCCTTGGGTCCAGTGCCAGCCAGCCTAACAGTAAACAGTATGAAACAGGTGTAGTGCTACAATAATAATAATAATCCTCGCAAAAATATTACGTAATTTTCCATATAGCCTACCTAGATAATTCTCCTTTTTCCTCCAAGCAAATGCATCCATTTAGCATTACACCACTTGTCTGAAATGATTGCTGTCCGGACTCCCCTCTTCATAATATGAATATGATATAGCATGAATGTTGTTCATATGGCTGGTTAGTGTTTATTGTAAATACATACAAAATAAACGTTCATAGCAGTGTGATCTCTACTTTTAAGTATCTGTATTTATTCAAGTCTATCTAGTTTATCTTATCTTTTTCATAGAGCCCACAAGCAGTTGGCTAACTTAAAAACTAAACTACCGGCTTTACAGTTGTTATGCACTTATATCATAAGCTCATAGGCTAGCTAGCTAACTATCTAGCTAACGTTAGCTGCTCATCCAACATTGAAAATCATATGTAGCTAGCTGACGTTAGCATTGTGATGTGTAGCATTATAATGATCACACCTGATAATCCAAGTGTGGACCCGATCTCACCCCATGCTCGGTCCTTCACCTGGGCATCATGGTACAATCGATCATTTGTCGCATATAAAAAATAATATTTTTCGACCTCAAGGATCAGCCGTTCGTCGTCCATTCCTGCAACAAACTTTCAAGCACCTGTGGTGATTGACAGCTGACTCGCGTGCATAGCAATTCGCAATAGCTGAGTAGTTGGCTACAAGAATGTTCAATCTGGTATTATCTCTATTAACCGCTGTGGTGATTTAACAGCTGATAAAAAATATATAATATATATATCATAATATCAAGTACACTATCAAACAGAGCAAAACAATAAAACAACACCAGAAAACAACCAATAGGCTATACAATTATAACCAACAACTACAATTGTAAATATACAATTGGTCTCATTGTGACGTCTGCGTCCACCGTCAAAAATCAAACTTAGCCGAATTTTTACTTTTGACGCAGCCATCGGACGCAACGCAACGCTGACACAACGCAGCAAGTGGAGCACCTTTCATTGATTACAATGCATTTGATCCCAATTCTGGACGCAACGCACATTTGACGCAACGCTCGATGGCCATGGTGGAGCTTGGCCGTAACGTGGGTGCGGGGAATGGTAGGCGGGTGTGTTGAGTGGGTGTGTGTATCAGCAACCAGTCCAAGTGGAGGGCAGGGGAGCGCGAGCGAGCCAGACTGACTCAACAATTCAGTTTTCCTCTATTTACAACCCTGTCTTGCCAGGACACTTTTCCTTCCCCACTGAAATATGTGGAAAACATGTCCTGCACAGTGTAGGCAGCCCTCCCTGCTCGATTGGCCCCAACAGCTCGTAGTCGCAGAACCTGCTCCAGCCTTTGCCCACAATCATCAGCCTCTTGCTGCAGGGCCCTGGCTTCCTGAGGGGTCAGTAGGTAGTTGTGCAAGATGCATGCTGCCAGCACCACCTTGTCTACATGTGCTGGCAGCATGTTGAGCCTTGTATAAAGTGCCCTCCACCTAGCAGCAAGGATGCCAAAGGCACCTTCAACGACCATCCTCGCCCTGGATAATCTGTAGTTAAACACCCCCTTCTCCTTGGGCAGATCTTTCCCTGGATAAGGCCTCATGAGATAGGTCCTGAGGGGAAACGCAGCATCTCCCACCATGACATAAGGCATTTCCCCCAGTTCACCAAAGCCTGGCAGGGGGGTCTTCCTGGGAACATTCAGTGTTCCCGCTTCCATCCCCTTCCCGAGCCTTGACTCGGAATAAATCCAAGAATCACTGTTCCTGCCGTAGCCTCCTACTTGGATGACCCAGAACCTGTAGTCTGCGTCAACCAGGGCCAGTAAAACAATAGAAAACGTTTTTTTGTAATTAAAAAAAAGGCTTCCAGAGTTTGGAGGTGCCTGTATAAGAACATGCTTGCCATCGATAGCTCCTAGGCAATTTGGAAAGTTCCACCTCGACCAAAAACGTTTCGCTATGTCCTTCCAGGCATCCTCTGTTGGCGTGGGCATTTCTGTCTCCATCATCGATTCAATGATGGCGTCACACGTCATATACAGTATATGCTCATTGCCACTGTCTTTCGTCCTAGGCGGTAGCTGTAGGCTAGGCTTGGAAAGGTCTCGCCAGTTGCCAGGAACCTGTGTGCAAAGACAGGATATTAGTACATTCTTTAAGTACACAAATTCATGAACATCTAAGTATTATGTTTCAACCAAGAGGTGCTGAATGCAAAGAGAGATGGAGATCACTCAGGGACCAATTCAGCAAGTTCAAAAACAAGCAAAAAAGTCTCCCCAGTGGCTCGGCTGCAATTCATAGCTTTCAGTCACGTGGTTTCTTCCCTAGCAACCACCAACCTGACGGGCAAAAAGTATCATAGCAACATCGCTCAACATGGCGAAGAGTGGACGCAATTTACCGGCTGCCTACTATTTAGACCACCTCACCCATGAAGAACTATCAAGATACACAACGGTGATAGGAGAGTAGGATTGACACCATTCAAAAAAGTTTTGGATTCCCTGGCTTCTCCTCTATCCGGACACGTTGGAATTATTATCCTAACCCCCGGTGAATCAAAGTTATTGACCCGCAAAGGGTGCCTCCTTGACCGTCTTTGGGAATAACACCGGTTATGGAGGTGGTACAAACACAATACTATTATTGCTAAATTCACCATCGGTATACGGTCATTTTGAGCCCTTAACCACCGCGCTGACACCCCGAGACGATATACTTTTAACCAGTGGCGGCTGGCCGATAGAGGGCGCTGGGGCGCCGCCCCCACCTTCACTTCCTAGTTCCCCACCTTCACTTCCTAGTTGCGATTTGTAAAAGTTTTAAAAAAAAATAAACATTGTTTATTCACAAAATGCGGCTGATATTCTGTCGGCGCCTATCAGCATTCATTAAAAATCCTCCAATACAATAAACATTTTATCTGTGTGTGTGTAAAATTCACTGTTAAAATACATAGGGGGAGGAGTCGGGTCGCCGATCGAATGCAAGTCTATGCCAGGCCGAATACTTTTCGCTTACACGTGAGCTGTAGCAGCGCTCCAATTGGCTGTGTCTATTTCTCGGCCGGGGCGCAAAAAGTTGCGTCCTGAATATCCGGTTGTATTGCAGACAATGCATTATGCTGAGGACTTCCGACTTCCGGTTTTCCGGACTTCCGGGCTTCCGGAGTATTTTAAATGAACATTCGTAATGTCTGTCTCTGATGTTCATGGTCAATTAAATCAGCCTATTTTGTGCAACTAATAATGTTCCCGCTAATGGGTTAACCGAGCAGCCTCGCACCTAACTTGCAAGCACCTAGCTTCGAACTATTCATAGCAATATGCACGGGGCAAAAATAATCTATTGCCTCTAAAATCACCACGAACAGAACGGCGGAGGTACGGGTAAACACGGCTCATGTTGGTGTCCTCAAAGGTAAGAGCTGTTTTTCTTTAACTCAACTGATAGCATTACCTTGCTGTTGTTGTTTACCGAATGCTCCATCTGACTGTCACACTGTGATTGTACTTGTGTAAACAGTAACACAGACGGGGTGAATTTCATGAATGAAAGTGAAAGTTCTGTCACAAAACGCCGTTACGTATCCTCACACATGTTTAAGTGGGTATTGCGTGGATAAAGTGAAATTACGTCTTTGTTTTGAGCGCCAGTGCGCGTTTTATGCGCGTGCACGCGGAAAAAAAATCGTGCACGCGAAAAAAGAGGACCCCCCCACCACTGATGTGAAAAATCCTGGAGGAATCACTGCTGTGCCCCACCCAAAATGTTTAGCACCAGCCGCCACTGCTTTTAACCTTAAACTCGATCAACCGGGCGTTCACCCGCTGCTGGACGAAACTACCGCTGACCGCTGACAGCGGGGCGAGGGAATTTCTACCCGGGAATTCGCTCCTTGCTGTGTCGACGGTGATAGGAGAGTAGGATCGACACCATTCAAATGGTTTTGGATTCCCTGTCTTCTCCTCTATCCGGACACGTTGGAATTATTTTCCTAACCCACGGGAAATCAAAGTTATTAACCCGCAAAGGGTGCCTCCTTGACCGGCTTTGCAATGCTACTGTGTTTCCTGGTGCTCTGCAACTTCACGGGCAGTGCCTTTTGCCCGTCAGGTGGGCGTTTCCACTATGCTGTGACGTCACATGAAAGCTATGAATTGCACAGAGGGAGTGGAAATACGAGAAGTACATGGCATTTGTGATACCTCATCAACAAACTCGGACGTGAGCTATTAGTTAGCCTAATATTATACTTAACTCAAATATGTGTTCATTTAACTTCCATGCTGGCTATTATGTTATAATGTATACAAATAGTAATATACATGATTTTTCTCCCCATTTGTAGTTCAAATGGCAACTTGAACCTCAATGTTCATGGGAGACTGAAACATCGCCTTCCTGTCTCCTTCCTGTGCACGAGTGAGTTCTGGCGAATAGTAGTACACCGTCTTCCTATATTAAATGCAATTATTGTAAGTCGCTTTGGATAAAAGCATCTGCTAAATTACTAATGTAAATGTAATGTGATAGTGATGTAGGCATATCTGCAAGGTATGAAGAACTGGAAACCAGAGGACAGAGTCCACCACCCAGTCAACTCCCGCCCAGTTCAACTCACAGACTGGCCTTTGAATGATGAATGAATGAATGGTCTTTATTGTCATTGATATAGTACAGGTACCAAACAACGACATTTGGGAGGGGGGGCTCCCCTGGTGCTAGGAAAAAAAATAACTAAAAACAAGAAGGGAAAAGAGCTGGTTTACATAAAATAAAGGCTATGTACACTATCCACTATACTATACTATACAAATAAAACACTGTGCTGTACTCTATGCTATGCTATACCTATTCTAACATTTCCTATTCTCTGAACCTTATCTTAACCTAGGGTTGTCATATTGCACATAGTGTTATTGCACATTCATTTAAAGTGTCGCAGTTTGCAGGTTTGAAATGTACACAGTTGTGTTTCAGTATTTCACTTGATTTCAATCTAGTAGCTGCCATCAATTTGTCTAGATTGTCCAGGGCCTAGAACCTAGGTCTTTGCTGTGTTCAGGGCCTGAATGGCCCTGGGGTAGAAGCTGAGCTTCAGTCTGTTTGTCCTTGCGAACATGGTCCTGAACCGCCTATTCGAGGGCAGCCGAGCAAGGTGTTCGTACTAGGGCTGCACGATTAATCGATTTTAAATCGAAATCGCGATTTGAAATGATGCGATTAGCTAATCGCAAAGCCTGCGATTTGCCTGCGATTTTTTTTTTTTTTTTTTTTTTTTTTAAACCTTTATTTTACCAGGAAGTCACATTGAGATTAAAACCTCTTTTGGAAATTTGATCAGCACTCATAAAATGCCTCTTGTCCAATCAAATTACTTGGTCTCTTTATGACTTTGAACCCGGCGCTCTCAGAGCGAATTTACGAACGCAGGCATAGGTTGTGTCACGACAGTCAGTCCAATTATTATGAGACTTTGGGCTAACGTAACGGAGACAATTAGACACCACATGGCTTACTGGACGTATGATAAACGTTAGTATGTTATAATTGCGACAGGTAAGTGTACAATTTCACTATACTAACTGTACCAGCCAAGTGCATGTCGGTGCTGTTAGTCCAGCCTTAAACTTAGCGTAGCTAACTTGTCGTCTTTGAGACGGTAGCTTAGCTTAGCTACTCATGCTAACCCGGCGTTAAAGTACAGACACAGAGTTGACAGTCTCAGCAACCTGCGGGTTGGTGTTTATATAGTATAGCAGGCTTATGGATACATGGAAGTTAACTGTTCTGTTGTCAAACATGAATGTGTCCTGTATGCATAACCTCATACCATTCGTTCATACCAGCCGGCTTTAAAGACGCAGAGGTTAGCCTAGCCTAGCCTTGGGCTGAAGTATGTCACAGATTCCTAAGTCAAGGTGACGTGTGTCTGTGCTCCATAGTCAGAGACCACCATTCTATCATTCATCAGTTCGACTGTTGACCGAGTCATCTAGATGTGGTCCTTTCAGTTATAGTCACAGTGTATCCCCAAATGATCATTTTAATAGCTGGATCATCTTAGAAAGTAGCCACCTGTCTAGATGAGATGAGGTTATCATATATACAATTCATATCTTTTAAGTTCTCATCCTTGCATTAGAATTAGAGCAGTTAATAGTTTGATGGTATCATGTGGTAATGCTCTCTGAAAATAGGTGATATTCATCCAATCACCTGCCAAGTATTTTTTGAAAGTACCTGCCCTTTTCCAAACAGCTTCCAATTAAGCTTTCCTAGATGGTTGTGTGAAACAAACCACCTGAGTCAGGTTAGTAATGCTCCATCACATGTTTTAATCTGAAGCTTGATTTTAAAGCAACCCAACTTTAAAGCAACCCAATGTAAGTTTAGTTCTTTCACTCGTAGCTCGGGCTGTGGGGGTGCTAGAGGAGGGAGCCTCTAAGTCCCCTGAAGACGTACAAACAAACTGCACGTTGATACGACCTTCCTAGCCGGAGATATGGCCACACTTTACAAAAACTCCCTTTTTTTTTTTTTTTTTTTTTGGCTATTTAAAAAAAAAAAAACGCAAATTAATCGCAATCGCGATATCTGTCCAAATAATCGCAATTCGATTTTTCCCCAAATCGTGCAGCCCTAGTTCGTACCCAGGGTGGGATGGGTCTCTGGAGATCTTGGAGGCCTTCCTGAGGCAGCGTGTGTTGTACAGCTCTTCCAGAGAGGGGAGGGGGGCGCCGGTGATCTTCTGGGCCGATCTCACGACTCTCTGTAGCACATTCCTCTCTGCGGCTGTGCAGCTGGAGAACCAGATGCAGATGCAGTAGGTGAGGATGCTCTCCACTGCGCAGCGGTAGAAGGCCACCAGCATCTCCTGTCCGATGTGGTCTTTCCTGAGGACTCTCAGGAAGAAGAGCCGCTGTTGTGCCTTCTTGATGATGGCTGCTGTGTTGTTCTTCCAGGACAGGTCATCCTGTATGTGCACCCCCAGGAATCGGAGGGTTGAGACTCTCTCCACGCTCCCTCCATCGACGAGCAGGGGCTGGACCTCAGATTTTTTCCTCCTGAAGTCCACGATGATTTCCTGGGTCTTTGACTGGTTCAGCAGCAGGTTGTTAACCTTGCACAGCTTGCTCAGCTGCTCTACCTCATCCCTGTACGCTGCCTCGTCCCCCCCCGAGATGCAGCCCACCACGGTGGTGTCGTCTGCAAACTTTACGATGGAGTTGCTGGGGTGGACAGGGGTGAAGTCGTAGGTGTAGAGGTTGTAGAGGATGGGGCTTAGCACGCAGCCCTGGGGGGACCCAGTGCTGAGTCTGAGGGCTGTGGAGGTGTGGGAGCCCACCCGCACCCTCTGGGGGCGGTCAGACAGGAAGTCCTTGATCCATGCACATATAGAGTGTGATAGTCCCAGGTCTAGTAGTTTGGTCACTAGCCTGTCTGGAAGGATGGTGTTGAAGGCAGAGCTGAAGTCCACAAAGAGCAGTCTCGCGTAGCTGTTTCCCCTCTCCAGGTGGGATAGAGTGGCGTGGAGAGTCGTCGCGATGGCGACGATGGAAAAAGGTGCTTAATTTCCAAAACAAAATTGTACACAGAACTCAAAGTACACACAACTAACAAACTAACGACAAACCGACGAAAGACAAGGGAAGACATGAGGGGATATAAGGGAAGACATGAGGGGATATAAGGGAGGACATGAGGGGATATAAGGGAGGACATGAGGGGATATAAGGGAGGACATGAGGGGATATGTTACCCATGGACCATCAGAACACTGAACAGTAGACATAAGACATGTTCATAAATGCTTATCTTATATGTGTATATGTTTGTGAATATGTGAATATGTTTTGTGTTTTTTTGCACCTTCGGAAGAGCCACTACAATTTCATTGTATAGGCAACTGTACAACGACAATAAAGTCTATTCTATTCTATTCTATATAAGGGAGGACATGAGGGAATATAAGGGAGGACATGAGGGGATATGAGGGGATATAAGGGAGGACACAAGGGGATATAAGGGAGGACATGAGGCGATATAAGGGAGGACATGAGGGGATATGAGGGGATATAAGGGAGGACACAAGAGGATATAAGGGAGGACATGAGGGGATATAAGGGAGGACATGAGGGGATATGAGGGAGGACATGAGGGGATATGAGGGGATATAAGGGAGGACACAAGGGGATATAAGGGAGGACATGAGGCGATATAAGGGAGGACATGAGGGGATATGAGGGGATATAAGGGAGGACACAAGAGGATATAAGGGAGGACATGAGGGGATATAAGGGAGGACATGAGGGGATATAAGGGAGGACATGAGGGGATATAAGGGAGGACACAAGGGGATATAAGGGAGGATATGAGGGGATATAAGGGAGGACACAAGGGGATATAAGGGAGGACATGAGGGGATATAAGGGAGGACAAGAGGGGATATGAGGGGATATAAGGGAGGACACAAGGGGATATAAGGGAGGACATGAGGGGATATAAGGGTGGACACGAGGGGATATAAAGACAAGGGAAGACATGAGGGGATATAAGGGAGGACATGAGGGGATATAAGGGAGGACATAAGGGGATATAAGGGAAGACATGAGGGGAACAAAAGCACAGATCAGTGCACTTAAGTGCAACTTTGGCACACTTGCACCATCCAGTGCACCCTTTCTCACAGCGACAGCGGATTAATTCATGGCACGATTTTGAGGCTTCAGGGAGAGTGGTCCAGAGCGGCTGCCACCCAGTTCTTTCCTTTATCCAGCCCCAGTCAGATGGCTCTGGCATCTCTGGATCCAGGACCAGTACCTGGTTCCAACAGTTGGCCTGGTAGCAAGTGCGCTTGAAGTGCTCTTTGAGGGCTGCCTGGGTTGGAGGAATGTTCTCTAAAGTTCTGGACTTCTGTGTGAAGAGCTGTTTCCTGGCATCATTCACCTCCGTGCTCTCACTGGTTCGGTCATACATCAGCACCACAAATCGTTCTAGCAGTAACTTTGATTCTTCACTGACCTCACTTGGCATGCACAGGAGTTCATGGAAAGCATCATTGACCTCTGGGAAAGACTTCCAAGTCTCCCAGGCAGTCTTCTTTCCTCGGCCAGCGAATGCAGAGACAGTGTCACACCCAGTGAAAGCGTGAAAGACTGTGAGTCTGGCACTGTGTAGGATTCATTGTGGCAACCATTTGGTGAACAGCTATGTACCGTAAGCTTGACCTGAAACCAAGTGCAACCCACAGCTCATCAGGAGCTATTTTGCTGAATGAAGCCACAGCCAGTACCACCACATCAGTGTCAACGGTACGTATGGTCACCTTCTTACAACCTTTCTGCACAGCATCTGCCACATGCAGAAGTAGACGAGTGTCGCCCTCATCTTGCGAACATGGGGCAAGGCAGGCCAAGCATGACTCAGCAGGAGAGCAGAAGACTCCAGTTCCATCTGTTGCATACCGTTCCTTGCCCTGTGCTAGAGGTAGATGAACAGCTTTGCGTGACAGGAAAGAAAACAACTCGGTTTTGTTCTCATCGCATCGAAGGAAGTCCTTCCAGTTCTTAGGCATCACAGTAGGAGGAGCCACCCTTTTCCTGCTGCCCTTTCCCCTCTTCTGTCTGATCGAGGCTTTCAGGCTGGCAGGTAGGTATACATCCCAGACAAGGTTGACTTGGGTGTTTTTCTGAAGTTGAGCAGAGATGTATGGTGCAAACACTGTTTCTCCATACTCTTGAAATGTTCTTGATGTGCTAGGATTTAGCATTTGAACCACAGCTGCACCATCGAGAATTACTGCATCAGCCACAGGCACACTATTGTCTTCGAGGAGATCTGACTCCAGGCAGCGAAGTAGATCTGCTTTAACCCCAATCCAAAGTTTTCCTCCAGTTGACAGAGCTGGTGGGGCTGCCTGGTTTTCATGGGAGAAGAAATGTTGGATGTCTCCATCTCGTGTTTGACAGGAGATGTACAGCCTTGAAAAGAGACCACAGTCACTCTTCAGTACTGCAAGTTGTCCCTTGTCTTTTGACCTTATCTTGACAGGTGGCCTACTGAACAGTGGCAACTTGTTCTTTGGAAGTGTTTGCGTGACAGTTGTTGTCCAATCAAAAATGTATTTACTACAACATTTCGGTACTATGACTCTGACTCTAAAACTTGCTTTGAAACCAGTAATAAAAAGACTAATAACAGACCTACACTAGTTTATCTATCAGAATTATTTAGCCAGCAAACTCATATCAAATTCAATGTCTTTGCATGTTACAGTTAGGAACTAAGGCTTTACTCAAGTGTACTAATATTGTCTGTTCATAGTAAGTCAGTTTACTTGTTATATTTACCTGTTGATATTTTGTCAGAAGTGCTCTCTGTCTCGTGCATACTGCACTATCACGGAGTGTACTGACTTCTACTCTACTGGCGTTAGCTACTGGTGCCCTAGAGGGCCATCTGCTGATAACGCTGTGCTTAGCAGGAATAAATAAAATAACCACACATCCCAGTAAATAATAACTAATAACTGAATAATGCAGGGCAATAAAAAAGTATTTTTTTCATAAATACAGAGTTCATAAATAAAAGAGAACAACTAATTGTGTTTTCTGAGGTAAAGTTTTACATAGACCTTGACCTAAATGCATTTTCTTGAATTCTGGCAATCTCAAAAGTATCACCAAATGAATAGGCATCCCTAACATAGTTGGAAAGGACACCTTAAGTGTTTTTCTACTCTGTTTGGTTCTAAAATTAAGCGTGTTTGAACATTAGACACAGTGGCCTGGTGGCCATCTTGAATTTGACCTCTCCCGGGCCTCTGGGGTCAAATCTGACTTCCCTCCACATCTGAAAATAAACCTTATGGTATGTACTAACTATGGTAGAAATGTAATGCGTTCTTCAAAAAGTGCACAATTCCTCATAATATGAGAGCTTACCCGCTGTACTAATATATTACGAATGTGTAATGTGTTGTTCATTGTTTTCAGCAACTGACATGAACTGTATTCTCAGCTGCAGTGTTTCCTCTACATGCATTTCATCGTGGCGGACCGCCACGATGGAATTTCCTCCGCCACCATTCAGATTTCTCAAAAAAAAAAAAAAAAAAAAATTTAGGCCGCTTTTCAGACCTTCACATCGCTAGACACACCCACAAGCGCGAAGCGACGCGCTTGCAAAACTGTTTTGTGATTGGTCGAATACATCTAGGCTGCGTGTAGTCTACAAACTACTTCAAATGTTACAATATGCGCGACGACGGTGCTGGATCCTGGATCTGTGCATCGGTGTGCAGGAAGAACACGGAGCAGGCGCCAGACCAGACTAGATGATCGTGGAGTGAAGATATTATGAAAGTGTACGTGCTTGTCGATCACCCGTCGCATCGCGTACGCTTTAATAATCTCTTCACTCCACAATCATCTAGTCTGGTCTGGCGCCTGCTCCGTCTGTTTTTCTTCCTGCACACAGGTAAACAGATCCAGGATCCAGCAGCGTCTTCGGGCTCGCGCAAACAAACCCGGCGAATTTTTTTACTTGCCCCAGGCAAGCGTTACTGTTGAACCCTGCTGATACATGATTCTTCCCTGCACATTGACAATGTTTTCTCTCTCCTCTTTCTTCTGCGTTGTGAAGGGATCCACTGCAGCGTACACGAAAAGCGGCTACTGTGTCAACCGCTTCCCATAATAGTTACAACAACCATAAAGCCTCCATAATGATAATGAAAAGAAGGGGAGACGAATTTTTTATTGACAACGGAATTACATGCTGGAAAAACATGCAGACACAGACAATAAGAGACACACAGGAGAAGTACGGGAAAACATTTTATTTTTTTGGGCCATCCTCGAGTTTTGGCTGAAATTACGTCGTTGTTTTGAGCGCGCGTGCGCGTTTCATGCGCGTGCACGCGGGAAAAATCGCGCGCGGTCAACGCTACCCGCCACCATTGTAAAAATTCCTGGAGGAAACACTGAGCTATCTTTATTTATTAGCTTAAGTTACTACTAATGTTTTCGTCTGTTTCCATGGTAACTATGGGCTCCGGCAGTAAAAATATGTAATTAAATTGATTATTAGACGGAAATCTATAAAAGTAACAGATTCTGGGTCATTTACATGACCTAATCTTCAAAGCTAGTACATTGAATAAGCATAGTTTTTACCTAAGAAAATCGATGCTAATCATGATAGCTAGCTGGCTCACAGTCACACACATCTCATCTGGCTGGCTCACAGTCACACACATCTATGTTACCTATACTAAGTTTAACTCTCATCACTGACCACTGTGTATCAACTTGTAGCTGTTTTAACTGACATTCTGTTTATATCTATTTATTTTTTATTGAATGTATTTGTTGATTTCTGTGTCTTTGTATTTAAGCTCGTCGTCACTGTAAATGAGGGAAACCTCAGTGCCTTACGAGTTGAAATAAAGTTTGAATGTTTGACTAAATTGAATGAATGAACATCTCATCCCTCTGTCTCCATTTCATTGTAGAACACCCATGCCTTTGGAATGTGAAGCTTGAGGTCTACAAAGACAAAGAATGAAGGAGGAGAACCTGACGAGACGGAGGATAACATCCTGTCCTTTTCTTCTGCTTCTAGCCCTAACATGTTAAATCAATTAGAATAAAATGTCATTTCATAATCACCTGTTCACTTGGTTTCATTACTTTTCTATGTGCAATGTGAATTAGAATGTTTTTTTTTTTTTTAATAAATGCGTTATTATAATCATAATTCCTGACTGCGTTAGAAGAAGCTGGATGTCAAGTGAACTGTATCTCTGGAGTCATGGAATCATCTTCCAACACATATCAAGTCATAAACAGGAAACTTGCGTTGCAACAAAAATAGGCTTTAGATTTTGAACTTAAGATCACTCTGATCATTACGTTGTTATGAACCCCAAGAGAAGAGAGAACATTATCGATGGCAGTAGATACGTTTCCGATGACACAGTATACCTAGGCTCTGTTACATTGACTGTGGCAATTAGCTGCAGTGTAATCCTGCAGTGTAAACTAGAAGACATATTTAACAGTTTACTTGCATAAGAAATATCAACAGCTACACAATAAAAGTGTGAAATTAAGTTGGTTTGGAAAATGACAATGTTTTGCGCAAACTCTGTGAAACACAACTTGTTTACAGACATTCAACTAGTTCAATGTTAAATCATATAAAACTGAAACATCCGTAAGTATCGGTCTTTGAGAAAGCCCCACTGCAACAGCATAGCCATAGCATAGGCAATCGACGTTATCCCAGCTGCTAGTGCACGTAAATGCGACTCAGCTCGGGCAGAAAATATAACGAACTAGGCCGCCGGGATGTTTTAAGACAGGTGAGAGCTTCTCTTAAAGTTGAGAAGAAATTTGAGAAGAAATCTAAGAACTTTGTTTTCGAGAATCTCATTTGTTCTATCTTAGGAAAAAGCGTAAGAAGAAAGTTAAGAAAAACTAAAGAAAAGATAAGAATTTCTTCATGAATACCAAATCTTCTTACATTTTGTCTTAAGAACAATGTTTGTTCTTAAGAACGCTTTGTGAATCCGGGCCCTGGTGATTGACTGTGTTGAAGGCTTTGCGAGACCTAAGAGATCTAAAAACACAGCACCTACAACACCTCCTCTATCAGCCATACCTTTGACCTTTTCTAGGAAGTAGCAGTTGGCCGTTTCTGTACAGTGGAGGATCCTAAAGCCAAACTGCATTGAGAAGTCAGAGCTGTGCCCTCTAAGTCTGTCGGTCTATTCCATCTACTCTGCTCTGCTGGCTGGAGCCTGCTACATCTACTCTGCTAGCTGAAGCTAGCTGAAGCTAGCTGAAGCCTGCTACATCTACTCTGCTGGCTGAAGCCTGCTACATCTACTCTGCTGGCTGAAGCCTGCTACATCTACTCTGCTGGCTGAAGCCTGCTACATCTGCTCTGCTAGCTGAAGCCTGCTACATCTGCTCGGCTGGCTGAAGCCTGCTACATCTGCTCTGCTAGCTGAAGCCTGCTACATCTGCTCTGCTGGCTGAAGCCTGCTACATCTACTCTGCTAGCTGAAGACTGCTACATCTACTCTGCTGGCTGAAGCCTGCTACGATCTACTCTGCTAGCTGAAGCCTGCTACATCTACTCTGCTGGCTGAAGCCTGCTACATCTACAATGTTGTTTTTTACTCTTGCCATGCTCAGTTTGTTAACTGGATGGGACTCTACTATTAGTGACAAATGTCGGTCCTACAACTCGAAGACTTGTTCTCACAGTTGGTCATTCCGTGCGGTGAAACCCTTGCTTTTGGTGTACTCTCCCTGTCCCCACTCCACTGTGTCCCGAACTCTCTCAGCTACGCAGTTTTTGCAAACTGGCGGCAGCTTCTCAGTCTCACTGTTCTAAAAGACTGCTTCACAATCACATCTGCGGACACTCTCCTGGACGTCACTGCCTCCAAGGACTCTCAGTCTCGACTGAACCCTCCATTCGTGGTGAGAAAGAGACTTTTTGTTCTTTTGTTGCTTTTGATGTCTGGAAATGTTCAGCCAAATCCTGGCCCCATGTCTGTTAATCCTACCATTTGTAACACACCAGATGATTTTAAGAATATGCACGGGTTACGTTTCATTCACATTAATGCACGCAGTCTCTTACCTAAAATGGATATGATACGTATATGGGCAGAATCGACTGGTGCTCACATTATTGTTGTCTCTGAGACCTGGCTCTCCAAGTCCATATCAGATAGGGATGTTGCTTTAGATGGGTTTGATCTCTACCGCTCTGATCGGCCCCGGAGAGGCGGGGGCGTGGCTATCTATGTTAGATCATTTCTCGCTGCTCATGTCCTGCTTTCTACATCTGCTACTAAGCAATTTGAATTGTTAGCCTTGAATGTAGATCTGTCTGGAGGTCAACATCTAACCGTTGTTGGCTGCTATAGGCCCCCATCAGCCTCCCCTGATACATTGCCCTCCTTAATGTAAATCCCTTTTAAATCCCACCTCAAAACCTACCTGTTCTCCCATGCCTACAGCCTCCCCTACCCCTATCCATCTCCCCCATCCCGGCGCCCCCGCCCCCCTTGACACCCTTACAACCTCCCCTACCCCTACCCATCTCCCCTAACCCTGCCACCCCCCTGATATGCATACAGCCCCCCATACCCCTAACCACCTCCCCTGTCCCCACCCCCCCCCCCCCCCCCCCCCCTCCCCGTTCGCTGATTCTGTGTTTCATGTTACTTGTTGTTTTTGTGTTTCCCATATCCCCTATACTGTCAGCGTCTTTGAGCCTCGGAAAAGCGCTATATACATTTAATGAATTATTATTATTATTATTATTAATGCAGCTCCTGTCTCAGCTTCATTTTAATGAAATCGTCCTCATAGGGGACCTGAACTGGGACTGGCTCTCCATAGCTTCAGATGACTTTAAAGCCCACTGCTTGTCTTTTGATTTCACACAAATCATTGAAGGCCCCACACGGCTAAATCCCAAACGTCCAGACAAATCGGCTCTTCTGGACTCACTTACAAATGACCTCAGTGATCATTGTGTAATTGGAGCTATCAGGGATAGCAAAATCCCTCGTTCTAAGCCCCGTGTCATCCAGAAGAGAGATCTAAAGAACTTCATAGAGCAAGCTTTCCTCCATGACCTGCAGCAGGCTCGATGGGACCGTATTTTCCTGATTGGTGATGTTGACCTCGCCTGGGAATATTTTCACGATAGTTTTAGCTGTCTTATTAACAAGCATGCTCCTTTTCGGCGCTTCCGGGTTAAAGGTCGAAACACTCCCTGGTTCTCTAGCGAGCTGTCATCCCTCCTTCACAAAAGAAACCGGCTCTGGGCTGCTGCCACGCAGTCCGACTCTGAAACTGATTGGCTTTCTTTTCGGCAGGTGAGAAATAACTGATTTATATCTTTCTCGTTCCACTGATAATCTGAATGACCCCAGAAGGTTTTGGAACACAGTTAAGTCCCTCTCAGCCAACTCCGGTCCTGCTGAGCTACCTTCTCAAATTATCGACAACTCAGTACCAGTGTTCGATAAATCGGAGATGCTTAACTGTTTCAACAAACACTTTATAGCCTCCGGTTTACTGTTTGATTCCTTGTCAGGAGCCAACTCCCCACCTTCCGGTCCCCCTCCTCCTCCTTTGGCGAAAACCTCTGGTAGTCTCCCTGGTCACCACTCTTTCTCGTTCTCCCCCTTCTCTGTTAGTGATGTCTGGAAAGCCTTAAGAGAGCTAGACCCTAGGAAATCGGCAGGTCCTGACAATCTTCCTCCTCTCTTTCTGCGCCTTGCTGCAGATTTCATTGCAGAACCTGTATCACACATTTTCAATTTATCTATTTCTAACAATGTGATGCCAGAGGTCTGGAAAACCGCTTTTGTGCTCCCACTTCTGAAGGGGGGTGACCCAAAATGTTTGAACAACTACAGACCCATTTCAAAGCTTTCTGTCCTAGCTAAGGTCCTTGAGCGACTAATTAGCGATCAGATCAAGGACTTCCTAGATTCACACAACATCCTATCGCCCCTTCAGTCTGGCTTTAGGAAGCAGCACAGCACAGTGTCTGCTGCTGTCAAAGTGGTTAATGATATTACTGAGGCTTTGGATAAGAAGAATTACTGTGCTGCACTTTTTATCGACTTGTCTAAAGCCTTTGACACCGTCGATCATGCCATCTTATGCCAGCGCCTCTCTGATATTGGGCTGTCATGCTGTTGGCTGGTTCACCAACTACCTGTCACAACGGAAACAGTCTGTGCAGTTTGGTGATCTCTCATCCAACTTGCTCACTGTTTCCAATGGGGTGCCACAGGGTTCGGTCTTGGGGCCAACTCTCTTCACCATTTATATCAATGAAATAGGATTAATCTCTAATGCTGCTGTTCATGTGTATGCGGATGACACAATCTTGTATTGCTTTGCATCCTCTATCAACCGTGCCTTCGAGGCTTTGCAGACTGCTTTTGATGCCCTTCAGTCCCAGTTGTTTCAGCTCAGATTGGTGTTGAATACAGGGAAGACCAAAGTCATGCATTTTTCCAATAACAAGTGGGTGCCAAGTGCTCTTCCTGACATTGTATCATGTCAGGGTTCACCTATTGAACTTGTGCCAAACTACAAATACCTTGGCATTCAACTGGACGACAGCCTCTCTTTTCAACTGCACATAGACAACCTTCTAAAGAAACTGAAATTGAAGCTAAGCTTTTTCTTTAGAAACAAATATTGTTTCTCAGCTGCTGCAAGAAAACGTCTGGTTGCTGCCACCTTTCTGCCTCTCTTGGACTACGGTGATGTCTTGTACATGAATGCCTCTGCTACCTCTCTTCAACATCTGGATGCAGTTTACCATGGCGCGTTATAACAGGCTGTAAACCCCTTATGCATCACTGTGTGCTATACTCTCTGGTTAACTGGTCATCTCTCTCTATCCGCCGAACCCTTCACTAGTATATTTTCATTTACAAATCCATCCTAGGTCTGCTCCCCTCCTACCTTTCTAACCACCTGTCACGCAAGCAATCCGTCTACGGCCTTCGCACACAGGACATCATCACATACTCCATCCCCTTGGTCCGGACCATGAAAGGCAAAAGGGCGTTCTCATTGCAGCCCCTTCCTCTTGGAATTCTTGACAGCAGAGTCTGAAACTGTCTCATCTGATCCCTCTTTCCAGTTTCAAGCTCTTGCTGAGAGACATACAGTGCGAGTCCATGATTTGTTCTTGCAATTGAGTTGACCCTCCCTTTTGCCCATTGCTGACCCCTCCCTGTCCCTAGCTCTTTAGCTGTCTAGTTTTAGGTTTTGTAGTTTTAGTTTAGTTTTAGATTATCTTAGACTGTTTTTAGACTAGTTTTAGTTTTAGACTATGTAGTTTTAGTTTAGTTTTAAACTATGTAGGCCAGGTTTTGTATTGTATTTGTTTGTGGTGGATGTTGTATGCCTGTGAACAGGTCACACTTGAAAATGAGCCCTTGGGGCTCAATGTGTTTTTACCTGTATAAATAAAGGTTAAATAAAAAATAAATAAAAAATTTGGATGAAGGGGAAATGGGCTATTGCTTAAAAAGTGAACGAGCTGCTCTGTAACCCACTTCTCAGTGACCTTGGAGATAATGGGTAAAATACTGATTGGCCTATAGTTAGCAACATCCTGGGGGTCACCTGACTTGAAGATGGGAGAAACAATAGCTGTTTTTCAGGTACTAGGGACTGTTTCCTCTAGTATTGATTGGTTGATTATTTGTGTAATGGGGTGGATTAGGTGTTCTTTCAGAGATTTCAGCATTGTAGTGTCCATTCCATAGATATCCTTCACTGTTGAGAGTTTGAGAGATGAAATTATGGCTTGGGTTTTGTGTGCCGAGATGGGCTGAATGCTGAAAGAGGGCTTGGTTTCATCAAGTTCAACATTATTGTTGGTTATTTGAGGAAAATTCTGTGCAATCTCTTTTACAGAATCAATGAAATATGCAGTGTTTCCTCTATATGCATTTATTCGTGGCGGGCCGCCACGAATGAATGTCCTCCGCCACTAATTGATTCAGACAGTCCACTTTGATTCAGGCTGCGCGGAAAGGCAGCGAGTTATTATGACCAGAGAACAGAAAAAAAGCTAGATTTAGGCCGCTTCCAGACCTACATTTCGTTACGATTTAGGGCGTAGTTAGTTACAATATGTTACAATGTTGCAATTAACCTCGTCGTTTGTGTTCGCACTGCAATCGAGACTGAATCGCTCTCAACAGGCGCGCGGCGCGAGGCGACGCGCTTTCAAAACAGTTTTGTGATTGGTCCGAATTTAGCGGGACATTTGGATTTCTCTCTTCGCCCGTCGCCGGTCCCTTTAATCCCGTAAACGTATCCTAATCGAAAATGCAACATCATCAGCGACGACTGTGGGTTATTGCATTTACTGCTGTTCTCTGGTTCATGTTCTTATACCAGTGCTCAGTATAGAGTATTTTAAATGAACATTCGTAATGTATGTCTCTGATGTTAATGGTCAATTAAATCAGCCTATTTTGTTAAACAAATAATGTTCCCGCTAATGGGTTAACCGAGCATTCTCGCACCTAACGTGCAAGCACCTAGCTTCGAACTATTCATAGCAATATGCGCGGGACAAAAATAATATATTGCCTCTAAAATCACCACAAACAGAACGGCGGAGGTACGGGTAAGCAGGGCTCATGTTGGTGTCCTCAAAGGTAGGTGTTGTGAAGGCCCACAGTTTAGAGCCAGTTGGTTTCCCCAAATCAGCCCTATTTTTGCCCCTGTTATTTCCTTTATTATTTTCTATACTATTCATGTACGTTTTCATGAAGGTGTATGTATTGTTATTGTAATGTTTATGTATATGTTTAATGACGTGGTATATCCGGGGTGTGTCCGTGACCCGGATGCTGCGTACGTGACCGGATGTATGTTCGGTTGGTGTATATATAGCGACGGAAGTGGTCTGAGTGATGAGAGTGATGAGAGTAACGAGAGTGAGAAGAAGCAGAAAAAACGAGAAGTCGATCTAAGATGGCGGAGTCAGTAAAACGCACACCGTGCTGAAGCTGAAGACCTGAAGAGTGATTATTGAGTTTACCACTGTGACAGAGGGCAAACCTTACAGCAGCAATTCAACATCTCTCAACAGTCCACAAGGAGAACGGGAGACTCTGAGTGTCGGAGGAGACCTGCCTTTGGCATTGACTGTTAGTAGTGAATCACGGGCTACCCGCAGCACCGCGGGAGTTCGGAGTTCGTTGAGTTGGCAGCGCTAGCCCAGTTTAGCTGTGTCCCCGTTAGCCAGCCTTGCCAGCCGCCGGCTGCTAACGTTGGACCAAGCGAGACCCAAGCTGGACAAAGCCGTCGCCTTCACGAGGTGGATTGCGACCGACCGTGGACCACCGGACCTGAGCCATTCACACCTCGTCGTGGACTACGAAGAAGCCCCTTTCCCTTCGAGTTGCTACGTCACCCCCCCCCTTTGTCTGCTGCCTTCCTCGAAGCACATGCGAGCTCCAACCAGGCCTCAACGCGCTCCTTTCAGTCCGGGACTCTAAGCCTTTTCCAGGCCAGGCCCTGCGTGTGAGTGAGTGATTGAGTGTGTGTGTGGCCGGCTGGGAGGGAGTATATACGGGGATGTATATATCATTTGTCTAAATAAATGTGTTTGTTCATCTTTGCTACATTACTGTGTGTTTAGTTGTCTGTTAGCTAATGCTAATGCTCATGCTAATTCTAATGCTAATGCTAATGCTAGTACTGCTAGTCTAAAGGGTTGCTGGCGCCCCCTGCCTGTATCCTCCTACACTGCCGATTTAGCTCCGAGTTAGTTAGATAACCAGCCCTTCCTAAATTCTACAGTCCTTTAGCTACTCCCTGGTTACAATTGGTCCTTCGAGCCGGATAGGTTGTGTAGTGATAGCATGGCTGAGCGCAGCCAACCAGACAAGATAGTTACCCCCCCTTCTCCGCCCCCTGAGCCAGAGCCACGACCACAGAGAGTCCCGCGGTTGCCTCCGAGGTTACAAGAGTATGAGCTTGAGCTCGAAAGCTCACTGAGTGGTAGTGAGGAGCGCACTCCACGGGATACAGTGGTCGGAGAGGCCGAGGTGTCCGCCGGCGCGCGGGTGGCTAGCACCGAGACAGCCATCAAAGAGCACCAGCCTGAGGATGAGATGGCAGAACAGCAGGGTTTTGCCGTAGAAACGGAAGAGCAGGAAGGAGAGGCCCGGTCTGACAGCGCCTGCGGGCGGAAGAGGGAGGGCCTCAGCCTTAACGATCTGCCTCCCAGTACGGCGCGCTCGAGACCTAGCTCCTGCCGTTCAGTGGCTTCCTCCCGGTCCAGGGTTTCCGTGGGCAGTTCTGCCTCTGGGGCGGATAGCATGCACTCCAGAGGGAGTAGTGCCGCGCTGTCAGAATGTATGCGCCACCAGGCCGAGATGGCGTTAGAGCGGGAACGCCTCCAGTTCGAGCGTGAACGCCTCCAGATGGAAGGAGCGGAACGTGCGGCGGAGAGACAGCGCCAGGAGGCGTTAGAGAGGGAACGCATCCAGTTCGAGCGCGAGCGCCTCCAGATGGAGAGAGAGCAACTGCACGCGGAGACGATGGCGGAAGTGATGCAGACCATGCGCGACGTGTGCATCAGCAGAGCTCCGTCGGCCCGTAGCTCCAGAGCATCATCCGCACGGCCCTCTCGAGTGCCATCTCCTGAACCCCCCGCCGATGGCTCCATGACCCCCGCCATGACTGTCCAACTACAGGCCCAGCTGACCACCTTGAAGGAAGAGGACCAGGGACCCGACCGCTACGCGGCCCAGAGGGAGCCAGCGTCGCTGCCCGGGAGGGGAGCCATTCCCCAAGAGCGTAGCACACCCCTAGGTCCTCCAGTGAACCAAAAGGCATGCAGGCCGGACACCCAGACCGTCACTCCAGCCCCGATCATCCACTACAGGATGTTTCCCCAGGTGGAGGGACCCAAGTTCCCCTTCTTCAAGGACGAGGACAGGAGCCAGTATGTGGAACTACGCATCTGCCTAGACACGCTCTTGGACGACTCCTGCTCAGAGTCCTACAAATATGCGATTCTCCTTCAGCATGTGAGGAACCCCAGAGCCCACAACATGGTTCTGGCCCATGCCTCCGCACCGACACCTTACACCAGAGCGCTCGCCGACTTGGATGCCCGCTACGGTCGTCCCTGGAACCACGCCCTTGCTGAACTGCAAGCCCTCGAACAGCAGGCCCCCATCAAGGATGAACGGGCGCTGGATGACTTCGCGCTCCGCGTGCACACCTTGGTTGGAATGCTGAAGACGCAGGGCCCAGCTGGCGCCAGCGAGATCAACAGCACCTCCAACGTAGAGCGGCTGCTCCGCAAGATCCCACGCTTCCGGCAGGAGAGGTTCCGGCGACAGCAGCGCGTTCGTAACCCCGGGAAGTTGGGTCTGAGCATGGCTGCCTTCGCGGAGTTCCTACTGGAGGAAGTGCATGACACCAACGTAGACGCCATGGGTTACGCTGAGCCGAAGAAGGAGAGGGAGAAGGGAGACCGCTGGGACGGGCCGAGCTCGAACAGAGGACGCCCAGTAGGAGTGCTGCACACGGAGGAGGAGCCTCGGAGAGAGAGGAAAGCCCGACCTGAGGGAAAGGATTCCTCTCAACCCCCTCAAAAGGGACGGAGAGGTCCACCGCCATGTCCGTACTGCACCAGCGAGCACTGGTTCAATGAGTGCAGTGACTTCAACAACCTGAGTACCGAGGCCAAGCAGAGGTGGCTCGAGGAGAACAAGAGGTGCTGGAACTGTGGGCGCGACCATCTGGCTAAGAACTGCACCTTGAGGAGAAAGTGCAACCGCTGTGAGGAGGTCCACCTCAACATCCTACACGAGGTCTCCCTCGCCAGGTCCACGGAGGGCACCAGAAGCCCTAGGTCCGGTAGCGCACCGGAAGAGGAAACACCTGTCTACTACCTAGACCCAACCCAGAGCAGCGGCTCCAAGGTCCTACTGAAGGTGGTGAAGGTCCGACTTCACCACAACAACGCTGTGTACGACACGTACGCCGTTCTAGACGACGGGTCGGAACGGACCATCCTTCTCCAGGAGGCAGTGCGCCAGTTGGGGCTCCAAGGGACTGAGGAGAAGCTGACTCTGCGCACGATACGTCGCGACCTTAAAGAGGTCACCGGGGCGAGAATCAACTTCTCTATCTCCCCGGCGGGGCGGCCGTCGGACAGATATCGGCTTCAGAATGTCTTCACCGCAGACCAGCTAGCGCTCTCCCGCTACGACTACCCCCTGGAGAGATTACGCGCAAGATATTCCCACCTACGGCGAATAGACCTACATCCGATAGAAGGAGCGAAGCCAACCCTTCTCATCGGCTCGGACAACGCTGCACTGATCGTGTCGCTCCGTCCTCCGCTGAGAGGACCACGAGGCTGCCCGATGGCTGTTAAGACTGCGCTTGGGTGGGCCCTCCAAGGCGCTACCGAGTGGAGAGATAGAGACGGGAGAGCTACGTCATCCCTCCATGTCCGAACCGAAGAAGTGCAGACCATCAACTGCCTTCACACCAGTGTGGACTCCATGAATGCGGCGCTACTAGACAACGTCCAGAAGCGGTGGACGCTAGACGTTGCGCCCTACAAGAATGAGAAGCTCTACGCACGGTCAAAGGAGGACGTCTACGCCATAGACCTCCTTAAAGCAAAGACAGTGCGTATCGAAGTCCAGGGCGTGAAGAGAACATCTACCAGCCCTGTCTCGAAACCCAGCAGGAGAAGATCTACCAGCCCTTTGTCTAAACCGAGGAGGAAAAGATCTACTAGCTTGTCGGTGAGGAAGAGGTCAGCTCAAAGGAGGGAGACGCCGGCGGTGCCAGAGCCGGACGATACTCCGCTGACCGCTGAGTTGGAGCTAGCTCTGCCTGCACCTGTGGCCATGGCCTACACCCAACTGAAGGTGAAGGAGGAGGAGCCAGAGCCGGAGCTAGAGGCGGAGCCAACGGAGAGCAGCGGAGTTGTGGTGTTGTTGGACGACCCCGTAGCCGAAGACACGAAACCACGCATCCGTAAAAGTCCGTTCAAACACGGCAAGAAAAGGCGAAGGAACTTACAAGGAAAGTGGTGCAAACAGAAGCAGAAACCGGGAGAAGAAAAGTTAAGACGTCAGGCTATATCGCCCGAAGGCGGGGCAAGTCCGGACGGCGTCGAAGACGATGTTAGCGAAAACATAAAACAGGTCCCCACCTCAAGCCTTAAATTCCTCGGGTCGAAAAGACCCAGATCCCGGCCTAAAACGTTGTCGAAGCAGGTGGAAATGGACCTGACTCAACAACTGTTATTGCAGGACGTGAAAGAGGACACCGTGGACGACGAAGACATGACGTCGGACTCCCTCGACGCCCAGCCGGGCAAATCAAAGTTCGCCAAACACATAAAGCACTTCATCATGCCGGTGGTCAGCGCCCGGTCCTCGCGGGTCATCAAGACCCCGCAGAGGTTCATGGACGACACCGGCATGTCCGTTCTGCCGCGGAGAAACTCCCTCAAATTACAAAGGACACAGACTCCAGACACAGGCAATGTTTTGGATGTGTTGAGCAACATACACATTGAGAATGTGGAAGAGGCCAACTTCCTGAAGGACAAGCTGTGTCATCTTCTGAAAGAGTTCCAAGCCAACCAATCAGAGAAGGTTGAGCGCAAAAGCCAAGGACCAACAGTTGTCTCCAAAGACTACAATCACATGAGCAAGGGCCACCTGGAATCTACTAGAGACCAATACGAAAGAAACTTCAGCCAAGTACAAGAGGAGAGACATTATGAAAGCCAACCCAGGCGATCACCGAAACTCTACTCCCCAGAAACTACACAGGGTCTCTATAGAGAGAGACCCAGAGATGCAGAGGAGCCATTGGAGAAACACAGCCATGCAAGTCGTTCTGAACCCAGAGGTTCAAGGAGAAACCATTATGAAGAGGTCTTTGGACAGGTTGACAGGTACCCACCATCCCATGCCTGGCAGGAAGAGCCATTGAAGTATCCGGAGAGGTCCCAAGGGTCCATGTACCCAGATGACTATCCACCTGCTGTGGATGAGTTTTATGACCCTTACCAACCTACACCCCCCACTCGAAGGGAGTGGGGATATGGGATGCCCCCTGGCCCTCAGACCTCCACTAGCCTAGACACTATCACCTCATACCTCACGCTGCTAGAGCAGCCTAGCCAGTGTGCCTTCCATAGTTAAATGAAACCGAGGGTTTCATGGGGCGGCTGTTGTGAAGGCCCACAGTTTAGAGCCAGTTGGTTTCCCCAAATCAGCCCTATTTTTGCCCCTGTTATTTCCTTTATTATTTTCTATACTATTCATGTACGTTTTCATGAAGGTGTATGTATTGTTATTGTAATGTTTATGTATATGTTTAATGACGTGGTATATCCGGGGTGTGTCCGTGACCCGGATGCTGCGTACGTGACCGGATGTATGTTCGGTTGGTGTATATATAGCGACGGAAGTGGTCTGAGTGATGAGAGTGATGAGAGTAACGAGAGTGAGAAGAAGCAGAAAAAACGAGAAGTCGATCTAAGATGGCGGAGTCAGTAAAACGCACACCGTGCTGAAGCTGAAGACCTGAAGAGTGATTATTGAGTTTACCACTGTGACAGAGGGCAAACCTTACAGCAGCAATTCAACATCTCTCAACAGTCCACAAGGAGAACGGGAGACTCTGAGTGTCGGAGGAGACCTGCCTTTGGCATTGACTGTTAGTAGTGAATCACGGGCTACCCGCAGCACCGCGGGAGTTCGGAGTTCGTTGAGTTGGCAGCGCTAGCCCAGTTTAGCTGTGTCACCGTTAGCCAGCCTTGCCAGCCGCCGGCTGCTAACGTTGGACCAAGCGAGACCCAAGCTGGACAAAGCCGTCGCCTTCACGAGGTGGATTGCGACCGACCGTGGACCACCGGACCTGAGCCATTCACACCTCGTCGTGGACTACGAAGAAGCCCCTTTCCCTTCGAGTTGCTACGTCACCCCCCCCCTTTGTCTGCTGCCTTCCTCGAAGCACATGCGAGCTCCAACCAGGCCTCAACGCGCTCCTTTCAGTCCGGGACTCTAAGCCTTTTCCAGGCCAGGCCCTGCGTGTGAGTGAGTGATTGAGTGTGTGTGTGGCCGGCTGGGAGGGAGTATATACGGGGATGTATATATCATTTGTCTAAATAAATGTGTTTGTTCATCTTTGCTACATTACTGTGTGTTTAGTTGTCTGTTAGCTAATGCTAATGCTAATGCTAATTCTAATGCTAATGCTAATGCTAGTACTGCTAGTCTAAAGGGTTGCTGGCGCCCCCTGCCTGTATCCTCCTACACTGCCGATTTAGCTCCGAGTTAGTTAGATAACCAGCCCTTCCTAAATTCTACAGTCCTTTAGCTACTCCCTGGTTACAGTAGGAGTTGGTTTTCTTTAACTCAACTGATGCATTACCTTGCTGTTGTTGTTTACCGAATGCTCCATCTGACTGTCACACTGTGATTTTACTTGTGTAAACAGTTAATGAGTAACGTTAGCCGGTTTTGTGCGTGTACACTAACAATGCTAACACCCCTTCCAAACTCTCCCCTCGACACTCGATCTCTGGATTGTCATCTTTTTCCCCCCTCTCCCCCGATGAGATTCTCACACTTATCACATCAAAGCGGGCAACCACATGCCCTCTTGACCCCATCCCCTCCCCCCTTCTCCAATCCATTTCCGCCGACATCCTTCCTTACCTTACCACCCTAATCAACTCCTCCCTATCCACTGGATCTGTCCCAGCGGCCTTCAAAATAGCCAGAGTCAAGCCTCTCCTCAAGAAACCTACCCTTGACCCATCATCTGTCCACAATTACAGACCGGTATCCCTTCTCTCCTTCCCTTCCAAAACCCTTGAACGCGCGGCATCTAAACAACTGACTGACTATCTCCGGAAGATGGATCACTTAGACCCCCACCAATCCGGCTTCAAGGCTGGGCATTCCACTGAGACTGCGCTCCTTGCTGTCACGGAAGCCCTCCACTCTGCCCAAGCTTCCTCCCTCTCCTCTGTTCTCATTCTCCTTGACCTGTCTGCTGCCTTCGACACAGTCAATCACCAGATCCTTCTCTCCATCCTCTCAGACCTGGGCATCTCTGGCACCCCACACTCCTGGTTTTCTTCCTACCTGGCAGGCCGCTCCTACCAGGTGACCTGGAGAGAATCGCTATCTTCTCCACGAACCCTCTCCACTGGAGTTCCCCAGGGTTCTGTCCTAGGGCCCCTACTCTTCTCCCTCTACACCAAGTCTCTTGGCTCGGTAATCTCTTCACATGGGCTCTCCTACCACAGCTACGCAGACGACACTCAACTCTTCCTGTCCTTCCCCCCGTCTGATGTACACGTGGCAACCCGTATCTCAGCATGTCTCGCTGACATTTCAACTTGGATGGCTGACCACCATCTCAAGCTCAATCTTAACAAGACCGAGCTCCTCTTCATCCCCGGGAAAGCCTGCCCTCTCCAAGACTTCTCCATCACAGTGGAGAACTCTACTGTAACCCCCTCCCTGACAGCCAAGAACCTTGGAGTGATCCTGGATAACCGACTATCCTGTGCGGAGAACATTGCAGCAACGGCTCGCTCCTGCAGATTCTTCCTCTACAACATCAGAAGGATACGACCATTCCTTACCAGAGAGGCAGCGCAACTCTTGACCCAGGCACTGGTCATCTCCCGCCTGGATTACTGCAATGTACTCCTGGCTGGGCTCCCCGCTTCAGCCATTAGACCTCTGCAGCTCATCCAGAATGCTGCTGCCCGGCTGGTATTCAACCTCCCCAAATACTCGCATGTCACCCCTCTCCTTCGCACCCTGCACTGGCTCCCGATAGCAGCTCGCATCAGATTCAAGACCCTGGTGCTTGCATACCAAGCAGCTAAAGGGACAGCCCCTGCCTACCTGAAGGAAATGGTAACCCCCCAAACCCCTGCCCGCTCACTCCGCTCCTCCACCTCGGCTGGCCGACTGGCCCCACCTCCTCTACACAGCCAGGGCCGCTTTAAGGGGGGGCTAGCTGGGGCGGTGGCACAGGGCCTCGCGCTTTGGAGGGCCTCGCGTGAGGCAGGGTATTTTAATTATTATTGCGCCAGGCAAGGGACCATATTATTATTTTTGCCTTTAATACATTTCTAAATGTTCACACATGTGATAATCATAGTCAATCATATATCTAAAATCTAGCATACCTGTAGGACAGGGAGATTCTTAGCAACAGAAAAAAGTAATTTCCCCCTATGACACCTTACGTGAAACGTGAATTTTGGGCGCGCGTTGACACTTGTTGTGCATAGTGACTGCTTAGTGCAACGGACAAAATGCAGAGGGAACGAGACCGAGGAAGAAAATGTTAATCGGGTGCTGAAAAAATAAATAAAAATAAAAGAAAGGAAGGCTTCAGGGCCTCGCTTAGAGGTTCGTTTGAAACATTTCTAAAAACAAGTGAGGCTCCCATTAGCACAGAAGAAGCTAACGTTACTGCTAGCACTAGCAATGCTAGTAGTAGCACGGCACAGCCCCCCCTGAGAGGCAACGATGATGTCTCGGAGGTGGAGGAGGACAACAGCTACACCGGCAGCAGTGGGGCTGCCCAGCCCCAGGTGATGATGGTCAGGAGTGGTCGAAGTAGAGGATACGGAGGCGGAAGATGGAGCTACTCAGAGCAGCAGCAGCAGGGCTGAGAGTGATGGAACGCAAGACGAGCCTATGGTGTCAGATATGTCATGTATGATGATCCTGGTAAATTGGCCGGTACATATGACTCTACAGTTACAGAAGTGATCATTAGAAGAGGTCCCCCAAAGATGAAACCTGGATTTAGTTATCCTAAAAAATAATGAGAACAGAAACTTTAGTGAAACTTTATTTCTCCGAAAACTACCAAATGGGGAAAAATAGAAAGAAAGTGGCTTGTGTACTCTCAAAAACGGGACATGTCTTTTTGCTTTTGCTGTAAGCTTTTCAACATAAAGGATAGGCCTACATGGTGGTGAGTAACATCTCTATTCATGTCAATAATGGCTTGTGCGTATTTAATGTTGGGTATGATGACTGCTTTATCCTAAATCCTAATCCTTTACGAGTATAAAAGGTTTGAAATGAAACAAACATGGTTGTAAACTATCTAAATAAGTAGATATTCTATTGTCTATCAGCACAGCATGTGAGCGCATTTCTTGCAATATATCGGTGCGTGCGTGTCGCGCGGTTATAATAGTAGCCGACATTGTTATAAAAGGCCTCGCAAATCTGACTTCGCACAGGGCCTCGCATATCTCCCAAACGGCCCTGTACACAGCAGTCGGGCTGCCCGATCACGTCTCTTCACAACACTGGCTCCCCGCTGGTGGAACGAGCTCCCCACGGCTGTCAGAACGACAGAGTCACTACCCATCTTCCGTCGTAGACTGAAGACCCATCTCTTCAGGTTACATCTTAACTGCTCCTCCTGAGACATCTTCTGACCCTCACCACTACGTCTCCTAAAGACACCCGCTTTCCCCTCTACTGTGTCCCTAAGAACTTCTATTGCCCCCCTTTTACTGTTTCTCAGTTTCTCCAGTAATATAAAAAAAAAATAAAAAAATCCTTCTATCAGTGGCCCCGGGCCCGAGCTAGAGTACTCTTCATGCAACGAATGGTGGACTGCTGATTCACATGCTTAGTATTCAAATGTATTGATTGTAAGTCGCTTTGGAATAAGGCGTCTGCTAAATGCCAAAAATGTAAATGTAAAAAAATACTCTCATGTAGGCCTACTTCGTATTGATCTTTCTGTGTGTGTGTGTGTGTGTAATGCGCGTTCCGCATGTTCCGCTGCAGCTGTAGGATAGGCTATATTGGTATTTGATCACCTTCTATATAAAATCACCTGCTCTGCTTTAATGATTATAATTGTTGCCACCCTCTAGTTTTTGGTGAAATTACGTCTTTGTTTTGAGCGCCAGTGCGCGTATTATGCACTGCGCGCGCGAAAGACGACCGCTCCGCCACTAATGTGAAAAATCCTGGAGGAAACACTGAATATGTATTAAAGGCTACAGCTATTTGGGCTGGATCTTGTGTTAAGTTGTCATTCAGTTTCAGCTGTATCTGTTTCCTAGGCCTGTGGTTGGTTCCCATGACATTTTGGATTTGTTCCCAGATCCGTTTTGGTGTTTCCCTTTGCCTCTTTGATGATAGTAATGAAGAAATTAGCTTTAGCCTTTCTGATCATTTTGGTAACCTTGTTCCGGAGGGAGGTAAACCTATGCCTGTCACTGACTAGCTGTGGCTTATTCTCCAAAGCTCTCTTCAAAGCAAAGTCTCTATCTTTTATCAGGTTAACTATCTCGGTGTTGAACCAGGGAAGGGAGTTGTTTTTTTTCTTTCCTTTCACTTTTTGAGTAAATGTGTTGACTAGACATTGTAGTTTGGTTGCTAGTGTCTTGGAGTCTACCTCTACGCTGTTCCCAGTGAGGATGTTATTCCAACCAATCTGTTGCACTGCTCTTTCAAAGTTATCCAGTAAAAAAATTAACAGACTTTCTAGCTAGCCACTGTTTGTTTACATCCTGCTGAAACATGTGTTGTTTGTCTTGCAGTGGGGCAAAAATAATCTATTCTCTAAAATCACCACGAACAGAACAGCGGAGGTACGAGTAAACAGGGCTCATGTCGGTGTCATCAAAGGTAAGAGTTGGTTTTCTTTAGCTCAGCTGATGCATTACCTTGCTGTTGGTTGTTTACCAAATGCTCCATCTGACTGTCACACTGTGATTTTACTTGTGTAAACAGTTAATGAGTAACGTTCGCCGGTTTTGTGCGTGTACTCTCATGTAGGCCTACTTCGTATTGATGAGCTGATGATCTTTCATTGTGTGTGTGTGTGTGTGTGTGTGTGTGTGTGTGTGTGTGTGTATGTATGTGATTGTCAGTCACAAGTTTATATTCTACGGATGTTGTTCAGTGCTGTATGTGCGTTCCCGGTTCCATGTGTACTCTACTCTTGTGTACTTCATATTCAATGAGCTGATTATCTCTTGTGTACTTCTTATTCGATGAGCTGATGATCTTTCTGTGTGTGTGTGTGTGTCTTGGGTGTATCTGTCAGTCACATGTAGCTATATTATACGGTAACCTACGTAGGGCTGCCACAAACAATTATTTTCATAGTCGATTAGTCACCGATTATTTTAACGATTAGTCGACTAATCAGATCATAAATTACAGCTTATCGCACAATTACTCAATCGCTCTTATTTAGCTATCATCTTCTAAATCAGCTTCCAAATTTAGCTTGAAGTTGTTAGTTGTTGTTGTAGGCATGTGCTAGTAACTAAAAATAAAGACAATTAAAATGATTGTTCACTCAAAAATAGATATTTTAATGAACTTTGCAGCTTGCAGCAGCATATTTATTTCTGGCATCACTTGCATGTAATGTAATGTAATAGTGCAAAACAAAATATAGTGCATCTTCTCAGACATCAAACACATTTTTGAAATGTAGTACTCAGCAGTTTGCACTCTACTACATTTAAAAAATGTGTTTGATACCTGAGAAGATGCACTATACCCTTTGTTTTGCACTATCTCCCTCCCTCTCTCTCCCCCCCTCTCTCTCTCCCCCTCTCTCTCCCTCTCTCTTACACACACACACACACACACACGCAGTACCATAGCCAATTACTGATCCAACAAACAGAAAAGTAAACCAGATACAAAACAGGTAGTTCCCTAGTTTGAAAGGAGGAAATAAATGCATTTCTCTACCTTAGTGGGAGGCAGCTAGTTTCTAGTAGTCAGGGCTGTAGGAGCTGGTTACAAGGTGTCATCAGCCACTGTGGATCTGTCATCGAAAAGGCAATCTGCAGCCTCGAGAAACGCTTTTTTCACAATTTCGCCGTCTTTGAATGACTTCTTGTGTTTAACAAGAACGTGACTGACGCGATAAGAAGCTATCGTTGCAGCCGTACGTTTTCGCTCTTTTGCCACATTTCCCTTCTTCGAAATAGCCATCGTAGATTTGCAGATCAGACAGACGCACTTCCAGACGCACATCGTGTAAAAAAGTCCTCCTCCCATTCTGGTTGTACGTTATTGGTTTCTTACTTGGTCCAGCTTCCCCACTCATTTGTATACCCTTTCTTTAGTATTATATAGTAAATAGTAGAAATTGGAAGGCTAACTAGGTAATTAGTCTCGCCGGTATTTTGTATTTTGTAGTTGGCGCTGTTGACTGCGCATGCGTGCTGAACCGTGTGTTCGGTGAAAAGATCAGATCTCAGACTGGCTTACCTGTACGTCAATCAAGTGGCAAAAGCCATAGTGAGGATGGATGATAGGCGAATAGGCGACACTGTGCATGTACATCAAAGACACTGGGAGACGCTAGCCAGTGGCAGCTTCAGGGAAGAAAAACGAATGCTTATCGCTTATTTCAGCTCCCAAAAAACATGCGATGACGTCGATTACCAAATAGTATTATGTCGGCGCCAATTTTGGTGATCGACGTCATCGCGCCTAGTCGACTAATCGTGGTAGCCCTAAACCTACGTTCAGTGCGCATGTTCTGCTGCAGCTGTAGCCTCAGGATATCTTGGTATTTGATCACCTTCTATATAAAATCACCTGTTCGGCTTTAATGACTTAACCGCTATTTTAAAAAATAAAATAAAATGTTGCCACCCTCTAGTTTTTGGTGAAATTACGTCTTTGTTTTGAGCGCTAGTGCGCGCGCAAATTGACCACCCCACCGTTAATGTGAAAAATCCTGGAGGAAACACTGCCACTGTAATACTTGTATACCATTTAACTAATTTACTGCTGTACTGTTTTGTATTATTATGATTATGATTATTATTATTGCATTTCATATCATCGTACTCTACACAGCAGTTTTGCACTATTGAGGCCACTGTAAAATCCATCACTTTATTACTTTATCAATACAGGTTACTTTTTTTACTTACTCACGTTACTTATTATTATTGTGTTATTATTTTGTTTTGTATCTGAATAATAATTGTCAATGTTGAGGAACCAAAGACAAATAATTTTACCTGAGGGTAGAGTATGTTACCTAAGGGTAGAAGAGTATGTTACCTAAGGGTAGGGTAGGTTGCATGGAAACTACATGGACACACCTATAGCTATCCAACAGCTCTGAGGGAGGTTCTAGACCAGGGATGTCAAACTCATTAGCTCAGGGGCCACATGGAGGAAAATGTATCTCAAGTGGGCCGGACCGGTAAAATCATGGCATAATAACTTAATAATAACGACAACTTCAGATAGTTTTCTTTGTTTTACTTTGGTCCAACATAGTACAAGCACATTCTGAAATAATCCTCCTATTTGGAAAAAGACATTTGCAATTTCAAGAACACAATGCCTCAGTGATTGGAACTTAGACTTCGTCTCAGTGTATCTACAAAGCCATAAAACTTTAAGTCACAGCCTATCTGCCTACAAAATAAATAATAAAACAACTCTTCTAGGTATCAAATACCTAATTTGTCATTTCCACATTATTAATCCTGTGCTAACTCAACAAACCATACAAACTGAGGTAGAAACTATTCAAGAGGGTTGAGTTACTCCCTGCCTTGTAGGCTACACTATGTATTGATAAAAAATAATAATGATTAGATATGTGTAATGGTGTTTGTGACACGTTCTAAATTCATGCTTTGTTCCGCATATCGGGATCTGATGTAATGCTGTAATGACTTTTCTTTTGATCATTTTTTTTATCCATTTCCGCGTTGTTGAAAATCAACGACACATCGCTAGTCAACTAACACAGCTTGTTTTGTGAGCCTGCTAACAATGTAAAGTAGTGTTCTAGTTAACTAGGTAACTTTAGGTTATTTACATAACCCCGGTTCTCTGAGTAGTATTCGTGAGTATCTCACTATGGGAACGCCCCCTGCGTGACCTCATCAGAAGCTGAATTACACTGCGCCAGCCCATTGGCTGGCCCAGGCGACGCTTGTGTCACGAGGGACGGGGACCCTCCGCCTATATAAGACGTACACACGGCGTCTGTCGTCATTCAAAACAAGCAACCTCTTCCTCGCTTCTAAAGCAAGGAGGGTGGTCCGGTGAGATACTCACGAATACTACTCAGAGAACCAGGGTTATGTAAATAACCTAAAGTTCTCTTTCATAGTATTCGTTTCGTATCTCACTATGGGAATATACTTACTCCCGTATT
Organism: Nansenia antarctica; assembly: GCF_963989245.1. NCBI lineage: Eukaryota > Metazoa > Chordata > Actinopteri > Argentiniformes > Microstomatidae > Nansenia > Nansenia antarctica. The sequence continues at coordinate 42,557,969 of NC_137689.1, read as the reverse complement.
GCCAGACCTGCCTGCAAAACGACAACTGTCCCAGAATGGACCCTCACACTCTAGGAACTACGTACTAAGAGGAACCCAAACTGAGGACTGAGTGTGATAGCGTTGGAGCCGTAACATCCAACCTATAAAATCTAGCGAACGTGTGGGGCGAAGCCCAGCACGCCGCCGCACACACCTCCTGAATAGACACCCCTTTAAAGAGTGCCCAGGAGGTCGCCAAACCTCTAGTAGAGTGCGCACGTAAGCCCGCGGGGGGCTGTAGACCCTTACTAGAGTAAGCCAAGGCAATAGCCGCCACTACCCAATGGGAAAGGCGCTGTTTTGACACTGGCTTTCCCGTGTGTGGATTCGCCCAGGATACAAACAACTGGTCACCTTTCCTGCAACCCTGAGTCCTGTCTATGTAAACACGCAGCGCGCGGACAGGACATAAAGTATGCAACCGCCTGTGCTCTTCCGAGGCGAAAGGCGGGGGATAGAAGGCAGCCAACTCTATAGGGGTGCAAGAGCCTATAACCTTCGGAATAAAGGCTGGGTTAGGCATCAGACTGACCCTAGAGTCCCCTGGGGAGAACTTTGTACACTCTTGGTGCACCGAGAGCGCATGGACTTCACCTATGCGCTTAGCCGAAGCCAAAGCAAGCAATAGGACCGTCTTTAGCGTTAACACTTTCACCTCCACCTGTTCCAGCGGTTCGAACGGTGGGCAGGAGAGAGCATCTAGTACCATAGGGAGGTCCCATGAAGAAGCTAACAGCCTAGACGTAGGCAATTTCCTTCGGGCCCCTTTCATAAACTGGCACACCAACGGGTGCTGGCTTATCGACTTTCCACCCAGGCCAATATGACAAGCCGAAATAGCTGCCAAATAGACCTTAACGGTTGAGAAAGCCTTCTCAATCAGGTCCTGTAGAAATGACAGAATAACTGTCACAGAACACTGAAAAGGGACAGCGTGTGACTCTGAGCACCAAGTCTCGAACACACGCCACTTATGCCCATACAACTTTCTAGTTGATGAGGCTCTGGCGCACTGAATAGTGTCGATCACCCCTTGGGGAAGACCCACTAGTGCAAGGTTGATCCCTTCACGGGCCAGGCCCACAGAGACAATCTCTCTGGGTGGGGATGGAATATCTCCCCCCGCGCCTGGGTCAGCAGGTCCCTGCGCAGCGGTAGTTGCCACGGTGGACCGGATAGGAGTTGAAAAATCTCCGCCAACCAGTGCTTTCCCGGCCAACGCGGGGCTATCAGCACCATGGACAGATCTCCTTCCCTCACTCTGGCCAGAGTCGGGGGAATGAGTGCCACCGGTGGGAACGCATACAGGAGGGTCCTCGGCCACTCGTGCGCTAATGCGTCCACCCCCAGCGGGGCTCCCCGATCGCGCAGAGAGAAGAACAGAGGACACTGGGCGTTCTCTGCCGTAGTATAAACGTCCACGGTCGCTTGACCGAATCGTGACCAAATCTGTTTCACTACTTCGGGGTGAAGTCTCCAGTCTGCGTACAGTGGGTTGCCCCTGGACAACAAATCTGATGACGGTTGTTATGTAGCGGGGTGGAGTCAGGGTGGAGCTCAAGTTGGTGGTAACCAGCTGTTAGGTCGAGTTTGGATAACACCTTTGCACCGTTGAGGTCTGCTAGGATGTCATCCACCGTTGGGGTGAGGTGTCTTTCACGCTTGATGGCCTCGTTTGGGCGTCTCATATCCACGGCGCACAGTCTGATTTTTCCTGGTTGTTTAGGCTTAGGGGCCACTACGATAGGTGACACCCAGGGCGTTGGCCCCTCGACACGTTCAGTGATGTCCAGTGCCTCCAGTTTCTCCAACTCCTGTTCAACTACCTTCCTCATGTGGAACGGGATGCGTCTATGTGGCTGAGCTATTGGTTGTACAGCTGTGTCAATGTGGATCTTCACCTGGTGGGCCTTGAGCTTCCCGATGCCTTGAAAAACTTCAGGGTACGTCTCCTGAAACTTAAGTGGCATGTCTACACTGTTGACCAGACGGACTAGGTCAAGGGCAATTGCCGTTTGACAGCTCAGAACAGGAATCGCTGACTTGTCAACCACATAAAATGTCTCTGAAACCACTCTGTCTTGAAAACTGAGCTGTGAGCGGAACTATCCACGCATTGGCAGGGGTGTGTGTGAGCCATATGCAAAAATATTGACTGACGTGCTCTGCAATGCTGGAGGGTCTGGTAGTGACTGAAAGGTGCAGAAATCCATTACATTGACAGAGGCTCCAGTATCCACTAACACTTGAAGTGAGGACCCATTTACCTGAATTGTCTGTTTTGGCATTGCAATGGCTGGATCCCCCAGTGTTAAGAGGTAACCGGAGGCTGCACCATTTCCATTGGGATGAGGTAGGTAGACATCAGGGTTTGAGGGTCCATCAGGCTGGAGAGAGTTCACATTTTGTCTCGGTTGTGACCGACACATTTTTGCAAAATGATTTTGTTTACCACAATTGCGACATGCAAGTCCATATGCTGGGCACTCGCCTTGGTGAGGGAATGGGCCACCACAGTTGAAACACTCACGTCTGCGTGCATTTCGGGCTGTTGATGCCGGTTGCTGAGCAAGGTACAACGATCAGCAATTATTGAGAAGGGCTATGGCTTTGGGGAAAAAACTTCAAGTGTCTTGATGTTTTTGTCCTGGTGGCCCTGTAGCGCTGTCCAGAAGGGAGTAATGTAAACAAGCTGTGAGCTGGATGTGAGGGGTAAGGTGGTGAATGTAAAGTTTTGTAAAGTTTTTTTTTTGCTAGCTAGCTTGTCCACAGTGTAACTCACATAACCTCCCAGATCCGCAGCAATGTAGGTTCTTTATAATCCACAGATCCTCGTCGCCATTGTAATATTGTACTTGTTAAAAGGCATGACACTTGTGTGGTAGTAAAAACAAACTTGTGATCTCTTTATTCCGTTCTCCTCTCCGTGTCTCACTCTAATACTCTGCCCCGATATGCTACCTAACTTCCGTGCTCTCTTAAAGGGGTATACCCCTATATCAGATATGAACATCACACATTCCTCATTGCATTCCATGCATTCCAATAAGCCCAACCTCCACCAGCCTTCACTGGTGTGTATATATGTACATTAATATTCTATTGGCAGTTAGCAGAGGGTGTACAGTATGATTGCAGGGGTTGGAGGAAATAAATATTCCCAATGTATTCCAATCACGTACACACTCGAATCTGGCAGCAAGAAAAGAAGTAGAAAAAAATAAAAACAAACAGTTTTTGTTCGAGTTCAGATACAGTCCTTTATTCTGTATCGCAGTGCAATCGACAGACAAACAGGCATGTCCCAGCGGAAGTTGTCGGCTGACACCTACGTTGATACCGTTGTATAAATAACGTAGAGTTAAACGGCTACACCTTAGCTAGCGTGTGTTCTTTTAGAACGGTTCGTGCGGGTCTTCGTGTTCGTTCTCTGGCAAGCGGCAATGCAAACACAGCAAACGGTCTAGAAAACAGACCTTCTGCTGAGGTGCAGAAAAAACACTTAAAAAACGGATGACACGGAATTCGTAAACGAGCAGCGTTGACAGCACCGTCCCTCCCTGCTTCGCTGACGGTCGTTGTGTGTGTGTGAGATCCTCTCTCCATCCCCGTGGCTGTCTGAGGCTGTGTTCGAAATGGCATACTAGCATACTGCATACTAGCATACTCGATGAGTATATATACTGCATACTGCCTACTAAATTCATAATAAGTATGCCAATACCAGCCGACCGTTCGCACTGCAGTATGCATACTGCCTCCCAGAATGCATTTCGCACCGGCCAGCAGCAGGTATTTTAAATCCTCCATTTTAAACCTCCATGTGTTAACATGTGTTTACATGTCATTTGATGAAATTTGAATATGTTTTCAGGCGGGAAAGTAACCATATATATTCCCAAAATGTGTCCAGTTTATCGAAATAACCCGTTAATATATCTGATCTGACGGTTTTTTTCCCACTTCTGTT